>NC_080693.1:34749780-35374780 GCF_030445035.2 Dasypus novemcinctus
ACAGATTCCCGTGCCGCTGACAACAACAGAAGCTGACAAAGATGACGCAGCAAATAGACACAGAACAGACAACTGGGGTGGTGGGGAGAGAAATGAAATAAATAAATATTAAAAAATAAAGACAGAAAGAAAACTACTCAGGAGGTAGAAAAATTGAAAAGACAGAATTCCTCCAGTGCAAGGATGGTGCCTTATAATAATTGCTTTACATTTGCTGTATTAATACATTTTAGACTATAAAGCACTTTCAATGTAAGGTTACACTTACAAAGGATACCTAAATAAAAAGGCTTAGGAGAACAGGAGTACCAAAGGTGTCTTCAAAGCCAAAGTTGCTGAAAAAAGTTCCAGGAGATAAAGAGTGATATCAAATAATTCTTAAACAAATGATGTACCAAAGGGAAAGAAAATGTCATTCCTTAAGACAGGCTTTATATCCAGCAAAAGAAAAAGAGAATCTCTCAACAATTAGGAGCTCACATTAATATTAAGCACAACATAGTAAGTAGTCCATTATAGGTACAAAAAGTACCTATAATGAGCTACCCTAATCTAATAAGTTCTTTAGAAAAAAATTTTAAAAGTATGTGGAGGGGGCGGAGGACTTGGCCCAGGGGTTAGGGCGTCCTTCTACCACATGGGAGGCCCCCAGTTCAAACCCTGGGCCTCCTTGACCCGTGTGGAGCTGGTCCATGCGCAGTGTGCTGATGGGTGCAAGGAGTGTGCCCTGTAAGGAGAGCCGCCCAGCGTGAAAGAAAGTGCAGCCTGACCAGGAATGGTGCCGCACACACGGAGAGCTGACACAACAAGATGACGCAACAAAAAGAAACACAGCTTCCCGTGCCGCTGACAACAACAGAAGTGGACAAAGAAGATGCAGCAAATAGACACAGAGAACATACAACCGGGGGGGGGGGGGGGGGGGGGGGGGGGAGGGGCGGAGAGAAATAAATAAATAAATCTTTTTGAAAAAAGGCTCGAAATGTATAAATCCAGTTTCAAATAAACATTACAAAATACAATTTGATCTTAATTATTATACCCCCTATATTCATTCATAAACTTAAACAGCTAGTGTGTGAACTTATTAAGAACTTAACAAGGATATTCCATTTAAACTTAACAACACTACGAAATAGATACAATCCTCATCCTCTAATAGGGAAAGTGAATCTTAAAAAGTTAAATGAAGAGTATTTGCGGGGAGCAGATGTAACACAAGGGGTTCAGCACCTGCTTCCCATGTACAAGGTCTTGGGTTCAATCCCTAGCACTTCCTAAAAAAACAAACAAAAAAATCAACTCATTGGAGAGATGTAGCAAAGTGGTTGAGCACCTGTTTCCCATGTACAAGGTCTTGGGTTCAATCCCCAGTACCTCCTAAAAAAAAAAAGAAAGTGTTTGGGGGATATATATTGGAACTCTGTACTTTCTGCACAATGTTTCCTTAAACCTACAACTGCTCTAATAAAAAAAGGAAAAAAATTAGCTCATCAGCTATACAGCTAAAAAATGACAAAGATAAGATATAGTAAGATATACTTACATACTGTTATTCGTGACTGCAAATCAGAAAATTTTGTTCCATTCCATTATTTGTCAAAGTTTTTTCTGAGAAAAAATACTTGGCATGTCTTTTTAAATGTTGACGTTAATTCAGCTACTTCTAAATCTGCATAAAACTATTAGATAAAATAATTTAGCAACAGAAAAATTAACCCTTTCTCAGTTTTAAAGACAATTTAGAGGCTAATTAAATGCAGTTATCTTTGAACAAATAACCTAAAACATCACTGACACTGGCATTTTTCAGTAGAGTGTCTATTATGTAAAGTACTCAGTAACCAGTACTTTTACTTTATTTACTTGCAAAGGATTCGTATATTTAGAGACCCTTTTCCACCTTCCATAGGCCATTTAATAGTTACTTGTTAAGAAGATGCAGCCTTAAATTGTATCTCAGAACAAAAAGTCTGATTATTATACAAATGGAAGAAATTACCATGAAAATAATTGCTACCAAATGTTGACAGATATATTCCAATTGAAAATAACTGTTTCTGGTCCTTCTGCAACAACTTTTAACTCATGAAGTTTTTAAAAGTACAAAAAAAAATTTTTTTTTTAAGTATGAGAAGTCATTAACGAAATTAAACATCAAATTTTTATCACTAGAAATTAAAATACTTTAACCCAATAAAGGAATAAAATGGAATGAAATAAGACAGGTTTGTACTTTTACTCACTTACATTTTATAATATGATGTCTTGAAAAATATAAAAAAATAATCCAGCCATGAACAAGTACTAAAACCTAAAGGTAGGGGGAGGATGTAGCTCTGTGGTTGAGCACCTGCCTCCCACATATGAGGTCCCAGGTTCAATCCCCTGAAACTTCTTTTAAAAAAAAAAAACCCTAAAGATAAGTGAACATACACTGGACTCTGTCTCTCTGTCTAATGGAACAATCTCAATTTTATGCAAGTCTTGACTATAGAAATAACATACTTTTAGAGGGGATTCATTCATACATGATCCTGAACTAAACAGCGACCTTTAAGTAATATGTAGAGACAGCTCCTAATTTCTAAAAGGTCAAATTAGTTTGAATGCAAATAACTGTTAAAAGTAATAGGGTAAAAAAAAAAAAATACAGACTCCTGAGACTCCAAAAGAGATGCAAATGAAAAATTACTGATTTTAATATACAAATCAGTCAAATGCAAATCATAGAATTTACTTCCAGGTAACCTGAGTAACAGATTCTCAACTCTTAACATTTAACAGCTGGCCTTGAGATAACTCTTCTGGACTTACAAAGAATTCATGTCTACTAAGAATCAGCAAATTCTTAAAATAAATTATACTATTTATGGTTAGTTAAGAAATCCTGTTTTTCTGGCATCCTGTAACTAATCAGTTTCTTACTGGTGGAATGGTATCATAACATGTGACCAAATATGTATATGCCTTGATATATAGAAAGCTTGCCTTATACTAACATATTCAATTTACTGTCATATATACAATTCTCCCAAAATCTACATTACAGAAAAAAATATGTATTCAGTTCACTCATACTTTTGGTCTTTTATACCACTGTATTTCTTAAAAACTTAGCAGCATTTAAATTTGTTTGAGAAACTATCCTTCAGTTCTAAACCAATGTTTTGATACTGTTCAGATGATCTTAGTGTTTAAATTCAGTCGATTCTTTGAAATTCTTCAGTATATAAAACACGAGCATTATAACCAAATTAACAAATCGGCTAACAGAATGCCAAAAATTAAGTCATTATAAGGGAATCCAGAAAAAGAGCTAGTTGTGAAAGAACAGGAAGTGATGTACACTGCCATTTTGTAGATGAACTATTTAGAAACATTAAGTTAGAAACATAAGAAGTGGAATTAACCCAGGCTAATAGCTCCCAGTATTCTGTGACAGTAGCATCAGAGGTCAGCTGAAATAATCCTCAGGCAGTCTTTACTTAATAGTGAATTTACCTAATTTATCACAAACATACTTTTATTACTTTTAGGCAGAGTTCCTACCAGCTACAGTAAACAAAGTTTCTTTTTAGCTGTCCTAAAGAGTACCCTTTAGGTCTAACATACTGAAATATACTAAGTAGTTTACCTATAACCTGTGTCCATTCTTAAGTTTTGCAGCTTTTATTAATAAAGCCTCTCTGCTGTCATCTTTCTAGGTTGAAAGCCAAGTCATCCTTCACTGGGTAGTATGCTTAGATTTATACATGCTAGTATATAACAATTGTCAACAACAAATAATAATGTAGGGTATTAGATTTAATAGCATAATGTGGCATCATGTAAGAGAAAACTACACACCACAACTCACAGTTTTGTGCTATGAAATAAAGATTTTTAAATCAGTGGTGCTGTTTAATTTTAAATAAATTCAGATAAACATCAAAAGGAAATAATGAAAGCAAAAAAAGTTCCATTTTCTGAGAAAAAAATAATGAAACTGATTTAACCTACCACAAATGTCTCCTTATATCAAAATCATGAAATAAGATATAAAAAACTATTGTCTACCAACACTAACAACATTTTTAAGTCCCTGTATTAAAACAGGTTTCAAAATGCAACAAACATTTTGCAACAAACATCACCAAAAAGCTCTGATGAACAACATTAAATGACAACATAAAATATACATTGCATCTGGGAGTATTAAAAAATAAGGCACTCCCTAAGGAAAGCTTAAACATCATAGACAACTTGATTCTAAAATATCAAGACAACTCATATCTGTACATATTTTAGTCCTCTTCATCACTTAGTGAAAAAATTATTTAATTCTATTAATATTCATATATGGAACATTTTTAAATGACTTCACCAGTAATATAATTACTTAAGAAAGAAAAAAGTATCAAAGTAGACTTCAAGAACTATTTTTAGTCACAAAACAAGCACTTGGCAACACAACACTTTTACAATATTAAAAATTTAATTTTTATTTACTTTTACTCTACAAAACCAACAAGTACTATGGTAAATTAAACAAGTTGATTTGTTTTAAACAAACATGGCACATAGCAAAAGAAGTGAAAAAATGATTTACTGACTACAGAATATAGATCTTATCACAGCATAGTCAGGCAGATTAATATTTATATTTTGCATTTCCTCAATAAACAAAGCATTTACTACAGAAAAGTATGTAACCTAATCAGGAAAATTTCAATACTATGCAAAATAATATTAACCCTAAAAATTTACCGCTCAGAAAGAAGAAATGTCCATCAGACAAGTCTACCTGCATGCCGTAATCTTTAATAATTCTTCAAGAACTACAAAAAGTCATAAAAAGAAAAAAAGAGGGGAATGAGGGAGTACAAAACTAATGACTGAATCCTAAGGAAAACTCAACCTATTCACACACACAAAAATGTCAATTCAGTGTTTAAAAGAGAGAAACATCAAAACTGTTCTAACATAGTAAGGTCCCTCCTCAGAGGCCCTAACCACCAATAGTAACAACAGGAACAGATACACTTCCCAGTTACAGATTTCAGGGGAAGAGTATTAAATCGGTAAGGTTATCGACTTAAAATCCAAGGTAAGAGAGTAACCTTTCCAAGGGAAGCGCCATTACCTCCCTCTCCTGCTCTCCCTCCTTTCAGTGTATACAATCTGTGTATGAAGAAACAGCCTGGGACTTCTGCAGCATTGCAGTAGACTAAAGGATGGGGAGGGGGGAAGGGTAAGGGGAGAGAAATGCTTCCATCACCCCTGCAGAAGGGGAATACAGATATCCGGAAGCGGGGGGAGGGGGGGGGGGGGCAATCCGCCAGCTACTCAGCCAGGCTACCCTGAGAAGTCTCCCTTTTCTAGAATACAGACATTACAAGGCAGAAGGAGCTGGAGGAGCAGGCGAACTAGAAGGGAAAGGGACCTCGCGCCTTTAAATCGGGGTGCACATCCACCCAGTCTCCCAGTGAGGGCCACACCTTCCTGGACACATCCCCTTCCACCACCCCTTCCGGTGACCCTCAGGAAAGAGGAATGTAATTGCTCTTGCCCCTCAAAACAGGAGGGCGCCCAGCTCACTAGCTTCTTCACCCCACCCCCAGAATCAGAGACCCTCCTAGTCTTCCTCCCCCACCCCACCCCCACAGCCCTCCTTCCACACAGAGCCCCGAGTGGGCCGAATTTCCCCGCCCCCCTCAGGTCTCCCTTTCCCAAAACAGAGGTGCCCTTACCCTTTCGCCGACCGGTCTGTCGGGGTAGGCAGGCGCAGCCCCTTGCAGCACTCCAGGGGCCGCTACGCTTGGAGGGCAAGGAGTGAGGAGGAGGAGGGGGACCGGCGACAGACCGCCGCCCCCCCCCCCCAGAGCCCCAGCGAGCCGCGCAGCCCAAGCTCTGCGACAAGGGGCGGGGGGGGGGGGGGGGCGAGGGGACAACCGGGGTCGAGGAGGCGCCCTCAAAGCTTGGACTCAGCTAAGATGGCGCGGGGAAGTGCCGGGAGCTGCCGCCGCCGCCGCCTCGGGGGAACCAGCCCGGGCCTCGGCCGTCTCCCGTCTTCACACAGCCGAGGCCCTATCGGTCCCCCGCCGCGGCCCCTCGGCGGGCGGGCCCACGCACAGCCCTCCGCCACCACCACCACCCCTGGAAAGGGGGGCGCTCACAAAGGGAAGAGAGGCCTCCGGCCGGCCAGCGGGCGGCGGGGCGGGGTCCCCAGGGGCCGGGAGGCCTCAGAGGTTCGCGCGTGCCTCGCTCTCTTGGCCCGCGTAGGGCGCAGGGCGAGCGGGACCCCTCCTCTCTCCTCAAGCAAGCGGCAGCGCCGACTCACTCTCTTTGCCACCCTCCCTCTCTCTCCTAGCCCTGAAGCCACAGAGCCCGGCCGCTGCCCAGGTTTCCCCCCCTTCCCCGACACCACTCCCCTCCTCCCGACAGGCTCCCCAGTCTCCGATCTCGCGAGATTTCCCTCCTGACAGGCCCGACCCCGCGCGAGACAGGACTGTGTACGCGCGCGCCCTTCCGAGAGCGCGCGGATGCTTACGCCGGGCGGAGTCGCCCCCGCTGGCCTCGGAGTCGCTAGTTCTGGCCCAGCCCCACGCCCCTTGGCTCTTGGAGCTCATATGCCACGCGTGCGTCAGGTGCTAGCATTTCCCTTCGGAAATTTGAGGAAGAAGATCTTATCTACGCTCTCCTTACTTCCCTCTTCCCACTCCCAAGGCAGCCGCTCCCTACTAACCCTGAGAATGAGAAGTTTGCCCTGAAGTGTAGAATATCTGACCCCTACACACCTGCGTGGAATTCAGAAGTAAAGTGGACTGCATAATTGGTATGCAAATGATTTTTTGATATTGTAATAGTTTATGGTAAGCTTTGGGACGATAATAAGCCTTGGAAATACAGATATAAGCCACTCTATGCTGGTAATGGGTAGGAAAGATAATTCTAGAAAAAGCTTTTGTGAGTTTTTTTTAAGTACGTTCAGTGACTAGTTTTTGCAACAAGAGCAGCAAACAAACTAAAAGGTCTTAAGGGTGCTATGCAGGGAAAAGGTCGAGCTTATCTATTATTTTTGTAGTGAAAACTTTTTAATTTTAAAGAAAGCCTCTTCAGGAGACTGCAAAAAACAATTTTATTCAAGAACCAAAAGTTGTGCCTAAAGTGCAGTCAAAAGATTTTCGGTTCTTCCACCGACATGACAGCTTTGGTAAAATACCTGTTGTGTAAGATTTATGAGTAAAAATGTACTCAAGAACAGTGACTGGAAGTTACATTAAACTAGGAAAGTATAGTGTCTGTGATCAGAAAAACAAGCTGACTGCTTCAGTGGGCTGTACATGATTTGTTCTCAAAGCGCCTTCTTGTAGTAAAGATCCCTGCCCTCTTTTCAGCTATATTGTCAACCACTCTCAAATGGCGACTTCCTCTTAGGATAAAAAGCAAACTCTAGGGAAGCGGATGTTGCTCATGTGATTGAGTGCCTGCTTCCCATATATGAGGTTCTGGGTTCAATCCCAGGAACCTCCTAAAAAAAAAAAAAAAAAGCATTCTCTAGTCGTTCCTCCCTTTGGGGGAAAAAAAGATTACTCTCCATCTCTCGTCCCCTTCACGGTCAGCCTTCTTGGAAAAGTCATTTATCTTCCCACCTCCACTGAAACTGCTCTTGCCAAGATTGTGAGTGACCTCCTGGTTGCTATGTCTATCAGAGTCTTTTCAATCCTTTCCTTCATGACATCTGCAATATTTGGCATAGCTGAAGCTCCTTCTACCTTGAAACTGTGTTTTTCCTTGGTTTCTTCAACACCACTCAAAACCAGTTTTCCTTCTATCTTCCTACCCCTGCGGGGTGCCTTAATTATTCCACCCCTTAAATGGTACCCCTCCAGTCCTGATCTCTTTTCCCTAAAGTGCTACAGCAAGGATGTTCCCATCTAGTTATTTCATATATTTGGGAGTGGAAAGAGATCCCGGTTTTCCCATGGTATTTTTAAAATTTATTTTTAATGGAAAGTCTCAGACCCACAAGAGGGGTGAAAATAGAATAATAAACCTCCATATTATCTGTCTCCCAGCTTCCACTGTTATCAAAATTTTACTATTCTTATTTCATCTATCTTCCACATATCTTTTTATTTCCTGGGTATATTAGTCAGCCAAAGGGGTGCTGATGCAAAGTACCAGAAATCTGTTGATTTTTATAAAGGGTATTTATTTGGGGTAAAAGCGTGCAGTTACAGGGCCCTAAAGAGTCCAGCTCAAGGTACCCTATGAGGTATTTTCTCACCCAAAGTCTGTTGCCGTGTGTTGATGCAAGATGGCCTGCGATATCTGTGAGGATTCAGCCTTACTCTTTCCTCTTAAGGCACCATAATTCCAGCTTCTTCCAATCTCAGCAGCAGGCTGGAGGCCTCGTTTCTTTCCGGGCTCAGTTGCTCTGGTCTCTTCACAAGTTTAGCTGTAAACTATCAGGCAAATGGCTCATCTATCTTCCTGAGCATGTCTATGGAGCTGTCTCTCTTCCTCTTTATATCTTTTCTGTGTATCTACTTCTGTGTGCTCCACTTATATAGCCTACCAAGGGGGTGGGGACTCAACCCTGCAAGCCCTAAAGGTCTAATCAAAGCCCTAATCTTAACATAATCAAGTTTCAATTTAATACAGTCAAAGGGTATCAGGCCCAGAGGAAAAGACCAGTTTATAAACATAATCAATATCTCTCTTTGGAATTCATAAATAATCTCAAACTGCCACTAGGGTAGTTTACAATAACTCTGAGACATCTTAGCATTTGACCTGTAAATACTTCAATATGTATCTCTACCAAAACTTCTGCTGTAACATAACCAAAATATCATTATCATACCTTTACAAAATTAACAATAATTCCCTGCTATCACTTAATGCCCAATCCATGTTCAGTTTTTCCCAACAGTTTTCAAGAAGTCTTTTTACAGTGTATTTAATTAAATCAAGATCTGAACAAGTTCCACACATTGCGTTTGATTGATATGCCCCTTAAGTCACTTTTCATGACTTCTTTCGTCTTCCTTCCTCTCCCTTCCCTCCCTCCCATCCTTTCTTTTTCTTTTTTTCTTTTTTTGTATACAGTTTATTTACTAGAGAAATTAGATCATATGTCTTATATAGAATTTTTCTCATTCAGGACTTGGCTAATTGCATCCTCACTGTATCATATCCCAGTTTCTTCAATGCCTGTACATCCTGGAAAACTGGTAGTTAAACTTGAAGATTTTATTGTATTTAGACTGGATTTTTTTTTTTCTAGAATGTTTTATAGGTGCTGCTTGTCAGTATTTTGTGTGGTTTTTTTTTTTTTTTTTAAGATTTATTTATTTCTCTCCCCTTCCCCCGCATTGTCTGCTCTCTGTATCCATTTGCTGTGTGTTCTTCTGCGTCCACTTGGCATTATCAGGTGGCACCAGGAAACTGCGTCCCTTTTTTTTTGTTGCATCCTCTTGCTGCATCAGCTCTCCATATGTGCGGTGCCACTCCTGGGTGGGCTGCGCTTTTTTCTTGTGGGGCGGCTCTCCTTGCAGGGCACACTTCTTGTGTGTGGGGCACCCCTGCATGGCATGGCACTCCTTGTGCACAGCAGCACTACATGTGAGACACCTCACCACACGGGCCAGGAGGCCCTGAGTATCAAACCCTGGACCTCCTATATGGTAGGCGGACAGTCTATCAGTTGAGCCACATCCGCTTCCTTCATAGTATTTTGTATCTGCCACCTGGTAGGCGGACAGTCTATCAGTTGAGCCACATCCACTTCCTTCATAGTATTTTGTATCTGCCACCACCGCCTTCTCACCTTCCCCTCCACCTCTGCCACAACTGTAGCAGTTTCTCTTCCCTGTTTCTTCAGCACGTAAGAAATCTTAAGAGAGCCTGGCTAACTTTTGTGTATGAGATCTGTGTCTCTGTGGCTGTGGTCTGGTGCTAATAGGCATTCTTCCTCAAATATTTCAAATTTCACACACATACACTGTGGCAGTTTGAGATTATTTATGAATCCCAAAAGCAGAAAGATTATGTTTGTAAACTAATCTATTCCTCTGGGTGTGATACCCTTTGATTGTATTAAATTCAAATGTCAAATTTACTTGATAAAATCAATTTAGGGCTTTTGATTCAACCACTTCAGTAGGACTTCACTCAGGTTGAGTCCCCATCCGTATGGTGGGCTGGTATAAATGGGCACTTACTCAAGAAGACTCAAGAAGAGGGAAGCGGACTTGGCCCAGTGGTTAGAGTGTCCGTCTACCACATGGGAGGTCCGTGGTTCAAACCCCGGGCCCCTTTGACCCGTGTGGAGCTGGCCCATGCGCAGTGCTGATGTGCGCAAGGAGTGCTGTGCCGCGCAGGGGTGTCAGGGGAGCCCCACGCACAAGGAGTGCGCCCTGTAAGGAGAGCCACCCAGCACGAAACAAAGTGCAGCCTGCCTAAGAATGGCAGCACAAAGAGCTGACACAACAAGATGACGCAACAAGGTGAAACACGGATTCCTGTGCCGCTGACAGCAACAGAAGCGGACAGAGAGGAACACGCAGCAAATAGACACAGAGAACAGACAACCGGGGTGGGGGGGAAGGGGAGAGAAATAAATAAAAAAATTAAATTAAATTTAAAAAAAAAAAGACACAAGAAGAGAAAGCTCTGTCATGTTTGATCCTAGAGCCGTGGGAGAGATGAGCCATTTGCCTGATAGTTAGCAACTGAAGAGAACAGAGCAGCTGAGCAGCTGCGAAGGCCTGGAAGAAATGAGCCCTATGCCAAAGACTGATACAGGAAGCCCTGAAAGACTAGGCAGAGATTGCCCACCATCTTGCTTCAAAACAAGGCAGCTGACTTTGGTGAGAAAGTATCTCTTATGGTACCTTGAGTTGGACTTTCCACAGCCTCGGGACTGTAAGCTTTTACCCCAAAAAAATACCCTTTATAAAAGCCTACAGATTTCTGGCACTTTGCACCCCTTTGGCAGACTAACACGTACACACACACACACACACACAGGTTTACCACACACAGGTTTATCTCAAAGTCAAATGTGTTCAGTAGGAAAGCATTATTAGTAGATTTTGCCAAATATCTAATATCAGTTATTTCATTTTCTAATTTTTACCAAAAAAAGAAAAATATATAAAATGGCACTGATTATGCTACAAACAGTTGCAGATATTTCATTTACTATAGATTTAATATAACTCCTAAACATTTCTCTGATTTGTCCCCTTTTTCATCCCCACTGCCTCTGTCATGGGTCATTCCTCAGAGTTTCTCACCTGGGGTATAGTAATTGCCTTCTAATTATTCTCCTTGCCCCCTGCCCCACCTAGTGTGCCCCATTCTCTATGCTAAAGTAATCTTTCTAAAATTAGAATTTCTAAAAAGATTGTGCTGTTTAAAGAAACTCTTCCATGACTCCCCAAGGCCCTCCAAATAATCCAAACAAAACCCCTGCATACCTCCTCCAGCCCCATTTAGGATGTTCCCACCATCCTATACTATTATTCACTATTCTGCTAACTGCTAACATGCTACCTTCAGGACATAGTACCGGCTGAAATGCCTTCTCTACTTAGCTCATATCCTTCAAGACTCAGCTTAAGTGTCACCTTCCTTGAGAGACCTTCTCAAATCCCAATTAAGTATCATTTGAGCCTATAAATTGGGGTCAGAAAGCTGTGGGGAGAAGAATGGGTACCAGCCATGTTTTGATCTTGATAGAAAATTTATTCAAGCGTGACAAAACCAAGAATAAGACCTTCTCCAAACATCATCTTATTGAATCCTCACAACAACCCTGTAGGACAGGAACTATTATTATTACTTTCATTTTACAGATAAGAAAGCCAAGGCTCAGAGAGCTTGTGTCACTTGCCAAAGATCACACAACTAATAGATAAATGGTGAGCTAAAACTTGAGCTCAGTTCCGAATGAATCCAAAGCACACTTTCTTTTCACATGCTATATTCCTGGCACCATCAACCAAGGACAGCTTGATGCCAGGTATATATATCTGGACTGTAAGAGATGCCTGTGCGTGTGTAATATTACTTGTCACATATATATCTATGTGTGAGAAGATAATTTGTCAATGTTTAGGTGGGTGCACTGACTGATATTAATATCTGTACATTGAAACTATCTTTTCGTTTTTTTAGTTTTATCTTTTAGTGTTATAACTCAATAGAGGATTGAGTCACATATACTTTTTCAACTCAATACTTGCTGAATTCCTAATGTGTGTTAAACTTAAGTAAAATATAGAAGGAGTGAAAAGAACTAACATTTATAGAGTTACTCTTTGCCAAGCAGCGTATGAAGCAAGAGCTTTACATTTGTTATCCCCTTGGTCTTCCCAACAACCATGAAAGAAAGGGATGATGATGATTCCCGTTGTAAAGGAGGAAAGAAGCTCAGAGAAGTTAAGTAACTTCATGCACTATCACACAGCTAGTAAGTGGACAGCAAATCTTAAAGTATAGTTTCAATATGAATTATAAGCCTCTGTTTTTTCAGTGCCTTCCAGTCCTCTTTCCTACAACTTCTTCCCCACCCAACTGAAATTCCTATTAAAGAGATAAAATCTGCATGCACAAAACATTTAAATAACAATGCAAAACAACCTGTGATCACATGACACACTGAACCAGCCTTTACTTTCACCTTTCTGGGCCTCAGTTTCCTATCAAACTACAAGAGACTAAAATGATCTCTAGAGTCTCTTATAGTTTAAAACTCTGTAGTTACAAGAATGATGCAGATAACTTAATTTTTTGATGTTTGTATATGTGTTGCACACTCACAGCCACATGTGGTCCACATATAGAGACAGAAAGAGAAAACTGACTACTCTACAAGACTCCTACTAAAATTTGGGGGGAAATTCATTTGTCATGATAATATCTCCACCCAGCATTAGCTAATATGCAGACTTTTTGCAATCTCATTGTGATTGTTTATGGAAATCTCTGTTTCCTTACAGTAAAAAGCAAAAACTAATAAAGCTGAGTGTGTAAAGGGTAGTTGGTGAGAAGGTTGTGTCTTAGAATTCCCAACTTGGAAACGAGGATGAGGCACTCCATGGAACTGGTAATTATCAAATAAATAAATAAATAAAGTTACTGCAAGTCCATTTAACTCTGGACTGTTATCAGCACATCCATTTCTCCACAGATTTTTATCTTTAGGTCCCAGGACCAATCAACAGAGGCAGGTTGCAGTCTAGCTGTCGTAGAGCTTTCAGATATGTCTGCAACTGGCTCCCTGATATGAGCATGAATTTACAGGTTGGAAAATAAAACTGATTATATACAGAGTTGTTTCTTGAACTCTGCATTCCCATATAATTGGATCCTTTTTATGAGCATCTTTTAAATGCCATGCATTTAGGAGGCAGCAGATTCTTCCATTTTAACACATAAGAATGGATAAATGCTGGGTCAGGTTACAGATGGTAGAATACAATTGAGTCCGAAGAAAGTCTTGACCTAGAAACTCTTGAGTGTCAGGTATCTATCAGATAAGCATCTGTAGCAAGCCATGAATAAGTTAAAGCCGCACCAGAGTCTAAAAGAAATCAAGCCCGGGAAGAAATCAAGCAGTGGATGGGAGGGTAGTAAAGCAGTAGTTAAAAACATTGAGTTTGGAATCCCACATCCACACTTACTAGTGTCAGTGACTAGCATTACTTTATGTCAGTTTCTTAATATACTGAACTTTCCTTTCCCTTTCCCTGTCTGTAAAATTGAGTTAACATTAACTCCTTCAGGGGATTGTGTGAGAATTAAATGAGATAAAATGTAAAGAAAGTGCCTAGCACTGTGCCTACCCCATGGAAAATATCTCAAAGTAATAGCTATTATTATGTGTATGTAAGGAAGTAATTATTCACCCTACGGCTCTGACACTGTCCTCTGGCAGACACCCCATGATCAGTGCATCATGATTGTCTGAGACATGGATGAATGTGGAAAGGGTTGAGCAGCATGTTTGTGGACTGAGGTTTTTGGAATGTATCTTCAGGGCCACTTGGTCATGCCCTTCTCTTGGGCTGGCATCTGCCGGGATTAAAAAAAAAAAAAAAAAAAAAACTGCACAAATTCCTGCATGATTTGTGCCACACAGGATATGAATTTTAAATAGCTAGCAAGCAAAACATAAAATAATTGATATTTTACTGGCCTAGGACTATTTTTTGGGCTTTCTCCTTAACCTTCTTTTTACTAGGTAGAAATACTATACCAATGAGAATTCTTTTGATTGAAAGTGACAGTTCAAATCAGCTCAAGAAAGAAAAAAGGAAATTTACTGGACCATGTAACTGAAAAGTCCAGTGCCTTCAGTACTAAAATAATTTTCTTGGGTGTCTTCTCTTTCTGTCTTCTCTTTCTCTGTCTCTCCATACACTATACCCAGCACCCAATATCTTGGCTATTTTTCTCTATATTGGATTTTGTTACAAAGTTCATATGTGTCTGTTTTAGGGGGGGATACAGCAGGCATATCTTGGGGGCTGAGATGCATTCCACTACTGCCACCTAATTTAATACACCCCAACAATGAATGCTACCAATGATACTGTCAACAGACAGGAAATAAATCAAGGAGATTTCTAATATTAATTAATTTTAATCAAATACTTTCTTTAGTGATATATTGTAACCACTAGCTTTGTCAGAAGACAGACTGGCACTCTGTCCCCAAGTTCAGGTTTTATACAACCATTTAAGCTTGCTTGCTGTGTCTTCTACTATATAACCTGCTTTTCCCCACCTGCTGTCCCATAACTCCTGAGCAGGGGACAGAGGTCTAGTCTATTTACCAAATAGTACCATATAAATGGTTATCAAGAAACTCATCCTTTATTTCTGCTCTTCATAAATCTCAGCATAAAAATGTTAGAATATTGTAGATAATAGAATTTCAAGTCATTTGGGACATTGTGGGGTTAATGAACCATAGGCATGTTTCTATGAGAGGTTTAAGAAAACTTCACATAGATCATACTGAGGAAAACTTGTATCTTAGTAGTTTATTTCATGCAGCAGAGATGCTGGACCCAAGGAGGTGGGTTAGAATGGCTCCAGTAGGTTCAGATTTAATCATCCCTAAAAGTTTAGTGAACCCAAGGCAAAGGAAATCTTACTCTTGCTGATCAGCATATGAAGTCCAAAAGAAAAGCTCTGAGATGCCCAGCTTAGGTCCTGTGTCATGCCCTTCTCTGGGCCAGTCACTTACCCAAAAGGGTGAGATATTTTGATTGCTCTAGCTAGGATTGTGAACCCACACTGTAGCAAGAGACTCAGAGTAACAACCCTCCCCGCCCCCCCCCCCCCCCAATTAGAACTACATAGAATGGTGGAGAGGAAATTCCCCTAAGGAATGTAAGATGCTTTTTACCAAAAGGTGAGGCAGAAACTCTGGACAGATAAAAAGAACAGATGTCTACTATATGTAGAATGGAACTGCTGGTGAAGCCAAATGATATAGTTTGGTGGGGATGCTGGTTAGAGTAGAATACGTTGGAACTTGCTGCAGTCAAATAAAAGAAAGCAACCACCACCTGAATACAAAAGAACTTTCACATCTGTGACCTCTTTTGATTTACACCATAAACTTGAGAGGTGGGCAGGGCATACTCCTTTTACAGGATATACTTTTGAGACGCAAGCAACACAGAAGAACAGCAGAAAATGCTTGTTTCGTATGACAGGACTGAGTATAACTCTGGTATGTATATCAGTTTAGGAAGCGTGTGCCTTCCAGACATTCTTGGAACCTTAGACAATCCCAAAAACATCTGACATGTGCAGCACCCCAGAAAATGCCCATCAGTCAGTTATATACTGCCAGGGTGACAGCAACATCCAGGGAATTCTAATGCATATACACCTTTTCCTAGAGTTCTCTGTCACACTAATATCCTTTGCAGTAGCTGTTTGTTCATATATTACAGCAAACATCCTTCTTTCACTCATTCTTTTTTTTTAAAGATTTATTTTTTATTTATTTCTCTCCCCTCCCCCCCTCCAGTTGTCTGCTCTCTGTCCATTCGCTGTGTGTTCTTCTGTGACTGCTTCTATCCTTATCAGCGGCACCAGAAATCTGTGTTTCTTTTTGTTGCATCATCTTGTTGCATCAGCTCTCCGTGTGTGCAGCACCATTCTTGGGCAGGCTGCACATTCTTTCCCACTGGGCGGCTCTCCTCACGGGGCACACTCCTTGCGCGTGGGGCTCCCCTACGCGGGGGATACCCCTGCGTGGCACGGCACTCCTTGCGCACATCAGCACTGTGCGTGGGCCAGCTCCACACCGGTCAAGGAGGCCCGGGGTTTGAACTGCAGACCTCCCATGTGGTAGGCTGATACCCTATCCATTGGGCCAAGTCCACTTCCCTCATTCTTTTTTCCATCCTCATACCTAACCCAGTTTCTGGCACATAGCAGACCCACAGTAAATATTTGTTGAATGTTTAATTGATAGCAAACATATATTGAATATCAATTATGTGCTTTATGCTAGGCTCTGTAGATGTAAAGATGAATAAAATACCATTCCTATTCTTGAGGATAACACACCCTAATGGGAAAGGCCAAGAATAAACAGTTCTATATTATTTAGAATTCTTTCATTGCAAGTGACAGAGAACCAGACCCAAAGTAGCATAAGAAAACTGGGAACTTTTTGGTTCACACAAGTTGGAAAGTCCAGGGTTAGGGCTGGCTTCTGACAAAGCTAATTCCAAGGCTTAAATGATCTGGTTTATCTCCAGGACTTGTCTTCCATTGTGTTGCTTTCATGTGGGACTTCACGGCAAGAGACAGCAGTAACACAAGCAATGAAAGAAAAAAATAGGTAAATTGAACTTTAACAAAATGTAAAACTTGTTCATTTAAGGACATTATTGAGAAAGTGAGGTCTGCCTACAGAATGAGAGAAGATATTTGGAAACCTACATCTGATAAGGGTTAATATCCAGAATAAATAAAGAACTACACCTCAACAACCAAAAGACAAACAGTCCAGTTACAAAATGGGCAAGAGACTTGTACAGACATTTCTCCAAAGAATATATACAAATGGTCGATAAACATAAGAAAATATGCTCAACATCATTAGCCATTAAAGAAATACAAATCAAAACCATATTGAGATACCACTTCACACTCATTACAATGTTTATTAAAAAAAAACAAAAGAAAAAAACAAGTGTTGACAAGGAGGCAGAGTACATTGTTGGTAGGAATGTAAAATGGGCAGCTGCTTGTGAAAAACAGTTTGGTGATTTCTAAAAAAGCTAAACATAGAACTACCATATGACCCGGCAATTCCACTTCTAGGTATATACCCAAAAGAATTGAAAAGATCTGGAACAGATATTTGTACACCAATGTTCTAGCAGCTTTAATCACAATAGCAAAAAGATGGAAGCAACCCAGATGTTCGTCAGCAGATGAATAGATCAGCAAATTGTGGTATAGCCATACAATAGAATATTATTCAGCCTTAAAAAAAAATGAAGTCCTGTCACCATCCCAGGGTCCACAGAACGGAGGAATTAAACATGGATTAGAATGGACTTACTGATATTCTACTATAAAACTATTGTGACTTGTAATAGAAGATTGACTAGTAATAGAAAATTGTAGCATTGAAGTGGAGAAAATGGCCACAGTAGTTGCTGAGGGAAGGGAGAGGGAAGAAGAGATGTGTTGGGGCATTTCTGGGACTTTAAGTTGTCCTAAATGATATTGCAGGGTCAGATGCTGGACTTTATATATCCTGCCATAACCCACTGAATGTACTGGGGGAGAGCGTGAACTATAGGGTAAACTATTATCCATGTGGTGCAGCAGTGCTCCAAAATGTGTTCACCAAGTGCAATGAATGTGCCACAATGATGGGGAAGGTTGTTGGTGTGGGAGGAGTGGGATGGGGAGGTGGGGGTTATATGGGAACCTCTTATGTTAGTTAATGTAAAATTTTTCGAGATGTATATATCTTCAAAAAAATACAATTTACAAAAATGATGGGGTGGGGGAGTGGGGAGTAATAGGGGGTATGGAAAAATGTACCAATTGTATGCTATAGACCATAGTGGTACTTGTCTGATGATATTATCTCATAATTTGGAACAAATGTTCCACAGCAATGTAGTGTGTTGATGGAGAGGTATTGTGTGGGAATTCCACACATATGAGTGATTGTTTTTTAAGTTCTCAACTATTCTAATAAAAATATATTTTTAAAAATTAAAAATTAAAAAAAATGAAGTCCTGATATGTGCCACTACATGAATGAAACTTGAAGGCATCATGTTGATTGAAATAAGTCAGGTACAAAGAGACAGATATTGTATGATTTCACTTATATGAAATTTATAGAATATTGCAAATTTATAGGGACAGAAAGTAGAGTACAAGTTACCAGGGTTATGGTTAAGGGGGTAGGGGAGTGGGAAGTTAATGCATACTTGGTATAGAGTTACTGTTTGGGGTAATGAGAGCTCTGTTAGCAGATGGTGGTGAGAATAGTGCAACATAGTGAATGTGAATAATCCCACTGAATGATATGCTTGGGAGTGGGTTAGATGGGAAAGTTCATGTTGTATATATGTTTTCACAATTTTTTTTAAAAAGTGACTAAGAAGACAATGAAAGTTAAATGCAGGGAAACGGACTTGGCCCAGTGGTTAGGGCGTCCGTCTACCACATGGGAGGTCTGCGGTTCAAACCCCAGGCCTCCTTGACCCGTGTGGAGCTGGCCCATGCGCAGTGCTGATGCGCGCAAGGAGTGCCCTGCCATGCAGGGGTGTCCCCCGCGTAGGGGAGCCCCACGCGCAAGGAGTGCACCCCGTAAGGAGAGCCGTCCAGCGCGAAAGAAAGTGCAGCCTGCCCAGGAATGGCGCCGCCCACACTTCCCGAGCGGCTGATGACAACAGAAGCGGACAAAGAAACAAGACGCAGCAAATAGACACAAAGAACAGACAACCAGGGGAGGGGGCGGGAATTAAATAAATAAATAAATCTTAAAAAAAAAAAAAGAAAATTAAATGCAGCACATGATCCTGGACTGGTCTAATAATGAAGGAGAAAAGGCCCAAAAGAACATTATTGAGACACTTGAAAAAATTGAAATATAGACTGTAAGCTTTATATCAATATTAAATTTCTTGAACTTGTTGACTATACTTGGTGGTTACATAAGTGAATAACCTTGTTCTTAAGAAGTATATATGGGAGTAGTAAGTTTTCAAGGAGCGTTGATATATACAACCTACTCTGAAATGTTTAGAAAATAGAGATGGATGGATGGGAGGGAGGAAGGAGAGAGAGAGGGAGAGAGGGAGGGAAGAAAGGTAGGGAGGGAGGGAGGGAGAGTTGGGGGAAGCGGATGTGGCTCAACTGATAGAGTGTCCGCCTACCATATGGGAGGGTCCAGGGTTCAATACCCAGGGCCTCCTGACCCGTGTGGTGAGCTGGCCCACACACAGAGCTGCCGCATGCGAGGAGTGCTGTGCCACATAGGGGCGCCCCCGCATGGGGGTGCCCTACGTGCAAGGAGTGTGCCCTGCAAGGAGAGCCACCAGGAGTGGCACCCCACACAGGGAGAGCTGACACAGCAAGAGGACGCAACAAAAAAGAGACGCAGTTTCCTGATGCCACCAAGGGTGCAAGCAGACAGAACACACAGCGAATGGACACAGAGAGCAGATAATGGAGTGGGGGGGAGGGGAGAGAAATTTAAAAAATAAATTAAAAAAAAAAAGCTGGGGGATCCAGTTATCTGGGTGGGGAATGTGTTAGAGGTCAGTATATGGGTTTTATATTATTTTTGCAACCATCCTGTAAGTTTAAAATGATTTCAAAATAAAATATTTAAGAATGGGGGGAAAAATGCAGCAGCAATTCCAGTCCCTACATCCTCTTAAGACAATATAATATAGGGGTTTTCAGTGGAAGCTAGGTTTGACACCTGGCCTCACCACATTCTGGCTGTGTGACCTTTGACAAGTTAATTAAAACTTTCTGCAGTCTCTTCATATGCCTGTTGAGCCCTGAATCTCAGCAAAGTTGCAACACTTACTCTCCAGTTCATTGGAATCAGCCAGGACAACTAACAAAAGGATGATGATGGACAACAACGCCCATTCCAAAACAAAAAACAAAAAAATAGAGTATCTACAACTGCAAGCAAGACAGTTCCATCCATCTCTTCCATGGGATCTAAGTCCCCTCTCAATCAGAAACAGACTGGGCATCACCATTCCCAAATCCTCAAGACTGAGGGACAAATGCAAGAAGGGACAAAAGTAGCCTTATTATTACTCTAGCAGTGGAAGAACTTGTGTCATTGATATAAAGGCAGTGGCCACCAGAGATTCTGAATGGAGGGAGAGGGAAGAATAGGTGTAATGTGGGGGCATTTGGGGAACATTGGAATTGTCCTGCATGACATTGCAATGACAGATACAGGCCATTATACATTTTGTCAAAACCTATAAAATTGTGCGGGGCAAAGTGTAAACTATAGTATAAAATATAGTCCATGGTTAGTAGCAGTGCTTTAATATGTGTTCATCAATTGTGACACATGTACCACACTAATGAAAGATGTTAATGGGGAAAAGTGTGGGAGGGGGTGGGTTATAAGGGAATCCCCTACATTTTTGATATAACACTTATGTAATCTAAAGCTTCTTTAAAAGTAAGTAAATAAATAATAAAGTGAGAAGTACAAGAAAAAGAAAAAGCTCTCCATGCCTCAGTTCCTTCATTTGTAAAAAGGAAGAATAATCATACCTACCCAATATGGTTATCGTGAGGAGTAAATAAAATAAGTTCAGTGCTTAGAACTCCCCTGGTTTTGAATAAGTGCACAATAAATGTTAACTATTTCATTATTATTGTTATTATTATCATTATCAAATTTCAGATCCAACAGAGTAAAATGATTTATTTCCCAAAAATGCCAGAAAAAATTTTATTGCATCTCATTGGCTCTAATTGAGCCACATGCCCGTTTCTGAGCCAGACTGGGGACATTACCCTGTGTATACTGATTGGCTTACTGTTCCTTGTACTGGTGTATAAACTAGAGTCAACCTCACAGTAACCACATAACACTTGTCAATAGAGGAGGAACTTGTTCCTTGCAAGAAACTAAAGAGAGAGAGAGAATAGGTGGTAGGCAGCATTGAAAACAAGAGATGAGCGGCACGGCAAACTTTATAAGTACAATCTGGCAAGTACTTATAAACTTGAGGTAAACATGAGAGCCCATATGAGGAGCTCCTGACCCAGACTGGGAAGAATTAATTTTTTTCAATGACTACCTAAATTCCCTCATCCAAAAGGGTTTGGGATTTTTTAAAACAAGAAGAAAAACAACTTTTTAAACTAATATCTTTCTCTCTCTTTGAAAGGCTAAGTTAAATTCCTATACTCCCATGCCACTTCTGGGTTGTATGACTCCCACTCCACTACTAGATCATAGTCAGCCTTTACTTCTCAGGACATACATGAATGCAGAGGTTTTCCCCATCACCACCACTGGACCCCAGCATTCTGCTTTGGAATTGGATCATGCACAGAGGAAGCTAGGTTTCCTCTCAGATCAGACTTGGGATGATAAGAGGAGTTTGAGATTGAGAAACTTTGGTTTCCTGAGAGAGAACATGCAGCTGTGAAAATCCCTGAGTTGTAAATTGTCTGATGGTGACACTACGAAACCCCTCAAGATTCCTGACAACTCAGCTGAGAACCTAATTACCAGTTACAAAGAGAGACAGGAAAAACGTGTTGTCAAGAGAGCACCTGGCCAGAAAGAATGTCTGTGGCCTGTCATCAGCCTCCTTCTTGTTTGAACTAGAGCAAAACGCATTAGTATAATTAACATTACACATGTTTGTTATCTGGAACAAAGGAATCATGTCCAACTTCATCCATGTGTCAGCCAAGTCTTTGGTAATCACATAAATTGAACAGTGGCATCTGACCTGATTGTACAAACACTTCCGGTATTCTTAGTGCCAAGGATAATATCACCCGTACTTAACTTTTCTCCTGGAGTTTACAAACTTCAACCAATCCACCTCCTTTCCTGTAGTGAAGAGGAGCAGCAATTCTTTGTTCTGGTGAAACCCAGAGAGGGATACTATCTTACCTAAGGTTACACAGTCAATTAGCAACCCAGCCTCTTCTGTATTTGTTTCCTAGGGCTGCCATAACAAAGATCCATATACTAGGTTCTCTTTAGTTCTGGAAGCTAGAAATCTAAAATCAAGGTGTTGGCAGGGTTGAGTCCTTCTGGAAATTGCAAGGAAGAATCTGTTCCATGCTTCTCTTCTAGCTTCTTATAGTTGCCAGAAATCCTTGATCTTCCTTGGCTTGTAGATGCATCATTCCAATCCTTGCCTGTATGGCATTCTCCCTGTGTGTCTTTGTGTCCAAAATCCCCTTTTCTTATAAGAACATCAGTCATACTGGATTTAGGTCCACCTCAACCCAGGATGACCTCATCTTAACTTGATTACATCTACAAAGACCCTATTTCCAAATAAGTTCACATTCATAGAGGGTGAACATGGATATTGGGGGACATTTCTCAACTCAGTACATGTTCAGGGAAAATAAATTGTTATCAACCCTGCTGCAGTAGTAGCATAAGAAAACCAGAAATCTTCACCAAGAGTTCTAAAGATAGGGGACAGCGACATCAGCATATTCACATACAAGTATTACAAAGTCTTGGACTTCTAGGCTTGCAAAACACATACACTTTGCACTTTCCTTTTTTTCCTTAACTGTATCAGCAGCACATGAGCATGAATACTAACCTTTTCCCCCAGGTTCTTTAGAATCAGGGACCTGACACAGAAGCAGGAGAGGAGAAGAACAAGAGAGAATTAATATATTTATTAGGCACCTATTATGTTCCAGATACTGTTTTACCTCTAATTTAATCTATAAATGAATTGGCAAAGTAGATAATATTATACACATCTTCAGATATTGGACCTAGAGCTCAGAGAGGTTAGATAAATTGCCTCAGATCACACAGCTAATAATTGGCAGAGCAGAATTTTTAAAAAATGTTTATTTTTTTAGGATAGGGCACTGAACCCACTTCCTTCTGCCTCCTCAGTCTGTGTTCTTTGTAATGCATCATGTTACCTCAGTAAAAGAGAGGAAGCCAAGGGGACTCCCAAGAATCAAAGCTGACAAAAATCAGTCACTTGAATTTCCAGTGTATTTTATTTTCTTAGACATGTATGAATTAGAATTGTCTGGTTCAAACAGGCATTCAGGCAAAATACTCCATCAGGTACAAAGATACTGCAGAGAATAGGGAACTGCGATGGAAAATGGGAGGAAGGACAGGAAAAGAAGTGGATGAGAACAAAGAAGGACGAGTTTGGGAATATGCCTGGGAAATTTAATGGATGGCTGGAGGTTCTCAGAGACTTTCCACCGAGACTTAAAGAACAGTGCAGGAAGTCAATACTCTTTTGCTCCATTCACCATTTATTTTTTCTTCTCCTGAAAAAGGATTAGCAGGAAGGGCTCAGTGGGGAAGGAGGCCCCCGTGCGATCCACTTACCAGCCATCTGTGTTCTGTTCTTTGCTTTCGAACAAGACGGCTCCAAAACCCTGAGCTGGAAAGAGTTGGAGCTGCATACAGATCAGCAGAGCTGTTGCTAGCAGCTCTGACGCCTGCAGGATGACTCAACCCTCTGTGCCTGGCAGAGTCAGCTATGGTACCCTGGAGCCTCCTACTCTAGGGAGAAAATCAGAGATGTGGAGAAGTGGATTGGGTAGGAGGATGTGGATCTTGGGCAGAAACAGGGTGGAAAGATGGGGCATCTTAGATCTTCATTTAAAGTGCTACCTGATGGTGGGGGAGGGGACTAAAGGTGACAATGAGGAAAGTATAATCCTCTGTATATTTTAGTTGCCCCCTAAAAGTGTATATCATCTCGAGGATGGCAGTCAGTGAAAACCATATGTTTGTGTCACCAGGAATTCAGCCTATACTCACATCTCCCTCACATCCCTAGTGAATTTCACTCAGGTACAGGTAGTTCTTGCTGTTCCCTCATTTTCTAAGGAACCCAAAGACCCTTCCTACACAGCACCATTAAGACAACATTTTACTGCTAAACCTTGCTACAATCAAACCTCTCCCTGATCACTCACTCAGATCTCTCTAGCCATTAGGAGAAAGAAACCATGATAGGATGCTCCAAAGTAGCCACAGTGTATGCTTTGGTCTTTGCTACTTGTGCATCATGCCAGAAGGCATCTGGGTTTACCCTATACCAATAACTGTAAATATCCTTATCCACCCAGAAACATTCCCGGGCTTCCCTCACAGAGCTTTCCTTTAGTTGGCTCCTTATAACTCACAACATCCCCCAAAGTTTGACTTCCTATTGCCATGGCAACTCAGAAGAAATGTGTTTATTTATGGCTACCAATACAGGCATCTGCTAGAGCTTTCTAAACCCAGACTCCTTTAAAAACAATAGTACAAAGTGGAATCACACTACATCCATCCTCTTCCCCCACTTTCCCACCACCAAACACACACCATCAATTGTTGGCTTTATGGAAAGACTGTCAATTCTTGGAACAGCTGAGAAAGTTACTGATTTGTCCCAGATGAAGAGTTTTCATACACTAGTACAATCCTTTCTTTAACCGCTAACCTAGAATTCTGCTCAACCTTCCAGGCATTAGCACCCCTGAGAGTACCTGGAATTTGCAAAATAAGTCTGTATGTACCCTTCAGTTATACTTCATTTTCCAGTGTCTGTAAGAAGAATTTGGAAATTTGGTAATTCAGAGCTAGAATTGCAGGCTAGGTTCCCAAAAAGGGAGGGTATTCCTCATGCACTCATATAATGTGTACAAAGGAGTGTTCAAATATTTGTATTAACAACTATTCTCTGTTCCCATTTTTTTTTAAGATTTATTATTTATTTCTCTCCCCTTCCAACCACCCCCACCTCCCCAGTTGTCTGCTCTCTGTGTCCATTCACTGTGTTCTTTTGTGACCGCTTCTATTCTTATCAGCGGCACTGGGAATCTGTATTTCTCTCTGTTGTGTCATCTTGTTGCGTCAGCTCTCCGTGTGTGTGCCGCTATTCTTGGGCAGGCTGCACTTTCTTTAGTGCTAGGCGACTCTCCTTACGGGGCACACTCCTTGCATGTGGGGCTCCCCTACGCGTGGCAGGGCACTCCTTGCGCGCATCAACACTACGCATGGGCCAGCTGCACATGGGTCAAGGAGGCCCGGGGTTTGAACCGCGGACCTCCCATGTGGTAGGCGGACGCCCTATCCATTGGGATGAGTCTGCTTCCCCCGTTCTCCTTTAGTTCAAGGCCATATGGCATGATAGTTAAGCTCATGGACTCTGGAGCCAAACTTCCTGATTTGAATCCCTACTCTACCCTTTACTTGGTGACTTTTGGCAAAGCTTTCTCTGTGTTTCAGTTTCCCTTTCTGTAAAATAGGCAAAATAATAGTATCTATTTTAGAGGGCTTTCATGAAAATTAAATAAATTAAAATAGGCAAGAATCTGGCATAGAGCAAGTGCTACTTACTAACTGATTTCATTAACTGTTATCTTTCTTCTCCCCAGCTCCCTCCAAATTCTATTGTATATGACGTACTTAAATCACATAGAGAAATTTGCCCCCTATTTGTGGCACGTAGAGGCAAAGTCTAGGTAAGCCAATCTCTTCATTCATTCACTCATTCATTGACACAAAAAACCATCATTGAACATCTTTTATATACCAAGTATATGCTAGACACTAGAGACGAACACAGACAAGGTACCCTGTCCTCAAAGAGTTCAGTCTGACATTCTCATTGTAGAGAGAGACATGTAAACCAGTAATCATAGGTAATGTGACAAGTGCTATTCTAAGTGGAGAGGGAGAAAGAACCTACATGAGACAGCCAGAAATTAAGCCTTGAAGGATGCCTACAAAGAAATGGTTTATCAGGTAGGCACTCGGGTTTGCAAAGAACAACTGATTCAATTTAGGTCAGCAGTTTTCTTTTAAAAAAATATGTTACAGTGGTAATAATGTGGAGAGGCATGGGAAAGGTAGAATTAATGTAACCTACAGACTATAGATGGCAGCAATACTGTAGTAGTCTTTCATCAATGCCAAAGATGTACTGTGTTAATAACAGGGGAGTATTGAAAAAATATACCAAATATGTGCTATAACCATTATCAGTAGCAATAGTATGATATTATCTCATACTCTAACAAATATTTCACAACAATGTAATGTGTTGGTGGAAAGGTGTTGTATGGGAATTCTACACATGTACATGATTGTTTTGTAAATTCACAACTTCTCTAATAAAAATATATTTTAAAATATAGGAAGCAGATATGACTCAAGCAGTTGGGTGCCCACCTCCCACACGGGAGGTTCCGAGTTCACTTCATGGTGCCTCCTAAAGAAGACAAGCAGATGCAATTAGTAGATGAAACAAGCAGGAAACAGAGGTGGCTCAAGTGGTTGGGCATCCACCTCCCACATGGGAAGTCCTTGGTTCAGTTTCTGGTGCCTCCTGAAAAAACAAACAAAACAACAAGCAAAACAAACAATAAAACAAACTCAGGGAAGCCAATGTGGCTCAGTGGTTGAGCACAGGCTTCCCACATATGAGGTCCCAGGTTCAACCCATGGCCCCTGGTACCACACCAAAAAAAAATGTATATATACATATATATACACACACACACACACATACATACACATATGTATGTGACAGAAACCCAAGAAACTAACAGTCCAGAAGAGCAAAAGACAGAATTTTAAATATTTTCACTCTCATGCTCAATCATTAGCATGACTTAGCTATTCTTTTGTGGCAGGGCCTCTTTACCACTCCCAACTGACTCCTTTTTCTTCACTTTGTATAACTGTTCTCTGCCTCAGTTTTTATTTCCTCATAGCTATTGCTTGCCATGACCCTTCAGTGAGTTTATCTTATGGCTTTTCTTTATGTTTCATTTCAGCTCTTATTCTTATCATTAGTAGTTTCCTTTTTCCAATTCAAATTTTAGAGAGTAAGAAAAAATATGATTGACCTACTGCTTTTATTTTGTGCCAACTATTTTTGCTGTAATTTGTAATTTGCTGGTTCCAGATAGTCCACTATTAAATCAGATGCCAATCCTGTTCCAGTCAACTAAAACAAAATTTGGAGCTTTGTGGCACATGACAGGTAGCTACATAGGATGCCTCTTCAGTGGAGCCTATGGTGGGAAAGTTTCCCTTGGAAAGGAAATTTGGATGTAACAGTAATGACATTCTGTCCAAAACAGAAAATAAGAAACAATATGTATAAAGAACACGGAAGAAGAAAAGTGCAGTAGTTCTAGAGTTGATTTAACAGATACCTACTGAGAGCTTGCTAACCAGCACAGCGTGGGAAGTGCCGTGCCACGCTGGGGTGTCCCCCACGTAGGGGGGCCCCACGTGCAAGGGGAGCCCCACGCTCAAGGAGTGCGCCCTGTAAGGCGCAAAAAGAAGGTACAGCCTGCCCAGGAATGGCGCCTCACGCACGGAGAGCTGAAGTGGCAAGATGACGCAATGGAAGAAACAGATTCCAGTGCCACTGACAACAACAGAAGCGGACAAATAAGAGCGTGCAGCCAGTGGACACAGAGAACAGACAACTGGGGCGGGGGGGAAGGGGAGAGAAAAAAATAAATACATCTTTAAAAAAAAGACTTTGTGGTCCATATTAAGGATTTATTATCTTAGTTTGCACGTGGCTTCCGTAACATCGGCTAAACCAAGGGAAATTTATTGTCTCACGGTTCTGGAGGCTAGAAATCCAAAAGCAAGATGTCTATAGGGTCATACTTTTTCTTAAAGGAGAAATCAGTTCAGTTCCTCTCCCCTGGTTTCTAGGGGGGGGTGGTGGTCTGCAATCCATGGCGTTCCATGGCTTGTTCCTTGATTTGTGACAGAACAACTCAATCTCTGCTTCTATCACATGGCCCTTCCTCTCTCTCCATCTGTGTCCAAATTTCCTGTCCTTATAAGGACATCAGTCATACTGGATTAAGTCTTTCCTTAATACTCTTTGGCCTCATTTTAACTAATAATATCTTCAAATATCCTATATACAAATAAATTCACAATTATGGGGCCAGGAATTAGGACTTGAACATGTCTTTCGGGGGGACACATTCAATCCATAACAAGGTCTTTTTGCTAAGAGCAATGGGAAATCACTAAAAATTTTAAGCAAATTTGCATTTCAGAAAGATTGCTTTTGCTGCCGTATAAAATGGATTACAATGGATTATATGGAACATAGGAAGACAACCTGGGAACCTATTATAGACCAGGTGGAAGATGGTAGTATAGCGACATGGATATATTAACTATTACTTTGATCAATAAACATTTAATGAGATATTAGTAAAAGTAGTAGCTTATTTAAGAGGTAGAAAGATAGGAATTAGTGATTGGTTGGATGTGGTAGTGGTGGAAGAGGAAAGGAGGAGCCTGGGATGATTCACTGGTTTCTGCTTGGATCCAAGGCCAATTCTGTTTCCATTACACTATTTCCCCAAGGATTGTGTATGTTGAGGTGGGAAGGGACAATAAAGGGGTAAATTTAAGAAGGAAGTCAAAGGACAATTTAGGAAGAGACTTGTATGAAATTCTCATCAGTTCAGACTTTATTCCAGGGAGTTTAGGGAGCCATTGAAAATGTGTGGGTAGGAAAAGAAATGGCTTCGTCAGATATACACATTTAGCAAGTCATGGTTTATTCCTAAGACTTACAATTCCACCAGGGTTAAATAGCCAGTTTGAGAGGATGAGGATGCTCAAATCTTCTTTACATAGTCTACCCTCTAGTGGCAAGAGGAAAAATAGCAAATTACAACTCTACAGATCTTGTAAGGAACACACCCACAGCCAGCTTTGATTTGCCCCAAATGCTATAGCTCTTCTATGTGAAGTGTTTTGTTTTGTTTTGTTTTAGGGTAGGCAAGACTGGGAAGAGTTTATTGAGAAAAGGAGAAAAGTACACATCCCACGCCAGGCTACGGGGCCGCAGTGTCACACACGTGGGCCCCGCAGGCCTCTTTAAAGTCTTCTATGTGCAGTTTAGTTGCTCAGACCATCCATTCATTCCTGGAGTCCCCCAGCTCCATCACACAGCTCTCTAACTGACTGTACATAGCCCTCTTCTAGGAACTCTTTCCAGTGTTAAAATAAAATATTAGACAAGATATTATTTGTGTGAGTTTATTTGAGTGGTTTATGATTCATGAAGCAGGCAACATCCAAACCACAGGAGAAAAAGAGCTCTCCTAAGGGGGTGGAAAGGAGGATTATGTAGGACAAACATGGAAGCAAGTAAGGAAATTTTTTGTTAATTTTTCATTTTAGATGGGGTCTTACAAAGTAGTGAGCATATATACATCCATTAATATGGTGTGCTTATCCACTATGATAAGCTATTTTTATTGAACCAAAACTGGTTTATCACCAAGTGTTGCTTAATCTGCAATTCTGTAGAGTGTGTTCCATTGTTGCATTTCTTGGAAAGCCCCGACAGATTGTTTTGTCTTTTGGAAAATCTTTTCTCAGAATGGAGTCTCTCCTGTTAGTGCCTAATGCAGGCAGCCATTTTATTTTACTTAACACCGGCCAGGTTCCCAGCTTCCTACCCCCATTCTTCTTCTCCTCAGTGTCCTTGCAATGCAGATCTCTCAGTTGGCAACTATAAAGAATCAGCAAAACTAACACTGCTGCCCTCAGGTGGGAACCTAGTGAAGTACTCATTACATTTCTCCTGGAACCAGGCACTTTTCAGAAAGACAATTCTTCAAACTCAGTCACTTTTTGAGCATCTACTTTGTTTACATCCAAGTTATAAAAGGATAGGGCTCTCTTCTGCCCTCTGGCTCAAATCTCAGGAAGCAATATGTACTGAGGAGGAAAAAGCAGAAGCTCCTCCTCTCAATGAATTCATCATTGTCATCATCACCATTATCAGCCATAGACTTGGGAAAACAATTTTGCAATGGCTTAAAAATAGAGTTAAGGTGGCCTTTTCAAGGATGTCTCCTGCTTTCCTTGAAAAGAGATATTCTCTTACTCTGTGACCTTGCCCCAGAGTCCTTTTGTTTCTGAGATGGAGTTCTGATATTGTCCATCATAATAAGAGAGTGTTATTATTCTATGTAGCTGTAGGTTGGAAATAAATACTGGAATCCCTTCAGAAAAATCGAATTGATTTAAATAACTTCTGACAATGTTCTTTTGGCATCCTCTCAGATGCTAATGAAGTTGGGTTGCAGTCTCCTCCACTCATTGACTCAGCACTTGGTGGCAAAGTGACCCTTTGAATCTCATCTCAGCTAACAAGATTCCTCTACCTCCTAGAAGGGTGATTTTTTTGTGAATTAAATACTGATGCTGTTTTGCTTTTAGCACATATATACCACCCACAGACAACTTATTCCAGAATTTCTTCTAAAGCTAGGGACTTTATGATTTCTGACTGACAAATCCCCATCCAAACCCTCTATTCACCCAGGAATTTGTGATGGAAACAATGCTGGCTGGAGTAGAGCAGCATACCAGTGCTGTTGAGAGCTGAGTGGCTGTTGCCATGGGGGCGAATATTTGTCTAGAACTGTCTGTGCGATGTTGTAGGCCTGAGGTCTGTTTAGCTCTGAGGATTGTAGAGCTGGGCCAGCCCCGTTCTTTGACATATGAGGAAAGTGAGGCCTAAACACTTAGTTAAATGACTAACTCAAGGTCCTAAGGCAAGTTAGGGACAGAGTTGTACTCTTTGCAATACATCATGCTTTTCGATAACACACCCATGTTGGTTGGGTGGGTTCTCCCTCAGTCGGTTCTACTAATGCTATTCCAGCACCACCAATACCAAGTAGAAGTACCAGGAAACTTGGGCCTGGAAACAATGGGTGTATAAATATCCTTACTTTTGTATACACACAAATGTTTGCCTCAAATTACAAGTGTACACCTGGAGGTGATTGTGCTACTAGGCATTTGTATAACTATCTTTAAATGTGCTTGTTCGTGAATAAAATTGAGATAAGAAATAGTACCTTTCTCAAAGGATTAAATGAGATAATGTATTAAAAGTACTTAAGTACATTAACTAGCATATAATAAGTGCTAGATATTGTTTCTAGTATGTCTTTCTGCAATGGTACACGTCAGGTGCTGCCTTCAAGTTACTGTGAGAAATACTTTTTTTTTTTTCATTTAATTTTTACAACAACCTTTGAGGTAGGTTTTTTCATTATGTACATAGCCAGGATGAGAAAACTGGGGTCTACAAAGGCTGAGTAATTTGCCTAACACCATACAGCCAGAAGCAGCTGAGCTAGAATCTGAACCAACTCTGCTATTGACAATTAGGTGATACTGATCTCTCCTATGGAAAAGCAAAGAGATGACTGGTCTTTTCTAGTGCCTTTGGGTTTGTTTGCTAAAACTCTAAATCAAATAAATTAGATACATATTGCCTGTGGAATGGGCTGGCTCATCCATATAAATATGTTTTTAGTTAAATCCACTGAAACTGTAAGCAAAAGTATTTTCACTCCCCTTTAATTACAGTTTTTTATAGAGATCCTACTTAGCCATTTTGTACAAGAAACAATTTCCCAATGACTGAATGCCATTTTACGCAATATCCTACTGTTTAAAAATCTCCAGTTGATCCTAGTGAGACCTATGTAAAAAATACCACTCTAATTGAAATCATGTCATCCAATGCTTGAGATCCTATTTATCCAGAAGGTGGTCTATTTTTTTAAATTCTCCTCAGTTTTATTCTAGTAACATGTATACAACCTAAAATTTCCCTTGTAACCACATTCGTAGGACTGTACAACCCAGTGAACCCTATTGTAAACAATGGGCTATAGTTAATTGTACAGTTATAAAAATGTTCTTTTGTGAATTGTAACAAATGTACCACACTAATGGGACTCTGTATTTTAGGCATGATTTTTCTGCAAACCTACAATTTCTCTAATAATAAAAAAAAATTATCATCAGGCATAAAGGGACAGAATTTTAACGTTTTTCCTTAATAGCTGTTCTCTCATTCTTATTAAATTATGACAGGGTTAGGGTCTTCCATAGTCTAACTCTAATTTCTCTTGTGGTCACACCATTCAGTTTCTGTCAGATCAGACCTTATTGATCTTGGTTGCTTCCTTTTCCTTTCTTCTTCCTTCTTTCCCTCAATGATCCTATCCAGTTTATATCTTCAACTATCCCTGATAAATCGATAATTATCACATTGATATTATTCATTCAACAAACATTAATCAACTTCTTGCTATGTGCTACAATCTGAGGATGGAGAAATCTCAATGCTCCAGACAGACTTCTATTCTAAGGGCTAGTCCAGATGTTTGAGTATTGTGAGGTATCTGACACTCCTGTAAAAGTAGTTCTGGGCAAGATGGGCAAGAAAGTATCTTGGCCCCTCTCTTCTCCAGTCTTGGTATTCCCTCTCTGACCCTCCTCACCGTAATATTAGCAACACACAATTTCTTGGAATTGGATGGCTTCTTCATTCTTTACAACTACTCTACAAATCTCCTAGGCATGCTAGAAATGACTAGTGGTAGCACCTCAAAGTCATCAAGACTCAAATGTAAGTCATCACCTTTCTCTCCAGACACTCTGCTCTTAATTTCCTTCAGTATTTCTTTTGATAGAACCACTATTCCCCTAAAGTTTTCTGTAGGCTTCCTAACAGATTGCCCTGTCTTCCCTTCAACCCAATCCCCGTTTAGTAACTAAAGTAATGTTAAACACAAATCTAGTCATTTTATTCCCCTGCCTACAACCACAACTTCCCAATGTTTCAAAATAAATTTCCTATTCCTTACCTGGGCCTAGAAGAAACCCTGAATGATCTGGTCTCTACCCACCTATCCACCCTTATCTTTTATGCCAAGCTCTCTCACTGTGTTCCTGACTCCTTTCAATTCCTAGAACATAGCAAATTCTCTCCTGTCTTTAAGACTTTAGCAAAAGCTCCTCCCTATGCTTTTGTCATGATTGATTTCTCCTTCAGGTCTTGGTCCAAGGTCATTCTCCTTCTCCAGCCTGGCCCTCATCCCTAACCGTTATTCTCTTGCAGTACCATTGTTCTTCATGGGACTTACCCCAATGAAAATTAAATATATTTTAGAATATGCCTATTTGTGTCTGCCTCCCCTATCAGACTGTAAACTGCATGAAGATAGGGGCCATATCTATTTAGTTTGTTGATATATATTTTGCCTTTAGCAAACGTTGACACGTAATAAATCCTTATAAATGGTAGCTCCCTTTTTCATTCTGCAAAAAGGCTGTTTCAAAGATCTTTTAGCCATATTTCAGCATAAAAAGTTCCCATATATATGTATTTATATATATATATATTTTTTTTTAAAAGATTTATTTATTTATTTATTTATTTATTTATTCCCATTCCCCCCCGCCACCCTGGATGTCTGTTCTCTGTGTCTATTTGCTGCGTCTTCTTTGTCCGCTACAGTTGTCATCAGGGGCACAGGAATCTGTGTTCCTTTTTCATTGCATCATCTTCGTGTGTGCAGCGCAATTCCTGGGCAGGCTGAATTTTCTTTTGTGCTGGGTGGCTCTCCTTACGGGGTGCATTCCTTGCGCGTGGGGCTCCTCTACGCGGGAACACCCCTGCATGGCAGGGCACTCCTTGTGTGCATCAGCACTGCACATGGGCCAGCTGCACACAGGTCAGGGAGGCCTGGGGTTTGAACCGCGGACCTCCCATGTGGTAGACGGATGCCGTAATCACTGGGCCAAGTCCACCACCCTATTTTTGTTATTTGTGGGAGTTTCTTAGTTTGGAGGTTGAACTCTTTAGGGTAAAGAATTTTTCTTCTTTAAATCCTCACCACCCAGGACAGTTCCTGATGTATAGTAATATGGTCAATATATAATAACTGACTTAATTAATCTCTAACAATATATCTCTAAAAGAAATCAAGAGTTTGTCCCAGAAACAAATAACAAGAGACTTGACAGGACTCTGAGAAGACAAGTGCTGGTTTAACTATGCCTCAGATATATCCTTTCTTTAAAAGCCACAAAAATGCTCAAAGAAGCTTCTACTTGGATTTTTTTCTCATATAGAAAAACCTGAAAACCCCAGGAATGAAGTAAAAATTGGGCAAATCAGGGCTCCTTGGGATACTTTCAGAAAGTTGGTTAGTGCTTTCAGAAAGTTGGAAATTCATTAGTTAGGAAAAATATGATTAAATTACCTCTTTCTAAGTCTCCTTCACTTTGCAATGAAGAGCTAATATTCTAATTTAATTGGTCTAGCATGTAAGGAATGACATTTTTTAAAAAGTTCCCCAGATGATTACTGTGTAGCCAGGATGGTGAACCATTTCTTAGAATGATAATCTACTGGTCTTTCATATGAATATAGTGATGAACAGAGTTAATTCCCCCCCCCATCCAAACTGAGACTTAGAGATTCAACAAATTATTATTATCATGCAAGGCACTTTGGAATGCCTTCTGACACATAGAAAATGTTCAATAAATGTAAGTTATTATTATTAGTATTGGTATTAGCATTATAATCACCATCATCAAGCAGATGATCAAGAGTTGTTACATATTTTACTTCCTTTAATTTTCAATAAAGAATTAAAGGCATGTTATTTTTATGATAAAGAAATTTAAGATTTAGGAAGGTTCAGTGACTTGACCAATCAGAATCAGGATTCAAATTCTGGCTGAAATCTAAATGTCTTTTCATAACAGTGGGTTAATGGCAGGAGAAACAGCTTCCTGTTTCAAATTATTCGGAACAACAGTCCCCAATACTAATATTACTATTCATGCTTTCCCTCTTTCCTTGGCCATCATTGACTTTTGTTATCCAGATTAAGCTCTCCAAAAGAGCCTTAAACAAAAGTCAGTATGGGTTAAAACCAAGTAACAGGGAAACGGACTTTGGCCCAGTGGTTAGGGCGTCCGTCTACCACATGGGAGGCTCGCGGTTCAAGCCCCGGGCCTCCTTGACCCGTGTGGAGCTGGCCCATGCGCAGTGCTGATGCGCGCAAGGAGTGTCGTGCCACGCAGGGGTGTCCCCCGCGTAGGAGAGCCCCATGCCCAAGGAGTGCACCCATAAGGAGAGCCGCCCAGCTCGAAGGAGGGAGCAGCCTGCGAGGAATGGCGCCGCCCACACTTCCCGGGCCGCTGACGACAACAGAAGCGGACAAAGAAACAAGACGCAGCAAAAAGACACAGAAAAACAGACAACCGGGGGAGGGGAGGGGAATTAAATAAATAAAAAAATAAAATCTTTAAAAAAAAAAAAAACAAAAAACCAAGTAACAATTGAGCAGTTGGTATGGGCAGAACTTTTGGGCCTAAGAACCTTTGACTTTATCTGGGAACAACTGACCTTATTTACAATACACAGCCTCCATTTCTCAGAGGTGTATCTTCTAGGCTTGAAGAGATCAACATGCTAAAAACAGCCTTTTAAGATTTCCGCTTTTCTAGTCCCCTTGCTCTTCTACCCTTGTTGGATTTCTGAAACGTTTCAAGTTGCCTAAAAACTCAGAGGCCAATGCCTAGACATGGTCCCAGAAGAGGAAAAGGGAGAGAGAAGTGCTACTGTTGTCAGTACCCCATTTATCTCCAGAAACCCAGGTCCATGCAGGATATTTTTTTATATCTTAGTTCATTTTGTTGAGTCCAAAACTGAATTCAGTTTTTGACAGTCTGCCTTCTGAGAGGTAAAGGAAAAACTTGGAACTGGTCCAAATTCTCACCAGGAAGCCCTTACATTTCCTCTGTCTAGTATCCCCTTTCTTTAAAAAAAAACCAAATCAAAGTCATCTCTTTTGTGGCATCATGATAACATTTCCCTCTATGGTTCCAAGTTGGGACTACCTTTATTATAGCACTTATTATATTAGAATTATTTGATTACTTGTTGCTCTGTCTTGCTATGAACAAACAGAGGGTAAGGAACATATCTTATTTATCTTTATTTCTTCCTCTAGCAATAGCAATTACACAGTGGCTGATACATTGGAAATGTTTAATAAATGATAGTTAAACTAATTAGTGGATGAATAATTGTAGGCCTCTGGTCTCATTTAGGCCTGAAATGATCTTACAATTGCAGAAGATATGCTTCTATGCATCATAGTAGATAATAAAGGTTTTGTAGGGTTTTTTTGTTTGTTTGTTTTTTAAGGAATTGAACCCAGGACCTCATACATTGGAAGCAGGTGCTCAACCACTGAGCTATATCCACTCAGTAATAAAGGTTTTTTATACTTTATTTTCCTTTTATTCATCTTTCTATTTCCACAGGAGCAGTTCTTAAGAAAAATATGCTGATGGTTTGTTCTGCTCAGAAACTGAATGAAACTCATATGCTTTAACTGGGGCAAAGTCCATCTATATATTTAACAGATATTGGGATCCTGCTATACACAGCATACTGTAGGAAATAGGATGTGTAAAAAGTTGGATCAGTATTAATCTGTATAGGAGACCTAGATTTTTTAAAATAGTAAATTTGGGATCATAAAATAGCAGGACATATTAGGTGATAGGAAAAGCAGAGAGGCAAGAATAAATAGGGGATGTTTGGGAGACATTGGTGAGTGGCATTAACTTTGTACTCAAAAAGACACAGGATCTCACCAAAGAAGGTAAGATAATGAGTGGCTACTAAGCACAGGAAAAGATGAACATCGTTAGTCATTAGGGAAATACCAATTACAGCCACACTGAGATACTACTTCACAATCACTAGGATGGGTATTAATAAAAAAAAGACAAACAATACCAAGTGCTGATAAAGATGTAGATAAATTAGATCTCTTATACCTTGCTCGTAGGAATGTAAAATTGTTGCCTGATTTTCTCTAGATACTTGGCTAAGCCACAACAAACTAATTTTGAGAGCAAGCCTGGTTAGTTAGGCCAGTAATGTATTAAGGAATGGTGAGAAGAGAAATGGGAGAAAATAACAGATCACGGGTCCTAGGTAAAGCAGAAAGGGATTGAAAATGATAAAAAGGGCAATTTACCTGTTTTGATTGATTATCTCACCCATCAATTCCCCCAGGAGAACCCCTTGAAAATATCCCTGGCTTCTTCTTGCTCCAGGAGGAAATCTCATTCCCTCTGGAATTTTTTTTTTTTTTTTAACATTTGAGTTCATATATATTTAAATAAGGCCTTAACATTGATCCTGGAATTTCACTTTAGACAAAACCAACTTGAAAGTGTCAAAAGGTAAACCAGAGCAGTCCTGGCTCTCTGCTGTTGGCTGGCTCCTGCTTTTCATTCTAGACTGGACAAGGGTGAGGGTGTATACTTAGCCTCCCTCGGCTTACTTATTCTCCTAAGAGTAAAGGTCATAGATGTAAAGAGAGAATATAAAGATGAGCAGATGACTTGATGCAGCCAGAGATGGGCAAGTTTGATAATGGTGGTGGAGTCAGTGAAAAGGGATTTAGACTTTTCTGGTTCCTTAAGGAGGTCAGGGTTGGATGTTGGGAGTAACTGCCGTTCTGTTATCTCATTGCAGGGAAGGATTTTCAAGGGAGTAACGTTAGTGTGTCTCGCCCAGAAGAAGCCTCCAATGAACAGCATGCAAGCTGATATGCCACCCTGTGATGGCAGAGGGATGCTAACCCCACTCCATGGAGGTTTTGGGAAAATCTCGCAAGTTCTTCTAGCAGCCATCTTGGGATATCTATGTCCACATGGACTTCTTGCCAGGTTCGAGATCCGACTATTGATTCCCTAACCAGCCTGTTTCAAAATGATATAGCCACTTTGGAAAACAGTTTGGCAGTTTCTTAAAAAGTTAGACATAAGCTTACCAAATGACTTAGTAATTTCACTCCTATCCAAGAAAAATGGTACTATCCAAGAAAAATGAAAATAAATGGCCATGCAAAGACTTGTACATGAATGTTCTTAACAGTGTCATTCATAATAGCAACAAAATGGAAACAACCCAAAAGTATGTCAGCTGGTGAAAGGATAAATAAAATGTGGTATATCCATACAACAGAATACTATTCGCTAGGAATAAGAAGGAATAAAATACTAACATACTATGTAACATGGATAAATTTCAAAAATATGCTATATGAAAAAAGCCAGATACAAACGATTCCATTTACATGCAAAGTATGATTCCATTTATATGAAATTTCCAGAAGAGGCAATGTTAGAGAGACAGAAAGTTGATCAGTATTTGTCTAGGGTTAGGGCAATATCTTAGTTTGCCAGGGATGCTGTAACAAAATACCACAGACTGGTTGACTTAAACAACAAGAATTTATTGGCTCATAGTTTGGAGGCTAGAAATTCAAAATCAAAAGATTGGCAAGACATGCCTTCCCTGAAGTGTGTAGTGTTCTGGCGGTGGCTTGCTGGCAATCAGTCTCCAACTCCATGACATGGCCATCTGTCTTCTTCTGTCTCCTCCTGTGGCTTGTACTTTTTTCAAAAAAAGAATTATTTATTTACTTATTTATTTATCCGTCCCCCCCTTGTGGCTTGTTTTTTTTGCTGTCTGTTCTCTGTGTCTATTCGCTGCGTGTTTTTTCTGTGCTGCTTGTCTCCCTTTGTTGCGTCAACTTGCTGAGTCAACTCTGCAGGCACACGGGCCATCAGCTCTCCGCAGCACACAAGCCAGCTTGCCTTCACAAGGAAGCCCTGGGACATGAACCCAGGGACTCCCATATGGTAGACGGGAGCCCAACTGATTGAGCCACAGCCACTTCCCTGTGGCTTGTACTTTTGTTCCAAATGTCCTTTGCTTATAAGTACCCTGATTCAGTTTGGACTTGTCTTAATAGGATCTTTGAAGAACTATTTACAAATTAGTTCACATCCACAGAACTTGGGGGTTAGGACTTGAACATGTTTTGGGGGAAGGAAGCATTATTCATTCTACCACAGGGTGGGAGCAGGAATTGACTGCAAATGTGATACCAAGCAAAAGCAGGTTTTTTCCTCCTGATGCATCTTTAAAGACAATTCCTGATACACTGGAGTTTCAAACAGAGAAAAAGTTTATTTGGTTGCACAAGCAAAGGAGATCAGTTGCTTTAGATGGCCCAAAAACTGCCTTCCTGAATTACAGTCATTTTTCAGAGATCAAGGTTCTGAGATAGTAAAGTACATAGTAGAGGTCAGTCACAAGGTTTCCCATATAGATATTAATCAGGAGAGTGGAATCATTGCCATCAATAGTAAGCATACACAAGAGTGAGCTTAAGTCTAGAATAAGCTGGCTAGAGGGTGGGATCACTTTAGCCAGCTTCAGTAACTTCAGGTGTTAACATTTTGCTATTAGAATAATATAATTTATATAATGATTTAGTAATCATAATTATTTGTTAATTCTTTATTTGTTTATTTTTTTGGAGGTACTGGGGAATGAACCCAGGACCTTGTATGTGGGAAGCTGGCACTCAACCACTGGGCCACATTGACTTCCTTGAATTGTTGGTTTTTTTGGTTTTTATTGTTTTTTTGTTTTACTTGGTGTTTGTTTTTGTTTTTTCAAGAGGTGCCAGGATAAAAATAAATAAAAAATACATTAAATAGAAGAAAAAAAAAGAGGCACCAGGAACCAAACCCGGGACCTCCCATGTGGGAAGTGGGCACTCAACTGCTTGAGCTACATCCACTCCCTATTTGTTAATTCTTAACCCTCAGTTACAAATGACCATAAGGGAACTTTCTGGAATGAGGGAAATAGTCTAAAACTAGATGGTGGTGATGGTTGCACAACTCTATAAAATATTTACTAAAAAAGCATTGAATTGTATACTTATGATAGATGAATGTTATAGTGTGTAAATTATGCCTTAATAAAGCTCTGAAGGAGAAAAAAAGACAGGTTCAAATCAAATCCTGGCTCTCCCACTATCTTGTTATGAGATTTGGAGAAGTTATTTTAACTCTGTAAATACCAATTTTTCCATTTGTAAAATAGGGAGGGTAACAATAATACTATATCTACCCAACTAAGACCAAATAAGGTCATGCAATAAAGCATGTAGCACTAATTACTCGGTAAGTGTTAGTTCCTATTATTATTACCTGATTGGAAGATGGTGAGGAGATCTGCCTGATGGGATGAGCACATCGACCATACTGGGAACATGAAAGCTGGACTCTTAACAAGTGAGGCAGGACTAGATGGTAATGACTGAGATTTAGAGGGAAGAGAAGATCTCTCATCCCAAGAAGGAAAAGAATTAACTTGGAGTCTTTTGTGTTTTGTTTTGTTTGTTTTAGTCTCCCAATCCATGAACATGGAAGGTCCTTCCGTTTATTTAGGTCGTCTTCTTTTTTTAAACAAATAAATTTTATTGATATATTAATAAAGTATATAATCCATCCATAGTGTACCACCAGTGGTATTTGATATAATTACATGGTTGTGCATTCATCACTTCAATTATTATTAGAGCATTTTCATTATTCTAATAATAAACAAAAAAACAGACAGACAAAAACTCTTCAGTCTTTCTATGCTTCCCCTGCTGTACATAGCTGCTATTCTGTTTTGTCTCTCTAGTTTATTTATATTTATATTTTGTAAAAACATTCTTATATCTGCAATATTACCCATATTCATATTTCACATGAGGTTTAACTGTTATATAGTCCCATGTTACATTTTAGCTTTCTTCTAGTAATAAACATATTCTTAGACTGTCCCTTTCAACCATTGTCATACTTATATAATAGCACTGCTAGTTACAAACACTATAATGTGCTTTCACCATTTCTACTCATTTCCAAGGATTTACAAACCACCTCTTAACCAATTCTGCACAGATTGATCTTCAGCTTTCCATTCTCTAACCTCATTCTATTTTCTGGTGACCTATATTCTAGTTATTAACTCCATGAATTTACACAATATATTTAGTTCATAATAGCACAATCATATAGTATTTGTCCTTTTGTGTCTAGCTTGCTTCACTCAACATTATGTCCTCCAGTTTCATCCATGTTGTCATATGCTTCATGACTTCATTTCTTACAGCTGCATAATATTCCATCATGTGTATATACCACAATTTGCTTATCTATTCACCAGTTGATGGACACCTGGCTTGTTTCCATCTTCTGGTAATTTTGAATAATGCTGCTATGAACATCGGTTGCAGATGTCTGTTTGTGTCACTGCTCTCAGTTTTTCTGGATATATACCTAGTAATGCTATTCCCAGGTCACATGGCAAGTCTATATTCAGCTTCCTTAGGAACTGCTAAACAGTCCACCACAGTGGCTGTGCCATTCTACATTCCAACTAACAGGGAATAAGGGTTCCTGCTTCTCTACATCCTCTAACTTGGAGCCTTTGGAAGATAAAACAGAGAAGAGGCAGGTGGCAGTAAAAACACATACACAAAAATACTGCAGATAGGTAAACATTGAGGGGGAAAAAAGACAGGAGGTGATGACTAATTGGATGGGTAGAGCTGTATTGAGAACCCTTCTCTTCCTTAACTTGTATTTGTATGTAGGTAGAAAAGTTTAATTTTATTTACTTATGCATTCATTCATTCAACAAAATGTACAACCCAGGGATAAGAGTACCTACTACATAAAATTGTGAGGATTAAATTAGTTAATTCTAGTAAAGCACTGTTCATACCGGGTGCTTTGCCATGTTAAAGAATTGGGAGTTGAGCTTCTAAGAGTTGTTTTAACCCATTAATGTTAGGGCTCAGTATTCTTTGGCAGCTTAGACCTGTTGTACTCCATGTTCTGTAGCTCAAGAATGATCGGGGGAGGTGGATTTGGCTCAACAGATAGAGCATCCGCCTACCACATGGGAGGTCCAGAGTTCAAACCCAGGGCCTCCTGACCCGTGTGATGATCTGGCCACCTGCAGTGCCAGTACACAAGGAGTGCCGTGCCAGGTAGGGGTGTCCCCCACATAGGGGAGCCCCACGCACAAGGAGTGCTCCCTGTAAGGAGAGCCACCCAGCGCAAAAAAAGTTCAATCTGGCCAGGAGTGGCGCCACACATACAGAGAGCTGGCGCAGCAATATGACACAACAAAAAGAGGCACAGATTCCCAGTGCCGCTGACAAGAATGCAAGCAGACACAGAAGAACACACAGCGAATGGACACAGAGTGCAGACAGTGGGGTAGACAGAGAAATAAAAACTCTTAAAAAAAAAAAAAGGGAATTTGTAGCATGAACAGAACATAATGCATTATAACCTAGCAAGTACCTTAGAATAGGCATAAAGTTTCTATAGAAGACCATATAGCTCTTCAAGTTTAATATTAATTATACTTGAACTTAGATGTACCAGGCATGATACGCATTTTAAATGTTAACCGGAGTAGAAAACTAGGAAATGTTGAGTCTATAATTAAATTTTCCTTGTTTCAAACCATATCTATGATTAATTCTTTTTTTTCAAACCTGTATAAAAACTGTAGAAAAACCCTTGTGGAGATTTGAGATTGACTAGATCTCTTGTCCTCCACCAGACAATAAAGCCTCTTTTCCTTCCCTGCCTATTTTGGTGTGTTTGTTTAGCTGCCTATGCCAAGCAGTGAGCCCATGGACCATTCCAGTCTCCTTCATTTTGGCACCCCAGATGGGACCAGCATCCTCATGGGAACAACACTGCTTGATGGATTCCTGGACTGCAGAGCTAGGATGTTCATGGGCTCCAGCTCTGCAGCAGCTGGAGTGTTTTACTCCGAGAGTCAGAATAGGAGTCTCTTGCCCTGAGCATCTAGGATCCTTATGGCAGTGGGTTGTGAAGGAAAACAGGTTCTGTTCTGTGTGTTGTTTTTTTTTCCCCCCTCCCCTCCCCCGGTTGTCTGTTTTCTGTGTCTTTTTGCTGCGTCTTGTTTCTTTGTCCGCTTCTGTTGTCGTCAGCGGCCCGGGAAGTGTGGGCGGCGCCATTCCTCGCAGGCTGCTCCCTCCTTCGAGCTGGGCGGCTCTCCTTATGGGTGCACTCCTTGCGCGTGGGGCTCCCTTACGTGGGGGACACCCCTGTGTAGCACGGCACTCCTTGCGCACATCAGCGCTGCTCATGGGCCAGCTCCACACGGGTCAAGTAGGCCTGGGGCTTGAACCGCGGACCTCCCATGTGGTAGACGGTCGCCCTAACCACTGGGCCAAAGTCTGTTTCCCTGTTCTGTGTGTTGTATGTGAGAATTGTATTGTCCTTCTTCTCATGAGCATAGTAACTCCTGCCAAAGTTGTAAGTGGCAATGTCACAGTTGGTTTTTGGCTTGGGTTAGGAAAGGGAGTAGCCCTTGGCATAAGGAGGTGTTGCTGAGATTGGTTGCCTAGGCCTTGGTTTCTTGATTAAATTTGTTTGATTAATTTTGTATATATATTTTTAAATTTTTTAGTTAGTTTTTTTACTTTTTTCATCCCCTCCCCCTTTCCCACCCTGCTGTTTTTGCTGTCTGTGTCCGTTTGCTGTGTGATCTTCTGTATCTATTTCTCTTTTTGTCTTCTCTTCTTGTCTTTCTCCTCTAGAATTCACCAAGATTTGATCCTGGGGACCTTTGATGTGGAGAGAGGTTCCCTTCCAATTGCGCCACCTTACCTACTGGCCTCTGCTGCCCTTCACCTTGACTCTTCCCTTTGTCTCTCTTTTGCTGCATCACCATCTTGCTTTGTGACTCACTTGCACGGGCACTGACGACTCACGCAGGCACTCAGCTTGCTGCGCAGGCACTCTGCTTGCCATGTGGGCACTGACCTGCCGTGCATACTGGCTCACCATGCAGGCACTGGCTCACCATGCAGGCATGCTTTCTCTTCTTCTTTTTCACCAGGAGGCCCCAGGGGTCAAACCCGGGTCCTCCCATGTGGTAGGCCGAGGCCTTATCACTTGAGCCACATCTGCTTCCTTATTTGATTAAACTTTAACTAGAATGGGAAATAACCAGAGCTCAGAAATAAAGGGAAAAAGCAACCCCCTAGGTTGCATTATTAAGTACTGGGGACAACTTGGGTATGAACCTATGACTAAAAAGAGAATGAGCCATCTTTGTAAGGAAGTCTGGCCTCAATATGCATTGGAAGATTAACAAAAATGCCAGCCCAAGGGTCCTTAGAATATAATACTTTTCTACAACTAGACTTGTTCTGTAGGAGATTAAGAAAATGGGATGAAATTCCTTATATTCAGTGTTTTATAGCACTAGCCCAAATGAAAAACTTCAAATGGAATATTTCGGGCATAGTATATTGCCAGTCAGGCTCCATGCTCCCAGTGATCAAAAGCCAGAAATGACAAGTGTTCATAGTCTCAACCAGCTAAGGAATTGGTTATTCAACTCTCTACTTCAAAGCAAGAGTTAAATAACTGTAAACATGAGAGAAGCAAAAATCAGAAAAAAACTCTTCCAGATTACAACCCCACTGATGCTGATGAAGTTTTAGATACCAACATTGTTTCAAATACTTCTAGGCTTGGAATTGCCACAGCCTCAGTATCACTTCTACCCCCATATCAGGGGGATAGAAATGAACCTGAAATACTGATACCCCAGTAATGGCCTCTTTACTCCACACCCAAAGTGGTGCAATTTTCGGACAGGGTGCCTCTGCTTCAGTAGGGCAAGGCCAGGACCAATTTCCCCTCTGTCAAGTACCTGCAGGAATAGATGAGCAAGGACAACCAAGGGGCTATCTATACATGCATACTCCACTTTCAACATCAGATCTATATGATTGGAAAGATCTGGTCCCTAGCTAAGAGAAGACCCTAGAAGGTTTGAAAATCTTTTGAAATCTATATTTGGGGCAAGTGGATGTAGCTTAAGCAATTGGGCTCCCATCTACCATACAGGAGGTTCAAGGTTTGATACCCAGGACCTCCTGGTAAAGGCAAGCTGGCCTGTGTGGTGAGCTGGCCCACGCAGAGTGCTGGCCCATGCAGAGTGCTGCCCCATGCAGAGTGCTGCCCCATGTAGGAGTGCTGGCCCATGCGGTGAGCTGGCCCACACGGAATGCTGGCACAGCAGGATGATGCAACAAAAAGAGACACATAGGAAAGACAATACGAGGTGCAGCAGGCCAGGGAACTGAGGTGGTACAAGAGAACGATTGCCTCTCTCACATTCCAAAGGTCCCAGGATTGGTTCCTGGAGCCGCCTAATGAAAATACAAGCAGACACAGAAGAACACGCACCGAATGGACACAGAGAGCAGACAATGGAGGGAGAGGGAAGAAATAAGTAATCTAAAAAAATATATAAATTTGGAACTCATAACCCTAATTGGGCGAACATTCAATCTTTATTGAACACACTTTTTTTTTTAAGATTTATTTTTTATTTCTCTCCCCTTTCCAACCCCTTAGTTGTCTGCTCTCTGTGTCCATTCGCTGTGTGTTGTGTCCGCTTGTATTCTTGTCAGCGGCACCCAGAATCTGTGTCTCTTTTTGTTGCGTCATCTTGCTGCATCAGTTCTCCACATGTGTGGTCCATTCCTGGGCAGGTTGCGCTTTTTTCACACTGGGAGCTCTCCTTATGGGGTGCACTCCTTGCGCGTGGGCATCCCCTACATGTGGGGCTCCCCTACATGGGGGACACCCCTGCATGGAACGGCGCTCCTTCCGCGCATCAGCACTGAAACGTGGGCCAGCTCATCACATGGGTCAGGAGGCCCTGGGTTTGAACCTTGGACCTCTCATGTGGTAGATGGATGCCCTATCAGCACTGAAACGTGGGCCAGCCCTGGGTTTGAACCTTGGACCTCTCATGTGGTAGATGGATGCCCTATCCATTGGGCCAAATGTGCTTCCCCTGAACACACTTTTAACCTCAAAGGAAAAGCAGATTGTACTACAAAAGTTTCAAGATCATGCTGATTTTCTAGCCAATAGTGGCTCTAACAACTTCATTCATGTCTCAGGAAGCCAAGCAGAACCAATAACTGACTCTAGTTGGAACCCAAACGAACAAGGGGACCAAGCTCTCATGATTGTTACAAAGCTTGCATAATAGTAAGACTTGGGAATGGAGTTCCTAAACAAACATTTAAACAAAATCTAAGAAATTGTCCAGAAGACCCAGAAGATCCTGTTAATTGGCACAATGTTGACCAGTGTTTTTTCTGCCAAAGTGCTTCTGACACCTGTTGCAAATTTCAAAATGTAGAAGGAGGGCTAGGACTGCCAGTTTCGTCCCTAGTAGAAATTGCTTTCAAAGTTTGTTAGAATCAGGAAGCAGCCCAAGAAAAGCATCATAAGAAAACACTTGCATACATGGCAACTTAAATGCTGACCTTTTAAAGGGAGCAGTCCTGACCAGACCCTTCAGCAGCAGAGGGAACCAAAGAAAGGTAAGACTTCTGGGGCCTTTAGAAAACGATGGGCACCCAGCAATGTGCTTATTGCAAAGAAGAAGGGCATTGGAAGTGAGAATGTCCTTGTCTCGCAAAGAAGGGAGCACTAAAGACTCCTGCTCACAGCTTATAGAAGGCAAAGACAGCGATATAGAATGACAGGGCCCGGAGGTACTTTCTAAGGGGTGGGCGACAATCCTTATCACCCACATGGAACCTCGGGTCTCTCTCCAAGTGGGTAAGAAGTTAGTAAATTTTCTGGTGAATACAGGAGCAACTTTTTCAGTTCTAAATTAAAAATTCATTCATAAGACAGATGAGCCACTGAAATAGTTCAAGCAAGAATTCATGGTGCACAGATTAAAGTGGTGGGAAGAGGGAGTGGACAGATTCCACAAAAACATTATTGGGGGAAGCGGATTTGGCCCAGTGGTTAGGGCGTCCATCTACCACATGGGAGGTCCGTGGTTCAAACCCTGGGCCTCCTTGACCTGTGTGCAGCTGGCCCATGTGCAGTGCTGATGCGCGCAAAGAGGGTCATGCCTCGCAGGAATGTCCCCTCTTAGGGGAGCCCCACGCGCAAGGAGTGAGCCCCATACGGAGAGCCGCCCAGCGCGAAAGAAAGTGCAGCCTGCCCCGGAATGGCACCGCACACACAGAGAGCTGACACAACAAGATGTCTCAACAAAAAGAATCAGATTCCTGAGCCGCTGACAATAACAGAAGTGGACAAAGAAGAACACACAGCAAATAGACACAGAGAATAAACAACTGGGGCGGGGGGGGGGGGGAGAAATAAATAATTAAATCTTAAATAAATAAATAAATAAAACATTATTGGGAGGTAGAACCAATAGCACTTACTGATTAATTTATTACGGCATGGTAGGAGAAGAAAAGAGGAGAATCAAAGATGACTTGGGCTTATCCAAAATGCCAATATCATTGTTTTTTACTTTTCATTTTTTAAAAATTAAATTAATGATTGTAGCAGTTTGGTATTGTTTATGAATTCCAAAAATAGATATTGGATTATGTTTGTAAACTGGTCTGTTTCTCTGGGCATATTAGATTGTATTGGATTCAGAGGTTTCACTTTTACTTGATTAAATTATGATTAAGGCTCTGATTTGGTCATGTCAGTAGGACTTTTGAGTCCTGCCCCCATGGTGGGTGGGGACTCAGAGAAAACACAGGGCAGAGGAGAGAGTTGGAGTTTTGATGCTGGAACCCTAGGAAGTAAACGCACAGGAGAACACAGGAGAATAGAGACGGCTCTATAGACATGGCAGAGGGCCCAGGGAAAGAGAGAGCCTGATAGTCTACAGCTGACCTTGTGGAGAGACCAGAGCAGATAAGCCCGGGAAGAAATGCCCCGGGGAAAGAAATGAGCCTTATATCATCCTACAGCTGAGACCAGAAGAAGCTGGGATCAAGAGGACGGCTGAACCCTTGGAGAGACCAGCAGCCATCTTGCTCCAACATGTGGCAATAGACTTTGGCAAGGGAAACAATTTACCTTTTATGGCCTTGTGACTGTAAACTTCTACCCCAAATAAATACCCTTAATAAAAACCAACTGATTTCTGGTATTATGCATCAGAACCCTTTTGGCTGACTAATACAATGGTATATGCTGATTGCAGAAAATGTGGACAAGCAATAATTTTTTAAATCTAAAGTTACCTGTAATTAACAGTATGAATAACCATAAATAAGGAGCTTCTTAAATAAATTATGAAACACCCATACCCTGGAATACCATGCAGTAATTAAAAAATTCAAATAGACGAGGCAAAATTAAAATTTTATATTACAGATAAAAGCCAGATTTCTAAACTATAGATATTGTAAAAATCCTTTTTCCCTAGGCCTAGATGGAAAAGTAAAGAAATGGATATATTTTTTTCTTGTTCACAAACTTACCTTTCTTATGTTATATAGCTTGGAGAATGGCACACCACTCACTCTATTGCCTATGCCAGAAACTTGAGAGTTATCTTCAACCATTCCCCAGCTCACTGCCCCAGCCAATAGGCAACTTCTTCCATAGCTCTTGACTTTATTCTCTACTTCTTATCCTACTGTACCCAGTCCAGATTCTTTGTGCCTCTAGCCTAGGCAATCACAATAACATCACAGATCTCCAGGATTTTTGTCTTCCTCCTCCAACCCATCTTCCACATTGCCTGATTCAGTTATCAACCCCAGAATCAAATAATAACAGGTAATTTTTCTGCTGTTGGCTTCTAATGCCTACAGGAAAAAGTTTAACTATGTAACAGAAAAAGTTTAACTATGTAACAGAGTTGAGAATGCCATGCCTTTTCTTATGCTGTTCCTTCTGCATGGTTGGCCTGCTTTCTTCTCTGTCAAACTCCTTTAACACTGCTCAAATGTCACTTCCTCATTGGCTCTACTAGCAGTATTCCACCCTTCTCTGTGCTTCCAGAAACACTTTGTATATACCCCTTTTATGACACTAAAACAGCTTAACAATGCCTATTTAAGACCTACATCTCACTTTTTTACTTCTTCATTCCCAGTTTTTGCAGAAAGGAAACAGTACTTTATGGGAAGTCAGAATCCATTTTATACCAATATTAGCAAATATCAGGCAAGAAATGTTAATGTAAAATATATCCGTGTTTTTATTTGTTTGGAGAAAATAAAAGAAAATGGAAAGAAATCCTTTATCCTCTGTAACCATTTAATTGACTTTGGGATATAGTTTATTTTTGTTAAGACAAATTTATTTATTTATTTATTTATTTAAAGATTTATTTATCCCCCCTCTCCTCCCTGTTGTTTACACTCACTATCTGCTCTCTGTCTATTGTGTACTCATCTTCTTTTTAGGAGGCACCAGGAACTGAACCCAGAACCTCCCATTTGGGAGGGAGGTGCCCAATGGCTTGAGCCACCTCCACTCCCTATTTTTTAATGGATTTTAAAAATCTCATGGCATAGAAATTGTTTTTGATGGTTTTCCAAGAAGGTGTGAAATGGGATGATGACATGTCAAGAGTATCAAGCACTCTAAAAGTTAGTTTAAAATTGTAACTTTCTATAGATAGTTGCAATTGAGGTTTCTATTAAGAAATATGATTATTATATTTTTGTATGCTAGAACTTATCTATATCAACTAGGACTCTTTATGTTGTAAATGGGAGAAAGTCCAGCTAGAACTGTCTTTTAAAAGGGGGGAGGGGGGGTGGTATTGGTTCTCATAGCCTTCAAATTGTTTCTTGCTTGGTGATTACATCTTTCTCAGGCAGGCTTTCCTTTCACGGTTCCAAGCTGCCTGCCAGCAGCTCCAGGGTTACATGCCTCCATCTAGTAGAAAAGATTCAATTTTCCTGGTAGTTGGAACAAACCTTCCAAAACTTACTCTTACTAGCCTTGAATATCCTGACTTGGGCGATGTGGTCAGGAGCCCATTCCTAAACCAATTGGGGTGGAGATAGAGAGATGTGAGATATGGTGATTGGTTTGAGTTGTTCTTCAAGTGTTTCGAAGGAGAAAAGAGAACCTGAAAGGGACCAGCCGTTAGTTTAAAATGAGAGATGCCATAATCATCAACCACAATATTTATGGAGTTTGCAATTTTAGAAGTAACTTGAAGATCATCAGACTGATTTTACTGGCTCTGTTTGCTAGAGGGAAATTACTGAGAAAAATAAGACAATCAAATCAAACTTCATCAGTTCTGGGCCATCAGTGTCACTCTCCCCAGCCAAGTCCTCCTAAATTCTAAGAAGCTATTAGTTACCTGTGAGTTTCACATAAGGTACTAAGCCTCTTTGGGCCTTCTATAAAGTAAGGATGCTGAAATGCATAATCTTTAATTTATTTCCAGGTTCAAAAATTTTACTTGCAAAAAAAAATTTCTGTTGGCAAAATAACCATTGATTTAAAATTTCAATGTTTATTATAGTGCATATACTAATATCAGAACAAATTTGTGAAGCAATAGAATTGTATTCTGTGTCTTATATGAATACTTTATAGTGCACCGCACTTCTTAATACATATATGCATAAAATATCATATATTACGGGGTATATGCATACCCTGTTGACTGAAGGTAAATGCATTTTTCCATGCTCCCTGCCCCTTAGGGATGAGAGGCCATGTCATCATCCCTCAGCTATGCTTCTGACCATTACTCTACTTATTTGAAGCTCTTGCCTACCCTTTACTTCTACCCATCATTGTTCTGTGTTGACTTTCAAGACATGCCTCTATATTTATTGCAAACTTTGGCAGTCTGGCTTTTTTTAACCAAATTTCTGCCATTTTTTGACTTGTGATACTTTGATGTGAATGAACTAACTAAGATTCCATCCTCAAAGTTTTTTGACTTAAACAATTCCAATATCTTTCCTTTCCTTTTCAAACATGCAATATCTTACAGTTCTTACACACTGGCCTTGTTTTGCACCCTAAAACCTCCACCCTTTCCATTCTCTGATCCCAACATTCTTTCCTAATAACCTATACTCTAGAGTTTACCTTCATGAGTTTACTCATGGTATTTAGTTCATATTAGTGAGGCTGTACAATATTTATCTTTTTGTATCGGGCTTATTTCATTTAATATATATCCTCTAGATTCATCCGTGTTGTCATATGCATCCCTATTTCATTTCTTCTTATAGCTGTTTAGTATTCCATTTTGTGTATATACCATATTTTGTTAAGCCATTCATCAGTTGATAGAACTTGTGCTAGTTCAATACTTTAGCCATTGTGAAAAATGCTGCAAAGTAGTTTAGGGTTGCCATGCTTTTGTCATATAATTCTTTTACCCTGGTCATGGTTAATTTGATCAGAAAGCTATATAAAAGCAAAAGAGAACCATTTACAAGCTAGATATAAGGGAAACCAGCAGACTTTAATGTGGTCCATATTGGATGGGCCTATCTACTAATCAAAGCCTCTTCAGAGGGAAGTTTGGATGCAAGACACAGAAAAATCAATGCAAGCAGGGGAAGCAATAAGTATATGCAAAGGGGGAAAGACTAAATATTAAAAGAAGGGGAGTGGATGTAGCTCAAGTGGTTGAGCATCTGCTTCCCACATACAAGGTCCCAGGTTCAATCCCTGGTACCTCCCAAAAACAAAACAACAGGGAAGCAGACTTCTCCCAGTGGTTAGGGCATCCGTCTACCACATGGGAGGTCCACAGTTCAAACCCCGGGCCTCCTTGACTCCGTGTGGAGCTGGCCCACGTGCAGTGCTGATGCGCGCAAGGAATGCCGTGCCACGCAGGGGTGTCCCCCGTGTAGGGGAGCCCCACGCGCAAGGAATGTGCCCTGTAAGGAGAGCCGTCCAGCGCAAAAGAAAGTGCAGCCTGCCCAGGAATGGCACCGCACACATGGAGAGCTGACACAACAAGATAATGGAACAAAAAGAAACACAGATTCTTGTGCCACTGACAACAACAGAAGTGGACAAAGAACACGCAGCAAATAGACACAGAACAGACAATTGGGGCTGGGGGGGAGGGGAGAGAAATAAATAAATAAATCTTTAAAAAACAAAACAAAAACAACAGCAAACAAAGAATCAATATGGGGGAAACGGACTTGGCCCAGTGGTTAGGGCGTCTGTCTACCACATGGGAGGTCTGCGGTTCAAACCCTGGGCCTCCTTGACCCACGTGGAGCTGGCCCATGTGCAGAAATTAAATAAATAAATAAATAAATAAATAAATAAATAAATAAAATAAAATCAATTTGGGCAGCACTTCTGCATGGGGGAGCATTCCACATGAGCCAGCTCACCACACAGGCCAGCTTGCCTTCACCAGGAGGCCCTGGGTAATGAATCCTGAACCTCCTATACAGCAGATGGGAGCCCAGCTGCTTAAGCCACATCCACTTCCCTCTCTATATTTTAAAAATCGTTTCATTTTGAATTAATTTCAAACTTACAGAGCAGTTGCAAAAATAATACAAAACTTATATAAGAGGGAAGCAGGAGTGGCTCAACTAATAGTGTGTCTGTATACTATATGGAGGGTCCAGGGTTTGATCCCCAGGGCCTCCTTGACCCGTGTGGTGCGCTGGCCCCTGTGTGGTGCGCTGGCCCACGTGCAGTGCTGCCACGCGCAAGGAGTGCCATGCCATGCGGGGGCACCCCCACGTAGGGTGCCCCACACGCAAGGTGTGCGCCCCGCAAGGAGAGCCGCCCTGCATGTAAAAGTCGCAGCCTGCCCAGGAGTGGCACCGCACACACGGAGAGCTGACGCAGCAAGATGATGCAACAAAAGAGAAACGCAGATTGCTAGTTCTGCCTGATAATGCAAGCGGATGCAGAAGAACACACAGCGAATGGACACAGAGAGCAGACAATGGGGAAGGGGAAACAAATAAAAAAATAAATCTTAAAAAAATATACGGAGGACTCCAACATACTTCCATGTATGTTTCCTAAGAACAAAGATATTCTCTTATATACAGTTATCAAGTTCAAGAAACTTAACATTGGTATAAAGCTTACAGACTGTATTCCAATTTTTAAAAATGTTCCAATAATGTCCTTTTGAACCTTTTCTCCTCCACTGTTAGATCTAGTCCAGGATTTCCATTCAGTTTTGCTTTCTCTTTCCTGCAAAAGTTATTTTAAACATTCTCCCCCATATCCTTATTCCAGCAGAAAGCTTTATCTTCTACTTCATAAAGAAAGTAGGGACCATTACACTGTAAGTTATGAAAGAGCAGATGCTTTGTCTTACTCACCTTTGAATCCCCAGCACTATAACAGTTGCCCAAAAAATATTTGTTGAATGAGTAAAATGTTACACAGTCAGGGATTCCCTCAACTTTTTGCCCTGTCTCTATCTTACCATCAATCCCCATCTTTGTCCCCAATTCTCAGAGGAAAAGATGTCCTTTTTGCTCTCCAACGTTCTCTATATTGCTGTAGAGCATGTCCTGGTCTGTCTACTTTGGCATCTTTCTTCTAGCATTTGATGCTATTGATAACCTCTCTCTCTTTTGAAACCCTTTCTCCTTATATTTTGTGACACTGCTCTTTCTCTTTCCTTTTTATTGGTTACTCTTCCTTAGCCTGACCCTTTAATGCTGATGTTTCTCAGGTTTTATTCTTACTTCTTTTCTCATCATGATCATATTTATTCTGATGTCTTCAGTTGGTACCTATATTTATGATTCCCAATTCTTTCTTCCAACTGAGACCCTTTCTTGAGCTCTAAACCCCATATTTCTAGCCTTCTTTACTCCCAATATAAGAAAATGGCACCACCATTCACTCAGCTGAGAGTCATTCTAGACTAGTTTTCCCTTTTACCCATATTCAATAAATCAATTTGTTGATTTTACCGCTTAATTATGTCTCAAATCAATCCACTCCTTTCCACCTGACAATGCCTTATTTTATATCCATATTATTTCTTTGATGAACTACTCTAATAATTTCCAATTGGCCTTCCTGCTTCAAGTCTTGTGTCTTCCAGGCCATTCTACACAATACTGTGAAGGGAATCATTCTAATTATGCTTTGAGTCAGTCATTTGGAAATACACCTAAAGAGATGGCATCCCACTCCAATACTGTGTTAGGGTCACTCGCAAAAGCTTGACTCATAGGCTCTGATAGAGACACATTTATTCACATAGAGAAGAGACAGAGCAAGGTCACCTTCTCTAGTGGGTGTCATTCCCCCATAGTCAGCTGGTTTTGATCCCTGGCTGATGCTGGGAGATGTTCTACACATAGCACCCCTTTTCTGGGTTCATTTGCTGCCACAGTGGAGGAACACTCTCTTTCTTCCCTCCAGGACGGATACACCACTGGGGTATGAGCTAGGTGTCATAAAACATGCCCACTAGACTTGGACTGTCTCCAGTAAATGTTTACATATGCTCAGACAATAGGGGAAGAAAGGTATTGACAGTCTGCTTATCTACTAGGGGTTTGTGTTTTATCCCACCAGGCTGACATACCTAGTCCTGGGCGCAGGATGTATTTGTGGGTCCCAGGGAAAGACAGTAGGCCACACTAAGACTTCCCCTTATCACATCTCGCCCCTGCTCAAAATTCTTCAGGAGTTACCAGTCTCCTTAAGGATAAAAGCAAAATCCTTCAGCATGGCACACAGTCTGCCACTGTCTACCCCAGCCTATTTTTCCAAACTCATTTCCTGCTATTCCTGTATATATGCTAACTTCACTCTCTCCAGAGGCAGATCCAGCCTTTGGGGGACATGAAGTTTATAAAATTTAAGGTATCCTTCTTTTAAAAAAAAAGAATATAAATATATCTTACCTTTGTAAATTCTGTAAAAACATATAACCATTTGAACACATTGCTATGCCCCGTCAAGGGCCTTGGAGGGGGCCCTATCCTTTAAGAGTCATTTGTAGTGTCCAGAACATTAAATACTCTTCTATATCTCCCTGCCTTTGCAAATGCTGTTCCCTCTGCCTAGAATGTTGTTACTTACCTTGCCCAGAAAATTCATGTTTAAAGATATAGATAAGTGCTTTATTAAGCTATAATTTATTTATTTACCATGCAATTCCCCACCCATTTAAAGTATATAATTCAATGGTTTTTAGTGTATTTAGAGTTGTACTATCATCATCACCACTCATTCATTTTTTTCTTTTTTAATTGTATTTTTAAAAATTTTTCTTTTTTTATTGTATTTTTCGATATTCCTTTTTAAAATATAATTTAAATTGAAGTATATAATTTATACATGAACATGCATAAACAATAAGTATAAAATAAGACAAAAAACAATAAATATATAGTAAAGATTGTGGACTTACAAAATAAACATGCATAACATCATACAGGGGTCTCCTACATCATTCTTCCACCAACACCTTGCATTGTTGTGAACATTTGTTACAAACTAATAAGCAAGAGCATCATCAAAATATTACTACTAACTATAGTCCCTATCTTATATTTTGTGTATTTTTCCCCCAACCCACCCTATTTTTTAAAAATATTTTTTTATTACAGAGGTTGTAAACTTAAAAAACAATCATGCACATGTATAGAATTCCCATACAACATCCCTTCACCAACACACCACATAGTGGTGGAACATTTGCTACAGATTATGAGATAATATCATCAGACTATTACCACCAACCATAGTCCATAGCGTACATTTGGGACACTTTTTCAATCCATCCCAGTTATCAACACAGTACATCCTTGGCACTGATGTAAGAATATTACAGTATTGCTGTTAACCACTGTCCAGAGGTCACACCAGTTGTAGTTTTCCCATGCTTCTCCACTTCCCACCACCCTGCAATAGTGCTGTACATCCTCTCTAGCTCACAGAAGAACACTCTTGTATTTGTACCCTCAACCACATTTCTCATCCACCTCTGGGTTCACTGTACTTTTCAGTCCCTAGATTATTCTTGAGCTTTCTTTCAATTGACATATACTTATCCAGACTACCCTTTTCAGCCCCAATCCTATTTATAAACCAGCTGCTACTTGCTATAATATGTTACCATCAACTCTATCCATTTCACACTTTTACAGTCAAGTTAATTAAAACTTTAATTACAAGTTAATTAAAACTTGTAAGCATCAGTAGTAGTTCTTCTGAACTCTCCTCTCCTAATAACCTATACTCTAGGTTTTAATTTCATGTGTTTATTCTTTGTATTTCATATTAATGAGACCATGCAATATTTGTCCTTTCGTGTCTGGGTTACTTTGCTTAGTGTATGTCTTTAAGATTCATCCATGTTACCATATATATCCCAATTTCATTTCTTCTTAACACAGCATAGTATTCCATCGTATGTATATACCACATTTTGTTTATCCATTCATTGGCTGAGGGACAAGGTTTGCTTCTGTCTTTGGGCAATTGTGAGTAACGCTACTATGAACACTGGTGTGCAGATGTCTGTTTGTGTCATACTTTTTAGTTCTTCTGAATATATTCCTAGTAGAGGAATTGCTAGATCATACAGCAGTTCTATACTTAGCTTCCTGAGGAAATGCCAAACTGTCTTCAACAGAGACTGCACTATTTGACAATCCCACCAACAGTAAAGAAGTGTTTCTATTTCTCCACATCCTCTCCAGCACTTATTGTTGTCTGTTTTTTAAATAATGGCCATTTTATGTGGTGTTAGATGGTATCTCGTTTTGATTTGCATTTCCCTAATAGCTAGTGATATGGAACATTTTTTCAAGTGCTTTGTATCCATTTGTATTTCCTCTTTGAAGAAATGACTGTTTAAATCTTTTGCCCATTTTTAAATTGTATTGCTTGCTCTTTTATTGTTGAGTTGTAGCATCTCTTTACATAGAATGGAAATCATACCCTTATGGGGATATATGGTTTCCAAATATTTTCTCCCATTGAGCAAGCTGCCTTTCCACCTTCTTCTTCTATTTATTTATTTATTTATATTTTATTTTATTTTCCACCTTTTTGGTGAAGTCCTTTGACTCACAGAAGTGTTTAAGTTTGATGAGGTCCCATTTATCCATATTTACTTTCGTTGCTCGTGTTTTCGGTGTAAGGTTTAAGAATCCACCACCTACCACCAGGTCTTAAGGATCTTTCCCTACATTTTCTTCTAGGAACTTTATGGTACTTGCTCTTATATTTAGGTCTTTGATCCATTTTGAATTAATTTTTGTATAAGTTGTGAGATAGGGGTCTTCTTTTGACTGGCTATGATTATCCAGTTCTACCAGCACCATTTGTTGAATAGACTGTTCTGTCCCAGCTGTGTGGGTTTGACAGGATTGTCAAAAATCCCTTGGCCATAGATGTGAGGGTCTGTTTCTGAACCATCAGTTTTATTGGTCTATGTGTCTATCTGTATGCCAATACCATGCTGTTTTTACCACTGTAGCTAGGTGTAGCAGTTTAATGTTACTGATGAATTCCAAAAAGAAATGCTTCTAATCTGATCTGTACCTAGGGATGATTGAGTTATGATTAGGGCATTGAGTCCCCACCCCTTGGTGGGTGGGGACACACAGATAAAAGGCATGGCAAAGAACAGAGTTGAGGGTCTCTGATGTTGGAGTTTTGATGTTGGAGTTTGATACTGAAGACTTAAGCTGAAGCCCCGGGAAGTAAGCTCACAGAGGAGAGAAGCCAGCCCTAGGAAGAAAGGAATCTTGAACCCAGAGAAAAGCAAGCCCCAGGAACGTATGAACCAAGGAAGCCTGAACCCTCGCAGACGTCAGCAGCCATTTTCTCCAAATAGACTTTGGTGAGGGAAGTAACTTATGCTTTATGGCCTGGTATCTCTAAGCTCCTATCCCAAATAAATACCCTTTATTAAAACCAACCAATTTCTGGTATTTTTCATCAGCACCCCTTTGGCTGACTAATACACTAGGTAACGTGATTTAAAGCCTGAAAGTGAGAGTCCTCCAACTTCACTTTTCCTTTTTAATATGTTTCTGGCTATTCGGGACCTCTTACCCTTCCAGATAAATTTGATAATCGTGTTTTCCATTTGTTTGAAAAATGCTGGTGGAATTTTTGTTTGGATTGCATTGAATCTGTTTAACATCATTAGTCATGAAGGAAATATAAACCAAAACAACGAGGTACAACTTCACACCATTAGGATAGCTATTATTAAAAACGACAACAACAAAACCCAGAAAATAAGTGTTGGCTAGGATGTGGAGAAATAGAAACCTTCTATATTGTCGGTGGGAAAGTGAAGTGGTATAGCTCCTATGGAAACAATTTGGCAGTTCCTCAGAAAGTTGAAAATAGATTTACCAAATGACGTGGCAATTCTACTTCTGTGTATATACCCAAGGAATTGAAAACATAGACTCAAACTGATATGTGTACTCCATTGTTCACAGCAGCATTATTTATATAGCCAAATGTTGGAAGTAACCTAACTTTCCATCAACAGATGAATGGGTAAGCAAAATGTGGTATGTCCATACTTAGATATGGTGGATTGAATCATGTACCCCTCACGTGAGGACTCAAAACACTTGTAAATAGGGTCTTTGAAGATGCTAAGGCCAAACTGGATCAGTTTATGGTTACAGCTTTTATATTTAGGTCTTTGGTCAATTTTGACTTAATTTTTATATACGATGTGAGATAGACGTCCTCTTCTTTTTTTTTTTAAATATGGATATCTAGTTCTGCCAGAACCACTTGTTGAATAGACTGTTCAATTTTATGCAGTAGTATTTGCCTTATACTTCTTTGTATCATAAATCTGTTCCATTTCCATTTCTACTGCAGCTACCCTTGACCAAACCCTCATTATCTTTCTCCTCAATTGTTTTTTAAAAGATTTGTTTTTATTTTTATTTTTAATTTACCCCCCCCCCCCCAGTTGTCTGCTCTCTGTGTCTATTCGCTGTGTGTTCTTCTGTGATCTTCTGTGACCGCTTCTATCCTAATCAGCGGCACTGGGAATCCGTGTTTCTTTTTTTTTTTTTGAAGATTTATTTATTTATTTATTTATTTTCCCTTCCCCCTCCCACCCCAGTTGTCTGTTCTCTGTGTCTATTTGCTGCATGTTCCTCTTTGTCCGCTTCTGTTGTTGTCAGCGGCATGGGAATCTGTGTTTCTTTTTGTTGCGTCATCTTGTTGTGTCAGCTCTCTGTGTGGTGCCATTCCTGGGCAGGCTGCACTTTCTTTTGCGCTGGGTGGCTCTGCTTAGGGGCTCATTCCTTGCGCATGGGGCTCTCTACGTGGGGACACCCCTGCGTGGCACGGCACTCCTTGCGCGCATCAGCACTGTGCGTGGGCCAGCTCCACACGCATCAAGGAGGCCTGGGGTTTGAACCACGGATCTCCCATGTGGTAGGCGGACGCCCTGTCCATTGGGCCAAGTCCACTTCCCTTGATTGTTTACAATAGCCTGCTCATCGTTCTCCGTGGTAGGTTGAATTATGTTCCCCAATTTATACATTTTTTGACTTCATACATGGGAAGTAGGCACTTAACTTCTCAAGCTTCATCCACTCCCCTATACATGTTTTTCATTTTAATTTAAGCTCCTGTGGGTGTGAACCCATTTTAAATAGGATATCTTGAAGATATTATTATAGTTAAGGTGTGGCCCAACTGAATGAGATTTACTGGAATCCTTTGTAAGCAGAAGAAATGAGACATAGAAAGTCACAAGGATTAGCCAAAAGCTGGAAGTCAATGGAACCCGGAAGAGAAAGGATAGAACATTCCCATGTAATGGGAAAGCCAAGGAACCCAAGGACTGCTGGCCAACCAGAATGCTACTGACCCTGGGAGGGAGCAAGCCTTCTAGCCTCTGAAACCCAGAGCCAGTAAATTCTCATTGTTTAAACCATCCTATGGTATGGTATTTGTCATAGCAGCCTGGGAAATGAAGGCAATCTCCTTGCTTCTATTCTCACTCAATCCATTTGCCACATTGCTACCAGAGTATTCTTTAAAAACACACACACAATTAAAAAATTTAAAAACAGACACACACAAACATCATATTACTTCTGTCTTTCAAATCTTTAATAGGGGGAGCAGATGTGGCTTAACCAGTTGAGTGTCTGCTTCCCACATGGGAGGTCCCAAGTTTGATCCCCAGTGCTTCCTTAAAAAAAACAAAGAAAAGCAAACAAACAAACAGAAAGTCAGGGGAGCCGATGTAGCTCAGTGGTTTAATGCCAGCTTCCCGCATATGAGTTCTTTCCCTGCACCTGGTACTTCAAGAAACAACAACAACCAACAACAACAAAAAAACAAAACAAAAAAACTTTAATGGCCTCCATCACTTTAAAATAAAATCTAAGCTTCCTTATTTGACCTCAAGGAACTACGTGATTAGATCTCTGCCTATCTCTCCTCAGCCTATGTCATTTCCCTCTTCAGCCACTGTATCTTTTTGTTCTTTAAACACCTAAAACCTTTCCTGCCTGAAATATATTTTGCTAGTTTTGAAGGGCTACTTTCATCTTGGTTTTTAGGTCTCCATTCAAGTCACTCACTCGAGGAGGCTTTCCTTTAACACAATGGGTCACTATGGAGGATGATGCTGCCCCCAAGGCAACACTGGCATGTCTGGAGACATTTTTAATGTAATAACTGTGGGCGTGAATACTAATGGTGTGTAGTGGGCAAAGGACTGGGATGCGACTAAATATCCTACAATGCTCAGGACAGCGCCCCCACAAGAAAGAATTACCTAGCCCAAAATGTTAATAGTGCAGAGGTTGAGAAACTCTACAAATAACACTTTAAATAACACCTTATTTTAAACGACTCTTTTTCATTGCCCTGTTTATTTCTTTCACACCCTTATCATATTCTGAATTTACATTACTTATTTATTTACTTGTTAATTCTCTGCATATCCCACTAAAATATAAACTCCTTCAAGATTCTCACTTGCCATGTTCATTGCTGAATGAATGAATAAATGAATTTCATGCACATGTAAATACTCAGTACACTTTTACCACTAATTTAAGGTTTCATTTTACAAATTAATTTAATTCATCCTCCCACACAGTCACACGGCTCTTTTGTCTGTTTGCTCATTGTTGTCTGCTTGTTATCTTTGCTTGGTGTCTGCTCATTCTTTGTTAGGAGGCACTAGGAACCGAACATGGGGCCTCCCATGTGGGAGGTGGGTGCCCAACTGCTTGAGTCACATCCACTCCCTGCTCATTTTTTTTGTTTTTGTTTGCTGTCTGCCTGTTGTTTGCTCATTGCCTTGCTTGATATCTGCTTGTTGTTTTTGCTCGATGTCTGCTTGTTGTTTTTGCTCGGTGTCTGCTAGTTGTCTGCTCGTTGTTTGTATGTCTTCTTTTGGAGGTACTGGGAAATGAACCCAGAACCTCCCAAGTGGGACATGGGTGCTCAACTGCCTGACCCACATCCACTCCCAATTTAATTCACTTTTAAAGAAAGCATCTACGTTTATTCATTAATTCAAGTAACATTTTTTGCGCATCAATTCTGTGCCAAGGACTAAGCTAGGTGCTGGGTATATAACAGATAACAAGACATGGCCCTTGGAATCAGAGAGCTTATAAATCAAGGGTTGATGGGGAGGGATACATATAAGTTAAATAACTATTTATAGTTTGGGATGCTGTTTTTGTTTCCTAGGATGCTTTAAGCAAATACCATGAAATGGGTCAGGTTAAATAATGGGAATTTATTTGCTCATAGTTGGAGGCCTGGAAAATGTCCAAATGGAGACAAGGCTTTCTCACTGAAGACCAGCTGCTGGCAATCCTTGGCTCCTCTGCCACATGGCAAGGCACATGGTGACATCTGCTGGTCTCTCCCTTCTCTTCTTGGTTTCATTGATTTCAGGTTCTTGTTTCTGTGGCTCCCTCCTCTTTGTTTGAATTTCATTCTTATAAAGGTCTCCAGTAATAGGATTAAGACCCATTCTAATTGACATGGGTCTTACCTTAACTGTCCTTATGAAAAGGTTCTACTTACAATGGGTTTATACCCACAGAAATGGGTTAAATTTCAGAACATGTTTTTGGGGTATATATAGTACCATCACAGGTACTATAGGAAATCAAAGAGAATACCTGGTCTCTATTCTGAAGGGGCTTAAACTCTTCTGGGAAGGTGAAAGATGCACATGAACTACAAATACCAGAAAAGAATACAAATAAGAAAAGCAGGATCTCTACTAGCCATGGAAATTACAGAGCACTTTATGGGAGAAGTGTTATTTGATTTGAGACATATAGGTAGACAGATGAGAGTTTGATAAAATAGAAGGAAGCAATGGAGAAAAAGGGAGAGGGTAGTGCAGGCAGAAAGAATGGCAAGAACCAAGACAGAAATGTGTGTGCCAGAAAAAAATAGATGTCTTTCACTAATACACAGACCAGTGAGAATTTAGGCTGGGAAGGAAGACAAGGTCCAAACTGGGTCAGTTGAATATGAATCCAAATGATCCAAATCTTCCTCACATTTCCTATAATTTAGAGCAGCACTTACCCTAAGCACACAGGGAAAGAGAAGCTTGGAGAAATCTAGTGACTCAGCAAGCCATAGTAGACCAGTGTTATTTTGACTGTCAGGATTTCTGGGAGGTTGCTGGCTTAACACACACTTTCCAGGAGCTCAGTGTGATGACACTCAAGAAGGGACAGAGTTCCTGATACATAATAGGGACACACTTCCTGTTTCAGCCTATCAATACACAATACATTGCCAAATTTTATTTCTGAGAAGAAAAAAAAAGGCTCAGAATGAAGTTCTTTTCCTCTTGCTCCAAAGTATGATAGGAATGGGTATAACTAATGAAAGGAGAATGAGGAAACAGGAGGGGGACAAAATAACGGAAAGAATAGGTCAGATTATTTGAGAACCAAGCCTAGACTGAAGTATTTATTTGCAAAATTCCAGTTGCCATAGCAATTGGATGCTGCTCTTTCCACTGTTCCTCCTTTCATCCTTTCGTGGACTTTGAAGAAGTCATTTCCCAGGGAGATATAGTCCTTGCCATTTTATCTTAAAGAAGAGCTTTCCGTCTGCTTTTCCTTTTCCTTTTTTGCAGTCCAAATCTAGTCACTTTACTGGAAAGAACTGGACAGTGCTGGCTGTTCTATGAGCAGAACGTTAGGATCAAAACATTACCAAGCTTGATCTGAGTGGAAAGGCCCAGCAACTGCCTTCTGTAGCATTCCAGTATATAAATAAGTGATGGGTCAAAATTCTCTGAAACCCAAGGTGAGAATTACTTCCTATTGGAAGGAAGCAATAATAATTATGAGAATATACTATTTTATCCCACTGGATTTTCATAACCCTGTGATCCAATCTTAGCTAACATTAACTTTGTACCAGACCCTGTATTATCTCACCTAAGCTCTTACACTCAACCTTTGCTGTAGGTTTTTACTACCCTTATTTCAAAATTTAGAAAAAAAATATAAAGTTGACTATTATTGAATGCATGTTATGTGCCAGGACACTTGACATGTCTTTCTAAGCAATTGACATGTCTTTCCCATGACAAACCTATGAGGTAGGTTTGCGTTTTACTGAAGATAAGAGAGATTAAATAATTTGCCCAAGCTACATAGCTAAGAAGAGGAACAAGCAGGATTCAGAACTAGGCTTTCTGATTCCAAAGCTCATGAGCTTAAGCACTCCAGAAGTAAAAATGAAGTTCAGAGAGTCTGAGACTTGCTCAGGGTTACACAGCCAGCAAGTTGCAGATGATATCTGAATATAGGGGTGTCTGATTCCAGAACTGAAGTACTGACATTTTCAACAAGAAAAAGAATACAAAATAATTTAGTCCTCTCATTTGAATTTAATTCTAAAATTGGAGCAATCTAAATGTTTTTTTTTTAATTAAAAAAAAATTATCCCCCCGCCAACGTTGTTTGCGCTAGCTATTCGTCTTCTTTTTGGGAAGCACTGGAAACCAAACAGAACCTCCCATGTGGGAAGGAGTCACCCAATCACTTCAGCCACCTCTAGTCCCTGCTTGTTGTATTTCTCATTGTGTTTCCTTGCTGTGTCTCTTTACTCCATCATCTTGCTGCATCATTTGCTGCATCATCTTGTTGCGTCAGCTTTCTGTCTTGCTCGTCTTCTTTAGGAGGCACAGGAAGTTGAACCCAGGACCTCCCATGTGGAAGGTGGGCACCTAACTGCTTAAGCCATATCTGCTTCCTATAACTGGGTTTTATTTCATTGTACTCTTTAGATATAACTTCCTCAGAAGATGATATCTCTAAAGCACTAGCTAGAATTTTGGTATTTGGCTACTAAACTATAAAGTTCTGGGAGTATACAATGCTTCCTATTCTAAAGGTATTTAAAGGGAAGTGGATTTGGCTCAATAGATAGAGTATCGCCTACCACATGGAAGGTCCAGGGTTCAAACCCAGGGCCTTCTGACCCATGTGATGAGCTGGCCCATGCACAATGCTGATGCATGCAAGGAGTGCCATGCCACGCAGGAGTGTCCCCCACGTAGGGGAGCCCCATGCGCAAGGAGTGCGCCCTGTAAGGAGTGCCGCCCAGCACAAAGAAAGTGCAGCCTGCCCAGGAGTGGCACCGCACAAACAGAGCTGACACAGCAAGATAACGCAACAGAAAGAGACACAGATTCCTAGAGCTACTGACAAGGATATAAGCGGACACAGAAGAACAAAAAGCGAATGGACAAAGAGAGTAGACAACTGGGGGGCAGGGGGAAGGGGAGAGAAATTGAAAAAAAAAACACTGTAAAGAAAATAAAAATACAAACCACAGAGAATATTTTAAAAATAAAGAAGGAAAGAAAAAAATAACAAAGGTATTTACACCTATTGAGGGGAACAAGATATTTAAGGAGAGAAAGAAGGAATGGAGGGAGGGAGGGATGGAGGCAGACAGATAGGAAAGAAAGAAGGAACTGAGAGAATAAAGAATATAGTACAAAAAATAGTTCAAAGAATGAATTAGGATGGAATATTTACCATTATCTTTTTTTTTTTTTAAGATTTATTTTATTTATTTCTTTCCCCTTCCCCACCCCTGTTGTCTGCTCTCTGTATCCATTTGCTGTGTGTTCTTCGGCACCCGCTTGCATCATCAGGCAGCACTGGGAAACTGCATTTCTTTTTTGTTGCGTCATCTTGCTGCATAAGCTCTCTGGGTGCGTGGCACCACTCCTGGGCAGGCTGCGCTTTTTTCATGTGGGGCACCTCTTCTTGCGCGTGGGGTACCCCTACATGGGGGCACCCCTGCATGGCACGGCACTCCTTGAGCATGGCAGCACTGCCCATCGGCCAGCTTACCATATAGGTCAGGAGACCCTGGGATTGAACCCTGGACCCTCCATATGGTAGACGGACGTTCTATCAATTGAGCCATGTCCACTTCCCTACTTTTATCCTTTTTTTTTCCTTTTCTTTTTTTTTTTTTTTATTTTTTTTTTTTAAGTTTTGGCTTAAAAGCCCCACACTCTTTAGTAGTTTTATTTATTTATTTATTTTTTTGGCCTTTTTAAAAAAAATTATTTATTTATTTATTTTTTAAATTACATTAAAAAAAAATATGAGGTCCCATTCAACCCCACCGCCCCCGCCCCCCACTCCCCCCACAGCAACACTCTCTCCCATCATCATGACACATCCATTGCACCTGGTAAGTTCATCTCTGAGCATCACTGCACCCCATAGTCAATGGTCCACATCATAGCCCAGACTCTATCACGTTCCATCCAGTGGGCCCGGGGGGATCTACAGTGTCCCATAATTGTCCGTGAAGCACTATCCAGGACAACTCCACGTCCCGAAAACGCCTCCACATCTCATCTCTTCCTCCCGTTCCCCACACCCAGCAGCCCCCATGGCTACCGTTCCCACACCCATTCCACATTTTCTCTGTGGACATTGGATTGGTTGTGTCCATTGCACACCTATGTCAAGTGAGGGCTTAGATTCCACATGGGTACTGGATGCACTCCTCCCGCTTCTAGTTGTAGACACTCTAGGCTCCATGTTGTGGTGGTTGACCTTCTTCAACTCCATGTTAGCTGAGTGGAGTAAGTCCAATAAATCAAAGTGTAGGAGCTGAAGTCTGTTGAGGCTCTGGGCCTGGGTGTCATATTATCAGTCCAGAGATTCAAATCCCCTACATATATCTTAAACCCAGCACCAACTACAATTCCAATAAAGTAGCATGCAAGTCTTGTGAAAAGAGATCCCCTCTGAGTCCAATTCCATCACGCAGAAACACCAGCTCCAAAGAAGGGCCATCTGTCATGGCAGTGAACCCGTTCTGCCATGACCATAGAACCCGTGGGTCTCTTTATCCCTCAAAAGAACCAATACCTGGGGTTGTATCTACCTTGTCTGTCTCTTAGACTCTGTTCAGTTGTACATAGGGGTATTCTTTCTGACAACCTCCAGACTCTTTTTTAGAGACTCACAGCCTTATAATCTCATTTCTCCTTTCCATTTCCCCCTTACATTAGGTCAAACCGCTTCCCGAAGTCATGTTATTATATGGAGACAGGTATATTCTGCTGTTCCGCATTGAATCTTTAATTCAAGGTCATTTTCTAGTTGCTTCTTCAGCTGGTATGTGGTAGTGATCCCTCGGTGCCAGGGAGGCTCATCCCCGGGTGTCGTGTCCCACGCTGGGGGGAATGCATCACATCTACACGCTGAGTTTGGCTGTGAGAGTGGCCACATTTGAGTAACATGAAGGCTGTCAGGAGGAAACCCCCAGGCACAATGCTACTCTAGGCCTTGTTCTTATTGCAGGTGTATAGGCTCAAAAGTGTAGCCATTAGTATCAAGAGCTCACTGTTGGGCCCTCCTTCCTTCCTGGTTCTTGCCGTTGCACCTGGAGGATTGCCGCTGCTCTCCCAGGGCCCACAACAGTGACCCCCCGGCCAGGAGCCCAGTACCCCCCCAGCTGTTGTTTTTAATTGTTTCCACTATGAGTATATATAGACATTACCATATACCCTGGGCATATGCCCTGTATAACTCCCTGTCAACCATATATATCTTGTCAATAACATCCCATATCAGTATTCCTCCGCTGCCATTGTTGAACCACTCTGTGATCCAAAACTTCCCGTAAAGTGAATCCCAACATAATGTCAGCTTCAGAAGAGTCTTAGATCACTGAAATTCATATATACAATATACAGTATTTCCCCAGATCCACCATAAAACCTTTTCCCTTCCACAGCAATAATCTTTTAACTTATTCATATCATATTTCCTGAAACTGATGTACAGATTCCGAAACTATAGTTTTCAAACAAGGTAACATTTGTGCTTACTATGTGGTCCATACTTTAGGTTGTACAGTTTTCTAAATTTTTTAGTTATCCTATGTTTTGTCTTATGGATTTCATTATTAGTCTGTCATCCCCTATATGTTTTTGGTGTAATATTAGCTGTTTTATATTCATCCTCGTGTACTCTCACATAACTCCTCTTTTGCCCCCTTATTTACCTTTGTTCCATCCATTGCACATCCACTTTCCCCTCCCCTTAGGGACCACAACGCCTGCCAATCTAATGCCCTGGGAGCCATCCTTTCTCACGAGAGATACAGTTCTCTCTATTCGATGGCATTAGTCTTCCCCAGGATATGGGTCCACCCCACCCAATGGTAGAACCCACCTTGGCAAAATGAGCCTTCAGCCATTCCCTCTGGAGTCCGTCCCGCATCAGACCATACCCCCTGAGCGTCCTAACCAGGTAACCCTCCTACTTATACTTTGATACGTTTTACTCAACATTTAGTTCTCAACGAACTTCTGACACTCTCCCATGTTTGTATGTTGCCCCTCCCTCCCACCTATTTCTTGGACCATATTACCCCTCTTCCCATCCCCAGCCCCCCTCAAACCCAGAAAACCCCACCCAAAGGTAACCCCTTGCCCCCATTTTGTCCCTTCTTTGTGCTCATACTTACCGCCAGCTCATCACAGATTCCACCCCTGCAGAAATTAACTCACATCCTTCCTCCACCCCCCGATTTCCAGTAAGCCACTTTTCCAGACTCTGGCTCTCTGAGGCAGTTAACTTATTTCATATCATTGAGGTCATATAGTATTTGTCCTTCAATGCCTGGGTTGCTTCACTCAACATAAGATTCTCAAGGTTCATCCATGTTATCACGTGCGATTGTAGTGTATTGGTTCTTACAGCTGAGTAGTAGTCCATTGTGTGTATATAGCACATTTTATTGATCCACTCATCTGTTGATGGACATTTGGATTGATTCCAACTTTTGGCGATAGTGAACAATGCTGCTATGAACATTGGTGTACATATATCGGTTTGTGTCCTTGTTTTCAGATCTGATGGGTATATACCCAGCAGTGGTATTGCTGGGTCATATGGCAAATCTATGGATAATTTTTTGAGAAACTGCCAAACTGTCCTCCAGAATGGTTGGATCCTTCTGCATTCCCACCAGCAATGGATGAGTGTTCCCCTTTCTTCACATCCTCTCCAGCATTTGCATTCTACTGTTTTTTTCATGGCTGCCAATCTTATGGGAGTAAGATGGTATCTCATTGTAGTTTTGATTTGCATTTCCCTGATAGCTAGAGATTTGGAGCATTTTTTCATGTGCTTTTTAGCCATTTGTATTTCTTCTTTGGAGAAGTGTCTGTTTAAATCTTTTCCCCATTTTTTAAATGGGTTGTTTATCTTTTTGTTTTCGAGATATATGAGTTCTTTATATATGCAAGTTATAAGTCTCTTATCAGATATATGGTTGCCAAATATTTTCTCCCATTGTGTGGGTTCCCTTTTTACTTTCTTGACAAACTCCTTTGAGGTGCAGAAGGCTTTAATTTTGAGGTAGTCCCATTTATCTATTTGTTCTTTTGCTGCTCGTGCTTTTGGTGTGATATTCATGAAGCCATTTCCTATTACAAGGTCCTGTAGATGTTTCCCTACACTGCTTTCTAAGGTCTTTATGGTCTTGGCTCTTATATTTAGGTCTTTGATCCATCTTGAGTTGATCTTTGTATAAGGTGTGAGATGGTAATCCTCTTTCATTCATCTACATATGGCTATCCAGTTCTCCAGGCACCATTTGTTGAATAGGCCATTCTCTCCCAGTTGAGAGGGTTTGGTGGCTTTATCAAATATTATATGACTGTATATATGAGGTTCTATATCTGAACTTTCAATTCGATTCCATTGGTCTGTGTGCCTCTCCTTATGCCAGTACCATGCTGTTTTCACTACTGTAGCTTTGTAGTATGTTTTGAAGTCAGGAAGTGTGATTCCTCCTATTTCGTTTTTCTTTTTCAATATGTCTTTGGCTATTCGGGGCCTCTTTTTATTCCAAATAAATTTCATAGTTAGTTTTTCTAGTTCCTTAAAGAAGGCTGTGTTGATTTTTATTGGGATTGCATTGAATGTGTAGATCAGTTTTGGTAGGATAGACATCTTAATAATATTCAGTCTTCCTATCCATGAACAGGGAATATTCTTCCATTTATTTAGGTCTTCTTTGATTTCCTTGAACAATCTTGTATTGTTCTCGATGTATAAGTTTTTTACCTCTTTAGTTAAATTTATTCCTAAGTATTTGATTTTTTTATTTACTATTGTGAATGGTATTTGTTTCTTGATTTCCTCCTGATCTTGCTCATTATTGGTGTACAGAAATGCTACTGATTTTCGCGCATTGATCTTATAACCTGCGACTTTGCTAAACTCATTTATGAGTTCTAGGAGCTTTGTTGTAGATCTCTCAGGGTTTTCTATATATAGGATCATGTCATCTGCAAATAATGAAATTTTGACTTCTTCCCTTCCAATTTGAATGCCTTTTATATCTGGTTCTTGTCTCAGTGCTCGAGCAAGTACTTCCAAGACAATGTTAAATGGGAGCAGAGACAATGGGCATCCTTGTCTTGTTCCTGAGTTTAGAGGGAAGGATTTCAGGATTTCGCCATTGTAAACAATGTTGGCTTTAGGTTTTTCATATATACTCTTTATCATGTTCAAAAAGTTTCCTTGTATTCCGATCTTTTGGAGTGTTTTTATCAGGAAGGGGTGCTGTATTTTGTCAAATGCCTTTTCTGCATCTATAGATATAATCATGTGGTTTTTTTCTCTCAATCTGTTATATGGTGTATTACATTGATTGATTTTCTTATGTTGAACCATCCTTGCATACCTGGAATAAATCCCACTTGGTCGTGGTGTATAATTCGTTTAATATGTTGTTGAATACGATTAGCAAGTATTTTGTTAAGTATTTTTGTGTCTAGGTTCATTAGAGAAATTGGTCTGTAATTTTCCTTTCTTGTGGTGTCTTTGTTTGGCTTTGGTACTAGGGTAATGTTGGCATCATAGAAGGAATTAGGCAGTGTTCCTTCTGTTTCGATTTTTTGGAATAGTTTCAACAGGATTGGTGTTAGTTCTTTCCGGAATGTTTTGTAGAATTCACCTGTGAAGCCATCTGGCCCTGGGCTCTTCTTAGTTGGGAGATTTTTAATGACTGATTCTATCTCTTTGCTTGTGATTGGTTTGTTAAGATCATCAATTTCTTCTTTCGTCAGTATGGGCTGCTTATGTATTTCTAGGAATTTGTCCATTTCCTCTAAATTGTCATTTTTGTTGGAATATAGTTTTTCAAAGTATCCTCTTATGATAGTCTTTATTTCTGTGGGGTCAGTGGTGATATCACCTTTCTCATTTCTTATTTTGTGTATTTGCATCTTTTCTCTTTTTTTCTTTGTTAGTCTCACTAAAGGTTTGTCAATTTTTGTTGATCTTCTCAAAAAACCAGCTCTTGGTCTTGTTTATTTTTTCAAGTGCTTTCTTATTTTCTATTTCATTTAGTTCTGCTCTTATCTTTGTTATTTCCTTCCTTCTTCTTCCTGTTGGGTTACTTTGTTGTTGTTTTTCTAATTCCGTCAAAAGTGCAGTTAGTTCTCCAATTTTTGCTCTTTCTTCTTTTTTGATATATGATTATGGCTATAAATTTCCCTCTCAGTACCGCTTTTGCTGCATCCCATAAATTTTGGTATGTTGTGTTATCATTATCATTTGTTTCAAGGTAGTTATTGATTTCTTTTGAGATTTCCTCTTTGACCCACTGTTTTTCTAAGAGTGTGCTGTTTAATTTCCAAATTGTCGTGTGAAGTCTGGGTCTCTGTCCCTTGCAAATTTCCAGCTTGACTCCACTGTGGTCAGAGATATTGTTTTGTATGATTTCGATCTTTCTGAATTCATTAAGCCTTTCTTTGTGGCCTAGCATATGGTCAATCTTGGAGAATGTTCCATGTGCGCTTGAGAAAAATGTATATCCTGCTGTGTTTGGGTGTAATGATCTATATATGTCTATTAGATCCAGCTCTTCTAATATACTGTTCAAATGTTTTGTTTCTTTAGTGATTCTCTTTTGAGATGTTCTGTCCAGAGTTGATAGTGGTGTATTAAAATCCCCCACTATAAAGGCAGGAAGAGATGAGAGGTGGAGGCGTCTTTGGGACATGGAGCTGCCCTGGATGGTGCTTCAGAGGTAATCACCGGACATTGTAAATCCTCACAGGGCCCACTTGATGGAATAGAGGAGAGTATGGGCCATGATGTGAACCAATGTATATGAGGTGCAGAGGTGCCCAAAGATGTACTTACCAAATCCAATGGATGTGTCATGATGATGGGAACGAGTGTTGTTGGGGGTGGGGGAGAGGGGGGGTGGGGGGATGGGGTTGAATGGGACCTCACATATATATTTTTAATGTAATATTATTACAAAGTCAATAAAAAATAAAAAAATTAAAATTAAAAAAAAAAAAATCCCCCACTATAATTGTAGATGCATCTATTCTTTCACTTAGTTTTTCCAGCGTTTGCCTCACATATTTAGAGGCGCCCTTGTTAGGAGCATAAATATTTATGATTGTTCGATCTTCTTGACAGATTGTCCCGTTCACTAAAATATAGTATCCTTCTTTGTCTCTCACAATTGTTTCGCATTTAAAGTCTATTTTGTCTGATATTAATATAGCTACTCCTGCCTTTTTTTGGTTGTTGTTTGCTTGTATGATTGTTTTCCAGCCATTCACTTTCAACCTCCATGAGTCTCTGGGTCTAAGATGTGTCTCTTGTAGGCAGCATATAGATGGGTCGTATTTCCTTATCCAGTGTCCCAGTCTGAATCTTTTGATAGGTGAGTTTAATCTGTTGACATTCAGTGTTATTACGTTTAGAGAGTTATTTATGGTAGCCATATTTTGGTTGGATTTGTGTTTGTTATATTTTGTTTGTATTATTTTATTTTCCCCTTCTATTTTTGTCTTTCTTGTTGCTTTTACACTCTCCTCCATCTCTGACTGTCCTGTTTTTTCCTTTCTTCCTGCAGAACTCCCTTAAGAATTTCTTGAAGGGGAGGTTTCTTGTTGATATACTCTTTCAGTTTCTGTTTATCTGTGAATATTTTGAACTCTCCATCATTTTTGAATGCTAGTTTAGCTGGATAGAGTATTCTTGGTTGGAAATTTTTTTCCTTTAGTACCTTGACTATATCATACCACTGCCTTCTTGCCTCCATCGTTTCAGTTGAGAAATCAGCACTTAATCTTATGGAGTTTCCCTTGTATGTGATGGTTTTCTTTTCTCTTGCTGCTTTTAGAATTTTTTCTTTGTCTTGAGCATTGGATAATTTGACAAGTATATGTCTTGGGGTGGGCCTGTTGGGGTTTATGACCAGTGGAGTGCGCTGTGCTTCTTGGATATGTACATCTGTCTCTTTCAGTAGATTTGGGAAGTTTTCACTCATTATTTCCTGCAACACTCCTTCTGACCCCTTTCCCTTCTCTTCTCCTTCTGGAATGCCTATAATACGTATGTTTGAGCGTTTTGCGTTATCATTCAGGTCCCTAAGTCCTATCTGGATTTTTTCTACCTTTTTATTGACCACTTCTACTATCTGTTTGATTTCCAATGCACTGTCTTCCACATCGCTGATTCTCTGCTCTGCCTCTTCTAGTCTGCTGATATTTGCTGCAAGTGTATTTTTGATTTCTTGAATTGTGGTGTTCATTTCCATCATATCTGTTATTTTTTTGCGCATGTCTGCAATTTCCCCTCCAAGTGTTGTCTTCACGCTGTTAACCTCTTTCATTACTTCATCAAATTTGTCGGTGATAAATGTTCTGAGATCTTTCATTGCTTGTGCGAAGTCCTGCCCCCCTTCCTGATTTTTAGTTTGTTAATTGGATTCAACCATGTTTTCCTGATTTCTGGTTTGGTTTGTAGATTTTTGTTGCTGTCTTGTCAACATTTTTTCTTGACGGGTTTAATCAGTTCCTTAGCTTCTTTGTCTAGTCTTGGAGATTAATTAGCTGTTCTTTTTGCGTAAGTGTTATATCTTCTCTTTGTCACTTTGTTCTTCTTATTCCAATTTCTTATTGCTAGTTAAGCTCACTTTAAAGGAAAGTATTAGTGCTGGGGAAAGGCAATTGTGTAAGGAAGGAAAAAGTGTGAAGTAGTATTGGTGATATATGTTAACAAAGCAACAATATGAGTTCTGGGAGGATGGAGGTTAGATCATGTAAATTGTGTAGAGTTATAGTAGTAGGAAAGTACCTATAATGAGGTAGATGACTGAATATAGGAGGAATGTGGTATGTACTAAGAGGCTATTGTTTTCGTGAGAGAGGGAAAGAGAAAAGAAAGGTAATAGTTTCAGGGACGAATACCAGATGGAAAACTAAACAAAGGTATTAGAAATTAAGAGTTAGACACTTTGTGGATCAAAGAAAGGGAGATGGAATATAGGAGAGATAGCAGATGGTGGAGGATATCAAGTTGTAGGGGAAAGGGGATAGTGTAGATAGGCTAAATCTATTCATAGAGAAATGAGGCAGTGGAGGGTGAGGAAACCCAGCAAATGTGAGGTATTTCCTGTAGGACCTATTGTATTGTTAAGGTAAAATAGTATAAGAAGAATATTGGGGACAAGAAAGAGAGGATTAAAAAAAAAAAAAGAACAACAACAACAACAAATAAAAAATAAAAAAAAAAAACAAAGAACAGAAACCCCGCTGCCAGGCTCGGCTGGGCTCGGCTGGGCTCCGGTCCCCTGCCCGCCACCCGCCGCGGCTCGGCTGGGCTTGGCTGGGCTCAGCTGGGCTCGGGTCCCCCGCCCGCTGCCCGCCGCGGCTCGGCTGGGCTCGGCTGGGCTTGGCTTCCCCGCCCGCCGCGGCTCGGCTGGGCTCGGTTGGGCTCGGCTTTCCCGCTTGCCGCCCGCCGCGGCGCAGCGCGGCTCGGCTCTCCCGCCCGGCGCAGCGCGGCTGAGCTCGGCCGAGCTCGTCTGGGCTCGGCTCCCTCGCCCGCCGCGGCTCGGCTGGGCTCGGATGGGCCCGGCTGGGCCCGGCTGGGCCCGGCTTCCCCGCCCGCCACCCGCCGCGGCACAGCGCAACTCGGCTCTCCTGCTCACTGCCCGCCGCGGCGCGGCTGGGCTCGACTGAGCTCAGCTGGGCTCGGCCCCCCCGCCCGCCGCGGCTCAGCTGGGCTCGGCCGGACCCGGCTTCCCCACCACCGCCCGCCACAGCGCAGCGCGGCTCGGCTCTCCCGCCCGCCGCCCGCCGCGGCGCGGCTAGGCTCGGCTGGGCTCAGCTTCCTCGCCCGCCGCCCGCCACGGCACAGCGCGGCTCGGCTCTCCCACCCGCCGCCCGCCGCGGCGCGGCTGGGCTCGGCTGAGCTCAGCTTCCCCGCCCGCCGCAGCTCGGCTGGGTTCGGCTGGGCTCGGTTCCCCCGCCCGCCGCCCACCGCCGCGCAGCGCGGCTCCGCTCTCCCGCCCGCCACAACGTGGCTCGGATCCCCCGCCCGCTGCCCACCGCGGCCCAGCTAGGCTACCCTGGCCGCCGCCTGCCGGGGTTCGGCGGGGTGCTAGCTGCCTCGGCTCCGCCTACCCAAGGAGGGAATCCTCCACACGTAGCTGGGATCTCTGTGTATATTTCACAGAGGGATCCTCTCTGTTACCTTCCCTCCAAATCGATGTCCAGACACCTCCGGACCAGGAAAAATCCCGAAACAGCCCGGTCCCAAAGAGTTTCCGACGTCTCCCAGCCGATTCCCCCCAGGAGCTAGTAACCGGGAAGTTCACTCAGCCACCATCTTGTAGTAGTAGTTTTGGCTACTTTCATCCTTAACTTCAAACAGTAGATCAGATGGACTTTTACTACCTGCTCCCCACCTATTACTCCCTTGTCTACTCACTCATTGTTTGCTCATTGTCTGCTTGTTGTCTCTGCTCATTGTCTCTGTTTGTTGTTTGCTCATCTTCTTTAGGAGGCACTGGGAACCAAACCCAGGACCACATCCTCACCCTGCTCATTGTGTCTGCTCATTTGTTGACTTGTGTCTTCTCGTCTTCTTTAGGAGGCAACAGGAACTGAACCTAGGACCGCTCATGTAAGAAGTGGGCACCCGACTGCTTGAGTGCTTGAGCCACATTTGCTCCCACTACCTGCTTTTTTTTTTTAAGATTTATTTATTTCTCTCCCTTGCCCTCCTCTTGTCTGCTTTCTGTGTCCATTCACTGTGTGTTCTTCTGCATCTGCTTGCATTATTAGGCAGCACCAGGAAACTACATCTCTTTTTTGTTGCATCATCTTGCTGCACATGGGGCGGCTCTCCTTGCGGGGTGCACTCCTTGTACATGGGGCATGGCACTCCTTACACACAGCAGCACTGCACATGGGCCAGCTCACCATATGGGTCAGGAGGCCCTGGATATCAAACCCTGGATCCTCCATATGGTAGGCAGATGCTCTATCAGTTGAGCCACTTTCCCTTCCCACTACCTGCTTTTTAAAATATACATAACTTTTTACCTTGAAGTAATTTCAAACTTACAGAACAATTGCAAAAATAATGCAAAACCTCTACAGAGAACTCCAATATACCCCATCCCTCCACACCCAGATACCCAGATTCACCAATTTTTACCTTTTCACATATTTGCCTTCTCTCTCTCTCTCTTTTTCTATCTCTATCTCTCATTATTTGAGAGCAAGTTAAATACTTCATAACCTTTGAATGCATAATACTTTCATGTACATTTCATGCTAACAAGAATGTTAACTTATGTAATTGCCTAAAGTGAAGTTATCAAGTTCAGGAAATTTAACATAAATTTTACATTCTCAATTCCAATGTTTTTCTTATGTCCAGTAATGTCCTTTTGAGCTTTTATCCACCATTCTTAGATCCCACCCAGGATCATGTAATGCCTTTAATTGTCATTATCTCTTTTTAATTTAAATTTCTTTTTTTTTTAATTGTGGAAACATATACAACAAAATTTTCCATTCCATCCCCTCCCAAACATACCACTCAGTGTGATTAATTACATAACAATGTTGTAGTACCATCATCACTATCTGTATTAGTCAGCCAAAGAAGGACTGATACAAAGTACTAGAACTTTGTTGACTTTCATAAAGGGCATTTATTTGGGGTAAAATCTTACAGTTATAAGGCCCTAAAGAGTCCAACTCAAGGTACCATAAGAGGTACTTCCTCACCCAAAGTCTGTTGCCATGTGGTAAAAGCAAAATAGCACGCAATGTCTGCAAGGTTTCAACCTTCTTCTTTCCTCTTAAGGCTCCATGGTCCCAGCTTCTTCTAATCTCAGCCAAAGCCTGGCATAGAGCTCATCTCTCTTCCTCTGGGACTCATTTCTTTCTGGGATCAGCTTCTATATTCTCTTCACAAGTCAGCTGTAAACTATCAGGCTAATATCTCATCTCTCTTCCCGGGGCCTCTGCCATGTCTAAGGAGCTGTCTTTCTTCCTCTGTGTATCTTCTTCGTGTATCTGCTTCTGTGTTCTTGATTGAATGTCCATTTATATAGCCCACCAAGGGCTGCATGCCCTAATAATGTGGTTGAATCAAAGCCCTAATCTTTATTTAATAAAGTAAATGTAAAGCCTTTGAATTTAACACAATCAAAGTGTATCATGCCCAGAGAGACAGACTAGTTTATAAGCATAATCAGTATCTCTTTTTGGAATTCATAAGTAATATCAAACTGCTACACTATCCCTTGTTAGATTTTCCCTGTATACCAAACAGAAAACCCATGTTCATTTTGCATTAATTCCCCATTGCCCCTGCCCCCCACTCCTGGTAACCTGTATTCTACAAATTGTCTCAATGAGTTTGCATATTTTCTGGCATTTTCTTTATGGTTACCATGGAGATTAAGTTTAACATCATAAATATATAACAAGCTCACTTGCTTTGATACCAATTTACTTCAATAGTATACACAAGAACTATAGAGTTCTTGTCACTAATTATATTTTCATTAATTGTGAGTCCAAAGCCATTGATTTACCATTAAATTTTATGCTTTTGTCTTTTAGATTCTGTAGGAAGTTAAAAGTGGAGTTACACACAAAAAAATACAATAGTACTGGTATTTATCTTTACTCATGTCATTATCTTTACTAGATATCTTTATTTCTTCACGTGGTTTTCCTTTCAATCTGCAGAATGCCCTTTAGCATTTCTTACAGCTGGTCTGGTTTTGATTAATGTCCTCAGTTTTTGTTTATCTGGGGATATCTTAATCCCCTCTTCATTTTGAAAAGACAGTTTTGCTGGATATAGAATTCTTGGTTTGCAAATTTTTGCTTTCAGTACTTTAAATATATCTTGCCAATACTTTTTGGCTTCCATAGTTTCCAATAAGAAATTCACAGTGCTTCTCAGACTGAATGATTTCAATGGTCTTTTCTTCAAGTTCTCTGATTCTTTCTTCTGCCAGCACCAATCTGCTATTGAACCACCCTAGGAAATTTTTAATTTTGATACTGTGGTCTTCAGTTCTGTTTAGTTCCTTTTCATAATTTTTAAAAGAAGATTTATTTATTTATTTATTTATTTCTCTCCCCCCCCACCCCGGTTGTCTGTTCTCTGTGTCTATTTGCTGCGTCTTCTTTGTCCGCTTCTTCTGTTGTTGTCAGCGGCACAGGAATCTGTGTTTCTTTTTGTTGTGTCATCTTGTGTCAGCTCTCCGTGTGTGCGGCACCATTCCTGGGCAGGCTGCACTTTCTTTTGCCCTGGGCGGCTCTCCTTATGGGGCGCACTCCTTGCACATGGGGCTCCCCTACGCAGGGGACACCCCTGCATGGCACGGCACTCTTTGCGTGCATCAGCACTTCACATGGGCCAGCTCCACATGGGTCAAGGAGGTCCAGGGTTTGAACCGCGGACCTCTAGATGGACGCCCTAACCACTGGGCCAAGTCCGCTGCCCCCTTTCATAATTTTGATCTCTCTATTGCTGTTCTCTTTGTGTTTGTCTATCATTTTCCTGATTTCCTTTAGTTCTTTGTGCTTTCCTTTAGCTTTTGAGCATATTTAAGAACAGTTTTTATTTATTTTTTTAATTTAATTTTTTAAATTCATTTTTTTTAAAGTATTACATTCAAAAAATATGAGGTCCCCATTCACCCCCCCACCCCCACCCCACCACTCCCCCCACAGCAACACTCTCCCCCATCATCATGACACATCCATTGCATTTGGTGAATACATCTCTGGGCATTGCTGCACCTCATGGTCAGTGGTCCACATCATAGCCCACACTCTCCCACGTTCCATCCAGTGGGCCATGGGAGGATCTACAATGTCCGGTAATTGTCCCTGCAGCACCACCCAGGACAACTCCAAGTCCCGAAAATGCCTCCACATCTCATCTCTTCCTCCCATTCCCCACACCCAGCAGCCACCATGGCCACTTTTTCCATACCAATGCCACATTTTCTCGATTACTAACCACCATAGTTCATGAATAGAATATCAGTAAGTCCACTCTAATCCTTACTGTATTCCTCCATCCTGTGGACCTTGGATTGGTTGTGTCCATTCCACATCTATATCAAGAGGGGGCTTAGATTCCGCAAGGATACTGGATGCAGTCCTCCTGCTTTCAGTTGTAGGCACTCTTGGCTCCATGGTGTGGTGGTTGACCTTCAACTCCATGTTAGCTGAGTGGGGTAAGTTCAATAAACCAGGGTGTAGGAGCTGAAGTCTGTTGAGGCTCAGGGCCTGGCTATCATATGGTCAGTCCAGAGATTCAGATCCCCTAGATATATCTTAAACCCCAGCAACAACTACAATTCTGGTAAAGTAACAGGAAAGGCTTGTGAAGAGATCACATCTGAGTCCAGCTTCATCACGCAGAAGCACCAACTACAAAGAAGGGCCAACTGACATGGCAGTGAACTCCATCTGCCTTGACCATAAAACCTGTGGGTCTTTTTAGCCCTCAGAAGAGGGTTGTATCTACTTTATCTGTCTCTGAGACTTTGCTCAAATGTGCATAAGGGCAACCTCTCTGATAACCTCCAGACTCTTTTTTAGAGACTCATAGCCATATAAACTCATTTGTCCTTTCTATTTCCCCCTTGATTTAGGTCAAAAAGCATTTTTAACTCCTGTTATTATATGTAGATAGGGATATTCTGCTGGTCCAAGTTGAACCTTTTATTCAAGGTCATTTTCTAGTTACATCATCAGCTGGTACTTGGTAGTGATCCCTTGGCGCCAGGGAGGCTCATCCCCGGGAGTCATGTCCCACGCTGGGGGGAAGGCAGTGCATTTACATGCTGAGTTTGGCTTCAAGACTGGCCACATTTGAGTAACATGGAGGCTCTCAGGAGGGAACTCTTAGGAACACTGCTGCTCTAGGCCTTGTTCTTATTTCAGGCATATAGGCTCACAAGCATAGTCATTAGTATCAGGGGCTCACTGTTGGACCTTCATTCCTTCCTGGTCCTTGCCGTTGCACCCAGGGGACTGCCACTTCTCCCCTAGGGACTGTGACAGAGTCCCCCCAGCCAGGAACCCAACACCCCCCCCCCAGCTGTTGTTTTTAATTGTTTCCACTATGAATATATCCAAACATTTCCATGCACCCTGGACACATTCCCTGTATAACTCCCTGTCAACCATATGTCCCCTGTCAATAACATCCCATACCAGTATTCCTCCACTGCCATTGTTGAACCGCTCTGTGATCCAAAACTTCCTGAAAAGTGAAGCCCAATATAATGCCAGGTTCCCTTAATAGTAAAATAGAATATAGCGATGAGTTTAAAGGTTAGATATAGAATACATATTAATCTGGAGAAATTCTACATCCTATCTTTTTCTTTTCTTTTTTCTAATTATTAAGCTTATCTTCACAAGAGTTTTAGATCACAGTAATTCATATATACAATATACAGTACTCCCACATATCCAATATAAAACCTTTTCCCTTCCACAGCAATAACCTTGTAACATATTCCTACCATATTTACTGAGACTGATGTATAGATATTGAGTCAATAGCTTTCAAACAAGGTAACATTTGTGTTTACATTGTGGTTTATACTTTAGGCTATACAATTTTCTTAATTTTTAGTTATCCTATGTTTTACATTATGATTTACATTATTAGTCTGTCGGCCCCTATATGTTTTTGGTGTAATATCACATGTTTTATATCCATCCTTGAGTACTCTTGTGAAACACTTCTTTTGCCCTCACAGTTACGCTGGTTCCTTCTATTCAATATCTGTTTCCCCCTCCCCTTAGGGCCCACAGTGACAATCTTCATTTCTTGAAGAGCCATGTTCAGAGATACTTGCAACAGTGTGGAGGGCTTGACATGCTCAACTGCCCTAACGCCCTGGGAGCCACCATTTCTCTTGAGAGATAGAGTTTCCTCTATTTGATGGCATCAGTCCTCCCTAGGATGTGGGTATACCTTACCCTCATTATATGGGTCTCTACCCAGTGATATAACCCACTCTGGCAAAATGAGCATTCACATATTCCCTAGGAGTCTGTCCTACATCAGATTATCCCCTTTAAGTATCTTAAACAGGTAACTTTCCTAATTATATTTTGAAAAGGTTTTCTCAGCATTATACTCTCACGAACACCTGACAGTCTCCTATGTTTGTATATTGCCCCACCCTCCCCCCAATTTCTTGGGCAATATTACCTATCCGCCCATCCCTAGCCCCCGTCAAGCCCGCAAAGCTCCACCCAAAGGTAACCCTATGCCCCCATTTTATCCCTTCCTTGTACGCATACTTACCTCCAGGTTATCATAGATTTCACCCATGTAGATGTCAGCTTACATCCTTCCTCTACCCCCTGATTTCCTGTAAGCCTATCATCCAGTCTCTAGCTCTCTGAGGCAGCTTGGTTTACTTATTTCATATCATTGAGGTCATGTAGTATTTCTCCTTCAATGCCTGGGTTGCTTCTCTCAACATAAGGTTCTCAAGATTCATCCATGTTATCACATGTGTTTGTAGTGTATTTGTTCTTAAAGCCGAGTAGTATTCCATTGTATGTATATACCACATTTTATTTATCCATTCATCTGTTGATGGGCATTTGGGTTGATTCCAACTTTTGGCGATAGTGAACAATGTTGCTATGACCATTGGTAGGCATATATCGGTTTGTGTCCTTGTTTTCAGTTCCGCTGGGTATATACCCAGCAGTGGAATTGCTGGGTCATATGGTAAACCTATGTTTAGTTTTTTGAGAAACCACCAAACTGTCCTCCAGAACGGTTGGATCCTTCTGCATTCCCACCAGCAGTGGATGAGTGTTCCCATTTCTCCACATCCTCTCCAGCATTTGTAGTCTTCTGTTTTTTTCATAGCTGCCTATCTTATGGGAGTAAGATGGTATCTCATTGTAGTTTTGATTTGCATTTCCCTGATAGCTAAAGATTTGGAGCATTTTTTCATGTGCTTTTTAGCCATTTGTATTTCTTCTTTGGAGAAGTGTCTGTTTAAATCTTTTTCCCATTTTTAAAATGAGTTGCTTATCTTTTTATTTTCAAGATATAGGAGTTCTTTATATATGCAAGTTATAAGTCTCTTATCCGATATATGGTTACCAAATATTTTCTCCCATTGTGTAGGCTCCCTTTTTACTTTCTTGACAAACTCCTTTGAGGTGCAGAAGGCTTTAATTTTGAGGAAGTCCCATTTATCTATTTGTTCTTTTGCTGCTCGTGCTTTTGGTGTGATGTTCATGAAGCCATTTCCTATTACAAGGTCTTGTAGATGTTTCCCTACACTGCTTTCCAAAGTCTTTATGGTCTTGGCTCTTATATTTAGGTCTTTGATCCATCTTGAGTTGATCTTTGTATAAGGTGTGAGATGGTAGTCCTCTTTCATTCTTTTACATATGGATATCCAGTTCTCCAGGCACCATTTGTTGAATAGGCCATTCTCTCCCAGTTGAGAGGGTTTGGTGGCTTTATCGAATATTATATGACTGTATATATGAGGTTCTATATCCGAACTTTCAATTCGATTCCATTGTTCTCTGTGTCTCTCCTTATGCCAATACCATGCTGTTTTCACTACTGTAGCTTTGTAGTATGAAGAACAGTTTTTAAAAAATCAGTTTTATTGATACATATTAATAAAGCATACAATTCATTCAAAGTATAAAATCAATGGTATTTGGTATAATCACACAGTTGTACATTCATCACTTCAATCTATTAGAATATTTTCATTATTTAAATAATAATAAACAAAATACAGACAAACAAGAAAATTCTTCACCTTCACCTCTCAATCTCTGTTTCTCCTGCTGTACATAGCTGCTATTTCTGGCTATTCTTGCAAGTTATTTATTTATTAAGCAGTTTTGTTGAGATGTATTCATATACTATACGATCTGTTCAAAGGGTATAATCAATGGTTTTTAGCATAATCAATGTTGTGCATTCATCACCACAAACATTTTTACAATTTTGTTACTCCAAGAAGAAAAACTCCACACCCCTTAGCAGTCACCTCTCAATCCTTCAGTCCTTTTCCAGCCCTACATAATCACTAATCTAATTTCATCTTTATAAATTGATTTACATTTACATTTTATATAAATGGAATCATACAATATGTAGTACTTTGTATCTGGTTTCGTTCACATAGCATAATGGGTTTTGTCTGATATTAACATCTTGTAGTATTAATATACATTTGTTCAGTTTCAAAGAAAGATGGTGTTGTGTATGCAATTTCACCCATATTAATAGTTCAAATGTGGTTTTACTATGCTATACAGTCCTATGTTACATTTTTTAGCTTTCCTTTTAGTTAATATACCTGACCTTAGACTTTCCCTTTAAACTACTTTCATACCCACATATTTGTACTGCTAGTTACAAACATTATGTTAGGCTTTCACCTTTTCATTTTCAAAGATTAACACACATCCTTTTTACCAGTTCTGCAGAAGTTAACTCTCAGGTTTCCATTCTCTGAGCTCATTCTGTTTTCTGGTGACCCATATTCAAGTTATTAACTCATGAGTTTACACAATGTATTTAGTTCCTAGTAACGCAATTGTACAGTATTTGTCCTTTTGTGTCTGGCTTGCTTCAACATAATGTCCTCCAGGTTCATCCATGTTGTCATATGCATTACAACTTCATTTCTTCTTACAGCTGCATAATAGTCCATCGTGTATACACCACAGTTTGTTTATCCATTCACTGGTTGATGGACATCTGGGTTGTCCCCAACTTTAGGCAGTTATGAATAATGCCACTCTGAACACTGGTGTGCAGATGTCTGTTCATGTCACTGCTCTCAGTTCTTCTGGGTATATCCAGTAATGGTATGGCTGGGTCATGTGACAAATCTATATTCAACTTCTTTATGAACTGTCAAAGAGTCCTCCACAGTGGCTGTACCATTCATTCTACATTCCCACCAACAGTGAATAAGTGTTCCTATCTTTCGACATCCTCTCCAATCAATATTTGTAGTTCTGTCATTTTAATAGTGGCTATTATAATAGGTGTGAAATGACATCTTATTTTAGCTTTAATTTGCATTTCCCTAAGCACTATTTAATTTGAAATTTTTTTCTTATTTTTTTTTGCATTTGTATTTTTTCTTTGGACAAATGTCTATTCAAATCTTTTGCCAATTTTTAAATTGGGTTGTTTGTTTTTTTATTGTTGAGTTATAGTATCTCTTTATGTATCATGGATATAAACCTTTATCAGACATGTGATTACCAAATATTTTCTCCCATTGAGTCAGCTGCCTTTTTACCCTTTTGACAAAGTCCTATGAGATACAAATGTGTTCAGTTTTGAGGAGGTCCCATTTACCTATTTTTTTCTTTTGTTGTTCATTCTTTGGGTGTAAGATAGGAACAGTTTTTAAAAGTCTTTTCTGGTGTTTCCAAGGTCTGGTCCTCCTCATTGATGATTTCTAATGCTTTAATCTCCTCCTTTGCCTGGACCATTGCTTCCTGTTTCTTTGCATGTTTTGTAACTTTTTGTTGAAACCTAGACATTTTGATATTTTAATGTGTTATCACTGGAATTCAGACCCTGAGATGCCTGTTCCTTAAGCTTGTATCCAGTTATTGTTATGACAGAACTTTCCTTAAATGCCAGGAGATAAAAAATAAATAAAAAAAGAAGGAAGAGGAGAAAACATCTTTCCCTACAGAGTTTATCCATACGATGAGATTAGAGAATAGCTCCAGGCCAAAGCATAGAGACCTCACTGTTCCTTTCTGTGCTTGCAGCTTGTTTTGGGTTTAAGAGTACACATGTGACCCTAGGAATTCCCTTGTTTACATTGTTCTGAATGTCTCCTCTTCCCTAAAAAACAGTTTTCTCCTGAGTCTGCATTGGACTGTATGTCCTACATCTATCAATACCTTGCCTCAGGCAGGAAGAATTGACTGCTCTACCACAGCATTCCATAGGAGACCTAATGAGCAGAGCAAGTTGTGGGATGGCGATTCCCTCAGACCAGTCAGATTGGGCCAGAATACATGATCCAGAATATGCACAAAGTTTACTCCACTCCTTCTGGAACCAGGACCAGGGATCTGCACATCAGGAATGTGGGTCAATTCTCCCAAGCAGGTGAAGGGCGGGGGAAGGGACCAGCCGGGTACCACAAAATTCTACCACTTTTAAGTAACCTTCTTGATTTGGTGCTCACCCTATTACTGTACTCCTTTAACTGCTTTCTGGAGCTTTGAGAAAGATGTTTCTACTAGTTCTTTTTTCTTTCTTTCTTTCTTTCTACTAGTTCTTGCTGGTTGTTCAAAGCTTCTGTTGTGGGACTGAGCTCTGAAGCATCTCACTCTGACATTTTGGTTGGAATGGAGCTACTATAGGCTGGATTTTCACTTTCTTGATAATGGCCTTTGATGTACAAAAACTTTAACTTTGACGAAGTCCATTTTATCTATTTTTATTTTTGTTGTTTGGGCTTTGGGTATAAAATCTAAAAATCCAATGTCACTACAAGGTCCTGAAGATATTCCCCTGTTTTCTGGTAAGAGTTTTTGTAGCATTAGCTATAGGTTATTGATCCATTTTGAATTAATTTTTGTATATGGTGAGAGATAGGGGTCCACAATCATTCTTTGCATCATTTGTTGAAGAGATTATTTGTCTTATTTTGTCAAAGGGCTGAAAATGCAAAGTGCCAGAAACGCATTGGCTATTATAATGGGAATTTATTTAGTGTAAAAGCTTACAGTTCCAAGGCCATGAAATGTCCAGATCAAGTTATCAGCAGGGATGCTTTTTCACCAAAGTCAGCTGCTGGTGATCCTGGGGTGCAGCCATGTGGTAAAGCAAGATGGCTGCCAGGGAAACGGCTGTGACTCAATCAGTTGGATTCCTGTCTACCATATGGGAGGCCCTGGGTTTGCGGAGAGCTGCCCAGCCCACAGTTGCCACGGAGCACTGCCTGACCCACAAGTGCTGTGGAGAGCCAACTCAGCAAGGTGACACAACAAAAAAGGGAGACAAGCAAAAATACAGAAGAGCAGGCAGCAAATGGACACAGAGAGAAGACAGCAAGCAAGCTGCAAGGAAAGAGGGGAAATAAAATAAATAAATAAATACAGACACAGAGGAACGCAGAGTGAATGGACACAGACAGCAAACAGCATGCAAAAAAAGCCACAACGGTGGGGGGGTGGCGGGGTATTTTAAAAAAAGATGGCTGCCAATCTCTGCCAAGGTCCCTGCCTTCCCCTCCAGAATCTACCCTCTCCTGGAGCTCAGCTGTGGGCAACCAGACATAGGGCTTGTCTCTTTCTGGGCCTTTTCTCTCAGTCAGCTACTAGTGATCCTGAGGTCCTGGTTTTCTTTCTTCCCAAGTTCAGTTGTGGGCCATCAGACATATGGCTCATCTTTCAGCCTTGAGCTGGTTATAGAATTCTTTGCTGATAGTTTTTTTTTCCCCCTTTAAGGTTTCTAAATATTACATCCCATTTGCCTTTTGGCCTCCATGATTTCTGGTAAGAAATATGCTATTAATCTTATTTGGGGTCAAGTCCCTTCTCTCTTCTTTACAAATGCTCTTTATCTTTGATTTTGACAATTTTACTATAATGTGTCTTGGTGTGGATATCTTAGAGTCCACTCTGCTTGGAGTTTATTGAGTAACACAGATGAGTATAATCTTGTCTTTCATCAGATTTGGAAGTTTTTGTTCTGTAGTCCTCACTGCTACCTGCCATGTGGTTGGGGCATGGGGAATGTTAGCCACTATACACAGGGTGAAATTCACTGATATTTATTGCAATTTACCATCCTCTTTCAATCCAGTTTTTCCCTGGACGTGGATCATCCGCTGATGAGTCTCACAAGTTTCAAAACAGTTGATTATAAAGATAGTTCATGCCAGATCAACAGTTGTTTTATGGAAGGACTAATTCCTGGAGCTTTCCTACTTCCTCATCTTCCCACAATGCTCAGTGTACTGGTCTTTTAATTTCTCTGAGGCTCCAAGCTTTTCTCCTACCTTGTGGCATTTGTGTATGCCATTTTTTCTTCTGGAAATACTCTTCTCCATCCTTTCTCTAATCCTGCCTCATCTTTTGGATTCCAGATGGAATGTTACTTGCTGAAAGAGTTATTTTGTGACCATCTTCTCCCAGCCTAAAGGCTACTCCCCCTTAGTCTTTCATAGCACTTTGTACTTTATAACCCTCACCATAATTTACAGTTATGTCTACTTATATATGTATTCTTTGTCTTCTCCATGAGGAGCAGTGACTCTATTTTGTTCTCCACTGTAAACCCAATGCCTATTATAGTGCTACATGTATAGCAGGCTCTTATATATTAATTGAAAGAATAAGTGAACAAATGAAATGTTTATAACACATTACTCAGTTAAAGGATAACCTGAAGGGAAGCAGATGTGGCTCAAGCAAGTGGGCTCTCACCTCCTCTATGGGAGGTCCAGGATTCAATTCCTGGGCCTCCTGGTGAAGGCAAGCTGACCCGCATGGTGAGCTGGGCCAAGCAGAGAGCTGGCCCATGTGGAGTGCTGGCCCATGCAGGAGTGCTGGCCCGTACAGGAGTGCTGGCCCACATGGCAAGCTGGCCTGAGTGGAGAGCTGGTGCAGCAAGATGACTCAACAAAAAGAGACACAGAGGAGAGACAATAAGAGACACAGCAGACCAGAGAGCTGAGGTGGTGCAAGAGATTGAGCACCTCTCTTCCACTCCAGAAGGTCCCTGGATTGGTTCCTGGTGCCACCTAAAGAGAAGACAAGCAGACACAGAAGAGAAAGGACACAGAGAGCAGACAACAGGGGGAGTAAGTAAGTAAATAAATGTTTAAAAAAAAAAAAAAAAGGATAGCCTGAAGTGGAAATGAATGTTGCTGACAATATTTTAATAATTAGTGTTGGGTTTTACCATCCTCCACTCTTCCCAACCTCTACTTCTACCATCAAATAGCATTTGTCAAGTACATCTCATCTCTTGGTGCTAGCCCTAGTCTCTCTAAATTTGGAGACTAGGTTTTGGAACAAATCCATGTACCAGGAGTGATTCAATTTATAGGATTTTAGGCTTAAAAGTCCTTACAGAAATAAAGTTTGATTTCATATTATTCTGGAATAATTCCAAGGCATTCACCATTTGAAGGACGACATTTGTTTTGTTTTGCTAAAAACTGAACTTCAAGTTACATGAAAGACTCTGCTGTGTTTTTAGATAATTTTGTGCATTTTAGGTACTCAAGAATGGATATTGCTTTTGGATGGTGTATTAGTCTGCTAAAGGGGTGCTGATGCAAAGCACCAGAAATCTGTTGGATTTTATAATGGGTATTTATTTGCAGTAAAAGTTTACAGTCCCAAGGCCATGGAAAGTCCAACTCAAAGAACCATAAGAGGTGATTTCTCACCAAAGTGGGCAGTTGAAGCAAGATGGCAGGCAATCTCTGCCTGGTCTCTCCTTCCCCTCTGGGCTTCCTCTTCCTCTTGAGCTCAGTGGGCCCAGCCTCTTGAGGCTTCACATTTAAGAGATCCTGTAGTCTTCTCTCTCCTGGCATAGGGCTTGTTTCTTTCCCAGCCTCCTATGTCAGTCTCAGCAGTTCTGTCTTCTCAAGTTCAGCTTAAACAATAAGGCAAAATTGCTCATCTTTCCTTGGGCCTCAGTTATTGGATGCTTCTCCTTTCTGTCACAGAGCAGGATGAAAAACATAGCTCTCTCTTCCCATGGGTCTGTGTGAGTCCATTTATATTAGACCCAGCAAAGGGGTGGGGACTCAAACTGAGTCATGACTTACTGACATTGTTGAATCAAAAGCCCTAATCTTAACAGGTACTCTAATCAAAGGCCCCTCAAATGACTGTAATGCAATCAAAGGATATCACACCCAGATGAATAGATTAGTTGGTAAACATAATCTTTCTCTTTTTGATATTCATAAAATAACCTAAAATTGCCACAGATGGTTATAACATATTTTTTTCTATTTCTATTGAGATCCTACAAATATATAATCATATATTTTTAAAATTTTAAAATTTTAATTATATATTATATATTTTAGTTAATAACACTTTCTACTTGCAAAAATAGGCATATTCTTTGTAGAAATCTATAAAATGCAGAAACACATGAACAAGAAATAAAAAGCATGAAAAAAAATCACTCAAAATAAAACCACCTAGAGATAACACTAGAGATAACTCTAGCAGTTTGATATTATTGATGAATTCCAAAAAGAAATATTGGATTATGTTTGTAAACTGATCTTTTCCTCTGGGCATATTAGATTATATTAGATTCATAGGTTTAATTGATTAAGTAATTATGTAAACCTCTTGTGCCAGTAGGGTGTTGAGTGCCCACCCATCGGTGGGTGGGGACTCACAGATAAAAGGAATGGCAAAGAACAGTTAAGGGTTTTTTGTTTTTTTTAAAGATTTACTTTTTATTTCTCTCCCCTTCCCCCCCCCCTGGCCAGTTGTCTGCTCTCTGTGTCCATTCGCTGTGTGTTCTTCTGTGACCACTTCTATCCTTATCAGCGGCACCAGGAATCTTTGTTTCTTTTTGTTGCATCATCTTGTTGTGTCAGCTCTCCGTGTGTGCGGTGCCATTCTTGGGCAGGCTGCACTTTCTTTTGCACTGGGCAGCTCTCCTTATGGGGCACACTTCTTGCGCAGGGGGCTCCCCTATGCAGGGGACACCCCTGCGTGGCATGGCACTCCTTGCGTGCATCAGCACTGCACATGGGCCAGCTCCACACGGGTCAGGAAGGCCCGGGGTTTAAACTGCAGACCTCCCATGTGGTAGGGGGACACCTTATCCATTGGGCCAAGTCTCCTTCCCTCTGATGCTTTCTTTACCCATATTCTCTCTTGTAATCCTCCCAAAGGGCCTAAGAAAAGATATTATTGCTTTCACTTTACAAAAGGGTACATTGAAGCTGAGAGTATTCATTTATTTTTCTAAGATCATGTAGTTAGTAAGTGGTGGAGCAGAGATACAAATCTAGATGCAATTCTGAAGTCCATGATCTTAACTTTTATGCTGTACAACTGCCCATATATTTCTATTTTTTTTAAAAAGATTTATTTATTTTATTTATTTCTCTTCCCCCCCCCCAGTTGTCTGTTCTCTGCGTCTATTTGCCGCGTGTTCTTCTTTGTCCATTTCTGTTGTATGTCAGTGGCACGGGAATCTGTTTCTTTTTGTTGCATCATCTTGTGTCAGTTCTCCGTGTGTGCGACACCATTCCTGGGCAGGCTGCACTTTCTTTCGTGCTGGGTGGCTCTCCTTACGGGGTGCACTCATTGCACGTGGGGCTCCCCTATGCGAGGGACACCCCTGCATGACAGGGCATTCCTTGCGCATCAGCACTGCACGTGGGCCAGCTCCACACGGGTCAAGGAGGCCCGGGGTTTGAACTGTGGACCTCCCATGTGGTAGATGGATGCCCTAACCACTGGGCCAAGTCCACTTCCCTATTTCTATTTTTTTAAGTCAAATTAAAATTACTCTAGAAATAGTTTTTCCTGATTTTTAACTTTTATCATGTTTTCATATCCTTTACTTAGCCTGTTTTTAATAGCTTTATGATATTCCATAAAATTATTGAAATAAATGAATAAAACGTTTATTATACACTACTCTGGTAAAGGATAGTTTTGACTCTATCATCTTATTTTCTTAATCTTTTTTATATTCTGCATGATTTTTTCTTTTTCTTCATCTCTTATTATATGAACTGTTTTTTCTTTGCTTTTTTATCCTGCTTAATGCTTTGCAAGTTATACATCCTTTTATAACTCTACAGCTATCTATCTTTAAGTTTAAAAAAAAAACTTTTTCTTTTTTTTTAAGGTTTATTTATTTATTCCCCCTCCCCCCACTGTCTGCTCTGTGTGTCGATTTGCTATTCATTCTTCTGTGTCTGCTTGTCTTCTCTTTAGATGGCACTGGGAACTGATCCTAAGACCTTCAGGAGTTGGAGAGTAGTGCACAAACCCTTGCGCCACCTCAGCTCCCTGGTCTACTGTGTCTCTTATTGTCTCTCCTCTGTGTCTCTTTTTGTTGCATCATCTTGCTGTGCCAGCCCTCCACACAGGCCAGCTTGCCACGTGGACCAGCACTCTCTTGGACCAGGATTCCAGCTCTCTGCACTGGCCAGCTTCACCAGGAGGCCCCAGGAATGGAACCCTGGACCTTCCATATGGTAGATGGAAACCCAATCACTTGAGCCACATCTGCTCCTCCCCTTATTCTTAATATCACAATAGAATAGTGGCTCTTGATTTCTCCTGTGTAAGATGAGTATTTTGTACACTTTTATTTCCCCTCATTCTTTTCCTCCTACTCCCCAATCCTCCCAGGTTGGTGTTTTTCATGCACTCTGGCCTTTTAGACCTTGATTATTCATTCTGGAAATGTTCTTGTTTTTTTACATTATGCATCTTCCCTTACAAGAGTTATTTTAGACATTTAAATAAAGTTATTTTATGCATACATCCTTGTGGCAGTTAGAGACTGTATGTGCCCCAGAAATTCATGTTCTTAAAACAGGTCTATTCTGTGGGTATAAACCTATTGTGAATAGTACCTTTTGATTAGGTTATTTCAGTTAACGGTCTTTTGATTAGATTATGTCAGTAAGGCTTGGCCCAGGGTGGATCTTATTCCTTTTACTAGGGTCCTTTATAATTCCTCAAGGTTTCTACCATAAGCGTTTTCCTTCTATTTTTATTCTTTTGACTATTTCAATGTGAATTTGGAATGAGGTGATTTAGAAGCCTGTATCACAAAGATATTTTATTTAAAAATTGCAAAATAACATTTTTCTCTGCTAAGAGGGCTAGAAAAAAATGGTCAAAGCTTATACTTATATGTAGTTTTACAATTTTTCATAAAGTCTCAAAACCCTAGGGAAGCACATGATCTAATGAGTTAGAAGAATGGGGTCTAATGGTGATATCATAATTTTGTCATGGCTTTAAACAAACTACTTGAATTTAGGGTTCTCCTCTAATCTCAGCTATTCTTTCATTGTGGTGTGATAGGGAAAACACCAGAAAAAAGTAAATGTATAAGCTCTTTGAACTGTTTCAAAGATAGACACCAAGGAAATACAAGAACTCTGTTATTGTTTGACTATTATTATTATAAGTTTGAGCATTTTCAACCTAGCCCAAAGAGTGTCTTCTTGTGAGATAGCACATGAGACCTGGTTGCTGGGAACCCTGGGTATGCAGATCAGTTCTGGAGTGAAGTAGAGATGGGACGCTGCTTTGGACACTGTCATGTTGTATAAGATATGTAAGATACAGGAAAGTGGTAAACACATATCTGCTTCTCTGTTAGGTCAAATTATTATGCCAGGCTTGTTTGAAATTAGTTTGCCTCCCCTGTTCATGGAAATGAACGCCTCTGGGTGAGTGAATTTTGTCTTAATAAACAAGTTTCTTACTGCTGGCCAGTATAGGTAGCAGATGCTGCCTATCTTGGAAAGTGTGCAAAAGGAAATATTTGTATGGCTATCTCAGAAATTTAAAGAAAATACCTCATTGCTGCAGGCAAAACTTTTCAGGTTCTACTCCCTTCATACCATTAATTTTTTCTGTATTTTAAGTTTCAATTTTTAAATGAAATTTCTATAAGGATTAGTATGAAATTTTCCTAATCATGGGAAAATGTTTTATCTTTACTAAGGTCCATGGCACTGCAGCTGTTTCTGCACCATGGAAATAAATGACCTTCCATGCCATTAATCTTAGCCATGTGACCTTTTCTCTTTTAAGCAATGATCATGATATGAATAAAAAAGAATTTCTTATATTTATTTATTTCTCTTATTTATTTGCACAATGTTCTACAAAAGCATCACACTTGTAATACAGTGGCCCAAATAGAATAGGACACCTTAGTTTGTTCAACAAAAACAGACTAAACACTTATTGTGTGCCAGACACTGCTCTAGGAACTAAAAACACATCAGTAAATAAGACATAGTTCCTGCCCTTATGGAACTTCAGATCCAGTGGTGAAAGACTAATCAAATATATTAATTGGGCGCTCGCTTCGGCAGCACATATACTAAAATTGGAACGATACAGAGAAGATTAGTATGGCCCCTGCGCAAGGATGACACGCAAATTCGTGAAGCATTCCGTATTTTTCAGCCAGCCAACTTTCCCTGGCGAAATCAACGTCACCTTTAATGGGCGTTTCCAACATGCTGCCCGCCCTGTGAAATTTGGACTTGCCTGACCCCTTGGTCTATACATACCATATTTCTGCCATTCTGACTAATATACAAGTTATCCTCTTAAGGACATATGTTATGTTTGGTCTAAATGGTTTGTAATCTCTTTATGCTTAGCCAGCAAATGGTCTAAAGATGGGCATGTGACTGAACCATTTCTGGCCTGCAAGATGTAATTGGAAGTCTCCTGAGGGGGACAATATTCCTAGAATAAAAATACAAAATTTCAAAAAGAAAAAAAAAAAATATATGTATATATATTAATTGGGACAAAATGCTATGAAGGAAATGTATAAGGTACAAGAAGAACAAATAAGGGTAGGAGAGAAGACACTTAAATTTAGCAAGGAGGAAAGGCCTCTTTGAAGGGACATTTACTCCAAGCCTTAAAATGAGAAGGAGCCTGCCATAAGAAGAGCAGGGGGAGAAACATTACAATAAACAGAATGTATTAAGGTTCTTGACTTGTGCACAGAACTCAAAATCACAATAAAAGATTCTAGCACAATGGTTGAGGGGAGAATGACATAAGATGTGTTTGGAGAGTTTGGTAGGGCCTCCTACCATGTAAGGCCTAATAAGCCATGGTAAAATGAGAATTTAGATTTCAATTTAAGTTCAGCCATTAGACAAGTTAAAAGAAAGAAACTCCATGATTAGATTTATATTTTAAGATTACTCTATCTTTTTTGTGGGGAATAGAAAGGGGCTTAAGATTGTAGGTAAGGGGAGTGGATATGGCTCAAGCAGTTAAGCACCTGCTTCCCACATGGGAGGTCCTGGGTTTGGTTCCCAGTGCCTCCTAAAAACAAAAAAACAACAAGCAAATGAGGAAACCAACTCAGGGAAGCTGATGTGGCTCAGAGGTGAGTGCCGCTTTCCCACACATGAGGTCCTGGGTTCAATCTCTGGCCCTGGTACCTCAAAAAAATAAAATAAAATAAAGATTGTAAATAGGGAGAACACTAGGAGAGAGTAGAGATGCAAAGAAGTAAATGCAATTTGAATATATTTGTAGGTAGAGCTGATAGGCTTTGTGAATGAACTAGATATGGGATGTGAGAGAGAAAGGAATCAAGTATACCTCCCAGGTTTCTGGATTAAACCACTGGTAGATGGTAGTGCCAATATAGATGAAGGAGATCAGGGAGGAAGAGATTAGGAGGAAAAATCAAGAGTTTTGTTTTAGACGTGATAAATTGAAATGCCTGTGGATTATGTGAGGCAATATATATCAAGTACTGAATTGCTATATAAGCCTGGAGCTAAAAGTAGAGGACTGGGGATATATGTTAGTAGTTAACGCTGTAGGAACAATATTTTAATTTTCAGTAATTTTTGGTAATATCTCCTAGGAAGACTGTAAAGAGAGAAAAAAAGAGAGCCCAGGACTGAGACTGGAAAAGTAACCAGGTGAATAGTTGTATCAGTAAAAGAAATACTGAAGAAAACTAAGAGGATTTGAGGAGAAAATGACGTGTAGAACTCAAGTTTGGGGTACAGGCAGGATTCCTATTATTTCTAGTGTAATGCCTAGAAAAAAAGTTTACAGGACCCCCTTCATAATGTTTCTATACTTTATGATTCAATCTTATTTGATATCTCTACAAAATTTCAAAATGAAACTTTTTTTTAAGATTTATTTATTTATCCCACCCCCTCATTGTTTGCACTCACTGTCTCCTCTCTATTTGTTGTGTGTCTGTCTTCTCTTTAGGAGGCACTGGGAACTGAACCCAGGACCTATGGAGTTGGGGCAGGAGCTCAATCGCTTCAATCACATCTTCTTCCCATAAAACACTTCTAATCATGGCTGATTTGGAGTTTGGAATGTGGGAAACAATTTCCCTAAGATCCATGATGCTGCAGCTGTTTCTGAATTATGGTGATAAATGACTCTCTGTGTCATTAGTCTTAAACAACAAGTAGCTTTTTTTTTTTTTAGTAGTGGACATGGGATGAAGAAAGAATTTGTCCAGCATTGAGCAAATGCACTTACTTTACACATGGCACACAAGCTGAAGAGAACACAATGATAATACATATATATTGAGCATCTGCCATGTGCCAGGTACTGGGCTAGGCTCTGTGGGTAACTCAGAGGACAAGACAGACAAGTCCTGGAGCTTACAGGCCAATGAGGGAGATGGAAAAAAATTAACCTACAAATAAAATAACTACAAATTGTGGCAAGTGCTGTGAAAGAAAAAAAAAACCAGAAAATAAATGGGGGAATGGCACTCATGGTCTAGACAAAGTATTTAGGGATGTCTTCCTTGAGGAGGGGACATTTATTTAAGCTGATTCCTGAAGGATGACCAGTCAGATTAGGGGGCATACCTGGCCATTGATGGGCCACCAAATTGGTTTTTTCCAGTATTTGGTCCTGAAAAGTTTACACAGGCTGAATAACTTGCTTTGGAATATTCAGTAGTGGCACTTGACAGGGGGAGGAAGTGTTGGGAGTGGTCTGCCCTGATGGGAGGAGTATCACTGACATTTAAAATTGTGCATAATGATAAGGAAAAGTAGATTGGCATTTATTTATTTATTTAAACAATTTTAAAAAGGTTTATTTTATTTTATTTCTCTCCCCTTCCACCCCCTCAACAACCCCCCCCCCCCCCCCGTTGTCTGCTCTCTGTATTCATTCATTCATTTGCTGTGTGTTGTGTCTGTTTGCATCCTTGGCGCCACCAGGGATCTGTGTCTCTTTTGGTTTGCGTCAGCTCTTGGTGTGTGCGGGGGCACTCCTGGGCAGATTGTGCTTTTTTCACACAGGGCAGCTCTCCATGCAGGGTGCAGTCCTTGCACGGGGAGCTTCCCTATGTGGGGGACACCCTTGTGTAGCATGGCACTCCTTGAGCATGGCAGCACTGCATGTGGGCCAGCTCACCACATCGGCCAGGAGGCCCTGGGTTCGAACCCTGGACCTCCTATATGGTAGGCAGATGCTCTATCAGTTGAGCCACATTCGCTTCCCTAGATTGACTTTTAGTTTTATTATATTAAAATTCTCTGCAGACAATGGCCCATAATAGGCTGAATGGTGACCTCGCAAAAGACATGGCCATTACTAATCCCAAGAATCTGTGAATATTACTTTGCGATGCAAAAGATGTGATAGAGTTATGAATTCTGAGATAGGAACTTATCCTAAACTTTTCAGATGGGCCCTAAATTCAATGACAAGTGCCTTTATAAGAGTGAGGCATATAGGAATTTGACAGCTTGAAGAGGAAGAGGCAATGTGACCATGGAGGCAGAGATTAGTGTGATGTAGCCAATAGCCAATAGCTGAAGGAATGCCAATAGCCACCAGAAGCTGGAAGAGACAAAGACCAAAGAACTTACCTAGAGCCTCTGGAGGGAGCGCCACCTCTCTGACACCTTGATTTTGGATTTTGTGGCTCCAGTACTGTGAGAGAAATTTCTGTTGTTTTATGTCATGAAGCTTATGGTAATTTGTTACAACATCCCCAGAAAACTAATACAGCCTCTTATTACTTGCACATAGGGTGGACATCTCCCCCTAACTCCTCTCCAAACCCTTACCTTACTGCAGTTCAGGACAGTGTCTGAAATGGTATGTGGGGGACACATTATTCTTGTGTTTAAATTTCTAGAGCACTCACACCATATTTGAATCTTAGGCTTTTGATGGGAATTTTGCATATTGAGACACTGAAATATGACTTGTAAGACTCCACTTAAGAGAGGGATTGTATTATTTTATGCAATTATCTCACAGAGAGAAGTGAGGCAAAACAATTTACCTAAGATTCTAAGGTTTTAAAACTAAGGTAGAAGAGGATCTGCAAATAGGAGACGTGAATGAGTGAGTGCATGGATGGGTGCATGGAGGAACATTTACTAAATAACCAACAAATGATAAATTTGTTTTTACCAAAAGGCTTTGCAAATTTCCATGCAGTAATGCTATTACCCATGATTTTCCTTCTAATGAACCACAGTGACTTTGATCTAAAGAGTTAAATTTTACTATGTAATAGTATGTGAACTTAATTATAATGCTTGACAAAATGCCCCATAAATATCCATACCCTTTACTTTGCCTTAAAAGAAACTTCATAAGGAGGGGGACCATATATTTTTCTTATTAAGACTTTGTAGTCCAAGTTAATATAATATTATGTATGTAAAAATTTTAAATATAGTTACAGTTAAAGATTTGTAGCAGAGGTAGAAGTAGAGAGCTGGATAATTTGTCTTAGGGACAAATTATTTTTTTCATTTTGGAATAATTACAGGAGGTTGCCAAGAAGTGTTCAGGGAATTCCTATGCACCCTTCCCTCAGTTTCCTCCTAATGCCAACATCTTACCCACTGTAGTACAATATTAAAACCAGGCAGTTGACATTGATATAATCCATAATGCTTATTCAGATGTAAACATTTATACATGCACTTATTTGTGTGTGTGTTGTGTGTATCATATTATCTTTTTGTAGGCAGAATGCAGATATTGGACTGAGAAATTAGGTAACCCAGTTCTTAGAGGTAAATAGCATATATTTTAACAGAGCTACATCACTGTAGAATCTGATTCTTCACTTAGTTAAGTTACATGCCTGGTCAACGTAGGCATTTTTTTTAAAAATTTATTTCATTTATTTATTTCTCCCCACCCTCTTGTTATTTTTCACTTGCTGAGTCTGTTCATCTTCCTTGTTTCTTTTTTTTTTTAAGATTTATTTATTTATTACCCCCCTTCCCCTCCTCCCACCCTGCTGTTTTTGCTGTCTGTGTTGTCTTCTCTTTTCATTTTCTCTCTTCTAGAATTCACCGGGATTTGATCCTGGAGACCTCTGATGGGGAGAGAGGTTCCCTGTCAATTGTATCACCTCAGTTCCTGGTTTCTGTTGCACTTCACCTCGACTCTCCCCTTGTCTCTCCTTTGATGCATCATCATCTTGCTGTGTGACTCACTTGCGTGGGGCACTGGCTAACCATGTGGGCACTCGTGCAGGCACTAGCTTGCTACAGGGGCCCACTTTCTCTTCTTTTTCACCAGGAGAACTCAGGGATCGAACCTAGGTCCTCCCATATGGTAGGGGGAAGCGCTATCTGTGGAGCCATACACCCTTCCCCCTTGTTTCTTTAGGAGGCACTGGGAGCTGAACCTGGGACCACCAGGGTGGGAGGAAGGTGCCTAATGGCTTGAGCCACCTCCACTCCCTGCTTTGTTGTGTCTCTCATTCTGTTTTTCTTTCCCATGTCTCTTGTTGCATCAGCTTGCCATGCCTGCCCATCACGCCAGCTCGCTGTCTTCTTTAGGAGGCACTAAGATCCAAACTAGTGACCTCCCATGTGGTAGGCGGGAGCCCAGTTACCTGAGCCACATCCACTTCCCTGTAGGCATTTTCATATTCCCAACCTTATTGCACAGGAAGTCCTTCTGGTTGGTCAGGTGGGCCCCACCAGAACAAGACAACAGTACTGAGGCTGGTCACAATTCAAATTCAGATGCTGACTAGTATTAGGGATACTATATCACACTAACCAGATTCACAATTCTGGGATGTAAGCCAAATGACACAACTCAAGTATTTGAAAATATTTATTAACCGAATAAATGATGAGGCTATCATGTGTACTGGTCAGTGTATTCTATTTCCTTGTAGACAAACCGTGTATGAAATGAGATTATATTTATAGTAGAGCTAGGTGAAATGACATCAGAGCAAGAAGAATGAGTTTGATGAAAGTTTTTATACCTGTAGTTGACAGCCTCTAAGGTGGCCCCAAAGGGACCCTTGCCTACTAATATTCATTCCCTTGTGGGAACTCCTCCCTTTGTGTGTTGGACTGAATGATTTACTTCTAACAACACAATATAGCAGAAGTGATGGGATGTCATTTCTGAAATTAGGTTATAGTAGGGCTGTAGCTTTGACTTGAGTGCTCTCTTTTATTCACTCAGAGGGAAGCCACTTGCTATATCATGAGCTACCTTATGGAGTGGCTCACATGGCAAGACCTGAGAAGTGCCTCCGGTCAACAGCCCTTGAGGAATTGAGGTCCTCTGTCCAACACCTTATGAGGAACTGAATCCTACCAACAACCACATGAATGAACTTGGCAGCAGATTCCCCCAGCAAGGTCATGAAAGAAGCCAGAGGCACCCAGCTAAGCATACCCAGTTCCTAACCCACAAAAACTGTGAGATGATAAATATTTGTTGTTTTTAGTCACTAAGTTTTGAGGTATTTTGCAATGCAGCAGTAAATAACTAACACAATTTCAATCATATGACTTTTCAAATACTAATTTTAAAATGCTAAAAAATAAGGAAGGAATGAAATCTTCGTAGTTTCCATAGTTACAATATTTACTTTCTTATAATTTCTTAAGCATTCTAATCAAAATGACTAATCAAAATTCCCCACAAATGGCCAGTTTATGTTGAGTCTTACTAGTTTTACTCCCAGCAGTGACCTTATGTTAATGTTCTGGCTACATTTAACTATGGAAGCCTACATACTGTGTGTACATAGTGACAACTAAATATTTATTGATTCATTCATACATAAATTCATTTTAGCTACTGGAGACACAAACAGGCATTCAAAATGGTATATTCCCTTGGTCTTTATTTTGAATATTTGAATTATGTTGAATTCACTTTTCTAAAAGAATAGCTTTTTCTTAAAAAAAGACATACATCTTTAATGTACAACATTTAGAGAAAATAGAGAAGCAAAAAGAAGAAATACTCAACTTTGAATGTGCTGTTCAGAGAGGACTGTTACTGAAACAGATGCACTCTTGAATTTCAGTTGACAGCATCTGGTTGTCCTTTTAAGACTTGGAAACACACTTTATTCTTGGTTAACTTGCTACTTGAGTTCTCTAAAACTCAGTTTCCTTAATGAAATATCAGAAAGTTTAGATTTATATATATTTAAAATTTGGTACCACTAATACTTATTATCATAAATTAGTACCACTTACTGATGTTATAAGCACAGTACTAAGCAACTTTTTTTCCATTATCTTTTTTAAACTTCATTAAGCCCTGTAAGTTAAGTATTTATATTACCCCCATTTTTCAGATGAGTAAATCAAGTCTTAGAGAATTTAAGTAATTTGCCCAAATAAGGTCACAAAGCTAAGCAGTTTCAGAACAAGGATTCCATCTGTAAGGAAGGGGTTAAGTTTAATTTTCATATAAAGGGGAAGCCAGAGCTGGCTCTGCAGTTGGAGGAGGGAGGGAAAGGGGTCTAGTGGCTTTGGCGCCAAGAATTTGAAAAATGGCTCCAAAGTAAGGGGGCCCAATGGTGAGAAGTGAGGGTGGGGCCTATAGCGAAAGTGGCACTGAATTTGAAAAGCTGCACCAGGAGTGAAAGCTGGCGCAGCCCACCCAGGCTGCCGGAATGTAGGGAATGGAGGTGCTGGGACTCAGAGCAGGAACCCGGTAACTTAGTTAGACCTCTCGGATAGGCTATAACCCTGAAGTACCCAATTAAGGGGGAACAGGGGAGGGAACTGCATGTTGGGTTTAGGGTATAAATGTCAGTGTTTCTTGTTGTTTGGTGTGCAGGCCATTTTATCCAAGTTGCCTGCCTGTTCTTGCAAGATTGTTAATAAAATTCTTTTCTTCACAATTGGGTGAGCGTTTGTTCTCTTATAGGTGCAGCTTTCTTTCTAACACATCCCAATTCAGTCTGAGTACACAGCTTGTGCTGTACCTCTCTGCTGTACTTTCTCCCTCATACATTTGCCTGTAATACTTTTCATAAAAGCAAAATGTTACTTTTTAAAACTCTCATATTCAGAAAAGTTATCACATTCCAGTTATTAAAGAGGTAACCAAATTTATCCATACTTCTATACAATTCCTTTGAAAGTTTTTTGAAGTTGGTATCTCCAAGCAAAAAGTTTAAGATCTAAAAGAAATATTCATGAATAAAATTCTTTTCTGATGAAATAAAAGTATATGTTACCAGTGATTTTTCTCATTTTGAAATTCGAATCATCATCAGAGATACTATTTCTATTCATATAAAATTACATGATACTGTTTCTGATTATAATTTCTGAAACAGCCAATTGTTATAGTTGAAAACTAGATTTTTATTAGCTAAATCTCCTGCTGTTGCATGTCTTTTTATAATGAAATAAAGGGGTGGTCTTGGAAGAAAATGCAGAGAATATGATCGTGGAATGGGCGGTGGACTTGGCCCAGTGGTTACAGCGTCTGTCTGCCACATGGGAGGTCCGCGGTTCAAACCCCGGGCCTCCTTGACCCGTGTGGAGCTGGCCCATGTGCAGTGCTGGTGCACGCAAGGAGTGCCCTGCCATGCAGGGGTATCCCCTGCATAGGGGAGCCCCACGCGCAAGGAGTGCACCCGTAAGGAGAGCGGCCCAGCACGAAAGAAAGTGCAGCCTGCCCAGGAATGGCGCCGCACACACGGAGAGCTGACACAACAGGATGATGCAACAAAAAGAAAGCACAGATTCCCGTGCCGCTGACAACAACAGAAACTGACAAAGAAGATGCAGCAAATAGACACAGAGAACAGACAACCAGGGTGGAGGGGGAAGAGGAGGGAAATAAATAAATAAATAAATAAATCTTTAAAAAAAAAAGATCGTGGAATGTTACAGTGGGAAGAAATTTAGAGACCACCTAACCCATCCTTTGCATTTTATAGATGAAAAAACTGAGGCCCAGAGAGTTACATATTTCTGCATATCTTAAGTTGTCATAGTATGGAAAGATTAAAGGTATGTGAAAAGTTATTTTCATTTGATAATTAAGACAGTTTTATAAATACATATATATACATATATATATATATATATATTTTTTTTTTTTTTGAGGTACCAGGGACAAACCTGGAACCTCCCATGTGGGAAGCAGGTGCTCAACTACTTGAGGCACATCTGCTCCCTAATATATTTTTTCTCCCCCTCCAGGAGGCCCCAGGAATCCCATATGGTAGATGAGAGCCCAAACACTTGAGCCACATCTACTTCCTCCCCAATATATATTTTCACTAATGTCCAAAACTGTATAAATAAGAGAACTGAAAAAAAATTTTTAAACAACAAATGGCATAATGCCTGGTACCAAAAAAAGTGCTCAATAAATATTTGTGGGGAAGCAGTTGTGGCTCAACTGATAGAGTATCCACCTACCATATGGAGGGTCCAGGGTTTGATACTCAGGATCTCCTGACCTGTGTGGTGAGCTGGCCCATGCACAGTGCTGCCATGCGCAAGGAGTGCCATGCCACACAAAGGTGTCCCCCGTGTAGGAGTGCCCACGTGCAAGGAGTGTGCCCTGCAAGGAAAGCTGCCCCATGGGGAAAAAGTGCAGCCCCGCCCAGGAGTGGTGCCGCACACACAGAGAGCTGATGCAGCAAGATGATGCAACAAAAAAAGTGACACAGTTTCCCAGTGCTGCATGATAAGAATGCAAGCGGACACAGAGGAACACACAGCGAATGGACACAGAGAGCAGACAACGGGAGGGGAAAGGGAGGGAAATAAATAGAATAAGATAAATCTTTTAAAAATAAATTCTTGTGAATGAATAAAAAGATTTTACGGCTTTCTTTTCAAGTTCCCTCATATCTTAGTTTGCTACAGGGCTGCCAGTACAAAGTACCAGAAATTGATGGCTTTTAAAAAGTGGATTTATTTGAGGTAAGAGCTTACACTTCTGAAGCCATAAAATGTCCAAATCAAGGCACCCTCAGAGAGGCATTCTCATCAAAGCGTCTCTGTGCTCTGCTGGTTCCAGAGTCCAGAACCTCTCTCAGCCTCTCAGGGCTTCTCTGTTTTCCTGAGTACTCTCTCTTAAAAGGCAGGATCACTATGGTGGCTTCCTTTCTCTGTGTGTGTGTCTCTCTCTTTATGTCTCTGTTTATATAAGACCCAGCAAAAGGGTGGAGACACAACCTGAGTCATGCCTCACTGACACAGTCTAATCTAAAGAGTCTTATATCCACTGGAATGGATTAGTTGAGAAACAAAATATTTTCCTTTTTGGGATTCATAAAAGAATTTCACACTGTCACACTCCACCCTCTGAATCCCCAAAATACATGTTCTTTCCATCTGCAAAATACATTCATTACATCTCAATATTTCAAAAACCTTATTTCAGCAACAATGCTTTGTACAAAATTTCATAAAGATCTGGTAATGGCATGCAGTTTGTCTTGGGGCCAAATTCCCCTCTGACTGTAGACCTGTGAAACTTAAAAAACAAGTTATCTGTTTCCAGTATATGAAGGCAGGTCCAACCAAGGACAGACATTTGCACTACTGTAGGGAGAAATTGGAAAGAAAACAGTATCTAAACAGTTCCAAAAACCTGCAGGGCATACTCCATTGGATCTCACAGTCTGAGAGTCATCTACAGAAAGATGTCTTCTTCTCAGGGCCTCATGAGGACCTATGCCTTCTACAGTCTTGCCCAATAGCCATCTTATTGGTTCCACCCTCATGAAGCATCTGGGTGGTGGCCAAGCTCCAGACCTTACCCTCTAAGAACATTGGGGTGATGTGGTCACACTTGTCCCAATCTCTGTGGGACAGTCTCAACTCCCTTAGTACAGTGGGGTGGCAGCAACATTCTCCCTAATTTCTGGTTCACAGGCCCAATCCTCTCAGAACAGAGAAGTGGTGACCTAACTCTCCCTAACCACTGGGGAATGTGTTTCATCCTCTCGGTAGCCTGGGGAGGCCAAGCTCTCCCTGAGTAATTGACTGGAAAATCCACCCTCTTCAAATGCAGGAGCAAAGTCACCCTTTCTGTACAAATGGGTGGGGCCACTTTTTTGGCCTGAGAAGATATTGGTGGTCCAGACCTCAGCTTCCACAGTTTTCTTCTTGAAATTGTTTTCCTTCATTCTCTCCCCTCCCTGTTCCTTTTAGTCAAGGCTGACAGTAGTTTAGATCATACAGATCTCACAAATAGCTTGTCAGTTTTGCATGTAGTTCACAGGGGTCCAAGCCATCAGATAGTAAGACTTCCCACAAGTTCTTCTTGTATAATTGCATTTCCAATCATGACTTGCTCTTCTTGTATAATTGCATTTCCAATCATGGCTGCCTGTTTCCAAGTTCAGTTAAGTCTCACATGGGCAATATCCTCTGGGGGCTTGTTTTCTGAAAGCATGGAGTTTCCCAAATTTCTTTGTGCCCAGCAATTCAATTCTCAGCTTATCTTTTTCCTCTCACATTTTGCTATAAGCTGCAAGGAGAAGCCAGGCCACATTTTCCACATTTACTTTGGGAATCTCCTCAGCTTATCATTTTCAAATTCCAACTTCCATCTAACATAAGGAGTCAATTTTGCCAAGTTCTCTGCCACTTGAAGACCAGGAAGGCCTTTCCTCCAGTTTCCAATAACAGTTTCATCATTTCCTTCTAAGGGCTCATCAGAAATAACTTTAGGGTCCATATTCCTACCAACAGTCTCTTCAAAGCAATCTAGGCCTTTTCTATCAAGCATCTCCCAATTCCTCCAAAAAATACCCCTTACCCATTATAAAGCTGTTCCAACATTTTTGGTAATTGCAAGCAGCATGAACCCCACTCTCCTGGTACTTATTTCTGTCTTAGCTTGCCAAAGGGCTGCCAATGCAAAGTACTAGAAATGGGTTGGCTTTTACAATGAGGATTTTATTTAGGATAAAAGATGACAGTCCCAAGGCTGTGAAATGTCCAAATCAAAGCACCATCAGAGATGCTTTCTCACCAAAGTCAGCTACTGCTAATCCTGGCGTCCTGCCACATGGTGATCAGGCATATGGTGGGGCTCATCTCCTCAGCCTTCAGCTTCTCTGTGGGCCCACCCAGCCTCTTAGGAGCTTCATGCTTAAGCTTTGGCTGTTAGCGATCCTCGAGGTCTTTCTCACATAGCAGGGTCAAAAATGGCAGCTTCCTTTTTCTCTGTGTCTCTTTTTCTGGATGTCCATTTATAGAAGACCCATCAAGAGGCTGGAAACTCAACCTGAATCATGCCTCACTGGCATAGTCCAATCAAAATCAATCTAATCAAGTGATCTAAAGTGAATCTAATGCAATCAGAGGGTACCACACCAAAAAGGAATAGATTAGTTTAAGAACAATCTTTCGGAATTCAAAAAAGAACTTCCAACTGTCACAGTCTCCACTATCTTCCAAGTAACATCATGCTGAATTTGTAGTAGTTCTTCAATTGTCCTATAAGTTTGAAACAGTTTCAAAATGAAAAAGGTTATTTTTAATGAAATTAATTTTGAACAGGTAAACTGCATAATCCTTTGAAGTTCATTTTACACACTTTTACCTACAGCCCATGTGGAATGTTATAGTGGAGAAACAGGAGGTTCTCATATATGGTAGATAAATTTTTAACTATCAGTATAATAAAAAAAATATCTAATACTTATTGAGCATTTCTATGTGTCAGGAACTGCACCAAGTATTTTTTCTTCATTTTACTTGTAATTCATTGAAATAGATATTAATGCCATTTTACAGATGAGGAACTTGAAACCTAAAGGATTAAAAGACTCACCTATAAATTAAAAGCTGCCAAGTTTCTAGTGGGGCCTGAATTAGAATCCAGGTCTAGCTAAAACAAACCTCAAATGCTGAATTCTGTTCCTCTTCAAATATGTCTGAAATATGTTAGAAGATAGAAAATTATCTAAGTTATGGTATCGTCTATATTTTGTGGCTTCTTAAAAATAATCTACATTCATTCTGTCCACTTGGCATATTCTGTTCTAAAACTGTCCATAAGTGAGAAACGTTCACCTAACAGTGATATTATGCCTGCCTTATAGCTTCTCTTTCAAAGGAGAAAAAGGTATTAACCTTTAAAGGACAACTGACACTAGCAACATGTCTCCTTTGGCCTGCCCTTCTTTAAACCAGTTCTAACCATCCTTTTTCCATGGGCCTGATGGTTCTATCTCAGTTTCAACCACTATACTCTTGTAGGGCTTTTCACTATAATTCAATATATGAGCTTTATTAAAGATCATCTCAAACATTAGAACAATATACAACTAGATATTCTGAGACCACTAGTCTTATCCCAGCCCTGTATTAACTTGTTTTCATTTATAAGGATTTAAAAAAAAATAGTCTTTCAGAAAGTTCTTTAATCTTTGAAGGAAAAAATAGTTATCAACATATAAATATAGCTTTTAGATGTTTATTAACACAGTCTCTGTCTTAGTTTGCCACAGGTCTGCCAATGCAAAGTACCAGAAATGGGTTGACTTTTATAATGGGGATTTTTTTCTGGTAAAATCTTACAATTCCAAGGCCATGGAATGTCCAAATCAAAGTCCCAGCAGAGATGATTTCTGACCAAAGTCAGCAACTGGTGATTCTAGGGTCCTTCCAAGGTACCTGCCTTCCCCTCCGGAATCTGCCATCTTCCAGAGCTCAGCTGTGGGCAGCCAGACATAGGGCCTGTCTCTTTCCATGCCTCCTCTCTCAGGCTCAACTGCTCCGCTATCTTCCCAAGTTCATCTGTGTGCTATCAGGTATATGGCTCAACTCTTCAGTCTTGAGCAGCTTTGTCGGCCCAGTCTCTCGGGGGCTTCATGCTTAAGTTTTGGCTTCTAGCGACCTTGAGTCCTCTCTGATGTAGTAGCTTCCTTCTCTCTGTGTCTCTGTTTATATAAGATCCAGGAAGAGGGCAGAGACCCAACCTGATTCATCACTTACTGACATAGGCCAATCAAAAGTGTGCTAATCAAGATCTAATGTGGGGGAAGCGGATGTGGCTCAACTGATAGAGCATCTGCCTACCATTTGGAGGGTCCAGGGTTCAATACCCAGGGCCTCCTTACCCATGTAGAAAGCACAGTGCCGCCATGCGCAAGGAGTTCTGTGCCACGCAGGGGTGCCCCTGCATAGGGGTGCCCCACGTGCAAGGAGTGCGCCCTGCAAGGAGAGCCACCCCACGTGAGAAAAGTGCAGCCCACCCAGGAGTGGCGCCACACACATGGAGAGCTGATGCAGCAAGATGACACAACAAAAAAGAGATGCAGTTTCCCAGTGCCACCTGACAATGCAAGTGGACACAGAAGTACGCACAGTGAATAGACAGAGAGCAGACAATGGGGGAGAAGGGGAGAGAAATAAATAAAATAAATCTTTTTAAAAATGTATCTAATGTGGGGAAGCAGATGCGGCTCAAGGGATGGGGATTCTGCCTACTATATGGGAGGACCCGGGTTTGATCCCTGGGACCTCTTGGTAAAAAATAAAAAGAAAGTGTGCCTGCGCAGTGAGCCAGTGCCCACGTGGTGAGTTGAGTGACTGTGCAGAGAGCCGAGTGGCCACACAGCAAGCCAAGTGCCTGCATGGTGAGCTGAGTGCTCGTGTGGTAAGCCAGTGCCCGCACAAACATCAGCAAAGTGATGATGCAACAAAAGAGAGACGAAGGGGAGAGTCAAGGTGAAGCACAGCTGAAACAAGCAACTGGTGGCACCAGTGACAGGGAACCTCTGTCCACATTAGAGGTCCCCAGGATCGAATCCCAGTGAATCCTAGAGGAGAAAAAATGAGAAGACAAGACAAAAAGAGAAATAGATACTGAAGATCACACAGCAAATGGACATAGACAGCAAAACATCAGGGCGGGGGTGGGGCAGGGAGGAGGAAAGAAGGAAAAGGGAGGGGGAAAAAAGATCAAATGTGAATCTAATGCAATCAAAGGGTATCACATCCACAGGACTAGGTTAGTTAAAGAACATCATTTTTTGGGATTCAAAAAAGAACTTCAAACTGTCATACTCCCCCCTCTGAATCCCAAAAAGGCATGTTTTTTCCATATGCAAAGCACATTTATTACATCAAATTATTTCAAAAAGCACTTAATCATCAGTAGTAATGCTAAGTACAAAATCACATCAAAATCAGTTATAGGCATCCAGATTGTCTTGGGGCAAGGGTCCCCCCTGGCTGTAGACTTGTGAAACTTAGAAATCAAGTTATCTGTTTTCAGTATATAAAGGAAGGACAGACATAGGAAAAACATTTGCATTACAATAAGGAGATACTGGAATAAAAACAGGCATCACGGGTACCAAAGAATTCTGAAAACCTGCAGAGCATACTCCTTTAGATTTCAGTCTGAGCATAATCTGTAGAAAGATGGTTTCTTCTCCTCAGGGCCTCACTGGGGTCTACCTCTTCCAAGGTTGGCCATCTTCTCCATTCATCCCTCATCAAGCATCTGGGTGGTGGCCAAGCTCCAGACCTCACCCTCTAAGAACATTGGAGTGATGACCACACTTTTACCAATTCTCTGGGGGACGTCTCAACCCCCACAGAACAGCAGGGTGGCAATCTATTGTTAATCTTTGAGGGATGTGCCCCACCATCTTTGTAGCCTGGGATGGCCAAATTCCAAAATATTACAAGACCCATACAGAGTACTCCAACATACCTGCCACCCAGATACACAGTTTCACCAACTTAACATTTTCCCACATTTTACTGCATCATTCTATCCATCCATCCATCCATCCATTTATCTATCATCGTCATCATCATCCATCTACCTACCTACCTTTCTATTGTCTATCTATCATCTCTCTGTCAATTTTTGAACATTTATGGGTAGCTGGTGTACATCATACCCCTTCAACACATGCTTCCATGTACATTTCCTAAGACAAGAATGTTCACCTATGTAACCACCTTAAGTACAGTTAACAAGTTCAAGAAATTTAACATTGATAGAAAGCTTATAGTTCCAACAATGTCCTGTTGGGCCTTTTCTCCCCTATTTTTAGATCTACTTTAGGGTTGTTTTTTTTAAGTACCGGGGCCCAGACCTCCTATATGGGAAACAAGCGCTCAACTACTTGAGCCACATCCACTCCCTACTCCAGGATCTTGTATTGCATTTACTTGTCCTTGTCTCCTTAGTAGCACTTGGCTTGTTTTATTTGCTTGTTTGTTTTTTAGAGAAGTTATAAGTTTACAGAAAAATCAGAAAATACAGAGTTCCCATATATCCTCCTCACACATACAGTTTTTCCTATTAGTAACACTTTGCATTAGTGTGGTACCTTTGATACAATTGATGAGAGTATTATTATAATTGTATTATTAACTATAGTCTGTAGTTGATGACTGGCTTTTCCATTTCTGCACAGAATGCTACTAGAATTTTGATTGGGATTGCATTGAACCTGTAAATAACTCTGGGTAGAAATGACATCTTAATAATATTTGTCCTTCCAATCCTTAAACACAGAAGGTCCTTCCATTTATTTAGGTCTCCTTTGACTTCTTTTCACAATGTTTTATTTAAGTAGTTTTCCAAGTATAAGTTCTTTTTCTTTTTAATCTTTTAAAAGCTACAGTCTATGACATCTTTTTTTTTTTTTTAGATTTATTTATTTCTCTCCCCTTCCCATGCCCCCTTTCCCCATTGTCTGCTCTCTGTGTCCATTTGCTGTGTGCTCTTCTGCATCTGCTTGCATTATCAGGCAGCACTGGGAAACTAGCGTCTCTTTTTTGTTGCGTCATCTTGCTGCGTCAGCTCTCCATGTGTGCGGCACCACTCCTGGGCGGGCTGTGCTTCTTTCACACAGGGCAGCAATCCTTGTGCATGGGGCACCCCTATGCGGGGGGCACCCCTCCATGGCATGGCACTCCTTGCACGCAGCAGCACTGTGCGTGGGCCAGCTCACCACATGGGTCAGGAGGCCCTGGGAATTGAACCTTGGACCCTCCATATAGTAGACGGATGCTCTGTCAGTTGAGCCACGTCTGCTTCCCTCCTGGTATAAGTTCTTTACATTCTGGGTTAAATTTATTCCTAGATATTTGGTTCTTTTAGTTGCTATTATAAATTGTTTTTTTTTCCTTGATTTCCTCTTCAGATTGTGCATTACAAGTATATAGTGTATATACAGTAGTGATTTCTGCATGTTGATTTTGTACCTGTCCACTTTGCTGAACTTGCTTATTAGTTCTAGTGGCTTTGTTGAGGAATTTTCAGGATTTTCTATATATAGGATCATGTCATCTACAAATAAAGTTTTACATCTTTCTTTTTTTTTCAGGTACCAGGGGCTGGGCATTGAACCCCGAAACCTTGTATGTGGGAAGCCAGTACTCAACCACTGAGCCACATCAGCTCCCCTGAGTTGGTTTTTTGTTTGTTTGTTTGTTTGTTTTAAGGAGGCACTGGGAACCGAACCCAAGACCTACCATGTGGGACCAGGTGCCCAATCACTTGAGCCACAAACTTCCTTTCTAATTTGGATGTTTTGGGGTTTTTTTTATTACTTTTTTTTTTAAAGATACATAGATCACACAAAATGTTACATTAAAAAATATGAGGCTCCCCTGTACTCCCACTCCCCACCCCACCCCCAATACTCCCACATCCACAACCTCTTTCATCAGTGTGGCACATTCATTGCATTTAATGAATACATTTTGGAGTACTGCTACACAACATGAATTATAGTTTACATTGTAGTTTACACTCTCTCCCAGTCCATTCAGTGGGTTATGGCAGGAAATATGTCCTGCATCTGTCCCTGTAATGACTTTTGTTATTTACATTCCTAATTGCTCTGGCTAGAACTTCCAGTACAATTTTGAAGAAATTCTTGTTCTTTCCTTATCTTAGAGGGAATTATTTCAGGTTTTCCTCATTGAATATGATGTTAATGGTGTTTTTTTCATGTATGCCCTTTATCATGTTGAGGAAGTTTCCTTCTATTCCTAGTTTTCTGAGTGTTTTTATTCAAGATGAGGTGATGGATTTTGTCAAATGCACTTTCTACATTGAGACAGTCATGTGTTTTCTCCCCACTTTGTTCTATTAATGGGCTGTATTACTTTGATTTTCTTATGTTGAACCTCCCTTGCATAACTGGGATAATTCCCACTTGGTTTGTTAATATTTTGTTAATTTTTCCATCTATATTAATAAAGTATATTGGACTGTAATTTTCTTAATTTATGGTATCTTTTTCTGGCTTTGTTATTCTAAAAGAATAAGTTAGGAGTGTTCCCTCCTCTTCAATTTTTTGGAAGGGTTTGAGCAGGATTGATGTTAATTCTTCTTGGAATGTTTGGTAATGTGCACCTATGAAGCCACCTGGTCCTGGGCTTTGTTGGGCAGTTTTTTATTATTGATTCAATTGCTTTACTCATATTCTATTTCATTATTGATTCAATTGCTTTATTCATTTTCTATTTCTCCTCAGTGTAGGTAGTAAGTTCACACCTTACTGAAATAATCTAATAAAAGGCCCTTAACTGAAGTAATTTTATCACAAGGTCCCACTTATAATAGATTTACATCACAGGAATGGCTTAATTTAAGAACATAACTTTTGGGGGTCCACAAAAGCCTCAAACTACCAAAACTGTCACTACTATTAATATAGCATTGTCTATTTTCCCCTTCATATTCATCAAAAATTGCTACATATGTTTGGGGCCATTAGGTGCATATATATTTATAATTGTTATGTCTTCTTGTTGAATTGACCCGTTTTGATTTTCTAGGCTGCTTTAAGCAAATACCATGAAGTGGTCAGGGTTAAACAATGAGAATTTATTTACACACAATTTTGAGGCCAGAAAAATGTCCAAATCAAGGCATCATGAAGGCAATGCTTTCTTCTCGAAGACCAGCTGCTGGCAATCCTTGGTTCCTCTGTGACATGGCAAAGCACATGGAGGCATCTGCTGGTCTCTCCCTTCTCTTCTGGGTTTTGTGGATTTCAACTTCTTGCTTCCCTTGCTTTCTCTCTCTCATGTCTGAATTCATCCCTTTTATAAAGGACTCTAGTAATAGGATTAAGACCCATTCTAATTGAGGTGGCCACACATATTTGAAGTAGCCTCATGTAAAGGTCCTACTTACAATGGGTTAGCATCCACAGGAATGGGTTCAATTCATGAACGTGTTTTCTGGGGTACATACAGCTTCAAATGGCCACAAATCTTGTAAGTATATATCAGTATATAGTGATCTTCTTTTTCCCTCACAATAGTTTTTTACTTAAAATCTATTTTTTTGTGATATTAGTATAACTAGCCCAGCTCTCTCGCTCTCTTTTTTTTGTTGTGTGTGAATTTCCAGGACTGGGGATTGAACCCTGGACCTTGTAAGCCAGCACTCAACCACTAAACCACATCAGCTCCCCTGAGTTGGTTATTTTGTTTGCTTGCTTTTTTTTTTAAAGATTTATTTTTTATTTCTCTCCCCTTCCCCCCCACTGTCTTGCTCTCTGTGTTCATTCACTGTGTGCTCTTGTGTCTGCTTGCATTCTTGTCAAGCAGCACCAGGAAACTATGTTGCTTTTTTTGTTGCGTCATCTTGCTGTGTCAACTCTCCGTGTGCGTGGCGCCACTCCTGTGCAGGCTGCACTTTTTTCATGCAGGGTGGCTCTCCTTGCAGGGTGCACTCCTTGCGTGTGGGCATCCTTATGTGGGGAACACCCCTGTGTGACCTGGCACTCCTTGCATGAGGCAGCACTGTACATGGGCCTGCTCACCATATGGGTCAGGAGGCCCTGGGTATCGAACCCTGGGCCCTCCATATGGTAGGCGGGCGCTCTATCAGTTGAGCCACAACTACTTCCCTGTTTTTTTTGTTTCTGAGGAGGCACCAGGAACCAAACCTGGGACCTCCAATGTGGGAAGCAGGTGCTCAACCACTTGAACCACATCTGCTCCCTGCCAGCTCTTTTGTTTACTATTTGCATGGTATATTTTTTCCATCCTTTCACTTTCAGCATACCTATGTCTTTAAATTTAACATGAGTCTCTTGTGAACAGTATATAATTGGGTCTTGCTTTTTAAAATCCATTCTGCCAATTTCTGCTTTTTCACTGGAGAGTTCCATCCATTTACATTTAAAGTCACTAATGATAATATAGGACTTTCTTCTGCCAATTTGCCCTTTGGTCTTTATAAATCTTATAACTTCTTTGCCCCTCAGTTTTCCCATTTATGTCAACTTTCATACTTATTTGAGTCTTGTGTGTGTGTGGTGTATGTATTTTTCATATATTTTCTTTGTGGTTACTGAGGAGCTTAAATTTAACATTCTAAATCTTTAACAATCATGTTTGATTTGATACCAGCTCAACTTCAATAGCATGCACATACATTGTTCCTATGTCCCCTACCTTTTTGTTGTATTTATTACAAATTATATGTTTATATATTTAATGTCCAAAACCATACATTGATTATTATGTTTTATGACTTTGCATTTTTGAAACTATAAGAAGTAAAAAGTGGACTCACATATCAAAAAATGCAATAGTACTAGCATTTATAATTATCCACATGGTTACATTTACTGGAGTTTTTTTTTTATGCCATTTCAATCCACTGTCTAGTGTCCTTTACTGAAGTCCTTTTAGCGTTGCTTGACAGACAGGTCTAGTGGTGATAAACCCCCTCAGTTTTTAATTGGGAATGTCTTAATCTCTCCCTCAATTGTTTTTTTTAAGATTTTTATTTTTTATTTATTTCTCTCCCTCCCCCCCCCAGATGTCTGCTCTTTGTGTCCCTTCCCTGTGTGTTCTTCTGTGTCTGCTTGTATTCTTGTCAGTGGCACCTGGAATCTGTGTCTTGTTTTGTTATGTCACCTTGCTGCATCAGCTCTCCATGTGTGCAGCGCCATTCCTGGGCAGGCTGCATTTTTTTCACACTGGGTGGCTCTCCTTATGGGTGCACTCCTTGCATGTGGGGTTCCCTATGTGGGGGACACCCCTGTGTGGCATGGCACTCATTGCACGCATCAGCACTGCGTGTGGGCCAGCTCATCACACGGGTCAGGAGGCCCTGGGTTTGAACCTTGGACCTCCCATGTGGTAGGCAGACGCCCTATTAATTAGGCCAAATCCGCTTCCCTCTCCCTCAGTTTTGAAAGTGACTCACCAGATATAAAATTCCTCATTGGCAAATGTTTTCTTTCATTCCACTGCCTTCTTTCCTCCATAGTTTCTAACGAGAAATTGGCAGTTATTCTTTTGGAGACTTCTTGTAACATAACACATTGCTTTTCTCTTACAGCTTTCAGAAGTCTCTCCTTGTCCTTGGCATTCTACAGTTTGCTACTATGTGCATAGGTGTGGTTTTGTTTTATCCTGTTTGGAGTTTGTTAGACTTCTTGAACATTAGACTTCTTCATATTTTTTGTTAAATTTGGTAAGTTTTCTGCTATGTATCTGTGAATATTCCTTCTGTCCCTTTCTCTCTTTCTTCTTCCTCTGGTCCATAATGCATATATTGGTATGCTTGATGGGGTCCTTCAGATCTCTTAGGCTTTTTTTTTTTTTAATTCTCTTTTTTTCCTTCTTCTCAGCATGAATCATTTCAATTGTCTTGTCTTTGAGATCATTGATTCTTCTGCCAGCTCCTTTCTGCTGTTGAAACTCTTTAGGGAATCTTTCATTTCAGTTATTGTGTCTTTAACTCCAGTGTTTCTGCTTGGTTCCTATTGAGAATCTCTAAGAGATTTTAATATTGTTTATCGTTGTTTTCCTCATATATTTAGTTCTTTCTCCATATTTTCCTTTATCTCCTTAAGCATATTGAGGATCACTCTTAAATAGTTTTTGTCCACTATGTCCAAAGGCTGGTTGTCTTTGTTGATGGTTTCTGGATATACATCTTGATCCTTTGAATGGGCCATCATTTCCTGTTTGTCTTGAAATCTTTTGTTGCACTCTGCACATTTTAATATTTTGAAGTGTTAACTCTGGGATTTAGTCCCAGAGCTCTCTGTTCCTTAAGTTTATTTCCAGCTAGTGATAGGACAGAGATTTCCTTAAGTGTCAGGAGCTACTGAAACCAGCAAACCAAAGCAAAAGCCCCTTCTCTCTGTTTTGGCCAATGCTAGTCCTCTTATCAAGACCAGTGCTAGGTGAATATGAAGTGCAGGGTCCTCTCTGTATTTTATGAGCCTGTGTGGAGCTGTGCAGCCTGCTTCTTTTCCTGGATTTGTGCTTGCTTCTGCCTTAGGAATTCCTGTGTTTATGATAATTCCAATGCTGCCTCTACTCCCTATGAAATAGACTTTCTCCTCTTCCCAGATTACTTAAAGCAGGTATTCTTTTGCCCAAGACCATTTAGAGTTAACTGTCTCTTACATCCCTTTAATGGTCCACAAACTCCTTCTGCCAACAGGGCAAGTTCTGAGAGGCCTAGCCTGAGACTAGCTTCCTGGTTCAATCTTTCATCCTGTCACTGTGATAGGTTGACAACAACATATACATACCACAGTATGTGCACAGGGTTACTCGGTTCCCTCCAAAACAGGAGCAGGGACTCACAATGGGAGAGCATGTTGTGTCCATACTATGCTGGAGAGGAGGTTAGGGGAGGGGCAAACAAGGGTTCCATGAGCTACTCCTACCATTTTTTTTCTCTTTTAGGAGGCACTGGGAACCAAACCTGGGACCTCCCATGTGAGAAGTGGGCACTCAACTGCTTGAGCCACATTAGCTCCTTACTTCTACATTTTTAAAGCTGTGTTTCCATGATTCAGCATTTGCCCAGTTACTGCAATCCTTTAACTGTTTCGTGGAGTTTTGAGAAAGATGGTTCTGCCAGTTTTCACTAGGTGTTCAAAGAGTCTGTGGGGGAATGGCACCCTGGATCATCTTACACCACCATCTTGATCAACCGGAAGATTTTTTTTTCATGGTGGAAACATATCCAGCATGAACTTTCACATGTCTATCACTCCCCAGCACACCCTCCAATGGGATTAATTACATTCACAATGTTGTGCTATCTTCACTAACTTCCATTATCAGAACTTTGACAATACTCCAAACAGAAACTCTTCACCCATTTTTGTATTAACTCCCCATCTCCCTTTACCCTTACCCCTGGCACCTGTACTCTACTTTCTGTCTCTGTGTATTTGCATATTCTATTTCATATAAATGGAACCATATAATATCTGTCTTTGTGTCTGACTTATTTCACTCACTATGATGCCTTGTAGGTTCATCCATGTGTTAGCATGTATCAGAACTTCATTCCTACTTAAGGCTGAATAATATTTCATTGTATTTATGTGCCACATTTTGTTTATTCATTCATTGATGGCCTTTGGGTTGCTTCTACCTTTTGACTATTGTAAAAAAATTTAATTTTATTTAAAAATAATGTTTGTATTATGAAAAATAGTTATATTACAAAACATTTGAAAAAAAAATCATCCAGAATTCTACCAAACTTATTCTGTATTTTCTTGTTGTTTTTTTCTCCTTAATGCAGAAAAATATACCTGAAATAAGTAGATCCACTTATTTTCTTTTCATAGAGGTTTGGTATGGCATTAATGTAATGGAATATTTTAAACGCACGACAAATCTCAAATATAGTTTACGTGAAACTATTACAGACAAATCGGGGAAAAAAGTATTCATTTTACTGTTCTGTTTCCATTCTTATTTAAACAAATATTCATGTTTTTACAAGATTATGATCCCAGTGTACCTAGAATTTTATATTCTGCATTTTCTTCTTACATCACATCACAAGCCTTTCTTCATACTACTACATACTGCTAGGGTAACATTCATAGTAGAGCATCTGAGAGCAAGATTTAGTTTCCTACACTCCATAGAATTACGTGTGAAGAAATTAAGGCAGCTGAAGGTGTTAAAAAAGTCAGAAACTCAGGAGTACTTTTGGTTTGCCTGCAACTATAATGTAGAAAATGTAGAAAGAGAAGTTAGAGCAAAAGAATTCTTGCCTTCCAACTAAAACTCTCACAAAAAGAATATAAGGTATATTAACATAATCCTAAATTACATGTGCACTTTTATTTCTCTTAAATGGATAGGAAAGTGATGGAAAACTATTTAGTGTGAAATACATGTCACCATAAGGTGTTTTTTTTAATGATTTATTTTTATTTATTTCTTTCCCCTTCCCCCCTCCATTGTCTGCTCTCTGTGTCCATTTGCTGTATGTTCTTCTGTGTCCTCTTGTATTATCAGGTGGCACTGGGAAACTGCGTCTCTTTTTTGTTGCGTCATCTTGCTGTGTCAGCTCTCCGTGTGCCTGGTGCCACTCCAGGGCAGGCTGCGCTTTTTTCACGCAGGCGGCTCCCTTGGCGGGGCGCACTCCTTGTGCATGTGACTCCTCTATGCTGGGACGCCTCTGCATGGCACAGCACTCCTTGTGCGCAGCAGCCCTGCACATGGGCTAGCTCACCACACGGGTCAGGAGGCCCTGGGGATTGAACCCAGGACCCTCCATATGGTAGGTGGACATTCTATCAGTTGAACCATGTCCACTTCCCCATAAGGTACTATTATTGGAACTTTAGCCCTAAAAGTTAGGTAAATGTCTTTCCTACCTTTACCACTCTCCCTCCCCCCTAAAGGGTCTTTGTATAAAATTTAGCAAGGCACTGTATATCTTTCTAAATAGAACAAGTTTTTGTGTGATTTATATCTTTTTTAAAAAAGCTAATAATAAAATAAAATAAAATAAAAAATAAATACAACAAGTCAAAATCTGTCATGGTTTTCTGGATTCAGTAGCATTTGGTGTTGGAAACAGGCTTTTACCTTTCATGTTGACATTCATTAATTTCAGAACACAAACTTTTTGCTTTTAAGCTTCTTTGATCATTTAATGTAGTCCTGCTGTATAAATACAGGAAGGAATTTAAACAACATTTAAAAATTGTAAAATGTAACACACATTGAGAAAAATGCATTATACATACATATTTTATATACAGTTTAACAAATAATTATAAAGTAAATATAAGTGTAATCACCATCTAGGTCAAGAAATAAAATATTATCTGATAGCCCTATGTCTTTCCCCATCACAACCCTCTTCTTTCTTCCTGAGTAACCGCTATCCTTACCTTAACAATTTGCTTTAAAAAATAAGACTGTGATATGATAATGCAGCATAATTAAATTACCCTACAAAGAAAAAAAAACACCCATAATTCTACCAGACTTATGTTGTATTTCCTTTATCTCTTTAAACCCGAATATGCAAAGAAAATGAACAACTAAACTTTTAAAGTGCTCTTTCCCTTTCTTTTGCTCTTCAAATTGTTCACATTCTGGATTCTATCTTGGTCCTACAGTTGACCTCACCTGCACAGTTTAATAATAAAAAAAAATCTTCAGGGTAGATTTTCATTCCTCTTGCTCTCCTTTGCTTCCGAATACAAAGAAACAATGATTTAAACCCTTTGTGCCCTTTTAGAAAATTACACAGATACCCCATTGTGGAACACTATAATCCCTTCGTGGAGAGGAAGAGATTAGCATATGAATACAAAGCAAAATGAATCCAGAATACGAAATGATCTACTGAATTGTGAAGCTCTTGTATTCTTAAAAATGTATTTATTTCCTCTTTTTATATTGCCCCTTTAGGGTTAAGGGAATTGAGCTTCCCCTCTGGTTATCCGGAAAAGGATTAAAAGAAATAAAAGCCAACAGATTCTAGGGGTACAAAACCCAACAGATGGCTCCCAGCGCCAGTGGAATCTGCTACACTCGACCTGAGCTTGCTTGCCGGCGAAAAGTGTAGAAAGTGCTGTTCGCACACTGCGCGGTGAAAGAGAAAAAGCGACAGAAGAGAGAGCCATAGTGCTGACGTTGAAGGCCCGGCCCTGTGAGGTTGCATAGGGTAAGTGGCGTTGGCCAGAAGGCAGTGGCGAAGAGGAAGGAAAGAGGATTTGGGCTAGTGGGCGGGGCCTGCGACGCAACTTGGCTTCTGATTGCTGGAGCGCGCCTGCCAATCTCGCAGAATCGCTCGGTTAACCAGTGCGCTGGCGAGACGCGCTCAGATATACTGAGTGAGCCCCGAGAAGCAGTCTCAGATCCTGACGGTGCAGCAGCCCGCAGTCTCAGCTAGGGAGTCCCAGCCGCTTTCAATGGAGGAGAAGCCCGGCCAGCCACAGCCTCAACACCATCACAGCCACCACCATCCACACCATCATCCGCAGCAGCAGCAGCAGCAGCCGCCGCACCACCACCACCATTACTATTTCTACAACCACAGCCACCACCACCACCACCATCACCAGCAGCCTCACCAATACCTGCAGCATGGAGCCGAGGGCAGCCCCAAGGCCCAGCCAAAGCCGCTGAAACATGAGCAGAAACACGCCCTCCAGCAGCACCAGGAAACGCCGAAGAAGAAAACAGGTCTGGGAGGGAGGACGGGTGGGGGAAGGGGATGGGGTGAGGGGCAGGGGACATGGGGGTGGGGCTGGATCCGAAAAGCGTGGATGTTGTCGGGGTGTGGATGTGTGTCTGTGTCGTCCGGGTCTGGGGATGCCCCCTTTCATTGTCCCAGACCTTCCCAGGGGCTCGGCCTGGGCAGCGGGGTTTGCAGCGCCCTCTCCTTCCTCTCTCCACGGGAGAGGCCCAGCCAGGCCAGTGTGACCTTCCCGGCCCCCGAGGGAAGTGAAGGGAGAACCGGAGGGTCGTCGACCTTAAAGGCCAGCTTTATTCCTTTTCCGTTCTCCTTCCTGTAGCCCAGAAGAGGCCTTAATTTGGAGCCTTGCGATGGGGGTGGTCTCCCACTCCCTAAAAAAAATCCTTTGGGGTGTAACTCAGGAAGGCCTAGCGAATCCCGACTCGGGTGAGTGACGCCAGACCCTTTTGCAGGCGGCGAAAAGAGGGTAGGTGGGCAGAGCTGAAGTAGTGTCCTTCCTCACCAGCCACCCCAAACCCACCTGTGGCCTTGGGGTTCCCCATCTCGGGGTCGGCAGGGACCCCTTGTCTCTTGGGTCATTTCTACTCCTAAACACCCCTATTGGGCCCTAGAGCCTGCGGCCTCTGCCTGAGGCGCCTCCCGAGGCCGGCGCCCCGGGCCCGCTCCCCCCGGAGCCGGCGCGGCTGGAATGTTCTCTCCTCGCGGGGCCGCTTCCTGTCCGCCATGTTGGAAGCCGATTCCTGTCACCGACTCCGGCCCACTGAGGAGCGAGGGGGGAAGGGTGTCGAGGGGTGCCCAGCACAGTGGAACCGGGTGGCCGGGGATCTCTGCTGGTCGTCGCCTATTCTCCCCGCGCTGCGGGGACGCCCCCCGCCCGCGACCTCCCCTCCCCCCTTTGCCGGCCCGGGTTGTGTAACCCGGTGGCGGCCTCGCGGCCCCGGGCGGGTCCCTGGGGTGAGGGGCGGGGGCGGTTGGGGTGGGGGAGGGACGCGGCCACGAGGGGAGCGGCCTTTGCAGGGCCCCGCGCGCCGGCGACCGCGTTTCCCGCTCCCGGGTGCGGCGGGAGGCGCGGGCGGGCGGTCAGGGCGGGGAGCCGGCCTCCGAGCCGAGCCAAGAGGGGAAGGCGGCCGGGGCGGCGGCCGCGGCTGTTCCCGGGGCTGGAGGGCTGGCGTGGGAGGGGGGATATATTTTGGCTAGAGGCGGTGCCTGAAGGCCGGGTGGGGTACCCAGCGGGAACCCAGCTCCCAGGTCACGAGTTTCTCTGCCACAGGAACCTCATCTACTGCCAGGTTCGCTCACGACTCCGCCTCTGAGGCTTTCACTTGGGTCCTTTCTAGCAGCTCGTTTTTTACACACAAAAAAAGCTTTTCTTTTTCCGCGCTCCCTTCCGGTTCCCAGTACAACCTTACGGACTTGGATATTGTCTTTGAGGAGAGAGATTAAAAAATGTTATTTGGATGGGGGAGGGCGAGTTACTTTGACCCCTCTCTCTTGTCCTTAAGTATGAACCTATGTGGCTATCCATGAGGTTGGATAACTACATCTTGCTTCAGATGAAACTTTTCCCTATGTTTTAAAGAATGGTGTTTTTCAAAGCATTTTAAGATTGGTATTGATCCCAAACATCATTTTTCCTTTTTTTATTTATGTTAAATCGCTTTAGAAGAGACTTGAAGAAATTAGCTTAAAAGTCTACAGACTCGCAGATTAAAAAAAAAATAAGGGTTTATAAATAGAAGAGAACGGTAGGAAGTGACTTTTATACTCAGAATGTCAAGTTTGATATAAGCAGTAACCAAGAGCTGCAGAAAAACTGCTTTTCTATTGCAGCCTTAAATAACTAGAAAACTGAAATTGGAATGTCATATTTTCCAGTTTGAGGAGTGGTGAGGACTGATAGGCAATAGAAATGAACATATAAATATGTTAGGAATATTTCATCCTAAGGATTTGAAAGAGTTTGAAACTTTAAGAACTATATAACACTAGATCTTTTTCAATTTTAAAATGAGAAACTGCTTTATTAAGGTTGCTTGGAATGTGTTGTCAGACAGTCTTATTGGTTAGTTATCATACTCCTTGCCAGGACTTCATCCTACATACAGAAGCATCCCCAAAATATTATGCTTTATCCTGGAAGGGAATAAAGAGGGGAAACTGAGCTTAACAATTCTGAGAGAATGTAAACTATTTGGAATGATCAATTTTTTGTGTGTAGCCTTTTCACAGTGCTGTTGCCAAGACAGTCGTAATGCTCATTTATTAAAACAACAACTGACTTGGGAGAAAAGTAAATCTCTGTAATATGTTGAAGTGGGCTTTTGTGACCCATTACCCACAAAACTGTAGGGGAGCAATTTTTCTTTATCCAGAAGAGGGCGCAAGAGAGAGCCAAATGTGTTGAGTAATTTCAGTTTCTAATCCAAAAGCTAGATTTATCAGGACTCAAGTTTTGCTGAGTGCATTTGAAGTGAACATAGAAGCTTCACTATGGCAGCCCTGCCTTTAATATCTTTCACTTAAGTGATAGTGCTTACATTTTCCTTAAATACCTAAATTCACTCTTGGTTTGTAATTTTCATTTTTAAAAACAAAGTTCTTCTCTGACAGACTTTTACATACAAAGGTGATGGCCATGGAGGAAATTTTTGTATAGTTAAATGGTAAATGTTATTTGTCATATTAAAACTTGGGGGTGGGAGTATAGTGGTTTCTGAGCTGTTTTCGCTGCTTGATGATTTCTGAAATCTGATTAATCTTAGAAAAAGTTATTCTGTTTCACCTAGGTCTGACTTAATTTGGATGTTGGATGTCTTTGGTATAGAAATCCATACGCAGTAATCTTGTCTTTTCTGTTTCATACGATAGAATTTTTTTCCACTAAGAGTTTAGCTCTGTTGGTTTTCATAACTTTTTCAATAGCAGTAAAAAAATACAATGTTTTCCTACAGAAGTTAAGAATTCTTACAAAATATATTCTCATGGTACAAGTTTTGTGCCATTCTGCCCTAGGAATGATTAGGCCTTAAGTATATTTTCTTGAATGTATTATATAAAAGTGAATCCAATAGAAAAAAATGCCTTTATTTGCTCATATTTAGTGCTCATTTTTTCTGATGTAGAATGAGTGACTTAAAATTGTAGTAAACCATGTTCCCAGATTCACGTCGTTTCTTTAACAGTGCTTCTCAAACTATTTTATCTCAGTGTCCCTTACACTTAAAATGGAGGACCTCTGAAGAGCTTTCATGTGGGTTATATCTATTGATACTGGAAATTAAAACTCAGAAAATAGCAAAAGAATACACAAGCTCACATACGCATACCTGTTAGCCCTTACAGGCTTAAAGGTGAAGAAAGTGAAGGCATATAACAGTATTCCTGTTGGACTCCTCCAGAAAAATGCTTAATGAACTATCCTTCTGTTGTATGTCTATTTTTAATCACTTGACCTCAAAATATGCTCATGAATATTTTCTAGAAAAGTAGATAACTAATATTGTATTACTAGTAATTAAATGGGAAAAGATGTCCCAGTTTGGTCCTGAAATATCATTGCTCTGAAAACTCTAAGCCACCTATAGTAATAAAACTTTTTTTTTATGGTATTCAATTAAACCTGAATATCATAACATGTTTAAAAACTAAGATATCCTTCACTGAAGTATTTGTAGTAAATATTTTCTTGCTGCATCATTTGGGTACGCAGTATGTTACACATAGTGGTATGAAAGCATACTCCAGGTAGATCTGGAGTTCAGATTTCCATTTCTACCACATTGTGACTTTAGCAAGTTCCTTAATTTCTCTAGAGTTTGTTTACCCAAATAAAAAATGAATATACCTTGTACGAGTTAGAAACATATTGTTATAAAAATGTTTTGATCTGGGAAATGTTGAAATGAAGTTAAATTTAGAAAAAGGCCACAACTGTTAGATTTTCCTTAAATTTAACTTATTGTAAATTGAATGGTAGAATGCAATGGAAACTGCTTATGGTGTCCACTAGCCATTTGTGACTTCATAGAAATGAAGTCTGAAATTTCCCTTTAATACTTATAATTACTGTATCAGTATAATTTGATTTTATGAAGAGCATAGCTCTGCTCTTAAATGTAAAAGAAACTTTATAGCAGCCTCCTAAGAAAATAGGTGTGTTGTTTCTGTTAGGTGAGAAGTATTATGGCAAATGACTTAAGAGGTCATGTTCTCTCTGATCTCAGACTTTGTTTTGGATCTTGGCTTAGTTCTGTCCCTTTGCTTGACAGTATGAATTTGGGAAAATTATGTAACATCTGGGTAGACTCCTGTTTCCTAATTTATAAAATGTGGTTGACTGGTATCTTCTCAGTTGTGAGTAACGTAAAGCTCATCGTATTGTGTCTAGCACATAGTAAATAGTCTTTAAATGTTTGTACTATTGTAATTAATTTACATGTTGTAATTTTAAAAAACTTTTGTTTTCCTAGGCTATGGTGAACTAAATGGTAATGCTGGAGAAAGAGAAATATCTTTAAAGAACCTGGGTTCTGATGAAGCCAGCAACCCTATTTCCAGGGTCCTCAATGGCAACCAGCAACTTGTAGACACTAATCTGAAGCAGACTGTGAAGGCCAGCACCTTTGGGAAAGGAGGAATTAAAACCAAGAATTTCATTCAGAAAAACAGTATGGACAAAAAGAATGGGAAGTCTTATGAAAATAAATCTGGAGAGAACCAATCTGTAGACAAGACCGATGCTGTAGCAATTCCAAATGGTGTTGTGACAAATAATTCTGGCTATATCACTAATGGTTATATGGGCAAAGGGGCAGATAATGATGGTAGCGGATCTGAGAGTGGATATACCACTCCTAAAAAACGGAAAGCTAGGCGCAATAGTGCCAAGGGTTGCGAAAACCTTAATTTAGTGCAGGACAAAATAATGCAACAAGAGACCAGTGTCCCATCCTTAAAACAGGGACTTGAAACTTTCAAACCTGACTATAGTGAACAAAAGGGAAATCGAGCAGATGGTTCTAAGCCCATTTGGAAGTATGACACTGGGCTTGGAGGAACAAGCCGAGGAAAATCCACTGTAGGTGATGTGCTGCGGAAGAGCTCCGATGTTAAACCTGGTGTGAGCAGCAAAAAGTTTGATGATCGACCCAAAGGAAAGCATGCTTCAGCTGTTGCCTCCAAGGAGGACTCGTGGACCCTATTTAAACCACCCCCAGTTTTTCCAGTGGACAATAGCAGTGCTAAAATAGTTCCTAAAATAAGTTATGCAAGCAAAGTTAAGGAAAACCTCAACAAAACTGTACAGAATTCTTCTGTGTCTCCATCTTCATCTTCATCCTCTTCGTCATCTACTGGGGAAACTCAGACCCAGTCTTCAAGTCGGTTATCCCAGGTCCCTATGTCTGCGCTGAAATCTGTTACTTCTGCCAGTTTTTCTAATGGACCTGTTCTAGCAGGAACTGATGCCAGTGGGTATTCTCCAGGGGGTCAGCCACTTCTAACTACTGCTGCTAATACTCTAACACCGATCTCTTCCGGGACTGATTCAGTTCTCCAGGACATGAGTTTAACTTCAGCAGCTGTTGAACAAATTAAGTCTAGCCTTTTTATCTACCCTTCAAATATGCAAGCTGTGCTGTTGAGCACAACACAAGTGGATCTGCCCTCTCAGACAGATCAACAAAACTTGGGGGATATCTTCCAGAATCAGTGGGGCTTATCATTTATAAATGAGCCCAGTGCTGGCCCTGAGACTGTTACTGGGAAGTCATCAGATCATAAAGTAATGGAGGTGACATTTCAAGGGGAATATCCTGCCACTTTGGTTTCACAGGGTGCTGAAATAATCCCCTCAGGAACTGAGCATCCTGTGTTTCCCAAGGCTTATGAGCTGGAAAAACGGACTAGTCCTCAAGTTCTGGGTAACATTCTAAAACCTGGGACTACTAGTGAGAGTGGAGCCTTATCCTTGGAACCCAGTCATATAGGTGACCTGCAAAAAGCAGACACCAGTAGTCAAGGTGCTTTAGTGTTTCTCTCAAAGGACTACGAGATAGAAAATCAAAATCCTCTGGCCTCTCCTACGAACACTTTGTTAGGCTCCGCCAAAGAACAGAGATACCAGAGAGGCCTAGAAAGGAATGATAGCTGGGGTTCTTTTGACCTGAGGGCTGCTATTGTATATCACACTAAAGGTAACTCAATTTGTTTCCTATGCAAAGACTCTTACTGATCAATTTTAAGATATTTGTATAAGCTGTATTAAGGACAAATTATCAAATGCTTAATTCAAACTCTTTGGAAATGCTCTGGTTAAAATTTAGAAGGAATTGTCACGTTTCCAACCTTAAAAGCATTTCTTTTTATGTAGATGGGTATAATTCACCTCTTGTCTGGCTCAGAATAGGGAGAACTTGCCTGAAAAGGGGTGACTTACTACATTTTCTCTTGGACAGTTTGTTTTTTAAAAAAGCTTGAACATATGTTCTTTGTTTTTCATATCATAGACTTGGAGTCTTAGAAAGCTTGTTTATTAGTAATTGCTTGAAATGAGTAGGAGCAGTCTTTTGAGGAGTCCAAAGATATGGGGGTATTAAATTTTTATTCCTTATAAGATGGGATAATGGGTGTTGAATATTAACTAGAAAATAATTTAGACAAACTACATTGGCAGCACCATTAGCATTGCAGAAACCAGGCTTTTGCGAGTCTAGTTTCACAGATCCAGAGCCAGTGTTAAAAGGGAACTAGATAGTTTTCAATGCAAATGACTTTCTAAGAATATTGTTTGTCTTAAAGAAAAATTTGATATATAGCCTAACTGTAATTTAAATTCTTAGCAAATGTTTACAACTGCTCTTTTTAGAGGAGTGGTTTTTCGGTCTTCATACTAGTTCTACCTTCATTCCCATTACACCCTCTTCTTTTCCCCTCTCCCCCTGAAATCCATGCTTCATGCATATGCACAACTAATACATGCTACAAATTCCCATTTTTAATAGTTGCTTGTTTAGACAAAGGCTTGCAAGTGCAGGGGAGGTAAAGCATATCAGATTGTGGACTAAGGAAATTACAGTGCTCTCTTTGGAAGAATCACTGCCTCAGAGATAAAATAACAACTATTAATGTGATTTTTTTAAAGCATATTATCTGATCTACATACCTTTCCATATCTGCAACCTTGAAGATGTTTAATAAAATAAATTGATTCCTTTTTACATGCTTTTTCCTTTAAAAAACGGGGATATGTAATAGAATTGCCTTATGGGATTTTACGAATTGGAATCCTGACAGATAACAAGAGCGTTCTTCACTTTTCTTCAGCTCTTAGGAAATGAGAATGATTAACCAGGTAGCTGGATGCATTTAGGAAAGTTAGGACAGAAAAATGTTTAGATTTTAAAGATATGTGGCCATATGTATTTATATATAATGTAAAATTCTGCCAGAGAGGAACTTGGGGTGTTTGGTGCTATTTTCTGTGCTGTCTGCTCTCCAGAGACCATTACTTTGGGATTGTTTACCAAAGTATCTTGTACTGGTGGTCATTTTATGAGCCTGAGATTTTCTGGTTGTGATATGTCTTACCCTACCCCCTCCAAAGAAAATTTTAGGATAGTTTTCATTAGGTGGCTGGTCAATAGCTTATGTATTGAATGGGCTTTTTTATTTTATTTTTTTTTATTACAGAAATGGTTTATTTTTAACATGGATAGGTGGTTTTTATTACACTGAATTGGAGGGCCTTTTAAATGGTGGAAGTATTAACTCTTGTTTATTTCTAGATATTACTTATTTTTCCTCGGTCTTGGTGGTCTAACTAAATGGGAAATAATCGGTATTTAGATGAACTAAGTGGATGTGGATGCAGTTATGTTTATTTTTATTGGTGTTACAAGAGAATTGCTTTAGTTTATTGTGCATCAGCTTGAGTTTTGTGGTTTATATTAATTACTGAGATATAAATTAGTTTTTTTTGTTTTGTTTTGGTTTTTTTGCCTAGAACAGTAGATAATATATAGTTAATTAGGTCTCAGTGAAATTCAATCCAGTGGCAGGTTCTTTGAATTTTTGCCAAATGAAGATTGGTCCATTAGGTCACTAATTTGTCTCTTTGGATTTTGTTTGAAACAGCTCTTGTGAAGGGTTTTTCATAAATGGAAGTTTTTTTTTAAACTTTCTTAGAATATTAAAATGATCAGTTGGGTTTTTAGAATATTCTTTAAGAGCACCTATATTTCTGCTTTCCTTTTGTGTAGTCTTTTCTTTATATATTTAATAGTGATCTCTTACTACATGAACTGAAGAATGGAAGTTGTTCTATGCAAGCCTCCTAACTTAAATAAGCTCTTCAACCACGATTGGAAATACTAGGTAGGAGGATGAATTAGGTCACCATAATAGGAATGGTGCGTCTTTAGATTAAACATTACTTAATGACCTTGGCAGTACTACATATAAAAAATCAGAATGATCATGGCAGTTGAATACATGGATATGAAATGAAGATAAATAAGGCAATAAAAAGGGATTGATGTGATTTCTAGTTCTTGGGATTTTTCTTTTAGCCTTTTTTTTTCTTTTAAATGAATTTTTTATTATGGTAACACACAACCTAACATTTCCATTTTAACGACTTTTAATATACAATTCAGTGGTATTAATTAACATTCACAATGTTTTACTACCGTCACCCCAAACAGAAACTAAACTCATTAAGCCATAACTTTCCATGCCCTGTCTCTGCCCCCAGAACCCTGTAATACTCTCTGTTTAGGAAATAGGATTGTTAATCTTTGTGTTATCTTGGGGAAGGGATTTGTACCATTACACAACAACATTACTTGTACACATCTATGTACACCTGTATATGTACATATAAAATATTTGACTTGAGTATCATAGGCAAAGTGCTTTACTAAGTTCTGGGAATGTTTTACAGGGTCAGTTTTCAGAAACTTAACAAGTAGAGGAGAAACAGTACACAAGTATAAGGCATGATGTTAAATGGCTTAAAAAGGATATAAGGGGGAGCAGACGTAGCTAAAGTGGTTGGGCGCTTGTTTCCCATTTACCAAGGTACCGATTCCCAATATCTCAAAAACAAAACAAATGGAAAAAAAAAAACCAACCTCCTTGGGGAGCTGATGTTGCTCAGTGGTTGAGTACCTGCTTCCCATGTACTATGCCCTGGGTTCAATCCCCATCACCTCCTAAAAGAAAAAGTCATTAAAAAAAAAAAAAGGACATAAGTAAAAGATGTTAGGGAAAGACTGTCTAATGGAGTGAAGGGAGAAAGAGTAAATGCAGAGTATATTTTCATGGAAGTAGCAGCATAAACTGGATTTTGAATGGATCAAGATTTTTGATAAATGAAAATGCAGAGGAGAAGGAGGAAAGAATAGTAAAATTGGAGAATCGTGAATAAATGTAAATGTAGGAAGGAATCCAGTTTGGATGTGATGATGGGAGGAGTATAAAAGTGAGAGAAGGAAGATAAGTTTGCTGCCAGATCATGGAGGCTTTTAATTTTGGTCTGAAGACAGAAGGAGCCACTAAATACCAGGGAGATAGGCTTGTGGAGTGGAAGTAACTTTAACTGGCCAAAGATGTGGGTTTTTATGCTGCAGTTCTTGATTATTGTATACTTAGGCAAAAAACATTTTGTCATTTTTATGCCTGCATTTCCTAATTTTATAAAATAGGGATAATAACCTTTGTTTTGTCTTATAACATTGTATTCAAATGCTTATTTAACAACTGAGTTGATATTAAGCAGTTGACATGTATAGCTGTTTCGGGGAGATAAATGTCACACCAATTTGTAGGATGTATTGGAAACCAATTTTTTGGCGACAACTCATGGAATAGTCCAGAAATTTGTATTTACAACCCTATGCTTATTCAGAAACATTCATTCAAAAGAATAAATATAGGTTTTTTGTTTTTTGTTTTTTTAGATTGGGAAAGGGCATGAGGGAAGTGATATGAAATGCTGTAGGCAGTATACAGGATTTGGGAAATAGGCTATGAGGAGGAAAGTTATGGTTAGTTAAGCCATTAAAAAACTGCCTGAGGCTAGATATAGTTTGCATATGTGTTCATAGGATCTGAATATTAAAATGTTCTCCTTTTAGTAATATGAAAATAATTCAGATTAAGAAGTAATCTGTAATGTAAAAATAAGTAATTTCATAATTTACTCTTATTTTGTTGCATTTGCTTCTTGATTGCCTGTGATGTCACAGCTGTCTTTTTAATCTTATTAACATGTGGCTGCAAGTTTCGGCCCTGGTTGAATTTCCTAGATTTGGAAAGGATGTTTCCCCCCCCCTTCTCTGAAACATGCGAATGGATGCACAAAATAATTCTCTGCTTTGTGATGGTATTAGTCTGAAAGATGACCTATATAGAATTTAGAAACCAAAACTTAACCCCTAGATTTTACTAGCTTTAAGTTTTGAGGGTGAGGGAAATGAAACCTGCTGTAAAAGCAGACGCTGGCTATTATATGGTGGTAGCAGTTTCATTCCAAATAACTTGAATTTTATATTTTGCCTTTAAAGGGAACTGAGTTAGAATAAGATTAGAAGTAGAAAGGACAGAATGGGAAACCTCGAGTTGTGAGTTTCCATTACGGAAACAATTGTGTTTTTAGAGATAGTCCATCCATAAAATTGTATTTATTCTGGTTTTGTGTAGTTCCAAATAAATTGTGACATACAGGAGTAAAATTGATGGGCCTAAGAGTTCGTTAAGCATTTATGAGAAAAGGTGGTAGCTTCTAACTATCTTAGTCAGATTTACTTGAAAATGTGCAGTATTTTTCTCTTCAGTTATAATCAAACTGAAAAATTTCCAAAAGGCTTTTTTGAAGAGAAAATAGGCAGATACTGGTTGAGAAAGAGGAAATGAATAGCAAAACACAGTGTTGGGATAGCCACTAATTACATCGAAAGATGGGTAAATTTGAATTAGGAGGGGAAAAACAGAAATTAAGTTTAGTGTTATCACTCCTGTCTCTATCCCTGCTGAATTTTACAGAATGACTAAAATGATCTGAAATAGCTTACTAAGGATTGGAAGGCATGGTTAGTGGTAAATTGATTTGAAAATTCTCAATTATTGGAGTCAGGCTTATATTTGATTTATTTTAGGGAGAGTCATTATGTGTTGAGGTCTTAATTTAGATGTTGATTTTCTTTTTCCCCTTGATATCCTATTAAACCACAACCAAACAAGTAAGTTCTGGTTGACTTTAGCCCTCTTAGTTTCAGTTTTTCTTTGAGGAATTTTAGAAATAAGTGCTGACTCTTTGGATGAACCACATGAAATTGACCATTTTCGTAGGTCAGAAGAAGTTGAATATCGACAATTTTTCAAATGAGTCTACCTAATATTACTTTATGGCTGGTTTATGAACAGTATTCCATTCAAATCAGTATATTGCACCAAGCACTGTTAAGTAATAGTGACGAGTGGATGAAAAGAGGGTTCATTTTATACAGTCTAAAAGAGAAACATATATGAAAATAAATATATTACTAGTATGATTGTTGTGCAAAAAGCAATTGGAACCGAGAGAAGCCCCTGAGGTGGGGGGAGAGGGGGGAGGTAGTAAATAAAGATTCCAAAGAGAAGTGGAAGTGGGCCTTATTGAACAGAGAGTTAAGAATATTTTCTTGGTGGAGGTAATGGCATATTACCACTTGTGTATTGCCAGTAATAGTTTGTTTCAAGGTGAGTGGCATGTGTTAAAGAACTTTTAATTTAGTCATCTAACTTCTTGATGTACCAGATCTGATCTCAGAGCTAATAGACAGTGAGAATCCACTGAGGTGTATTGAGCACTGTAGTCACATTCAGATTTATATTTTGAAAGGCAGAGAATTGTAGGTGTTGAAGGCAGTAAGGCTTACCTAATGGCAAAAGAGGTTATTTAAAAGACAGCTGCAGAAATGTTCTTTTTTTTTTTTAATTTATTTCTCTCCCCTTCCCCCTGCCCCATTGTCTCCTCTCTTTGTCCATTTGCTGTGTGTTCTTCTGTGTCCACTTGCATTCTTGTCAGGTGGCACCAGGAATCTTGTGTCTCTTTTTTGTTGTATCATCTTGTTGTGTCAGCTCTCATGTGTGTGTGGCGCCTCTCCTGAGCGGGCTGCGTTTTTCACGTTGCGCGATTCTTCTTGCAAGGCGCACTCTTTGAGCATGGGGCACCCCTACACGGGGGGCACCCCTGCATGGCATGGCACTCCTTGCATGGGGCAGCACTGCATGTGGGCCAGCTCACCACATGGGCCAGGAGGCCCTGAGTATCAAACCTTGGACCTCCTATATGGTAGGTATATGCTGTCAGTTGAGCCACGTCAGCTTCCCCAGAAATGTTCTTAAGCTCTGGCTCTTAAGTAGCATTTTTCCTCTAAATCTTCGCCTCTCACCTGACAGCCTTAATAATTACTTGTGGCCTCTAAAGCTGGGGTCAGCAAACATTCTCTGTAAAGGGTCATAAAATAAATATTAGACATTGAGAGTCATAGAGTCTCTTCCAAATACTGTACAGTTATAACTTGAAAGCATCTATAGGTTAACTGTGGGTATGGTTGTTTTCTAGTGAAACTTAGAATAACAGGTGGCAGGGAGAAGCCTAGTTTGCTGATCCCTGCAACAGTATACCTTGTTTTTTAATACTGCCAAACATTCTTTCCATATTTTCTCTTCTACCTAGAACCCGCCCTCCAAACAAACTGCCTTCTAGACTCTAACCTCAAGAGGGCTGAGATCTTTAGCTTTGCATCTGTATCCTTAGCTCCTTAATGGTATGTTTTTTTTCCCTTTTCTTCCTTTCATTTTTTTAGGAGGTACTGGGGATTGAACCTGGAACCTCATATATGGGAAGCAGATGCTCAACCTTGAGCTACACCCACTCCCCAACAGTACATTTTAAACTACTTGAAATTAAGGTAATTGGACACAGAGTACAGAAAGCATTGTGATAGGGAGCTATATAGAGAAGGTGTTTGCTTAGAAAATTGAATGTTAAATTTTCTTTGTTAAATATCATAACTGTGAATGTTCTAACATTTCACATTTTGTTACAGACATTTAACAAAATGGCCTACTTTGATATATCTTCTTAAGGGCAGAAACTTTTACTTAATTACCAGGTTTAGTCCTGTGGGCATTTCACAATAACTATTTATATAATTGGCTCCTGCAATTCTTGTTACTTTTTACAAATAGCTGGCAAGTTAAAGATGAGGGAGTGGGAGTTCGGCAGTGGAGTAGACCAAAACCACAGTATTTAAAGGACTGGTTACTGTTTTGTTGTTTTTTTAAGATTTATTTATTTCTCTCCCCTCCCTCCATTGTCTCCTCTCTGTCTGCTTGTATTCTCATTAGGCAGCTCCGGGAACTGATCCTGGGACCTTCCAGAGTGGGAGAGAAGCAATCATTCTCTTGTGCCATTTCAGCTCCCTGTTCTGCTACATCTTCATATTGTTTCTCTGTCTCTCTTGTTGCGTCATCTTGCTGCACCAGCTCTCCACATTGGCTGGCAAGGCAGCACTGCTTGAGTGGGGCAGCACTCTATGTAGAGCAGCTTGTCACATGGGCCAGCATGCCTTCACCAGGAGGTCCTGGGCATCGAACCCTGGACCTCCTGTATGGTAGACGGGAGCCCAATTGCTTAAGCCACATCTGTTTCCCAGTTACTGTATTTTTTTTTTCGGTTACTGAATTTTAATAGTGTAGAGTTGAAACTTCTGTAGAATTCTTTATATCTATAGCCTTCTTTACACTGTCCAAAAAAAATTTTTTTTTTAAGATTTATTTATTTATTTAATTCTCCCCCCTCACCCAGTTGTCTGTTCTCTGTGTCTATTTGCTGCGTCTTGTTTCTTTGTCCGCTTCTGTTGTCGTCAGTGGCACCGGACATGTGGGCGGCTCCATTCCTGGGCAGGCTGCACTTTCTTTTCCGCTGGGTGGCTCTCCTTACGGATGCACTCCTTGCGCGTGGGGCTCCCCTACACAGGGGACACCCCTGCGTGGCAGGGCACTCCTTGCGCGCATCAGCACTGCGCATGGGCCAGCTCCACACGGGTCAAGGAGGCCCGGGGTTTGAACCGCGGACCTCCCATGTGGTAGACGGACGCCTTAACCACTGGGCCAAGTCCGTTTCCCTGTCCAAAATTTTTTTTAGCTTCTTTTGTGATAGTTTAAAACAAAGTTACATGAAGTAACACATTTCATAGTCAGAAGCTGATTGTGACTCCTGTACCTAAAAGCGGGCAAAATGTAATGTTATTCTTTGACTATATCTATATATCTATGCTCTCTATCAGTAGTATCAGTATCACTTCTTGGTTAGTATTAGTAGAGTTGTTTCAGTGTGGTGTGTAGTCTTACCAAGATTTTAATTCATTTTCTTTTCTTTCTGATATTAACCTTCTTGTTTGAGTTTTGTGGAAAAATGAGTATCAAGCAATCATTGTATAAAAAACTTCAGGAATTTACTTGCTGCATAAAGTGAGCTATTTCTGTGCTTTCACTAAAAGCTGCAGAAAACGTTGGTTGTGTTGGATTAACTTTTTTTCTTTTAATCCCAAGCTCTTGCATTGGACTTTTTTTTTTTTTAAGATTTTTTTTTTTTAATTTTTAAATTTTTATTCCCCCACCCTTGCAGCTTGCCTGCTGTCTGCTCTCTGTGTCCATTTGCAGTGTGTTCTTCTATATCTCTTTATCTGCCTCTGTTGTGTCATCTGCTGCCCCAGCTCTCCGTGGGCATGGGCCATCAGCCTCCGCAGGCATCGGCCAGCTTGCCTTCACAAGGAGACCCTGGGACACGAACCTAGGGCCTCCCATATGGTAGATGGGAGCCCAATAGACTGAGCCACAGCTGCTTCCCTGGATTAACTTTTTATAGTTAAGGCAAGTTCTTATCTTTGAACTTCTTAAAATAGGTTGTTCTGAGATCCATAAATATGTATGTAGGGTAACAGTTCTAATATGCACAGATATATCCTATATTAATGGGCTCATTTTACCTTTCTTTACAACTTTCTTCATGATAAATCATATAAACAATTACAAAGAATCTAGGTAACAATACATCTTTTTGTCCTTTTCAGAATGATAGTTGCGTGGCTTGGGAAGAGCATTTATCCTCAGTGTTACAGTTCATTCCTATTACTAAGTAACTATAACAAGTTTTTGTTTAATCACATAGTATTTCCTTTCAAGGTCCATTTCTTTGGTTCTAAGGACTGTCTTATTCATAAAGATTTCAAATATCCCTTTCTATGAAGCTTTCTTGTATGTTTCCAGGTACTTTTTGCCTTCTCTCTGTATGTCACCATAGCAGATGGGACATGTACAATATCTCTCTTATTTTAGGATACCAAAGTTAGGCACATTATACACATTTCACATTTTGAATGAAATTGACGCAAATGAGGATTTTGTTATTAATAAATGGTGTGAATTGGCATTTTTATGTTATCGGTTAAAATAGGAGTGGCTCTGGTTTGGGGATCAGAACCGCAAAGAGTTAAAATTTTAATATGGCATTTTAAACACCAAGTGTAATCATATTTCTTGAATGCCTCATTGAACAGATTTAGGCATCTTTAAGTCTGGTGGGTTGCCAAGAAATTGTTTTTAAATAACTATTAGCTATTGTGAGAAATACTATTTTTTTTTTTTAAGATTTATTTTTTATTTATTCCCCCGCCCCCCCCCCCCCCAGTTGTCTGCTCTCTGTGTCCATTTGCTGTGTATTTTTCTCTATCTGCTTGTATTCTTTTCAGTGGCACTGGGAAACTGTGTCTCTCTTTTGTTGCATCATCTTGCTACATCAGCTCTGTGTGTGTGTGTGGTGCCACTCCTGGGCAGGCTGCACTTTCTCCTCACTGGGCGGCTTTCCTTACAGGGCGCACTCCTTGCGCATGGGGCTCCCCTACAAGGGGGACAGCCCTGCAAGGCAGGGCACTCCTTGAGCAGAGCAGTACTGTGCGTGGGCCAGCTCACCTCATGGGTCAGGAGGCCCTGGTTTGAGCCCTGGACCTCCCTTGTGGTAGGCGGGTGCTCTATCAGTTGAGCCACATCCACTTCCCCAGAAATACTATTTTATCTATAACTTGCTTCTGCACATCATTGCTATTTGTGAAGACTAAATTGTTTCCTGGAATTTTGATTTCAGATAATAATTGACTTTTTGTTTTCAACACTTCAGGCAATCTGGATGATATTTACAAATTATAGGAAAATAAGAGGGTTTTATCTGAGCATTGTAGAACTGCTATTTTCAACCCTGCTCCAGTCCAGTAACAGTCTAGGTATTTTTAAGCAAAAAGCATGGCTTCAAACTTGGCGCTCCCAAACAGTGTGTGTAAAATAATCCTTTTTGATTTCTTTTCTTTGCAGAAATGGAATCTATTTGGAATTTGCAGAAGCAAGGTAAGAATGTGATTAGTTTACCATCAATGTTAGGAGTACTAATCAATAATCACTGTACCTTACTGCTGGGTGGGAATGACAGACCAAAAGTAGCTTACCAGATAGATTTTGTACTGCATTAATAACTGCAGTTCAAAGGCACTAGCTGCCATACTGGGACTGCTAAGGATGGAGTAGCACTACCAAGTGAAAAGAATATGACAAAAGAAGTCTTCACCAGCTCGATCAAGAACATGAATTTTTTTCCCCTCTGATTATGAAAAATAAAGTATACCATAAATATTTTTAATCTAGGAAACCAACATGATAAGTGGTTTCCACCTATCGGCAGTCTTTGTGTGGTGGAGAAGGGATAGCATGTGTCCTCTTTCCAAGTGTATTAAAATATTGGTAATTGTAGAATACCTGAAGTAAAGTGATAGTTTTGATTTGGAGAATAAAACATTGACTAATTGATTTGGGTTTTCAGAACACTGTAACTGAATTGTGTCATGCTCCCTAACCACTTAGCTAGTATAAATGAATTTCAGGTGACTGTGAAATTCTTAGAATTTCAGAAGTTGAAGTACTTTAGAAATTCCCTTCTATCTTATTTTGCAGATTAGAAAATAGGCTCAGAGAGATTACTGTATAAGCTAGAAAAGTAAATTCCCCTGAAATCCCAACATGGCTCCTTTGTCCACCTTCTTGTTCTTGGGCCAAGTCTATCTCCCCCTCCCCCCCTCCTCTTCCCTATCTTCCTCCCCGGAAGATAACTACCAAGCTGTTTTTTGAGTTGCTTACTGTGTATCTTTTTATTGAAACACAAAAGAGCAATTGAGATTGTTTAAACCAGACCTGCCTGATTTTACTGTAGAATAGCTATAAACTATTACAAATGAGCATTTTCTTCATGGCAGGTTGCTAGGGGGTAACCCAAAAAGGATAACATATTCTAGACTAAACTGTAGATTAATTCTTAGGCTGATGTGAGCTTGAGTTCTTCAATATTACTTTGAAGACTTTATAATTTTCCATTGGTTTGGATATTTTTATTTTTAAAAGTTATATTAAGTAGAGAATAATATGTAATAAAACATTGCCTTTCCAGAGGAGGGGAGCATACAGTTAAGTAGGAATTCAGTCTTTAGGATAACTCTGGATTCTTTGCCCAGATATATTCTGATGGTGTTATGCTTTGAACCCAGGGGATCTATAGGCATTTGCTGTTAAGAATCAAGGCTGATAGTGCTGAGGGAAATTAGGAAGAAGGAATAAATAAATCATAGTTAAGACTGAATGGGTAGGACCGTTCAACTAACTTAACTTGAAATTTTTGCTGCTAGATTTTACTTGAACAATTCCTAGTTAGACATTCACACTGGTTGAAATAAATTTTCATTTCATTTTGCTGAGAACAGCAAAAGGAATTATAACCAAATGTTTCATTTATTTCTTCCTATTATTTTTTAATCTTCCAGATCCCAAAAGGATAATCACTTACAATGAAGCCATGGATAGTCCAGATCAATGAAGGGTAGCAGGATCAGACTGCCTATTCGTGACCTTTCTGCAGCATTAGAGCCACCGTTCATGGGGGACACAAGGCTTTTATGCTCCTAAATCTTCAACGCAGCAGAGGAACCATAAGTAGAATCACAGGATAATATATACAAATATATATATAAATATATATAGTTATTTAAAAAAAATGGCAACTGAAAGTAATTAGACTTCTTAAGGAATCAAAATTTATTTCAAGAGACTACACAAGGTTATTTAATCTCCGGTACTGAATACTTATTTTTTTCCCTTTTGTTAGTTTTTGTTTTAAGAGTGAATGCAAGTGATTAATGAATACAGACTTAACAAGTTGTGGTTCTTAAAAGTTCCTGCTGTCATCAACTTGGGCAACAGATGACCCACAGGGAAGGCAAATCCACTTAAAAGATCACTGTATCTTGTTCTGTGACTAAAGTGATACACTAATCACGGGGAACCCAGAATGATTCAACATTTTCCCCACTCCTCCCTTGATCTTTTGGTTTTACTTTGAACCCTGCGAGAATGCTGGATAAATGCCTTGAAGTTTGCAGGGGTGTATTTCTTTCTTTTTCTTTTTTTTTTTTTTTTTTTTTTTTAAGCGAATATGATTTGCATGTCTTGCCAGGAGTTAAGCAGCCTCTGTGGGGTGTTGGGGAAATACTCTTATTTTTTGTGGGGTGGGGTTGGGGGAGGGCATTGATCTACAATTCTGGAATAGTTGTTGGTACATAGTTCATTTGGCTTCGGGTACACATTGGACTTTTACAACTGAAGAATCCATGAATGTCATTTAAAGAAAAGTTGCAGAACAAGCAATTGGCTTAGGTATTTAATATGAAAAAATACTCCAGTTCCCATATTTTAATATAATTGTATAACTGGGAGCAAAAATATATTCTGCTTTTCAACTGTAGGTGCTCCAGACTTGCTCTTTGTCACTAACACTAAATGTGCTGATTTCCTTGTTTTTCATCAAACATCTAAAGAGAAACTTCTGTACCTTTCTGTAAATTCGCTCCCTTTTAATTTCTCAGAAATATCTAAAAGGGGAAGAAAGAAAAGCCCATGAAAAGTAAAATTTTTCATGTTTTAGCCAAGTATGGAGGTAATAGACCCTGCTATAGAAGGTGTGTTTCATGCAAACTATACTTCTGAACTTAATAGCTTTGGATTATATCTTAATAAATATATTTTATTACTAGAACAAATGGGTTTTTAAAGGAAAATAATGTGAAATTTGGAAACTTTTCTTTTAGGCAGAGAAGAGCATAAGCCCTGTCTTACCACATTTCCATCCTGTTGCACTGCAGCTTGTGTATAGCATGCTAAAATAAAAATTTTGTGTGTGTGCAGAAACTAAGGGTCCACTTTAAGATTGGGTGATACTAGTGGCATAAAAACAAGTTCTCTGGCCTGACGGTAGCATCACATCACACACACAGAAATTAGTATATCCATGTATGTTAAATACAGGTTAAAATAGCAGGGCATTTATATAGAGGTCTAGTCTTCTATTAAAACTAGATTGGAACCCCTGGGGCTATTTTGGGGAGAAAGTAAGTACTTTAGTTCTACGCCTTTGCTTAAGAAACGGTCGGTTTTGAGAGAGAATATTGAGAGATAATAGAGTGGCTGGGTTTTCTTGTTTTGTTGGTTGAGGCTTTTAACTAGTTATACTTGAACGAAGCTGGTTGGTCTCACCATAGAGTAATTAAAATTATCTTTTTAGTCTGGATTTCTTCTGCCCTGCATAGATTTTAAAAGTATAAGCATGGATTGCCAATTCCACTTGATGTAAACAGAACTTTTTATACATAATATATATAATAACTTATTGTATCAGTCCAGGTTCAGAAACTTGTGGTAGGCCAGTTCCAGATAGTTTCATTTCACCTGTAAACTGTATCACTTTTACTGCTATTGTAATTTTCAAATGTATAATATGTTTACAGATGTGCCCTGCGTTTAGTCTGCCTTGTTCTTATTTTGATTTTTGTTCATTCTCCTGCCTGCTTGCCAAAAGCTAGGATGCGTCAGGCCCATGTACAATTGAAAGCAGAGGCATCCTTGAGCTTTAAAGCATTGAACAAACTGGAAAATGCAACATACCACATACTGAAGTGAAAGAAGTCTGTGTTTTTGTGTTTTTTAAATAAAAATTTTCAAAAAGTTTAAAAAAAAAAAAGACATCAGGTTGATTAAAGGAAAAAAAAAAGCTCCAGTTTGTTTTATAGGTTTTAAAGTTCTGCTGTGTGTTCAATTGCCTTGTGTAACCACTTGTCGCCTTAGGGCCAGATTTCTCCCTACATCAACACCCCCCCACCCCCGCTCCCCCCTTTAAAACAAACAAAAAACATCCATTTTACTTACCTGGCATTTTAAAGCTTTTCTGGCTCACGACTCACAAGAAACTTCCTGGGGTTTGTGACATAAAAGAGATTCAATGAATATATATTTGAAAAGGAATTTAAAAAAACAGCCTCCATCTAAATTGGGCTTTTTAATTTAGAAGCAACACTTTAAATTTTATTTTTAAATGTTGTGACTTTCCAACTTCCCTTGCATATCCCTCAGGCCTCCATGTTCAGAGAAGGCAAAAAGAATGTATCCCTTCTCTGTTTGTCCAAAGGTTTTTGAGAGTCTCACTTCTAAATGGAACGACGCAACATTTCATTTTGATTTTTCCACTGAAATTTCCTTGATTATATGGCTAGAGATAATAGTTAGAAATGTCTCCTTAACCACCTGGGAACCCTAGTGCCCCATCATATTAACTGTCAGTATTTTTTGGGCATTGGGATAATAATGGGCTTAATTGCCTAGGTACAAGCAGGACTTTGGGACAGGTCTCCTTTGTGCTGTTTTGTAACACTTAACTCTACTTGTCTCAATCTTTCTCCTTAGGTCCTCACACAATTCCTTACAGAGCACTTATTAAAAAAAAACAAAAAACTTACGAGTTGATCTGTTTTCTGATTATTTTTGTGTAAGCTTCTAAACAAACTTCAGCTGTGATTAATTTAGACATTTGAATAATGATGTGTTATTGTTGGGTATAAAGAATTTTCCTTCAACTCAGAGTATTAGTACTGTAGCATAAACCAAATACAGTCTAGAGGGCATTTTAACATCCCTCCATTATAAAGACTGAAAAAAAGTGTATGTCTGTGTATTATGTGTGTGAGTGCTTGTATGAGAGGGAGATATTAAAAATTAAGAAGTGAATGTGTGTAAGACATTAGTATTCAGAGAATGAACTTGTATTTATTTTGTGCCATTTGTTTTCATTACACAATAAAGTCAGGTGGTTTTAATCCTTAAAAGGGTAGTATTTGAAAAATGGCATTAAGAATGAAATCATGACGTATTTTTTTAATAGCTATGAAGATACTAAATATGGGTGAAGATTTCTTTTTAAATCTATCTCTATTGTAGGCTTCTGTGTCCCATACCTGTAGATGTCTTGAATAGTACCCCCACCCCCCACAAAAGACAGGGTGTATTTCTCTTTATTCACTGCCCCCTCTATGGAACTGAAGTTAATTGCATAGCCTTTGCTGTAACCTTATTAAATGAACCTTCACATAAAGTGTATTTATGACATCTGTAGTAGCTCTGCCTCTGCTTTCTGCGAGGTAATGGCCAACAACTGAGAATTTGTTAGTTTCTTTTTTCCTTGATGTTCTCTCCATTTAGAATTTAATATCTTACTTAGTCATCACTCAATCTGGACAAACGTTATAAAGGCAAGAAGTGCTGCATTTTCTTTTCTCAGATAACAGTTTTTAGGGGAAATATGACAAACCTCACTCAACTTTGGGAATTGTCCACAATACAAAATGTGTTTCTTCACAAAATATTATATCGGAGTGGTGGTTTCATACTGTTAGGCCTGTTGCTAACCCACACCAGAGGCATATAATGGTTTATCTTCTTGCCTTTTGTAATTGCTATAAACATTAAACACAAAGCCATTTAGTATGAAGTTATATGTCATGTACCAAATGATCACAGGCAAGGAAGTTGGAAGAGGGCTTAAAACTAAATAAGGATGCAGCCATTCTTTTAAGGCTTTCTCCTTCAGAGAGAGAGGGTAACGGTCCAATTTCCAAGGGTTACGGGTATGGTTATTGCCACTGAGCCATGTCCTCAGATAATACTTGGCCCTTTTGTGTATACTTAATGTGCAAAACAGGCAACCTATTGTGGCAAATATATATTACGGACAATAGTTTTTTTTATGATAAGGTTTTTCAGTATCTTAAAATGTTTCTTTTTTAATGTACATCAGTTTGTTCAGATGAGTGAGAAACAGGACCACCCTGGGTTGTTTTAAAAGAATGCTGAATTATGGGCTCCAGTCAAAAGTACTGCTTTACTGAGTTTTAAATTAAATTTCAGTTTTGCTACTCAAGAAAGGTCTTAAAGTAGTTGGTTGCCAGAAATATTACGAATAGACCTTTTGATTGTCTTTGTAATACACCCAGTGAAGCACAGATCCATAGAGTGCTTCTCATTACTGGGAGTGTCGAATAGCAGTTACATGTTAGGGACCTATGGAACAGCCATCCTCACATGTTTGAATTGCTGATTCAGACTTCCTTTTGATCCATAAAATTTTATGTCCAGAGCTTTAAAGCCATTTTATAATACTCCAGGATCCCTTTTTTACAGTCTTATTAAAATAGCTACTTATTTTCCAATTCAGTTTCACTTTTGTTTTGTGTCAAAGGTGTACCCTATAGACCAACAAACCAATTTGAGGTAAATTACACAGCTTTCCATGTACCCTTATTTCCTCAGGTGCTATAAACAAAAGCTCCACAAATGGATACTGCTTTAGGAATGTCTGCTTTACACATTTCTTTTGCTGGATGTAAAGATTTGGTGTTAAAAGTGGTTTTAATATGTAAATATGAATGAATGCCTTTAGTTTAACCATTTGTCTATTAGTCTTTCATTTTATCTTCTAGAAGAGGATCCTTTCATGATCTTGAATACATTTCATTAAGTATTGTTGCATTTTTAGAATGAAATTACAACTGTTTTCTGTCTTGGATTAATCCTGCTGCTGCTATGAGTAACTGAAAATCAAGAATGTGATGCACTTTTTACATTATACACCATACCTTCATAGGTTGCTTTGATACCTTTTCTGTAGTACAGCCACTAACAAAAGTGAATGAATTTTAAATTCTCTTTGAGGGGGAATCATAAGTAACTAATTTATCCATAGTTGGTATTGGCCTGTCAAGGGCAATAACTTAGGAAAATGAAAGTTCTTTTAATATTATATTTTCCAGCCTTAAAAATGTCTTCTACTACTGAAATTCCTTTAAATCTTAGATTTGTTTCTATTCCTCCCTCTGCCTCAAAAAAGAGGAATTGGAAAGAATGACTTAGAGGAAGTATATCCTTGGTTTGTTGCTGTTCTTTAGAAAGAAAACACTTGCTTCTATTTAAGATAAAGTAGGGGCTTATTTTTATGTTTATACACAGAAGAAATGCTGCCCCTAGCCAATTAGATTTAGTTAATCAAATCAAACCAAACTCCCAACTATTCTGCTTCCCCAGTATATTTTTACTTAGCAAAGGTACACCTAAGTATAGTAGAAATGTTACTTGGCAAGAGGAAAAGTTGTTTCTCAAGCACATAACCCAAACTCAAAGGAGTTTGAACCCCAAAACATGGGAAAACACCAAGAGGGGTGAGGAATATGAGGAAGATGTACGGTCCAAAGCTATTTGGTTATATATTGATGTTGCCAATATTGCAAAGCCAAAATTTTAATTTGCTTATTTAATATGTTTGTTGGCCAGAGATCTATTTTTATATTAACGTGCCTTGCATGTGTACTTCAAAAAAAAAAAAAAAAATTGAGGCCATGTAGTAATGCCTGAGATATTTGTTGGTTCTTACCACCTCACTAATTTTCATGCAGTATGAAATGTTCATTCTATTGCACAACTGGTGCTCTGTTTAAAGTTATAGATCTTGTCACAAACTGGAACTATTTTATAAACTGGGGAAGTGACTTTTTTTTTTTTTTTTTCTTAGCCTGTTAGTGGCTGTTCTGTAGTTGGAAATAGTAAGAGGATTCTTCACTCCCTTTCTCTCCCCCTCCAGCACCTTCAAATAATGTGATAACATCATTTCTTATGTGCTTTGGAATTTTTTAGCTTGCTATCTCCTTTAGTGTTAAAAAAAAGTGTTATGAAAACATGCAATGTTCGCAAAATCTAGGGAGATAATGGAGTAAATTTTAATTTGGAATTCTACATGAGCTATTATCCAAGTTAACAGCTCTTTTCAACTTTGCAATTTTTTATTGTTAAAGCACCTTGCTTAGAAAGTTTTAAATATTTATGTCTGCAACAATTGTTTCAAAAATAATGAACTGTGCAATTCTTGTCATTAAAAAAAAAAATCTGAACTCTCCCTAATGTGACTTGTTAGTTTCTCTGTATTTCCTGCCAGAGTAAATGTGAAAAGCTTTGCTTGCATTACCTTTTAGAAATGCATTTTGCACACTCGAATTTTGCCGAAGCTCCGTGAAAAGGTTAGTTCTAAGTAGATGAATAAAGCTATGCACATGTTTTGAAAGTTTAATTTGTGTGTCATTACCAAAAGTGACCTATCTGTTCTTACTACTTTCCTGTTCTTAGCTTTGCCATCTTTGGAAACATGGCTCAAAGTTAAAGCTCTGGGCTGGCTCATCAGTGGAACTAAAAGAGGAAAACTGGCACCTATTTTAATCTTCAGTTTAATTGAGACCTTGACTTGTATATACTAAAGGGCTTTTCTTGAAACAGGGCAGTTTAATCAGCTTTACAAACCATTGGATGCTCTTACTTCCTCAGTGAAGTTTTGGTTTATTTGATCAAAGAGAAGAAATGGGAAGTAACTCAAATTGAAATGAAGAAAGGACTTTTGCCACATGAAACTTTGTGGCAGTTTTGTGTCTTACAGCTGGTTTAAAGGTAGAGTAGCCTTTTTACCTTATTGCTTTAGCATAAATTTGGCTTAGTGAATGATTGGCTTGGGAATCAGTTATTTAAAGATGGAAGCACAGGTTGTTATATCTTTTAAAAATTGCCCAAGCGGATTAGAACAAACTTAGAAATTGGGTACATTCAAATTGCTGCAATCTGCATGTACCTAAATAGCTTTAATTCTTCACATGTTTGTGTACTTATAAGATTGTAGATGTGTTAGCCAGGTTTCGTCAAAATCATCTTTTAAAAGATTGTTTTGTAATCACTTCAGGACATTTGTAGAAGAGGCTAATAAGTTTGAATAGTAAATATTACTTATGTTATTTTCTCTGATCTTAGATACAGAAGAAATATTTCCATTTATTGCTTTCCTATGTATAGAAGAGGGTTACTTCTGTCATCAAGGGTTCTCTTGATGAATGTGGTTGACATCAAAAACACAGCAAAACCCTTCCTTCTGTATCTACACTGATAGTAGCAGGTAAAAATTGACTCACAAAGTTGGCTCATAAGCATGGCCTCGAAAGACAGAAGTGCAGGAGTGTAGCAAGCATTATCTTAGATGGCCGTGACTACTATTTAGCATCTGTCACTCCATTTATTTATGTTCAGTCTGAGAACATACTGAAGGAGCACAGTAATTTACGTCTGTGTGCATAGCATTTAAAATCTGTTACCTCTTAATCTGGGGAAAAGGATAATTAGTGTGCTTACAATGTCAGGACGATTTTCCTGCCCTCTCTCCAATAAAAAAGTTTCAATGTTTGTTTCGCCCAGTCATAAAGTTAGACCTTTTCTAGATTATAAGAGCAGTGACCAGAAATTTACCCTTCGCTAAATGCTTCGGTATTTACCATAGCTGTTATCTGATGTCATGGATTCTGAGGAAGTGTCAGTTATGTGATGATCTTCCTTTATTGATGTCTTCATGTTCAGTGTTTAAAAATATAAATTACAAACACTCTACAACCATACCCAGATTTACTTATTTTATCAGAAAAAAAAAACTTGAGAAATTTGTAGATCAAATTAAGAGACAATTAAGTGTACATTGTTGAATAAAAATTTTAAAGTTTCTGAGGTGTTTGTTATCTTTGGTGTGTCTTAATTTTTAAAAAAAGTCTTTACTTGAAAATTATGATTGTGACATTGGTAATATCTTCTCCAGAGCGTCAGCAATTTAAGTCCTAAACACACTATGGTCATAGATCGTGTGTTTTGTTCATTTGTGTGTTTTTATTATAAAGATTTTAAGGTACTTAGTATGTTAGTTGAAAAAAGTTAGATGTGAGAGGATCTGTTCTATGGTAGAGCATTGAGCCTTGTGCTTTTCAAATGAAATAAGAAACCAAAATTGAACTAAGCAACTAGAGTTAAATTCCCAAGATTCTGGTTTTGCTTATAGCTTTATGTAGAAATACATGGCAATACACATTTGAGAAACATCCTAAGTTTGCTCAGCACTGGGTTGTTAAAAGGTGAGAAAAATTGATGCTAGCATTAACATTAATGGGAAAAGAAACAACCAACTGTGACTTCAGCAGGTCTACATGTTTTAAAAACACAAATGATTAATTTTGGACCGATAACCTAATTCCCCATGTTTCTTGCTTTTTACTTGTCTTTACTAGTAAATGAATATTACTTTGAAGACTCCAGGAAGGAAACAGAGGATGGGGAGAAAAGGTGCAAAAACATTTATCAAAAGTGTGTGTGCCAATATAGGATCTAATGATACTTAGGTTATATACTTTAATATATACTTTAATGTTCTTTGAGGTAGGGAGTTAATTGTGTTAGGCCTAATAAGTGACATGTAAGATACAAAAGGGAATCTGGGATCTTACTGAAGCTTTCTTTAGAAATACTCAGCCACATAAGTGTGATTTGTATAAAACATGGTAGTTAATACAGTCTACTTATTTTCTTAAATGACATTTATTGTGAATTTAAAAAGCTAACATTTGGAAGCAATGTCTGAGTAGAACACAAAATTCATTCTAGAGAGCTCTTCAAGTGCTTAAGCAAGGTGTCATGCTTGAATTCCTTCTTGGAACTTTTAATCCACTACTGTTGGATACGGCGAATTGATTGGATCTGAGAAGTCTGGGCGTGAGAACCCCACTCTCTCCAGTGTTTGTAGTCTCCTCCATGATGGTCACATTCCAAGATATACTGATAACCACGGTATCCAGGATACTGGTAGCAAACCCAACTAGGAAATTCAAAGCATATTGGATTCAAACTAGTTAGAAACTTAGTCAAGGTCCCAAAACTCAAGCCTCTTCCTCAACATAGTAATGGTACAAGATGTTTTAAGGCTTTGAAAACAATAGACATCCTAAATGTGTCAGGCATAATTGTAAACAACGTAGCCAAGGTTAAAAATTAACCTTGATCAGGAAAAAAGGTATGGGAGTAGTCAGGAATGACTGGGGGAGAAAAATACTTTTTCCTCTAGCAGTAGTTGGTACAAGAGCTTGAGACTCAAAATTACTAATGACTAGACATTTCCATACCAATAAGATAAAAAAGTTCTGGTTAAAACATTGGCATATTAATATTCAAAGGCCTAGTCTGCATGAGATACTTTGAAATATACTCCAAACCCTGTTTTTGCACTTACGCTCCACATTGTATTTTCATGGAACCAACTTGGTTGTTGAACCAACCCATGGCTTGCAAGGATGGGTAGTCATCACACATCTCCCACTGGCGTCCAATAAAGTTTTCTTTCTCAAAGATGGTAATCTTAGACTCCTTATGATTCTGTAATCCAGAAATTAACAAAAACAAACACTTGTGCTAGTGTTATGGCTGTCCTATCATAATTCTTTAATTACCATATATTTTTTCTCATTGGGAACACTTCAACTTTAAAAAAGGAAGTACAAAGATTTCAGGCAATACAGAAGTTTATAAGAAAATTACCCATGATCCTGTTGAACTGGATTTAATACCAAAATATTTAAAATGTACAAATAACCCAATCAATACTTGGTAACAATACCACCAAAGGCGAAGATAGGACAGCAGAAGAAAACACTTTAAACACCCAGCCAACTCAAGGGATTAAGATACACTAACATGGGAAAAATTCCCACAAGTTAATAGGAAAAGTAAGGCCAAATACATGTGCTAGAAATAATCTAAATGTCCAGTGGGGGATTGGTTGACTAAATTGCATTTACATAGAATAATACACAGGCATTATGGCAGAGACTTAGATGAAGTTCAAAAATAGAACCAATCCTGGTGAATGTGTGTGTGTGCGTGCATTAGGGAGGGGGAGGGATTGGGAGCACCAGGGAACTTTTTGGGTGATGGGATTGTTCTAGATGTCTGGGGTGTTGGTAACATGTATATATATTTTAAGTCATTGACTAAACACTTAAGATCTGTGAATTTTACTTTTTAAGAAATGGGATGAAATCACTTTAAAATGAAGTATATTTTAGGTTTAGATCTGTTCCCTTCTCCACTACTTGAATTTTAGTAGGACTTATAAACTGAGGTGATTAGCAACTAAAACATGAGAAGCTCCATGATATAAACAATATTTGGAAAGATTCTAGTTCAACCTCACTTGTAATATAGGGATCACTTTCAGTATACCCCTGAAGATCATCATGCTTCTACTTGGAACTTCTAAAGTCTTTCTTTGAAGCATCCTAGCCTGCTGCATTATTGGACAGTGCTTAATGTTAGAAATAAGGTTATTATGAATCAAAGGAAATAGAGAAATTGCCTGTTTTTCAGTCATTCCTACTCATTAGGGTTACTCAGCATAACCATGTTTTGGAGTAAAATTTAGTTAATCAGATTGAAATTTAACTGGCCAAGGATTTACTTTTTACGTGGCTGTCCTACAGCACTATTTTGAAGATCTAGGCTCTTGAGTAGCCACTTTTTCCCACCTATAAGCGAGCCCTTACTTTTAGCTTGTCCTAAGGAAAATTAACATTTGGTAGAGAAAACTCAAATGATGGGCTTATACACAGTGGGGAGCAGTGTTTTTCTTCTGGCTTTTTCCTTTTTCGCACCACATTTCAGCAAAATTTATAAGACCCAACGTAAATATCAGTCCACCAGCACCCTCTTTCCCTTCATCCCTCACATGCACAGAAGCGGAAGTTTCAGAGGCTTACAGCTGAACAGATGGGGCGGAAGGACATGAGACGTTCAATGTGATAGGCATTACTCCCGCTCCAGGCATCCCAGCGAGGGTATTCTCCTCTCTCCAGGATAAACTGTTGCCCACAGAAGCTGATATGCTCATAACCCATCCAGCTGCCAAAGACAGGTAGTGTTGGTCAGGGTGTTCAGAGTCTAATTGGCTTCAGGGAGAAGGCATCTTTTGTTTTAGATAAGTTAGTGGGGTAAGATATTGAGCCAATCCCAATAGAACCATACAAAGTAATAAATTTCTCACAAAAGGTGGGGAATGAGCTGACAGCTGCATTGACTAGGTTTGTAAAAATATTTGGGGATTATTCACTGATACATTCCACTCCATTGGCCCAAGTAATGGGTGTTAGCAAAGCTGATCTAAAATTATATTTCCTTTTTCTACTTGGAGCTCCTGGTTTAGGATATAGTGACTTTTGCTTTGGCTCTAGCTAATTCTTTTTTTTTTTTTTAATTATTTATTATTTTTTTAATTACATTAGAAAAAAATATGAGGTCCCATTCAACCCCACCGCCCCCACCCCCCACTCCCCCCACAGCAACACTCTCTCCCATCATCATGACACATCCATTGCACCTGGTAAGTTAATCTCTGAGCATCACTTCTAGCTAATTCTTGATGGCCTCTTCCTAAGGTAGTAGAGAGACACCTTTTCAATAGAAACACCTCAGATCAATTTTTCATAATCAGAGCTCAGTAACTGATGATACCTTAAAATGTTACTCCTTTTAAAAGGGTTGAAGAGCTCAATTTTGATAGTAATCAACTTGTGGGGGCCTGTCCATATGGAAAGTCAGTTCTGCCTAGGTCAAAGCAGAGTCCTTTCCCTATGTGCTCTCAGGCTGATGACAGAGGCTTTGACTACCCTTTTTGTCAGAAGATAAAAAGCTAGAGAGGTGACTCCCTTGCCAAAGAGATTAACCACCAAGAAGGACCCCCTGAAAGACTAACTATAAACTAACGTAGCTCTTGAGCCCTGGTGTAGAATTCTCTTTAACATAGAAAAATTAGCTAATAGTGTCTACTCTGGAACATGCACGAGGGAAGGAGTTAGTGGTAAAAATCTAGACAAGTAAAACTCATGGGTCTCATTCTGAGGAAATCCTAGATAGCAGCTTATGGACTGCAGAAGAACAAATCTGATTACTGTCACTGTCCTATCCCATCATATATATTTCCTTAATCCCCCCAAAGCTAGTACCAAGCCACTAAGAACCTCACGTTCCTTCAGGTTTCAGGTTACTAAATTACACATGTAGTGATTTCTTTTGAGATTACTTCAGTACCAAGGCCTCTCTCCCAGAAATGATTAGAGTCTGGGGAACATCTTTCTTCCCCCATCCCCACCCATTCCTGAAGTAAGGAGCCTAAAGTTCTGTTGAGGTCCATACTCACACGCCACATTCCACCTTGAGAGACCGGACATTATCAAAACTGTGCCCAGAGATGTTTGGGCAGGAGCTGGTGAACTCCATCCTCTTGCCCTGGAAGTTCTCCTGGTCATAGATGGTTATCTGGAATGGGGTTTAATGGGGCAAGAGAGCTAGCATGTGGTATGACAGAAAGAACAGAGATCCATCTCAGCAGCTTACTTGTGTCTAACCCTGTGTTTTCTATCACCAATTGCAGTCCAGGATGCTAGGGTCATGTCATATTGGTTTGATGAGGTCTCTTCCAGGGTAGGAAGGGGTTTGAATTAACACCACTGGTTGGTGATGTTCATGTGTCCAGGCTAGGCATGAGGTATGGGGGGATTGGTTTATTATAGCAATGGTCTGCCAGGGATGATAGCTAACCCAGTTGACTTGGGGGTGTTCCTGGCCACATGGACTCATTCCACCTGGAGATCCAGGCACTGGGAGTCCAGGAGCAACTTGTGTATTATTTTCTTAGCTTCTTCAGCCATGCCCACTATAGAAACCTGAAGTATAAAGGGACAGTTATGATAAACTTGGCCTTGGGTCTGGCCAGAGGACAGAGGCAACCCCCAAAGCTGTGGACTATTCTCAGAACTGATCCAATGAAGACAGTAGGAGGTATGGGTGGAACACTGAAATGCGTGAAGATCAGCCACTTCAGTCAGTGGTCCAGGTTGGGAATCAGAAGACCTGGGTTCTATCACTTGTTTGGACGATGGCAAATATCTCTTATTTCTGGCCCCTCACTTTCTCCAGGAGCATAATCACCTCTGGGTGATTTTAGCTCTGTGCTAGGAAACTAGTTATCATCTCCCACCCATTATTGGTGGAACCATCCTTCCTCTGTCTCAACTGAGAGATCCTTCCTTGACAATGTCAGCACCTTGGGTGGACCTTGCCCCTAGAGACAAAGGCACAGCCTCACAATAGCCCTGGGGCCTGCTTTGTGGCAGTATCTCAGCCCCTGCCCTATTGGATTTCAACTCCAAATTTCATTTTGAGGAGGACTTACCTTCCATGGCCCCAAGGACCCTGGAGTGGGGTTGGTCTGAGCCATCTTGGTGGTTGGAAGGATTTCTGGAATACAAAGCACATGCCAGTGACTTGGCCTTGGGCGTGGCGAGAGAGCTTGAAAGCAGACAGACTTGTGGTTGGGATCCTGGCTCTACTGCTCAGTTGCTGAGCCTTGGCTTTTCCATCTGTAAAGCTTCTCCATGCAGAGTTATTGTGAGGATTAAAGCAATAGTGCAGGTAAAGCATACCCAGGCCTTATGGCCTCTGCAACAGGGAAACTCCCATCCTTCTTGCTTCTTCCTCCAAGAACCCCCTACAAGTAGCAACATGGCCTTAGTCTCACATACCCCAGTGTAAACTCCTTGGCAACCATCTAACCCAGACCTCTCATTTGACTGGCCACTCAGCCAGCAGGGCCAGGGCTCCACCGGGACCCCCTTCCCAGGCCCATCACGATCTCAGCCTCACCTGGCTCCCCAGAGACTTCAGCTGGTGCGGCCCATGGCCATGCTACCACCCCCCTGCTTCTCTTTCTCCAAGACCTACCCCACGGGGCCTCACCTTCAGTCCTACCCCACTGCCTTCCCCAGCAACTTGCTTTCTCCCCTGGGTCCTAGCTCTCAACGCAGTGCTGATCTGTGTTTTCACGCAATGTGCTCTGGGTGAGTCTCTCGATGGCAGGGCCTGGGGTCTCCTGGATGGCTGCCAAAGCACAGGGCCCAGCACAGGCTGGAGGGAAGTGAGGAAGAAAAGAAGGCAACGATAATAATAACAACAGCTCCCTCTATGCCAGGCGCTGTTCTAAATGCTTTACACACATTAATACAAATAATTAAGCTTAATTAATCTTCACAACAAACTATGAAGTAAGCCTATCATTACCCCCATTTTATAGCCGTGGATACTGAGACACGTAAAGGTTTGGTAGACAGAACAAATGGAAGAGTAAAGGAAAGAAGAGGAAGGGAAAGAGGGAAGATTGGAGGGAGGGAGGAAAGAAGACATTGTTCTCCGTGGTACACGTTGGTTTCTTGATGCCATCCATGGCCCTTCCCTCCCACGGGCAGCAGATCCAGGACCTGATGCTTGTAAATGTCGACGAATCTTTCCACTCCGAACCTCTGAATGAGAGCATTTCCCAGCTCCTGCCCCCTACACCTTCCCCCTCTGATGCCCCAGGAACTTCCTCCTTTCCTGGGGCGCCACATCCCCCTCTCCCCGAGCCATGGTTGCTAGGCCAGTGGTCATTGCCACATAAATGATTCCTCTCGGGGTGGCAGGAGAGGGCTGCCCCACTCCAGAGCTCCTCACTGTCTCTAGCATCCTACAGAGCTCTGACCACAAAGCAGGAAAACTGGACCTCCTTCTAGATGCGTCTCTGCAGGGGAAAGAAAGGCAGGACCAGGGCTCCCCTGGAGGCCTTACTCACCCAGCTCCTGCTGCGCCGCCTGCATCTCCATCTCGGGCCTCGGCCCTGTGGTCCCCCTCTTTATAGCTCTGGCACCAGGAGCCTCTGGCCCTGTCAGCACTCTGCTTTCCCTCTGCTTTTGTTCGCTCTGATTCCCAGAGCTTTGGTGGCTAGGCTGCTGGGCTGGTGTGCCTTGGGGCTTTGTTTAAAATTTGGAGACAGAAATCCTGGAGAGGCTCCCACTGCTGCGAGCTAAGTCAGGTCAGGCTGCTGAGGTCTCATCCTCGGAGCAGCTGCCAGGTGAGGACGGGAGGTTTTTCTGCTGTCCTTCTCTCAAGTCTCTCGGTAGCCATTTTAGTAAACATTTCTTCATTTTAATTTCGCAGTTTTCTTTTAAAATTTTGGAGTCAATAAATATTATTGGGTTTTAAATGTGTTTTTCAGGCCCTTAGACATCCTACAAGCCCAAGGAGTATGCCCTAAGGGATCATATGGTTTCTCCCTAGACGTTCAGGGCATTTGGTCAGGCAGTGTGGGAGGCCCCTAGCTCTGTTCTGCAGGAGCCCCCTAAGAGGAAGGTGTGTTGTTCAAGCATCACAGCCCCTGTGGGAGGCAGGGGGTACAAGGTGTGGGAGGGCTTTGAGTCAGGCACTTGCAAGTTCAGATTCCAGTTCCCCTGGCTGGGTGACTTTGGGCAAATCACTCATCCTAGCTCAATCTCAAAAAAGGAGATAATATCTGTCTGACGTATTATGGGTTTATTATTACTTATCATCTTATTCTCTTTCTGGTGGCAGATACCATAGAAAATCTCATAACAGCTTGGAGAAAGTTACCTTCCCCAGTAAAGTTCTCCCCTACCAATCCCTCTACGCCATGAGTCCAGCGTCATCAGAGACCCCTTTTCTCAGGACCAAAAGTCTGTCAAGGTCTGGTATTTGTATGTGTTTGCAGATATGTACAGAACATTCCAGACACATGGGTCTGATGCCAAGAATGGCATGCCACCTAGGGCATTTCTGCTGCCTGATTAATTGGTGATGTCTGGCAAGAGACAGAGTCATTCTGGGGATTGTGACAGGCTCTGGCTAGTTGGTGGCTGCACAAGGGCTTAAGGCACCAGTTGTCCATAGCTGACAGTTCTTCTCCCTTTTTCCTCCTCTTCTTCCTTTCCTCCCAACCCAGAATTGGGCTTATAGGAAAATCTTTGTTTGGTCATTCATTTGTTTGTTTGTCTGTTCATTCATTCATTCATTCCCTACCTCCTGAACTAGGTTAGGTATCCCTTTCATGGTATTGTGTACTTTTCCAACTGATAATGCTGTAGAAATAATTTTAAAAATATATATTTATTTCTCCTCACCACCCCCCACCACCTTGTTGTTTGCACTTGCTGTCTGCTTGTTGTATGCTCTCTGTGTCTCCTTGTCTTATTTTTTTAAGGAAGCACTGGGAACTGAACCCAGGCCCTCCCATGTGGGAGGGAGGTACCCAATCACTTGAGCCACATCCACTCCCTGCTTGTTGTGTCTCCTCATTGTGTCTCCTTGTTGTTTCATCTTATTGCATCTGCTCACTGCACCAGCCCGTGATACCAGCTCACTGTCTTGCTTGTCTTCTTTAGGAGGCACCGGAAACTGAATCCAGGTCCTCCCATGTGGTTGGCAGGAGCCCAATGGCTGGAGCCACATCTGCTTCCCTGTAGAAATTACATTAGAAACTAGAAATAATAGACTGTAAGGAAGGGAACCAGGTACTTGGGGCTCAGGTATAGGACCAGATTTTCACAGGCTATCTTTCTGTAGTTTTTGAATTTTGAATGACGTGAATGTGTTTTCTATTAAACAACTAAAGCTGTTTTTGGGGAAAAAAAATCGATTACTTCTCGGCCTCTTCTACCAGACTCCACACTCTCTGAGGGCAGAGGCCTCATCTGCCTTGTGTATCATTATATCTACAGCCCTGGGTGCTTCTGCAAGCTCACTAAATATTTTTAAAAATAAATGACATCCAATGACTCTGTGCCTCTGGGGGCACAGAAGTAACCGTGAGGGTCCAGTTGAGCTTGGCCCCCTTACCCAGCCTCTCTGGGCAGGTGCCAGGTTGCTGCCTGCATCTTCCCTTGGGAGGGTGATGAAAGAGAGTGACTGGACAAATATGGTGGAGGTGGAAGCTTTACATCCTACTGAAATGTTGGTACAATGAAGACTGATTTAGCTGATTTTTCATTTTTGCAGGAAAGCAGAGCTTTTATGTTTGATTGAGAAGCCCAAATACACATGCACAAAATTATTGTGGAGGAAAAAGAGTTACTGTGTAAACAACTTACGAATATCCATCAAACTTTCCTGGAGTTGTACGCATCCTTAGCCTGTCCTCCTTCAGCTTTCTTCAATCACCTTAAGTGCCTGGAATTTTCGGAAGGATTCCCAGATCTCCAGCACTAAATATCATGCTTTCCAAACACCACCTCAATACTGGTTTTTTAGAATTTTCTTTCCCCTCCCTCCCCTCCCCCCGCCCAGTTGCATGCTCTCTGTCTCCATTTGCTGTGTGTTCTTTTGCATCCACTTGTACTATCAGGTGGCACTGGGAAACTGCATCTCTTTTTGTTGCATCATCTTGCTGCATCAGCTCTCCGTGTGTGTGGTGCCACTCCTGGGCAGGCTGCGCTTTTGTCACCTGGGGCAGCTCTCCTTGCAGGGCACTCCTTGCGCATGGCAGCGCTGAGCGTGGGCCAGCTCACCACACAGGTCAGGAGGCCCTGGGTATAGAACCCTGGAACCCCCCATATGGTAGGCAGATGCACTATCAGTTGAGCCACATCCTCGTCCCTCAATATTGTTTTTTTTTTTAAGATTTATTTATTTTATTTATTTATTCCCCCCCACCTTGCAGCTTGTTCCTTTATTTTTCTTTTGCTGTCTTTTCTCTGAGTCCATTCGCTGCACTTTTTTTTTAGATTTATTTATTTATTTATTTATTTTTCTCCCCTTCCCCCCCCCAGTTGTCTGCTCTCTGTGTCCATTCACTGTGTGTTCTTCTGTGACCACTTCTATCCTTATCAGCGGCACCAGGAATCTGTGTTTCTTTTTGTTGCGTCATCTTGTTGTGTCAGCTCTCTGTGTATGTGGTGCCGCTCCTGGGCAGGCTGCACTTTCTTTCATGCTGGGCAGCTCTCCCTATGGGGCGCACTCCTTACACGTGGGGCTCCCCTACATGGGGATACCCCTGCGTGGCAGGGCACTCCTTGCACACATCAGCACTGCGCATGGGCCAGCTGCACACGGGTCAAGGAGACCCGAGGTTTGAACCGTGGACCTCCCATGTGGTAGGCAGACGCCCTATCCATTGGGCCAAGTCTGCTTCCCTGCACTTTTTTTTTTTTGTATCTGCTTGTCTCCCTTTTGTTGCATCATCTTGCTGCGCCAGCTCTCTGCAGCGCATGGGCCATCAGCTCTCCATGGTGCACAGGCCAGCTTTTGCCTTCACCAGGAGGCCCCGGGACATGAACCCAGAGCCTCCCATATGGTAGACGGGAGCCCAACTGTTTGAGTAATAGCTGCTTTGCCCCTCAATATTGTTTTAACCACGTTCTGGAGGGCTACGCCCTCTGACATTGTCTGGCACTGTTGCCTCACCTGCCCCACATGTGTCATGGCCTTAGAATTCCAGTCTCCATCCCCATCTCTTTCCAAGAAAGTTAGAGTAGACTTAATGCAGGCAGGGGGATAAAGGGGAACAGCCAGCTTGTAATCCCTTCTCCAAGCTGAGTTTGGGTCTTTCCTGTTCATCCTTGATTATGATAACTGCAGCTGACTGAGCATTTATCATGAGCCAGTGTCTCCCTCACTACAACCCCATAAAGCAGAAGCCAAGTACTTACCCAGGGAGCCCAGCAGGGACTTGAGTCTCTGTCTGTCTGACTCCATAGCCCATATTCTGTCTTCCGGGCATCTCTGGCATAAAGTAGGATGATAACACCTACCTTACCCACTGTTGCCAGATGAAGGGAGATAAAGGTGTTTGGGGTAATGTTGGGCACTCATTTAGAGCTTATGGATTGCGTCAGTCAGATACCATCTTGTACCAGATTCTCATAGAGACAAGTGGGCCCAAGCAGCAAAGATTTTAGAAGAATTTATCAGATAAAAACTTTTCCTTTGAATTCTGAAAAGATCACATTCACTTGAATTTTTCCAACATTTTTCTTTTTTCAACTTTAGCAGAGGATTCTGTCTTTCTAGTTTTCTGAGGGGTACTCATCCGCTGGGGCATGGATTGTGAACTGCTTTCTGAGCCAATGGAGTCATTGCACAAGCAGCTGTTCAGGGATATGGGCTGTCCTGTCAGATCTGGGGTGATGACTGACATGAAGGAGAATGTGACAACTCAGCTCCCTGACTGTGACCTGGGCAGTTTGAGCCTTGGGGTCCTGGACACTGGGGCTATGTGCAAAGCACAGTAGATGCTCAGTAGAGTGTTCTGGAGGGTTTGGGCCCCCGACCTTGCCTGGGGTCCCAGGGAGCCTCCTGGATGAGGTCATGGGGCCAGGGCAGTCCCAGCACTCAGCACTTTGTGGCACGAGCACAATGGGGCTGGTGGGGTGTCTGACCAGCATTTTTGTTGTTTGAGAAGAAGCAGGATGGGCACAAAGCAAAGGGCCCAGTCAGCGTTCAGCCAGCGCCTCTCCCGCCACCCCTTCCTTTCCACATGGAAAGGGCTGCTGCTGGGGACCTTTTTTGCCCTGTCTCTTGCTACCTCTTTAAAGAGGAGAGCCAGCACCTGGCTGGGCCAGGGAAGGTGATAGAGAGGGCAAGCTCTGGGGGAGGCAAAGGTTGGGAGTTCCCTTGAGTCTCCAGCTCTTTCTGAGCACTTTCTGAGGTCATCGGTTCCCCTGCTTCAGGCACAAATGGAGGCTGACCTGGTCCTGGAGGGTTATTGCCTTAAGGGCCCAGCCTCCTTTGCCTGCTTCCTCCATATGTAACTGGCTTGAGAGCTTTTCAATTCATTGCTCTAACTGAATTTCTTGATACTGCAGCTTAAGTCATTTCCTGTTGTTTTTCTGTTTGTTTGTTTTAGGAGGTATCGGGAATTGAACCCAAGACCTCATACATGCGAAGCATCTGCTCCCCAACTCATTTCCTCTTAACTTGAACCCCCTGAAATTGTTGGAAAAAGAGGAGTGAGGATGAGACATCTTATTGGGTGATGCTCAGCCCACACTCTCCACTCCAGCCTAACAGCCCAACTCTGTCTTCTTTAGATCCAGCAAATAAAATCCTGTGCAGGATGCCCAGGAGTTAGTGCTTCATGTGAGCAGAGTTTTTGTTTGGGGTGTTGGAAAAGTTTTGTTATGGATGGTGGTGATAGTAGCTCAACATTAATCCACTGAACTGTATACTTGAAAGTGGTTAAAATGGGAAATTTTATACTATATATATGTTACCACAATAAAATTTTTTAAATGATAAAAAAATACAGAGTGCCCAGCTAAATTTGAATTTCATATAAACAACAAATTTTTTAAAATATAAATAAGTAGGTTCCAAACATTTTTATACCAAACAATTATTGGTTGTTTAAATTTTAATTTTAACTGGACATCTTGTATTTTATCTAATCTCCTTCCACCTTTGTCTGTAGCACCCTGTGATGCCCTGTGAATTTGCTCCTCTTTTGTCTTTTGGAGAAGACAATACAAAAAAGTCACCTTCTCTAGGAAGTCTTCCTTGGCACACCCATGCCCACCAGCCACCCCGCAACATCCCATAAAAAGGGAGAATGGATGAGAACCAATACGTTTTCCAAGTATTTTCCTAAGCATTACCTTACTTAATCTTCCCAAATAACTCTGTGATATATGCTTAACTAACCCATTTTATAAGGTTGAGAAAACAGATTGAGAGAGCTTATGTTACTTACCTGAGGTCACACAGCTAGGAAGTGGCAAGGCCACATGTCGAACTTAATTCTCTTTGGTTCCAAAATCTGAATTCTTTCACCATGTTACTTATAGCAGTCTCTCGCCTCTTGCTTATGTGAACAAGCATGACTCAGGGGAGCAGCCATAAATTTTCATCTCCTTGCCCTTTTATGCATTGCTTTCAGTGGGGCTAGTTTCTCTCTCTAGCCCTGGATGAAAACTTGGGCAGTCCCATGACTTTTCTGGCCAATTTTAGGTAACAGAAATTTGGATGGATACTTTAAATCACAAAAGAGAACCTCATTTTTAAATCAGAATGTTCAATGCAGTAACCAAAATCTTACTCTCCATCCAAAGGTAAGTCTTCCTGCTACCCCAGATGGCCCTTGTCTTAGGCAGGAAACCTGCACTCAGGGAAGGTGCACTCTCTTTCTTTCCCAGCTTACTCACTGGTTCCTGACTTTTCAAGGCCAGAGAGAAAGGGAGAGGAAGGAGGATGGAGAAGGTCTTATTTGACTGGGCCTGTAGTGAGATGGTTTCACACTCCTGCATCTGGTATCTCTTCAAAGCTGACTGTCTCGTGGGCACTTAGGAGGTCTTGGGAGAGCCCTCACCTGCAGTAACCTTGACCTGGGTCTGTGCATCTCCACTTTGGCTACTTGTTTCTTCTGCAGTCCTAAGGTAGTCCACGGGTAGTCCACCTCTGGCTGCACCCTGCTGAGGACCCTCCAATCCTCCAGGTGGTTCTATGGGACGACTACCCCAGTTCAGTTCGCTCTCAGGCATGACCCACCTCTGGTCCATGGAGAACACTCACGCATCCTTTACCTGGAAAATTCTGGGGTTGAGGCTGATTCTGACTTAGCCTCTTCTCCCTTGGCTCATCCATCAGCAGTTGCCCAGACCGACATTGGACCTTTAGACTTCTAACTGTGGGAGGCACATGTTAAGCTCTCCAAGTGGACTCCTTGTAGCCTTCTCCTTTGCCTTGAGGTGAGGCTCTCCCGCTCCTCACCTGACGGGATGTGGGGTCCATCGCATTTTCTTCCAAAATTCTCTTCACAGCTGTCTCCAATTTCTCCCTGTAAGAATGAAGGGTTAGGAGCCATCAAAGTAGTTCTCAGACAACGCCTTTGAAATTTCTGCCTGGTGGTCTGTTACACATTTGCTTTGGTTTCTAATACTGACCACTTTAGAAATTTCCATATTAATATCTTATTACATATGTATGTTACTTCACTTCTCTCTTCATGCTGCTCACACCACCTACAATCCCTTCAGTCCTTGCAGGTGCCGTGACCTTACATCCTATTTCATCATGTGTGGATTTCCTCAACTTCCTGCCCCTGGAACCTCTAATACCTGCAACACTCTCTATTTCCACACCCACTCTTGCCTCTTCACCAATAGTCTCAGACACTCACCACTTCCTGCCCTGGACAACGTACTCTTCTGCCTTCTTAGAAACTTCACTTCATCAGTTAGCCCCCCTTGTCTGGTATTTTTCAAAGTAGTGTCTATAATTACAAATTTGTATGTAATTATCTAAGAAGTCATAAATTATTAAAAGGTATATAATAAATATTAAAAATGTGTTTTTCTACCATTGCCATTGATTGAAGTTTTAGCTGAATGTAGAGTATTAGCACTCTCCAAATGGTGAAGGTCTTTCCCATGGTCTTCTGTGTCCGGTGTTGCTGTTAGAAAAGGTGATACCTTTTGGCTTATTTTTTTATTCCCCTTCCCCCCTCCCCATTGTTTTGGGCTTGCTGTCTGCTTTCTCTGTCCATTCATTGTGTGTTCTGCTCGTCTTCTCTTTAGGCGGCACCAAAAACCAACCCTGGGACCTTCTGGAGTGAGAGAAAGGCATTCAATCTCTTGTGCCACCTCAGCTCCCTGGTCTGCTGTGTCTCTTATTGTCTCTCCTCTGTGTCTCTTTTTATTGTGTCATCTTGCCACACCAGCTCCCTGTGCCAGCCAGCACTCTGTGTGGGCCAGAACTCCTGCACAGGCCAGCACACTGCGCAGGCCAGCACTCCGCTTGGGCCAGCTCACCTTCACCAGGAGGTCCTGGGAATTCAACCCTGGACCTCCTGTATGGTAGACAGGAGCCCAATTGCTTGAGTCACATCTGCTTCCCCCCTTTTTGTCTCTCCCCCCATTTTTGGTTCTTGATTTTTCATGTGAGCCCTTAAGATTTGGGATCTTCTTTTTTTTTTTAAATTTCCAGTCATCTGAAATTTCCTCAGTCTGTGCCTTGGTAAGAATCTTTTTCCCCTCATTTTTTCTGGACATTTGACAATCTCTTTTAACCTTCAGGAAATGTATCAACTTCAATTCCTGGAAATTTTCTGTATTATTTATTTGATCATTTTCTCACCTCTCTCTAATCTGACTCTTTTTCTGCAACTCTCTTGGTTGGAAGTTGAATCTCTTGAACTGATACTCCAGTTTTCTTATTTTTCCTCTCCTATTTTTGTCTTTTCGCTCTCATTTCTAAGAGATTTCCTTGATTTTAGCTTTAATCCTATATTAGTTTCTTATTGCTGTTATAACGAATTACCATAAACTTATTGGTTTAACACCACACAAATTTATTATCTTACAGTTCTGGAGAGCAGAAGGACAAAATAGGTTAGCAGGACCATGTTTCTTTTGGGGGCTCTAGGGGAGAATATGTTCCCTTGCTTTTTCTAGCTTCTAAAGGTAGCTTTGGCTTACACCCCTGTCTTCTGTCTTTAAAGTGAGCATAGCATCTTCAAGTCTCCTCTCTGACTCTCCTGCCTCCATCTTATAAAGTCCCTTGCAATTACAAAGGGCCCACCTGTATAATCTTTCCATTTCAAGATTCTTAACTTAAACTCATCTGCAAATCTCTTTTGCCGTGTTAGAACATAGTCATAGGTTCTTGGGGTTTGGATATACACATTTCAGGATGGATATTGTTCTGCCTACCACAAACTCTTTCACCAAATTTATTTTAACTATACCAAGTTTAATGTCCAAGAGCTTTTTCTTGTTCTCTGATTCTTTCCTTTTTAAAGCATTCTGTTCTTGTTTCATGGAATTTTCTTCATCTCCCTATATTGTCTCTATTTCCTTTGGGTTCCTTTATTTCTGTGGGGTTTTTTTTTGTTTTTTGTTTCTTTTTTTTTTTTTTTTTTTTAAATGTTGCAGCCTTTTAAAAAATGTGCTAATTTCTGTAGATGTCCTTTCACACTGAAGAAAAAAGGTGGTGGAAGCTGATTAAGCAAAGCTAATTGGAAGGTCTAAGTGCCTGGGTGAAGATTGTCAGCTGGTGGGTTTCCCTATATGATGACAGGTGGTCAACGGGCCTTTTTGTTGGATATCACTAAAAATCAATCAGTATCTGTAGGTATTCTCCTTGGGATGGTATAATTTTTCCCAAAAATTATTCTCTGATAGCTCTCTGGCTTGGTTTTATTGAGTTGGCTGGAAGGGGACTGGTTCAGTACAAGCTTTCACTTATGCCTCCTGGTTTCAGCTCAGCACCTCACCTCTACCCTCCTCTGTGCCTGGCGCCCTCTAATCCAGAGTCCCTTGGGCTCAAATTCTATACTTCATATCTCCTGGCAAGGTAAGGTCCACACAAAGGGTGGGAGGGTGGCAGAGACATGAAAGCTAACTGTGGCTGACACAGATTTTGTAAAGGTCCTCCTGTTCTGAGCCTCCTTGTGTAACCCCAGCCTCCAACGGTACTTGCTGCCTCCAATTCCAGAATCTTTTCAAGGTTCCAGTGGGTATTTCTCACTGTTCTCTTTTGGATTTGACTTTTCTCTTCTTTGTCAAGATATTTACCATTTCTCCATTCACTTTTTTTTTAAAGTAAACTTTATTTAGAACAGTTGTAGATTTACAAAATTATTGTGAAGATGGTACAGATTTCTCATATACTTCCACACCTAGTTTTCCCTATTATTAACATCTTACATTAGTGTGGTATATTTGTCCCAATTAAAGAACCCAATATTGATACATTATTATTAATTAAACTCCACAATTCATACAGATGCCTTAGTTTTTCCCTAATGTCCTTTTCCTCTTTCATGATCCCATCCAGGGTACCACATTTCATTTAGTTATCATATCCCCTTAGGCTTCTCTTGACTGTAACAGTTTCTTAGACTTTCCTAGTTTTTTATGATCTTTAGAGTGTTGAGAGGTACGGGTCAAGTATTTCATAAAACGTCCCTCAGTTTTTCTCACCATTAGATTGGGATACTGTGTTTCTGGGAAGAAGACTACAGAAGTAAAATGCCATTCTCATAACACTGTAACAAGAATACATCCTACCATATGACTTACCACTCTTGATGACGACCTTGATCACCTGGCTTGAGGAAGTGTTTGTCAGGTTTCTCCTACTCTTTTTCCCTTCCTTTTCCATACTGTCTTCTTTGGAAAAGAGTCACTACTCACAGCCCACACTAAACAAGCGAGGAGTTATGCTCCAACTTCTTAAAGGCCCTCATTCACTCTTTGTCTTCAAGAACTAATTAGAGGGAAGCGGACTTGGCCCAGTGGCTAGGGCGTCCACCTACCACATGGGAGGTCCACATTCAAACCCCGGGCCTCCTTGACCCATGTGGAGCTGGTCCATGTGCAGCGCTGATGCGCGCAAGGAGTGCCCTGCCACGCAGGGGTGTCCCCCGCGTAGGGGAGCCCCACGCACAAAGAGTGTGCCCCGTAAGGAGAGCCGCCCAGCACAAAAGAAAGTGCAGCCTGCCCAGGAATGGCACCACACACTTGGAGAGCTGACACAACAAGATGACACAACAACAAAAATAGAAACACAGGGAAACGGACTTTGGCCCAGTGGTTGGGGCGTCCGTCTACCACATGGGAGGCCGGCGGTTCAAACCCCGGGCCTCCTTGGCCCGTGTGGAGCTGGCCCATGCACAGTGCTGATGCGCGCAAGGAGTGCCGCGCCACGCAGGGGTGTCCCCCGCGGAGGGGAGCCCCATGCGCAAGGAGTGCACCCGTAAGGAGAGCCGCCCAGCGCTAAGGAGGGTGCAGCCTGCTGAGGAATGGCGCCGCCCACACTTCCCGTGCCGCTGACGACAACAGAGGCGGACAAAGAAACAAGACGCAGCAAATAGACACAGAAAACAGACAACCGGGGGAGGGGAATTAAATAAATTTTTTTAAAAATCTTTAAAAAAAAAATAGAAACACAGATTCCCGTGCCACTGACAACAACAGAAGCAGACAAAGAACACGCAGCAAAATGGACACAGAGCAGACAACTGGGGTGGGGGTGGGGAGGGGAGAGAAAGAAATAAAATAAATCTTAAAAAAAAAAAAAAGAACTAAATAGAGGGAGTGGATATGGCTCTAGCAGTTGAGTGCCCACCTCCCACATGGGAGGTCCTAGGTTTCATTCCGGGTGCCTCCTGAAAAACAACAAAAACAAAACAACAAGCAGAACAAATGATAAAACCAACTCAGGGAAGCCAATGCGGCTCAGGTGAGTACTGGCTTCCTACATATGAGCTCCCGGGGTCAATCCCCGGATGGATCTAAAAAAATCCTCAAAAAAAAGTCTAATTAGAAATTTTATTTTTTAATTTTTAAAAATTTTTTATTAAATTGTCTCTCTGTTTTTTAAAGATACATAAATCACAAAAGGTGTTACATTAAAAAATATAAGGGGTTCCCATATATCCCCCCTAACCCCCTCTACTCCCACATCAACAATTTCTTTCATCATTGTGGCACATTCATTGTATTTGATGAATACATTTTGGAGCACTGCTGCACCTCATAGATTATAGTTTACATTGTAGTTTACAGTCTCCCCCATTCCATTCAGTGCGTTATGGCAGGATATATATATGTCCAGCATCTGTCCCTGCAATATAATTTTTTTCAAAAGATTTTATTTTTTATTTATTTTTCTCCCCTTCCCCTCCCCCCCCAGTTGTCTGCTCTCTGTGTCCATTCTCTGTGTGTTCCTCTGTCTGCTTTGTATTCTTGTCAGCAGCATCCAGAATCTGTGTCTCTTTTTGTTGTGTCATCTTGCTGCATCAGCTCTCCGTGTGTGCGGCACCATTCCTGGAAAGTCTGCACTTTTTTCGCGCTGGGCAGCTCTCCTTTCTGGGCACACTCCTTGCACATGGGGCTCCCCTATGTGGGGGACATCCCTGCGTGGCACGGCACTCCTTGCACGCATCAGCACTGCGCATGGGCCAGCTTATCACACCAGTCAGGAGGCCCTGGGTTTGAACCTTGGACCTCCCATGTGGTAGGCAGATGCTCTATCTGTTGGGCCAAATCTGCTTCCCTGCAATATCATTTAGGACAACTCCAAGTCCCAAAAATGCCCCCACATCTCATCTCTACTTCCCTCTCCCTGCCCTCAGCAACTACCTTGGCCACTTTCTCCAGATCAATGCTACAGTTTCTGCCATTACTAGTCACAGTAGTTCTATAGTAAAATACCAGTAAGTTCACTCTAATCTATATTTCATTCCTCCATCCTCTGGATCCTGGGTTGGTGATGTTCACTCCACCTCTATATCAAGAGGGGGCTTAGATCCCACATGGTTGATGGATGCGATTCTCCTGCTTGGAGTTGTAGACACTCTCGGTTCCCTGGTGTGGTGGTTGACCATCTTCACCTCCCTGTTAGCTGACCTGTGCAAGTCCAACAAACTGAAGAGTAGGAGCTGCAACTCTGCTGAGGCTCAGGGCCCATCTGGCACATGGCCAGTCCAGAGATTGAAGTCTCCTGGGTATATATCAACCCCATGACCAACCACAAGTTCAGTAAAAGTGATAGAAGAGGCATGTGTAGAAAGTCCACATCTGAGTCCAACTGCATCACACTCAGGAACACAAATTTCCAGGTAGGGCCCACTGACAAGGCACTGAACTCCAGAGCCAACAGCCATGATTGTAGAACCTGTGTGTCTCCATAGCCCTCAGGAGCACCAGTACTTGGGGTTGTATCTACTTTAGCTGTCTCTGGGATCCTGCTGAGGCATGAGTATAAGTGCAACCCCTCTGATGACCTCCTGATATATGTCTCCCCGTTTCATCAGTGATGGAGTTTGTATTTGTGTTGTTTTTTTGTCTCCATATTCTGTTCCTATATTATTATTATTATTTTAGTTAGGCCAGTAAAAAGAACTTATTGGAAAATGGGGGAAAAGAACAGAATTTGCTGAGAAATGGTAGAGAAGGATGAAAATACGCACCAAGATTTGATGCAGGCTCCAGTTTTAACCTTTCCTCTATCTACTCCTTTTTCTTATCCCATAAACATACTTAAGTTGCTCTCATCTCAAAACAAAACACAAAACCCACCCAGGACTCTGTTTCCCTTTATGGACATCACCCATTCTCTTTCTACCTTTCATTACCTGGGACCTCAAAACAATAGTCATTGTTCCAACATCCTTACCTCCCACTGACTCTTCAACAACAGCAAGCTTATTTTTTTTCTGTCCTTGCCACTCTTCTGAAACTACTCTGGCAAGGGAGACCAGTGACATTCATAATGCCAAACCCAATGGACTCTCTTTCAGCTTTCCTTTTATGTGACATCTCTACACTATTAGGTCCATTGAACACTTCCTTCTTCAGAAACTCTCATTTCCGTTGACTTCCAAGTCACCACTCTCTGCTTCGCCTTCTCAACCATCTTCCTTTTCCATTTTCTACTCCTTAAATATTGGTTCTCCTCAATGTCTGTTCTTGACCCTATTTTCTTTTCACATTCTATGCTCTCTTTAGGTAATCTCTTCTATTCCCAGGACAATAGTAACCACTTTATGCTGATGACTGAAATCTATATTTCAAATTCAGGCATCTCTCTTCAACTCCAGATTTGAGTATTCAACTATCTCCTGTACATCTCCAGTTAGATGAGTATATTAGTCAGCCAAAGGGGTGCTGATGCCAAACACCAGAAATCTGCTGGGTGTTATAAAGGATATTTATTTGGGGTAGGAGCTTACAGTTACCAGGCCATAAAGCATAAATTACTTCCCTCACCAGAGTTTATATCCACATGTCAGAGCAAGATGTCTGTCAACATCTGCAAGGGTTCAGGCTTTCTGGGTTCCTCTGGGCTCAGCTCCTCTGTTTCTTCCACAAGGTCAGCTGTAGACTATGAGGCTCTCTAGGCTTTGCCTCTCTCCACAAGGTCAGCTGTAGACTATCAGGTGAACGGCTCTGTCCCTTTCCCTGGCGCTCCAGCCCAAGACTTCAGCATCAAACTCCAACATCAAAACTCCATCAGAAACCCACAACTCTGTCCTTTGCCATGCCTTTTATCTGTGAGTCCCCACTCCTTGAACGCCCTAATCATAACTCAGTCATGCCCAGGTACAGATCAGATTACAAGCATAATCCAGTATTTCTTTTTGGAATTCATCAATTTTATCAAACTGCTACAGATGAGTTCTAACAGATTCCTCAACCCCAACATGCCAAGATGTTTGGCTATCTCCACTGTTGCCTGTACCCTCAATCTGCTCCTCCTCCAGTGTCCCCTGTCTCAGAGATGGCACCACCATCCATCCAGTAACACAAGCCAAAAACCTGAGAATCAGTCTTGACTCTTCTCTCTTTCTCACCACCATACCCAAACTTTCATTGACTTTTGCTAATTCTATCTCCCTAATAGTTTTATATGTCCCCACTTCTCCATCTTCATTGTATTAGTTATTGTAAGTTTGACTACAAGTAATAGAAACCCTAATGCAAACTGGCTTAGACAATATGGAAATTATTTGGTTCACTTAGAAAATACCTCAGAAAGGTAAAGTTTCAGGCTTGGTTGATCCAGGAATGTTTCAATAACCTGAATTTTTCCATCTCTATTCTATTGACTTGAGTGTTGGCTTCATCCTAAGACTGGTTGCTTTCATGATTGTTGGATGTTTGCCAGTAGCAGTTGGGACTGTGTACTTCATTGTTCACATCCATCATGAAGAGAGTCAGAGTGGTTTCCTATGACTTACTAAAGAGCAAGGAAGAACTTTTCTTGTAGCTTCTAGTAATCCTGACCTCCTGCCTTATTAGCAAGAATTAACATAGGTTAAAATTTTGCCGTAATTGTTTCTGATTTAAAAACTAAAAATAAAACCTTAAACCTACAATAGAAGAGTCTTTTGTACTTCTCAGCCTTATTCCCCTCTCTCCCACCTCAGAGAAAACCACTATCCTGAAGTTAGTATATATGCTTCCCATCTATGTTTGTATATTTTTACAACATACTTTTAAAAATAGGTTGTATAGTTTTTCCTATGTGTTTTTAAAAATGTACATAAGTGTTATACATGTGAATAATATACGATGAACATTATATATATAAATAATATATACAATACATATAATAGTATATAAATTCTTTCTCCCCCTCTTCATCTCCCTCTTCTTCCCCCTTCCCTCTCCCCTTCCCCCAGCTGCACAGGCACACTTTCTCTTCTTCTTTTTCACCAGGAGGCCCCAAGGATTGAACCCGGGTCCTCCTATACGGTAGGTGGAGGCCCTATCACCTGAGCCACCTCTGCTTTCCTTGAATTTAAGTTTAGGCACAAAATTCTTGGTTGACTGTTATTTCCCTCAGCATTTTTATGATAATGATGTCTTTGTCTTCAGCAATGATGGAGAATCCACTATCGGTCTGATTATTGTTCCTATGTAGGTAGTCTATTCTCTTTAGTAACCTTCAAGAGTTTATCTTTCTCTTTGATGTTCAGCAATTCCTCAAAGGATGTGTTATATATGGGTTTGGTTTTTATTCTGTTAAGAATTGTTCATCAGTTGGTGAATTCATGTTTTTCTTCAGTTCAGGAAAATTCTCTACCATTTCCTCTTTGCGAACTGCTTCTCTTCTCCTGTGGCTACTTTTTTCCTCTGAACTCCTATTTGAAGGTTTCACCTTCTATAACCATGTCACTTATTCTCTCTTTCTTATTTTCTATCTCCTTATCAGTTTGTACCAACATCCTGAATTATTCTCTCATGTCTGTCTTTCAATTCATTAATCACTCTATAGCTGGATCAAATTAACTGCTTATACCTCTATTAAGTTTAAAAAAACATAAATATCTGGTGGTTCCTCAGAAAGTTAATAGAATTACCATATGACTCGGTAATTCCATTCCTAGGTATATACCCAAAAGAATAAAAAACAGGGACTTGAACAGATAATTGTATACCAATGTTCATTGTAGCATTATTCACATCAGCCAAAAGATGGAAACAACCCAAGTGTCCATCAGTGGATGAATGGACAAAAAAAAAAAAGGCTATATCCATACAATTGAATATTATTGTAAGAAGGAATGAAGTTCTGATACATGCTATAACCTGTATTAATCTTGAAAACATCATGTTGAGTAAAATAAGCCAGATACAACAGGACAGATTCTGTGTGATATCACTTATAATCGAAATAACTAGAATATGCAAATTCATAGAGACAGAAAAAAGATTACAGGACTCCAGAGGTAGAAGGAAGAGGGGAATGAGGAGTTAATGCTTAATGCGTACAGTATTTCTGTTTGGGGTGATAGAAAAATTTAGTAATTGTTCTAGTCTGCTAGGCTGTTGAAAGCAATATACCAGAAATGTGTTGGCTTTGACAATGGGGATTTCTTAGCTTACAAGCTTACAGTTGTGCCAGGAAAACGTCCAAAACAAGGCAACATCAAGATATCTTCTTCCTGAAGACCGCTGCCAGTGATCCTGGACTTCTGTGTCACCTGGCAGCACATGGCAGGGTCTGCTGGTCTCTCACTTCTCTTCCAGGTTTCTTTGCATCAAGATTCTTGCTTCTGTGATTTTCTCTCTCTTTTGCTCTCACTCTCTTCCTCTCTCCATATTCATCCCATTTATAAAGGACTCCAGTAAGAGGGTTAAGATCCACTCTGGGGGAAGCGGATGTGGCTCAAGCGATTGGGCTCCCATCTACCATATAGAAAGTCCAAGTTTTGATTCCCAGGGCCTCCTGGTGAAGGCCAGCTGGCTCATGTGGTGAGCTGACCCAAGCGGACAGCTGGCCCATGAGGAGTGCTGGCCTCTGTGGAGTGCCAGCCCACAGAGGAATGTTGGCCTGCACAGGAGGGCTGGACTGTATGGAGTGCTGGCCTGCATGCAGAGCTGGAGGAGGAAGATCACCCGACAAAAAGAGACACAAAGGAGAGACAATAAGAGATGCAGCAGACTAGGGAGCTGAGGTGGTGCAAGAGATTAAGTACCTCTCTCCCACTCGGGAAGGTGTCAGGATCAGTTCCTGGTGCTGCCTAAAGATAAGACAAGCAGACACAGAAGAACATACAGTGAATGGTCACAAAAAGCAGGCAGTGAGGGTAAATAAACCTTAAAAAAAAAAAAGATTCACTCTGGCCGGTGCCTTAACTGAAGTAACCTATCTAAAAGCCCTACTTACCATAGGTTCACACCCACAGGAATGGGTTAGCTCTAAGAACATACTCTTCTGTGGTCCATTCAGCTTCAAACTATCATAATATGTGATGGTGATGGTAGCACAATGTTGTAGATGTATTTCCTATCACTGAGTTTATATTTAAAAGTGGTTAAATGGGAAATTTTGTATTGTAGTTATGTTACCACAATTTTTTTAAAAAGGACATTAGGAAAAAAACTTGTGAGGTCTGAAATAAACTGTGGGGTTTGGTTAATGATGTGAAAAAAACATACACTGATCTCATGAGAAATAACTATCAGGAAATACAACAACACATGCACCTAAACCACCACTGTTAAAGATATGTTATCTTGAAAACATGATTCTAAGTGAAAGAAGTCGGTTGCAAAGACCACATTCCATTCGTATGAAATGTTCAGAGTAGGAAAATCCATAGATACAGAAAGTAGATAAGTGGTTTCCAGGGAATGCGGGCAGGGGTTGGGAAGGAGGAATGGGGAGTGCCTGCTGATGGTAGGAGGTTTCTTTTAGGGGGGAAGACAAAATGTTCTAAAATTGCATTGTGGTGATAGTTATACAACTTAGTGAATATACTAAAAACCATTGAATTATGTACTTTTTTAAAATGTATTTTTTATTTTATTTAAAAAGGGTTTTTAGATTATGTAAATGTTACATAAAAATATAGGGGATTCCCATATGCCCCACTCCCTATACCTCCCACGTTTTCCCATATTAACAATGTCTTTCATTAGTGTGGTACATCAACAATTGATGAAAAACATTTTGGAGCATAGCCACTAAGCATGGATTATAGTTTACGTTGTAGTTTACACTCTCTCCCATACAATTTTGTAGGTTATGGCAAGATACGTAATTGCCCGTATCTGTCATTGTAATGTCACTCAGGACAATTCCCAAGTCCCAAAAATGCCCCAATATTTCACCTGTTTTTCCCTCTCCCAGCCCTCATAACCTCCAGTGGCCACTACCTCCACGTTAATGATATAATTTTTTCCATTGCTAGAATCACAATAAGTCTATAGTAGGGAAGCAGATTTGGCTCAACTAATAGAGCATCTGCTTACCATATGGGAGGTCCAGAGTTCAAACCCAGGGCCTCCTGACCTGTGTGGTGAGCTGGCCCAAGCACAGTGCTGATGCACGCAAGGAATGCTGTTCCATGGAAGGTGTGTTCCCTGCATAGGGGAGCCCCATGCACAAGGAGTGTGCCCCATAAGGAGAGCTGCCCTGCACGAATGAAAGCACAGCCTGCCCAGGAGTGGCACTGCACACACGGAGAGCTGACGCAGCAAGATGATGCAATAAAAAGAGACACAGATTCCTGGTGCTGCTGATAAGTATGCAAGTGGACAAAGAACACACAGCAAATAGACACAGAGAGCAGACAACGGGGGAGGGGGGATCAGGGGGGAAAAGAGGAGAAAAATGAAAATAAATAACTTGTAAAAACATAATAAGTCTATAATAGAATACCAGCAAGTCTACTTTTTTCCCTCCCTCTCCCCCTCCCCCATCCTCCCTGCTGTTTGGTTGTCCGTGCCCATTTACTGTGTTATCCTCTATGTCTGTTTCTTTTTATATTCTCTTCTCCTTTTCTCCTCTAGGATTCACCAGGATTTGATCCCATGTGGAGAGAGGTTCCCTGTCACTTGCACCACCTCAGTTCCTGGTTTCTGTTGCGCCTCACCTTGACTCTCCCCTTTGTCTCTCTTTTGTTGTGTCATCATCTTGCTGGGCAGGACTGGCTCGTCACACAGGCCTGGCTCACTGCACAGGCATGCCTCTACCAGGAGGCCCCAGGGATCGAACCCAGGTCCTCCCATATGGTAGATGTAAGCCCAATCACTTGAGCCACATATGCTTCTCCCAGTAAGTCTACTTTAGTCCATAGTTCATTCCCCAATCTTGAGGATTCTAGAATGGTGATCCCCACTCCACCTCTAATTGAGAGGGGGCTTCAATCCCATGGGGCAGATGGACAGGACTCTTGTTTGTAGTTATAGACTCTTTCAGTACCTTGAGATGGTCATTGTCCATCATCATCTCCTTGTTAGTTGTCCTGGGTGAGTCCAATGAGCTAGAGAGTAGGTGTTGCAACTCCATTGAGATTAAGGGTCCAACTGGCACATGGATAGCCCAAAGATTTAAGTCTCTTGGACATACACCTATCAACTCTAGTACTAATTATAGGTTCAAATAGAAGGGTCAGAAGAGCCATGTTTAGGGAAACCATAACCGAGTCCCACTCTGTCATGCAGGGGAGCATAAATTCCAAAGAAGGACCCACTGGCAAGGCATCAAACCCCCAAGGTATCCACCCTGACCACAGTGTCTGGATGTTTCCAGAACCTTTACTAGCCCCACTATTTGATGCAGTATTTACTTTGATAGTCAATGAAAGTCTGCTGAGACATGCAGAAGCGTAACCTCTGGAATGACCTCCCAACTCACTTTGAAGTCTCTTAGCCATATAAACTCATTTGTCTTTACCTTTTCCCACCTTTGGTCAAGGCCCCCCTCCCCCAGTTGCATAGCTAATTGGTGCTTGGTAGTAATTCCTCAGTGCCAGGGAGGCTCATTCCTAGGAGTCATGACCCATGCTAGGGGGAAGGTAATGCATTTATATGTTGAGTTTGGCTTAGAGAGAGGTCACATTTGAGCAACAAGGAGGCAACTCTTAGGCACCTTATAATTCTAAGCTAAGTTTCAATTTCAAGGTAACAGTTCATAAGTACAGTAATCAATCTCAAGGACCCATCAATAGACCATCCTCCTTCACTAGTCATTGCTACTGTACTAAGGGGATTCTTGCTGTTCCATCAGAGAATGTGGCAGAGCTCCCTGGGATGGGAATTCAATATTCTTTCTGTTATTGTGTGAATCTCCACCCACTATGACAATGCCCAATGAAAATTGAACACATTTATATGCCTTATATGTATGCCCCGGTGACCCTCCTTCCACGTATCTCCCATCACTGACACCCTGCACAAATGATCCTCCCCTGTCATAGTTGTAACACTTCTGTGATCCAAAACTTCTTTAAAAATGAGGGCAAGAAAAGAGCCAAATACAATTATTAAGAAAATAAAATAATAATGATAGTTTTACAAATAAGAAATGAAAAATTAAAAAAAATAAAAAGTAAAAAATATTTGGGGTAGTAAAAATAATGGAAAATATTAAAATTTTTTTTACATTATGTCTTCCATAACTGTGAGATCTGTTGTCTTGTATGTATAGTGACATTTTCTTCCATTTATTCCCCCAGTGTCTGACTTTTTTTCATTTTGTCTTCGAAGATGTTTTAGGATACAGAAAAGTCATGTACAGAATATAGGGGATTCCCATATACCAAACATCTCCCCCCTCCCGTCCCCCTTTCCCCTATTAATAATATTTTACATGTGGGTGGTACATTTGTTACAGCTGATGAACAAGTATTGAAACATAGCTACCAACCATGGTCAATGGTTTACATTATGGTTTACATTTTGGACCATACACTTTAATAAATTTTGATGAAATTTAGCATAGCCTCTATCCATCATTGCAAGATCACATAGAACACTTCCATTTCCCCCCAAATGCCCCATATTCCATCTATTCCATTCTTCCCTTCCCCTCCTTCAGGACCTATGGCCACCACCAGGCTTCACTCCTTGAAGAACAAGATTCATAGTTACTTGCAACAACACTGAGAGCTTGACATACTGCTCGGTCCTCCCTTATTAGTCACTGCCTATGCTCTCAAGAGACTCCTGTCCCTCTATTTGAGACATAGCAGGACTCCCCAGGATGGGAGTCCAACACCTTCCTTCTCATTATCTAGGTCTCCACCCACTGATACAACCCATTATGACAAGATGAACACTCACATACTCCGTAGAAGCTTGCCCCAGGTGTGCCCTGTCCTGCATGCCCCCACATTCAACATCCTAAACCAGTAACCCTCCCCTGCCGTGTTGCCAAAAGAACATTCCCAACATTGGAGTTTTAACCACATACCGGCCAATCCCAGTGTTCACCTGCTCCCTCCCCCAACCCTCCCCCCAGCTCCATGGACAGTCCAACCCACCCTCCCCACGCTACCCCCCTGACAAACCAGCACTGCCCAACCCAAAAGTATCACTGCACCACTGTCTTGCCCCGCCACTGCACAACTATACACTTCTACCTTATCATAGATTTTACCCATATGGACATTGGTTCACAACCTTCTTCTCACTTTCTAACTCTTGTAAACCTATCTTCTAGACTCTAGCTCTGTGAGTATGCTCACTTTGCTTAATTCGTATCAATGAGGTCATGTAATATTTGTCCTTCAGTTCCTGGCTTGCTTTGCTCAACATAAGGTCTTTAAGATTCATCCATGTTATCCCATGTGTTAATACTGCATTCCTTCTTACAGTTAAGGAATGTTCCATTGTATGTATATACCACAATTTGTTATCCATTCATCTGTTGACGGACATTTGGGTTGATTCCAACTTTTGGCAATAGTGAATAATGCCGCTATGAACATTGGTGTGCATATGTCTGTTAGTGTCCTTGCTTTCAATTCTGGGTATATACCCAGCGGTGGAACTGCTAGATCATATGGCAGTTCTATACTTAGCTTTCTGAGGAACCGCCAAACTGTCCTCCACAATGGCTACACCATTCTACATTCCCACCAGCAGTGAGTGAGGGTTCCCATTCCTCCACATCCTCTCCAACACTTGTAGTCCTCTGTTTTTTCAATAGCCGCCAGTCTAATGGTGGCTAATGATATCTCATTGTAGTTTTGATTTGCCTTTCCCTAATAGCTAGTGATGTTGAGCATATTTTCATGTGTTTTTTAGCCATTTGTATTTCTTCTTTGGAGACATGTCTATTCATATCACTTGCCCACTTTTAAAATAGGTTGTGGAAAGCGGATTTGGCCCAATGGTTAGGGCGTCAGCCTACCACAGGAGAGGTCCAAGGTTCAAACCCTGGGCCTCCTGACCCATGTGATGAACTGGCCCACACACAGTGCTGATGCGCACAAGGAGTGCCCTGCCATGCAGGGGTGTCCCCCACGTAGGGGAGCCCCACCTGCAAGAAGTGTGTCCTGCAAGGAGAGTCGCCCAGCGCAAAAAAAGTGTAGCATGCCCAGGAATGGCACCGCATACACAGAGAGCTGACAGCAGCAAGATGATGCAACAAAAAGAGACACGGATTCTGGGTGTTGCTGACAAGAATACAAAGTGGACACAGAAGAACACACAGGGAATGGACACAGAGAACAGACAATTGGGGCGGAGAAGGGGAGAGAAATAAGTTTTAAAAAGAAATCTTAAAAAAAATAATAAATAAAATAAAATGGGTTGTTTCTCTTTTTATTTTCGTTTATATATGCTGGATGTTAGGCTCCTATCAGATATATGGTTACCAAATAATTTCTCCCATTGAGTAGGCTGTCTTTTCACTTTCTTGACAAACTCCTTTGAGGTGCAAAAGTTTTTAATTTTGAGGAGTTCCCATTTATCTATTTTTTTCTTTCATTGCTCATGCTTTGGGTGTAAAGTTCATGAAACCATTTCTTAATACAAGATCCTGTAGATACTTCCCTACATTATCTTCCAAGATCTTTATGGTCTTGGCTCATATTTAGATCTTTGATCCATCTTGAGTTAATTTTTGTATAAGGTGTGAGACAGTGTTCCTCTCTCATTCTTTTGGATATGGATATCCTGTTCTCCAAGCACCATTTGTTGAAGAGGCCATTCTCCCCCAGTTGAATGGGTCTGGTCGCCTTGTCAAATATCAGTTGACTACATATGCAAGGATCTATATCAGAACTCTCAATTCAGTCCAATTGGTAAGTATGTCTATTCTTGTGCCAATACCATGCAGTTCTGACCACTGTAGCTTTGTAGTATGTTTTAAAGTCAGGTAGTGTGATTCCTGTTATTTTCTTTCTTTTTTTTTTTAAGATTTATTTTATTATTTATTTATCTCCTTCCCCACCTGTTGTCTACTCTCTGTGTCCATTCGCTGTGTGTTCTGTGTCCACTTGCATTCTTGGCAGCACCAGGAATCTGTGTCTCTTTTTGTTGTATCATCTTGCTGTGTCAGCTTTCTATATGTGTGGTGCCACTCCTGGGTGGGCTGCGCTTTTCTTGTGTGGGGTGACTCAATGCAGGACGCACTCCTTGCGCATAGGACTCCCCTACATGGGAGACATCTTTGCGTGGCATGGCTCTCTTTGTGAGCATCAGCATTGAGCATGGGCCAGCTCATCACACGGGTCAGGAGGCCCTGGGTTTGAACCCTGGACCTCCCATATGGTAGATGGACACTCTATCAGTTGAGCCAAATCTGCTTCTCTCAAATTGTTCTTTAATCTGTAATTTTTGGGGAGCAAATTTCCTCATTCATTGCTTCTGTCCTCTCTCTATCATGACATTTGTTTCTTTGTGTATTTGGTTCTTTTAGGGGGCAGGGCTGGTCATTCTTTAAGTTTTGGGGGGATTCCTCTGGGGAGACTATATGTGTTTACATGTGCAAGAACTCTTATGAGGTCCACCACTTCTGTTTTTGCTAATTTCGTGGCCTGGGGTTCTCAAACATCAAGGCTAGCGTGTACTCAGATCCCACCTCTGAAACTGGCAGAATCTTGGGGTTTTCATTTTTCTACCCACAGACACCAAGCAAATAACTCTCTCTTGCTGTGCTGCTTGGCCCAATGGCACAGTTTTTCTAGAACTTGCCTTATTCACCAAACAGCCCTTCTGGATCTTGGCTTTCAGCAAGAAACCTGGTTCCAGGTCATGGACCCAAGGCCACATCATCCATCCCCAGAGAGGTAGAATGTTCCTGATTCAGAACTCTATGGGACTCTGGGCTTCAGCCGAGTGTGTTCCGTGACTGCTGATGAGGGACTCATTGGGAGTTTTTAGAGTGAACTTTTAATTGATACCTAATATACTTCTAGGAAAGTGCACAAAGTCATCAGTGAACAGTCTGATGGATTTTTAAAATAAAGTGCACACACTTGTATAATTGCCACACAAATCAATATATAGACCTTTTGCCCTCAGCCCTTCCAGAAGCTTCCTCATGCCCCTGCAGCCTTTTCTCCCCTCTGAAAGAGCACAGTTATTCCGACTTCTAATGGCATAGATCAGTTTTGACCATTTTGTACTTTATATAAATGGAATCCTACAGTATGCACTCTTCAATGTCTGGCTTCTTTTTCTCATCAATATGCTTGTGAGATTCACCCATATCTTCGCATGTAGTTGTAGTTCATTTGTTTTCATTGCTGCAGGGTCCTATTCTATGAAAATACCACAGTTTTAAAATCCATTCCAGTAATAATTGACACTTGGGTAGGTTCTTTTGGGGGCTATAATAAATAGTATTTCTACGAACCTTCTTTTTTACGTTTTTGGTACTTTGGTTAACACATATATGCCTTTCTGTTGGGTATATACCTAGGAGTGGAATTGTTAGGTCATATATATGCTCAGTTTTAGCAAGTACTGTCAAACCATTTTCCAGAGTTGTTGTACCAATTTACACCCCCACTAGTGGTGTGGAACAGTTTTAGTGTCAGTGGGCCACCTAGTAAAGGATTCAAAACCAGAGCAACTCTTGTCCCTCAACTACACAGGATTGAGAATTATTGTTCTTTTTCAAGGTGAAGAAATCAGACCCATGCCAGAACCTTTTGTATATGTCTTTTATACTTCATGCTATAAGTATATATTAAAATCACTACCATTTTTTAGCTCCTTACCAAGTACCAGGCACCATTCTCAGAGGCAGTCTTGTCCAAGAGGTAGAGGCAATAGTAGCCATGAGGTAGGTACTCTCATTATTCACATTTTTCAGGCGAGGCAGCTGCTGCTCAGAAAGACGAACAAACTGTCCCAGGGCCGCAGCACCTGAGGCAGCAGAGCTGGGCTTCAGGACAGGTCCAGGCTGACACCAAAGCCTGGCTTTTCACGCCACACTGCAAATATGCCCCTGTGTCGTTCCAGAGGGTGCGCTTGGCCTCTTTCAAAAGACTCTTCTGCACTGTTTTTACAAAATACAAATACAAATATACTAGATAGCAGCTATGTGCAGCAGGGGAAACATAGAGAGATTGAGAGGTGATGAGTTTTGTTTGTTTTTTGTTTATTATTATTATTATATAATTGGAATAATGAAATTGTTCTAAGAATGATTAAAGTGATAAATGCACAAATATGTGATTGTACCAAATATCACTGATTGTACACTTTGGATGGATTTATGGTTTATTAATATGTATCAATAAAAAAACTCTTTTAGAGATGTTTTAAAGACCTAAAATATCAAGCTATTTACTGTCATACATGGCTACCTGGACCAGATGAAATTTGTCCAACTTTAGCCTTGAAATTACTAATGCCTTTGTGTCAGTGGATGAAACCAAGTGAGCAGTCACTGGCACCTCAGTAACATTGGCTGAATAAATTCTAGGAACATTCACCTTTGTGCTGTTGATCAGGGACCTTGCTGGCTGCAGCTCCCAGCCTCTGACCACCAGGGGGCACAATTCATCCCCAGGGCACCCTGATTTCCGAAAATGAGTTCCCGGGGAAAAGGGGTACCAGGGAAGGGAGAGGCTCTGCCAGAAAATTCTGCGTTTAGAAAGAAGATTTGGGTTTTTCAGAGTGTGATCGAGGGCCACCAAATCCTGATCACCTAGGGTACATGGTTAAAATGCAGACTCTCAGCATTTGCCCCAGACTGAGAGAAACAGACTTTTTGGGAGTAGGCCCTGAAAACTGTATGTCATACAAGGTCTCCATATGATTATTTTTTTCCATTCACAGGGCTCTGAATTCAGATGACCTGGATTCAAATATTGACTTTTCCACATGTTAACTGTGTGACCTTGAGCAAGTCAACTAACCTGAGATTCAAATTCATCGTAATTGGGGAATGTTGAAGCATACCCAACTCAGAGCTGTTGTGAGGAATAAATGAGCCAATTCATGTAGAGAGCTTGGGATGGCGCCTGGCATGTAACAAATGCTGTGTCTTAGCATTTATAAATCTTAGATATTGTTGTTATAATAACCATCTCAGGAAGGTGTGTGGTGAGGGGACAAGAGAGTGATAGATGGGAACTGGAAGAAATTTGGGATATAAGATTCCAGTCTAGACTTTGCTACTCACCAGCAGTATGACCTTGAGCAAGTCATTTAATTAACTTCCCCAGGCCTCAGTTTCTACACTTACATAATAAGGGAGTGGGACTAAATTGACTGCGAGATCCGTAAAGTTTTATGGAAACTTTACAGAATTTGAGGATCCTCCTGAGTGTGCTCTCTCTCACACACCCATCTTCCTTCGTCTCTACTCCTAGAGCCCCTTGTGGTTCTGCCACATTGAATTAGCTTGCTAACTCTCTTCCCTGCTGTTTGTAAAGGGGGCAGGGCCCTCATCATCCCAAGACTTCAAAGTCTGCCACATGGTTCCTATGCGCTAAATATCATTTATATGGAAGAAATGAGATATGTACAGTGCGACACAAATGTGAGGAATGAGGATAATTTTTATTTCTAGTTGGTCTTCAAGAAAATGGCTATTGGGGTGGGAAAGAGGGTTAGGCCAGGAATGCCTTAAAGGGGCCTGGGGACCTAAGAAGACCACCCTGGAGTAGTCAGTGGACAGAGAGCTGGGTGCAGGGAATGGGTAAAAGGAAGAAGAGGCTGCAGTTGGAGAGCCTACAGTACAGTGTGGGTCACCCACCAGACTCCTCCGGCAATGGACCTTCTCTTTGTTGCTGATTTGTTTTTTTGAGAGAAGCAGGAATGGAGTCATCGCCTAGCCTAGGAACCTGAGCATGGATATTCAACAAATATTTATCTGAGAATCATGGCCTGGGAGAGCTGAAAGGAAACATGAGGTTTGAGTCAATCCTCTCATTTTTATGACAAAGAAGAAAACCATGAGCCAGAAAGACAAGTCCCTTACTCAGGATGACATACCTGGCAATGGAGAGAAGAGCCTGGCCCTGCCAGCTCCCAGCCAGGATCCTCCCTCCTCTGACACTTTTGGATGCACAGGGAATGCACACAGGTGGGGGATTTCCTGGATATGTGGACATGTCTTTAGGGTCTTTCAGTATGTCCAGCTCTGTGTGACTGGCTGCCTCCTGCATGACTCAACTTGGATGTCCCAGACATTTTAGATGCAGTTAGCCAAAGCTGAGCTTATCACCTTCTCCCCGAATCTTCTCCCTCCCCCATGTGTTTCCTGTCTCAGCAAATGATGCCACCATTTACTATTCCACTTCCCAGATTAGAAATCTGGGTAGCACCCTCGACTTCTGCTTCTCCCTCATCCTCCATGTTCCTTACCAGCGCTTGCCAAGCTTACCTCCTACTCTGCCTCCACTTCATCCCCATTCCCACTACTGCGGCTTCAGCTCAGGACTCATCATCTCCAGGTACTTCATCAGACTCTGCAGTGGACTCCTCGTCAGCCTCTGCAGTCTATGCTCAGTCTTCAGTCCCCACCAGACCGAAGCATCTCCTGAAGGCTGTTTGTAAAACATGAATCTCCTCAAATATTTATTGAGGTCCTGTGCTTGGTGCTGAATGAATGATGATGAACTAACAGACATGTCCAAGAGTCGATCAGAGGAAGGGAGATGTGGACAAGTAAATGGGTAATTATAATACAGCATAGTAAGTGCTATGATGGGCAAGTACAGGTGAGATATGAGCATGGGAAAAGACAGCTACCTGAACTGGGTGCATTGACTGAATAAACCTGTGTAAATGAAAACTCCTAATCCTGTGAGATTTCAATATCTTCTTATCCCTCTGTGTCTTTGTAGGCTGTGTGTGCACCGTGTATTGTGAGTATGTGTGTCTGTTAGGAATAGATTCAAAATAACTGTGGTTTAAACAAGATTGTGTTAGTCCAGCCGAAGGGGTGCTGGTGCAAAATACCAGAAATCCGCTGGCTTTTGTAAAGAGTATTTATTTGGGGTAGAAGCTTACAGTTACCAGTCCAGAAAGCGTGAGTTACATTCCTCACCAAAGTCTGTTGCCACATGTTGGAGCGAGATGCTTGCCCAACATCTGCAAGTGTTCAGGCTTCCTGGGTCCCTCTCTTCCCAGGACTTGTTTCTGTTTGGGCTCAGCTGCTCTGCTTTCTCCACAAGGCCAGCTGTAGACTTTAAGAACAGCTCGTCTGTCTTCCCGGGGCCTCTGCCGTGTCTCATTGAGCCTTCTCTGCTTCTCTGTGTGCTTACTTCCCAGGCTCCAGCATTAAAACTCCAACTCTCTTCTCTGTCGTGTCTTTTCTCTGTGAGTCCCCACCAACCAAGATGGCGGTGATGCAACGGTCTTCTGATGTGGCCTAATCAAAGCCTTAATCATTATTTAATCAAGTAAAAGTGAAACCTCTGAAGCCCATATAATCTCATATACTCAGAGGGGCAGACCAGTTTACAAACATAATCCAATAATTATTTTTGGAATTCATAAATATCAAAGGGAGAAGTTTATTTTTCTCTGATTTAAGTCTAGCCCTAAATGAAGTAGGGCTGGTGTGGTATTTTAAAAACAAAGTTGCAAATTCCTTGACTCTCTTCCCATCAAGAGGTCAGGGTCTCTCTCCTGGAATCCAGGAGGTAGGGGGTAGGGCTTGAGCAATAGAATAGGTGGAATTGGTGTCAGGTGACTTCTTTTTTTAAAAAGATTTTTCTCTCTCTCTCTCCCCTGCCCTGACCTCCCCACGCCAGCTGTCTGCTCTCTGTCCATTCGCTGTGTGTTCTGTGTCCACTTGTATTCTTGTCAGCAGCACCGGGAATCTGTGTCGTGTTTTGTTGTGTCATCTTGCTGCATCAGCTCTCCGTGTGTGTGGCGCCATTCCTGGGCAAGCTGTGCTTTTTTCACACTGGGCAGCTCTCCTGACGGGGCACACTCCTTGTGCATGGGGCTCTCCTGTGTGGCACAGCACTCCTTGCGCGCATCAGCACTGCACTGGGCCAACTCCACATGGGTCAGGAGGCCCTGGGTTTGAACCTTGGACCTCCCATGTGGTAGGCAGACACCCTATCCATTGGGCCAAGTCTGCTTCCCTCAGGTGACTTCTGAGGCTAGGTCACGAAGGGCCATGCCATGTCTGTCTTGGTCACTGGAACGCTTGTCCTTGCAGCCCTGAGCTGCCATGGGAAATCGCACAGTCCCTAGGCTGTCATGCTGGAGAAGCCACATGTGGTTGCTCCAGTTGACAGCCCCAGCTGAGCCCTTCAGCTGTCCCTGTCAGGGTGCCAGACGTGTGAGTGAAGCCGACTCAGACTCCCCCAGCCAACCCACCCACCAGCTGAGTATCATCAAATGATCTCAGTCAATATCACAAGGAACAAAACTTGGCCTGCCTGGAGGTTGCACATACCACTTCCACGTCTGTCCCACTGACCGTGTCACATGGCCGCACCTAGCTGAAAAGAAGGCTGGGAAATGAGGCCTTAATTCTGGGTGGCCATTGCCCAGCTGAAATAAAAAGGTCTCATTACTATAGAAGAAAGAGAAGTTTCTGCCACATTGTGTGCATGTGATTGCAGGTGTCTGCCCTTAGAACCTGCAGCTCCTGGGCCTGGGCCTGAGCCCCAGCCTCCCAGAACCAGACCACTGACTCCTTCTCTACCTGGCAGCTACTCCCTGGGACCCACACTCACTCCTGGGTGGGTGAGAGGACCCTGGGTTAGGGTAGCGAATTCCCAGCATCCTCCAGAGAAGAAGGGGGTCAGGCAGGAGGCAGGCCCAGTCTGGAACCCTCGGTAATACTTCCGAGCCTGGCCTGGGGGGCCCATCACCTGGGCCAACCTGGCTGAAACACCCACAGGCCGGTCTCTTGGTCCTTGGGAGGAGCCTTTCTCCTAGCCAACTTCCTGCTTCTGCGTGGCAAAACCAGTTCCTGCCAACGTTCCCATCGCATCCTCGCCTGGGGAAGTGCCTGTGTGACTTGCTCATTCAACGCTGCTGAAGGGACAGCCTGAGTGATACCAGAGGGCAGTCAATCAGTGAGTCTTTGTGGTGCATCTGTACAATGTTGCTCAGTGGTTGTGGGACAATCTTTGAGGAGTCAGAAAATTGGGTGAGGATCAGCCTCTACCACCTATGGGTTGTGAGTTCTTGGGAAAGGTGTTTTTGCTCTCTGAGAATCAGTTTCCTCATGTAGAAAATGGGGATAATAAGAACTGCCTTGTAGGATTTTTTTGAGAATTAAATGAAATAATATAGGTAAAGCACCTACCATAATGCCTGGCCCATAACAAGCATTCAATGCATATTAGCTATTATTATTTTTACTAAGTCTTGCAGAACTAAAAGCATCTCTGCCCTTAAAGAAATGAGTTAGGATGATAAACTTTTATATGGTTGTTGATGTAATTGTACTGAGATCTTGCCCATTTTTCTTCTTATTGGTATTTCTTTTTTTTTTTTTTTGGAGAATTCACATTTATTGACTAACAGATGTGATACAATCTGGAATTCCTGGATCCCCCCAAATTTCACTTTTTGGAACATCTGACCCGTTAGTTTTTAGCATCAAGAGGCTTTGTAACAGCCTGATGTTGATCTGACAATGGATTGGCAACCTTCCCCCACTGGCACTTTAATCTGCCTGTTAACGAGTCCTTTGTTTCTGCATTCTCCCAGGGAATGGCCTACTGCCCTCCTTTCTGTACAATCTGGGCAAACCGACTGGTGATGGCAAGGGCAGTGGCAATGAAGCGGTCCGCACAGCGAGGGAGACAATTTTCAGTGTGAGAGTCTAGGCGATTTCCTGGCTTCTCCACACGCTTGTCCCGACATAGCTCCATGAAGCGATGCACCTGGGCAGTGTGAACGGCGCCTCCTGCTGTTCGGCAGCCACTAGGTGCTGCAATTCTGCTTGGTCCGCCTCCCCGAGCTCCGCCACTGTCCACGTACCGCTCGGCCCCCTTATTGGTATTTCAACATCCCATTCCCACCACTGCCCCCCATTTCAAGCAGCTGGTTTGTCTTGTGCTCATTGCATCAGGGGATGGATGCACCAGAAGTCGTTTTCTGGCCCAACTCTCCAAAAAAACCTAGGTTTCAGGGGATTGGAAAGGACTCTGAGCATAGATTGAATATTCGAGGAAAATAATCATGCACAAGAGGAGTAGATTTGAGGGGAGCAGGGTTCCCCCCAGAATCTAGAGATGCTTCCTGCTGGCTTAGGGGAGGAAAAGACAGAGGAAAAGTGATGACTGTGTCCTGAATCCCAGCAAGAGGGACCCTTTGATGTACCTGGGGCCAGAGCCTAGGGGAGCAGAATGGTCATGGCTGCCTGGTGAAGCTGGCAGGTGGACACTTGACCCCAGGAGTCCTGTGCACTCAACTCTGGCAGTAAAGAAAACCACCAGGCCAGAAGCAAAGGGCATCTCAACAGTAACCCATGTGTGGCCAATAACTGGATGGACGATGGATGGCCCAGCGATACCAACCAGAGCAGATGACAGAGGACTGAGTGCTGCACTGCTGCCTTGGGACACTGTGACAAAATCCTGGTGCAGAGGGAGGGGGAACCTAAAACTGACTGGGATTAAAGGTAAGTATCGGAAGTGGACTTGGCCCAATGAATAGGGCATCCGCCTACCACATGGGAGGTCCACGGTTCAAACCCCGGGCCTCCTTGACCCGTGTGGAGCTGGCCCATGCGCAGTGCTGATGTGTGCAAGGAATGTCGTGCCACGCAGGGGTGTCCCCGCGTAGGGGAGCCCCACAAGCAAGGAGTGTGCCCCATAAGGAGAGCCTCCCAGGGCAAAAAAAGTGCAGCTTGTCCAGGAGTGGTGCCGCACACACAGAGAGCTAACAAAGCAAGATGATGCAACAAAAAGAGACACAGGTGTCCTTGCCACTGACAACAGCAGAAGTGGATAAAAAGAAGAACACGCAGCAAATGGACACAGAGAACAGACAACTGGGGTGGGGGGTGGGGGGTTGGGGTTGGGGGATGGGCGGGGGAGAAGGGGAAATAAATAAATAAAATAAATCTTTAAAAAAAAAAAAAGTATCTAGGGAAGCAGACTTGGCCCAGTGGATAGGGCGTCCATCTACCACATGGGAGGTCCATGGTTCAAACCCCGGGCCTCCTTGACCTGTGTGCAGCTGGCCCATGCACAGTGCTGATGCGCGCAAGGAATGCCATGCCACGCAGGAGTGTCCCCTGTGTAGGGGGGCCCCACGCACAAGGAGTGCACCCTTTAAGGAGAGCCGCCCAGCACGAAAGAAAGTGCAGCCTGCTCAAGAATGGTGCCACATACATGGAGAGCTGACACAACAAGATGACACAACAAAAAGAAACACAGATTCCCAGTGCTGCTGATAAGGATAGAAGCGGTCACAGAAGAACACACCGTGAATGGACACAGAGAGCAGACAACTGGGGCGGGGGGAAGGGGAGAGAAATAAATAAATAAAATAATAAAAGAAATCTTAAAGAAAGAAAGTGTCTATTTTCTATACCCCGTAGTTGAAGATGGAGTCATTCTGGCTAGGCTTGTGTCAAAGTGTTACTATTTTATAGTTTATGGTGTGAAGCTATGGAGGTGGAGTCACCCAGACCTGAATTTGAATTCCACCTGTGTGACCCAAGCTGTCACTCAGCCTCTGAGACCCTCGGTTTCCTCTGTTACAAAGTAAGGGTCCTCAAACCAACCTCACAGAACTGGTGGAAGGATTTGAATGAAGCAAGGAATGTAAAGCTCCTGCATGTCTGGCGCTGGGAAGCCCTCCACTATGTGCTGGGTCTTTCACATGAACAAGGACCTGAGAGGTAGAGTGATCTGTCCAACGTCACACAGTGAGCGACAGAGCCCTGGGCGCTGATTGCAGGCTCGGACACTGAGAGTGTTCAGGAAGCTGGAGAAGCTGGGAAAGGCTTTCTAGAGAAGCGGGCCCTCTCCTGGGGAGGGTCTCTAACCTTCATCCCAAGCTTCCCTGGGACCCTCCCTCAAGCCAGGAGAAAAGGGCTGCGCCAGAAGGAACTCCTGCTCTGGGGACAGAATGATTCATTCCTGCCAGAATAAGCCGAGCTCCCCTGGGACAGGTGTTTTCCAAGCCAGGCCTCACCTGTGCCTCCACGTGGGGGACACACAGAAACCTCGGGGAGTCCATGTTTGTGGATGAAGGCCATAACCACGACTGGATCTGGAGGCGGCAGGAGGCGCTGGAGGTGGGGGGATGCTCGGCCCGTTGCCCTGAGCGGGCAGGATTCTGAACGCGAGGGAGATGCCCTCTGTGTCTCCCAGCTTTTGCCCCCAACCTTTCTGCGTGTTCTTCCTGCAGGACCCCAAGGCCTGGAGCAAGCAGCAGATTAATTTTGTCCTCTGGCTCTCAGGGACACCGCCTTCCTCTCAGGTCAGAGAATGGTGGGCCTGGCTCTGGGGACCTCCACACTCCAGAGCCACAGTTGGAAGGGTTTCGTAAGGACTGAAGGAGCAGGCCTTGTCTACGGGACTGGTTTAATGGGCATTTATTTTCTGGGATCCAAGAGCTGTATGGGTCTTTTTCCCATGCCCTACCATCTCTGAACCACAGCCCTCTCTCCTTTGGGAGATGTCACAGTGTAAAGAGCACACAGGCTTTGGAGGCAGCAGACCTAGACTGAAGTCCTGGCTTTGCCACTAAGTTTTCCCATCTGTAAAATGGGGATAATCATGTCTACCTCCAGGAACTGTGGGGAGGACTTCAGGAAGAACAGGTGTGACAGTCCTGACATGGAGCAGTTGGTTGCTAACCCTCCCTTCCTGGAGAGGAAGGTGGGTTCAGAAAGATTTTCTCCTGGTTCAAGGGACTCCTAAGTGCCCAGCCCACCATATGCCACAAGGAATTGAGGAGAAACAGGGGAGAAAATTTACTGCCTCCTGAACTCAGAAACTTCAGAGCAGGGCTGGCGAAAGTAGATGTTCAAAAGCTGGCTCACAAAAAGAAAAGTACACATGTACACACACACATATATTCATGCATAAGTTTATTGTAAATTTTATAAAGTTATAAATAATAAAATGTACAATCTCCTTATTGTGAATTCCACATAACCCATTGATTCCCACAAAATGCTTTTGTTGGGTTTTATCAGGTCACATTGTGTTTTGTTCATTATGGAATTTTTTTGCATTAAAAAAAATACAGCATTAAAATATTGTTTATCTCGATTACTTTCGTGCCCGAGGTGAATGCCTCACTCCTGTCACCTTAGTTGCTACCTGGCCTGGGAGACAGGTGTGGACTGATTGGAGAGTCAGGGTGAGTTTTGGCTCCTTTGCTCCTGAGTTTTTTGTGTTTTTTTTGCCTTTAAGCCCACTCCCCTCCCGGGCCTCAGTTTCCCCATCTTTTGAATGGAGGTAGGGTGTGGGGCGGGAGGAGCGTCAGGACCCTTCAGTTGGTGTCACTCTTGGGCCCTGTGCGCCAGGGCTTTGGGAGGGCAGGCACACGCTAGGATCCTGAGCTGGGAGTCTTCCTCCTGGGCCTCCGCTGTCTTGCAGGCTTCTGGTATCTGTGCGGCTCCAAGGAAGTTCCAGAGAACGCCTGCCCCGCAGGCCGCCTCCCCACTTCCAGGAGATGCGAGTTTGAGTTCGGAGGTGGGACAGGACCCACCAGAGGGGAGCGGAGGCAGAGAGGCGGGGGAGGGGCTGCTGAACGCGGATGCGCGGGGTCCCTGCGGTGACCTTGGGGCGCTGGCAGGTCGTTTCCTTCGCGCGCTTCCTCCTGACCTACAGCCGCTGAGAGCAGCTTGTTCACCCCCTTTTGGTGTTTTCCTTTTCGAAGCCTAGAATCAAAAGGTCAACTCTTTTATTCTCTGCCTGTAATCAGGGAAACACATTACTAAGCCCAAACCAGTGGTTCTCAACTGGGGGCAGTTTTGTTCCTTAGGGGACTTTTAGCAGCGGGGACAATTTATTTTTTAAATATTTATTTATTTATTTCCCCTTTCCTTTCCTTACAGGGCACACTCCTTGCGTATGGGGTTTCCCTACACAGGGACACCCCTGCGTGGCAGGACACTCCTTGCACACATCAGCACTGCGCATGGGCCAGCTGCACACGGGTCAAGGAGGCCCGGGGTTGGAACCGTGGACCTCCCATGTGGTAGGCGGACGCCCTAACCACTGGGCCAAGTCCGCTTCCCGGGACTTCTTTTATTGCCTTGACTGCCGGGAGGGAGGGCAGCTACTAGCATTGAGTGGGGAGAGCCCAAAGATACCAGCAAACACCCTACAGTGCACAGGACAGCCCCCTACCACGAAAAACAATCATGTCCAAACTGTCGATGGAGTTGGGGTTGAAGCTGCACTCAAGGAACTCTGGCCTACGCAGACAGGGCTCTGCCCTAGTTTCAAAGTTCTCCTGGGAAGCTATGTTCTAGTCCATTGCCTGAAAGTCCTGGCACCCAGAAACATCTAACTTCATTCGTTCGTGTGGCTATTTTAGAATTTTCTTTCCCCTCTATTCCAAGAGGAGATGAAAAGTGAGTTCCTCAATCCCCAACTCTCTTCTTAGGCTAAGTGGCATTTCCTTCTCACTTTCCTCTGGCGTGTCGATTTCTTTCTCCTCCATTCTTTTCCTAGGAGGACTCATATCAAGAGGAGGAAGGACTCAGTTCTGGTTTCTCAGATTTGAGAAGGAGCCTGAGCCGCTGCTCTGGGGAGAGTCAAAGCCCACTGGGGGCCAAGGGTCAACAAGGATGGGGAGCCCACATAATAATATTTGAACAAATCCTCTTGCCACTGACTCCTGGCTGTCTTTGCCTGGCTAGAAAAGAAGAAAATTCTGAGGCCTCCATCTCCAAGGTGCCTCCGGCAGGCATAGAATGCCAGGTCTATCGCAGCACCTACTGCCTGGGGGAAGTGGGAATAGTCAGGCTGGGGGTGTCCAGGAGCCGAGTGAGGAGAAGGGTACTGGGGAGGGAGAGGAGCTGTCAATAGCAAGAATAATGGCTTTCATCTGCAATTTCATATTAAAATTTCTACTTTACAGTTGAGTAAACAGTCCCAGAGACTGGTAAAGTAAAGTAATTGGCCCCATAGGCACACACACATAGCAAGTGGCAGGGTCTGGATTTGAACCCAGGTCTGTCTAATCTCAAAGGGCAGAGAAAGAAAAGGCAAAGAGGGAGAATGAAGGAGTTGCCTAAAAGGAGACATAGGTGAGTGTATTAGTCAGCCAAAGGGGTGTTGATGCAAAATACTAGAAATTGGTTGGTTTTATAAAGGGTATTTATTTGGGGTGGGAACTTACAGATACCAGGCCATAAAGCACAAGTTACTTCCCTCACCGAAGTCTATTTTCACGTGTTGGAGCAAGATGGCTGCTGGCAGCTGTGAGGGTTCAGGCTTCCTGGATTCCTCCCTTCCAGGGTCTTGCTTCTCTCTGGGTTCAGGGTTCCTCTCTTCCCAGGGTTTGCTTTTTCCTTGGTTTAAGGTTCCTCTCTTCCTGGGGCTTGCTTCCTTTTCCTCTGTGAGCTTACTTCCCGGGGCTCCAGCTTAAGGCTTCAGCATCAAACTCCAACATCAAAAACCCTCAACCCTGTCCTTCACCATGTCTTGTATCATGCCATGCCTTGGTGGGTGGGGACTCAGTACCCTAATGACTGGTCCAGTCAAAGCCCCAATCTTAACTTAATCACGCCCAGGTACAGAGCAGATTACAAACATTATCCAGTATCTATTTTTGGAATTCATAACCATATCAAACTGCTCTAGTGAGGAATGAAGGGAGTTTGGGATTGCTTTCTTTCCAGCTGATGGCTCACTCAGAAACTATCAGTCGGCCAGGAATTTCTCTGTGGCCTCTCTAACACAGGTGACTTTCTTTCTTACCTGCTGCCTCTGTTTTCCTAAACTCACCTGGCGTCTCCTCTAGCTGATGGTAAAGAGGCACCAGCAGTGGTGGACATTTAAACCCTGGGCTCTAAAATAAAACCTTACAGAACTTCCTGCAGAACCTCCGGTTAAGGCTGCTCTGTCCTGGGGCCAGTTGGCCAGTGATGCATGTATCTGAACAGCTCCTCTGGCTCTGCCTAGTGTGGGCTGCTTTGCCGGACACAATAGCAAGAGAAGGCCTGACAACAAGGAATTATGCCAGCCAGAAGGTGCCAGCGAGGTGGTTCAGGCAAGCAGTGAGGATGAGGAATCCATGGATGGAGGCATTCGGGGTTGGCTGGAATAATTGAAGGCTTCCTAGGGGAAGTGGTCTAAAGCCCTGGTAGGATGGGGATCAAAGAGAGTGGAGAGAGGGCTCTTAGAAAGGGCAATAATCCAGAAGTCTTGGAGACTCTGGGAACCCCAAGGATTGAAAGGGTGATTTTAGACCTATGTGCACTGCCATGCATGCATCATTCATTCATCCAATAAGCATATACCAAGCACCTGCATCATGTTAAGCCTAGGCATAGTGACAGATATGATACAGCTCCTACCATCAAATAACTCACAAGCTAGTGATGAAGATAAATTTTATGTAAATAAATGCACAATGCACTAAACAGGCTATCACCTCAGGGGCAGTCAGTCCTTTCTGGGATGGGTCAGGAAAAGTTCTTAGAGAAGGTGCTGCTTGAGCTGAGTGTGGGAAGATAAGTAAGGTAAGTAGGAATTAGCTGCGAGGACACTGTGTTTGGGCCTGACAGGTAGAGGGAACAGTGTGAGGAACTGCTCAGAAGCTTGAAGCTACCTGGACGGGTGTGGGGCTCCCAGGAATTCTGAAGGCTGGAGGATAAGGGGACAGACGGGCTGGAGATGCAGTCAGAGGCCAGATCAGAAAAGGTCTTTCTTACGTGCAATCTTTTTTTTTTTTTTTTTGAAAGAAAACTTTAAGTATTTTATTTTTAATTTTTTAATTCATTTTGTAAAAATATTACATTCAAAAAATATGAGGTCCCATTCAACCCCACCACTCCCACCCCACCACTCCCCGCCCAGCAACACTCTCTCCCATCATCATGACATATCCATTGCATTTGGTAAGTATATCTCTGGGCATCGCTGCACCTCATGGTCAATGGTCCACATCATAGCCCATACTCTCCCACGTTCCATCCAGTGGACCCTGGGAGGATCTACAATGTCCGGTAATTGTCCCTGAAGCACCACCCAGGACAACTCCAAGTCCCGAAAACACCTCCACATCTCATCTCTTCCTCCCGTTCCCTGCACCCATCAGCCACCATGGCCACTTTTCCCACACCAATGCCACATTTTCTCTGTGGACCTTGGATAGGTTGTGTCCATTGCACCTCTTTGTCAAGAGTTGGCTTAGATTCTGACAGAGTAGTATCTTAGATACTGGATGCAATCCTCCTGCTTTCAGTTGTAGGCACTCTAGGCTCCATGGTGTGGTGGTTGACATTCTTCAACTCCATGTTAGCTGAGTGCGGTAAGTCCAATAAATCAGAGTGTAGGAGTTGAAGTCTGTTGAGGCTCAGGGCCTGGCTATCATATTGTCAGTCCAGAGATTCAAATCCCCTAGATATATCTTAAACCCCAGCACCAACTACAATTCCAGTAAAGTAGCATGAAAGCCTTGTGAAAAGAGATCCCATCTGTGTCCAGCTCCATCACGCAGAAACACCAGCTCCAAAGAAGGGCCAACTGACATGGCAGTGAACCCCATCTGCCTTGACCATGGAACCTGTGGGTCTCTTTAGCCCTCAAAAGAACCAATACCTGGGGTTGTATCTACTTTATCTGTCTCTGAGACTCTGCTCAGGTGTGCATAAGGGCAATCCTTCTGACATCCTCCAGACTCTTTTTTAGAGACTCATAGCCATATAAACTCATTTGTCCTTTCCATTTCCCCCTTAATTTAGGTCAAACAGCATTTTTAACTCCTGTTATTATATGTAGACAGGGATATTCTGCTGGTCCACGTTGAACCTTTAATTCAAGGTCATTTTCTAGTTGCATCATCAGTTGGTACTTGGTAGTGATCCCTCGATGCCAGGGAGGCTCATCCCCGGGTGTCATGTCCCATGCTGGGGGGAAGGCATTGCATTTACATGCTGAGTTTGGCTTCGAGACTGGCCACATTTAAGTAACATGAAGGCTGTCAGGAGGAAACTCCCAGGCACAGTGCTGCCCTAGGCCTTGTTCTTATTTCAGGCATATAGGCTCACAAGCATAGTCATTAGTATCAGGGGCTCACTGTTGGACCCTCATTCCTTCCTGTCCTTACCGTTGCACCTGGGGGACTGCCGCTGCTCCCCTAGGGACCACAACAGAGCACCCCCGGCCAGGAACCCAGTACCCCCCCAGCTGTTGTTTTTAATTGTTGCCACTATGAGTATATCCAAACATTACCATGCACCCTGGACATATGCCCTGTATAACTCCCTGTCAACCATTTATCACCTGTCAATAACATCCTATACCAGTATTCCTCCGCTGCCATTGTTGAACCACTCTATGATCCAAAACTTCCTGAAAAGTGAAGCCCAATATAATGTCAGGATCCCTTACTAGTAAAATGGAATATAGCGATGGGTTTAAAGGTTAGATATAGAACACGTATTGATTTGGAAAAATTCTACATCCTATCTTTTTCTTTTCTTTTTTCCTAATTATTGAGCTTCCCTTCACAAGAGCCCTAGATCACAATAATTCATATACACAATATACAGTACTCCCACACATCCACCATAAAACCTTTTCCCTTCCACAGTGATATTCTTATAACTTATTCATATCATATTTACTTAAACTGATGTACAGACTCTGAGACAATAGCTTTCTTTTTTTTTTTTTTTTTTTTTTTTTAAAGATTTATTTATTTCTTTAATCCTACCCCCTCCCCTGCTTGTCTGTTCTTGGTATCTATTTGCTGCGTCTTGTTTCTTTGTCCGCTTCTGTTGTCGTCAGCGGCACGGGAAGTGTGGGCGGCGCCATTCCTGGGCAGGCTGCTCTTTCTTTTCACGCTGGGCAGCTCTCCTCACAGGCGCACTCCTTGTGCGTGGGGCTCCCCTACGCGGGGGACACCCCTGCGTGGCAGGGCACTCCTTGCGCGCATCAGCGCTGCGCATGGCCAGCTCCACACGGGTCAAGGAGGCCCGGGGTTTGAACCGCGGACCTCCCATATGGTAGACGGACACCCTAACCACTGGGCCAAAGTCCGTTTCCCACAATAGCTTTCAAACAAGGTGACATCTGTGCTTACATTGTGGTCCAGACTTTAGGATATACAGTTTTCTAAATTTTTAGTTGTCCTAAGTTTTACATTATGGTTTACATTATTAGTCTGTCGTCCCCTATATGTTTTTGGTGTAATATTACATGTTTTATATCAATCCTTGTGTACTCTCATGAAACTCCTCTCTTACCCCCACATTTACCTTGGTTCCATCCATTCAACATCCATTTTCCCCTCCCCTTGGGGCCCACAGTGACAGCCAATCTCCATTTCCTGAGGATCCACGTCCAGAGATACTTGCAACAGTGTTCAGGGCCTGACTTGTTCAACTGCCCTAATGCCCTGGGAGCTACTCTTTCTCTCGAGAGATACAGTTCCCTCTATTTGATGGCATTAGTCCTCCCCAGGATGTGGGTCCACCCCCACTCTCACTACTTGGGTCTCTACCCAATGGTACAACGCACTCTGGCAAAATGAGCATTCAGACATTCCCCAGGAGTCCGTCCCGCATCAGACCATCCCCTTCGAGCATCCTAAACAGGTAACCCTCCTAATTATATTTTGATATGATTTTCTCAGCATTTTACTCTCAACCAACACCTGACACTCACCTATGTTCATATGCTACCCCTCCCTCCCCCCAATTTTTGGGCAATATTACCCATCCGCCCATCCCCAGCCCCCCTCAAACGCGCAAAGCCCCACCCAAAGGCAACCCCTTGCCCCCATTTTATCTCTTCTTGTGCTCATACTTACCGCCAGCTCATCATAGATTCCACCCCTACAGACGTCGGCTCACATCCTTCCTCCACCCCCCGATTTCCTGTAAGCCTATCTTCCAGTCTCTAGCTCTCTGAGGCAGCTTGCTTATTTCATATCATTGAGGTCATGTATCTTACGTGCAATCTTGAGGAATTGGGTGTTATCCTGAGGGCAATGGGAAGCCATTGGAGGGGCTGAAGCAGGGAGATGAAATGATCAGATATGCATTTTATGAATGCAGCCACTGATTGAAGATAGACCAGAATGACAAACTGGAAGCAAAGGGACTGACTAGGAGACCAGTGTAATAGCCTTGGTGAGAGAAGATAAAGGTCAGGACTACAGCTGGGCCAAGGGTCGGTAAGAAGACAAGGGATGCGAGAGATATTAAGGAGGTAACGCTGAAGGAATCAATCACCAAGTAGATGTGGGGAGGAGCAAAAGGGAGAAATTGTGGATCGTTACAGGATTTTGGTGTGGATGATGGTACCCTTCACTAAGACAAGGAGAGCAGTAGGTTTGGGGAAGAAATAAATAATACTAACACGTACTAAGTACTTACTATGTGCCAGGCACTTTTCTAAGTCCTTTACGTATATTAAATCAGATAACCCGTACAACTCTATGAAGTAAATACCATTATTATCTCTGTTATACAGATGAGGAAATGGAAACAGAGAAAGAGTAAGCAACTTGCCCAAGGCCACATGGTGCTGGGCATTGGAGCTCAGTGCATGCTCAGAATCCCTATGCTACTCCTTCCCCAGGAAATACTTTGGACATATTGAATTTGAGATACTCATGGCCATCCCAAAAGATTGCGTCCTCCAGGAGCAGCAAGAGGTCGGAGAGGATGTCTGAACTGGAAGGAGTGGTCCAGGAGCCTTTGGCACGTAGATGGGCGTGGAAGCCTGGGGAAGGACACACTCGTTCAGAGAGAGAAGGGGGCAAAGAGGAGAGGGCCAAGCATCATGCTCTTAGGAGCACTGAGTTTACAATGTGGAGAGAAGACCAGTACTTTGACTAAAACAGAGCCGCCAAGGAGATCAAAATGAAGAGAACATGGCTTCCTGGAAGTCAAGGAGGCAGGGAGAGGGGTCCCAGTGGCAACTCCAGAGTTTCTGTTTTAGAGGGGTTTAGGAAGGCAGTCAGGTTGGTGGTGAAGGCCTGAATTTACGCAGCAAGGCTGCTAATGCTTCTATATTTAGATTATATGTTTATTTGGGAGGCTGAAGGAAGGGTGCTGATAGAGATGATGGGTGTAAATGCTCCCCCACAAAACAACCACCACCACTATGCCTTGGAAATGATTCCAGTAATTCCTGGGATCAGAAGCTACAGAAATGCAAAGTAAGATGAGACTTTTACAATATGAAGTCTTAAAGTGCATCCACTGGGCAAGGCAGAGGGCTATGAGACCTGTCTCTTCCAAACCTTGGCATGGTACTAAAAGTCACATGTTACCCTAGAACCTGTCGGAAAAACTCTCTAAGTCAGGCATTCTTAACAAGGGGTCCATGAGCTTGAATTGAAATTTAAAATAATTATTCTTGTGGGGACATATTGGTGCAGGTGTGATATATTTATTAAACAATACACAGTATAGTGTGGATTTAGTAAGGGGTCCGTGCTTTTTACCTGTCTGGCAAAGGGGTCTGTGGAACAAAAAATGTTAACAACCCCTGCTCTTAGTCATGAATTGTCTGCTGTGGCATCTTGGGAAAGCTATGCCTGGTTATGTAAGCCTGAAGGGAATGCTCAGGGCATTAGAAGGCCTGAAAGCCTGTTTTGTTAGGAACTGCAGGGGAAGCCTACTTGCATGTGTGCAGGCTATCGTGATTGACTCTGAGTTGCATCGGGGCTCCTTCTGAGAGTTGCTGCTTCCATCCTTTCTCCCTCTGTATCCTTTCCACGGCCAGCTTGTTCTTCCCATCCTTGTCAGGCAGTGAGTGGCATGCCTGGGTGTCAGGCACAGATGGGACTGAAGCTCTTGCTGTGGGCCAGAAATAGCTTTGCAAATATCTGGTTGCTGGGGCTTTATGTTTTCTCCTCCCCCCTCCTCCTCAAGGCCTCAATTCCTTCCTCAAGGCTTGTTATGTGTGTGCCCACAGATGAGCCACTGGTGGTTCCTGGGCCAGCTCGTGACCCAAGTGCCAAATCCGTCCACTGTGACGGGCAAGGTATGACTCACCATGCTCCTGGCCTCCTGCATCCTGCTGGTCACCTTGCGGGGAGAAGCTGCCTATGGGGACGAGCAGTCCAAGTTCACCCGCAATCCCCTGCAGCCTGGCTGCACCAATGTCTGCTGTGGCCACTTCTCACCTGTCTCCACTTCCACTCCTGGATCTTCCCAGATTGTGTTGGTGACCCACTGCCCATCTTCTGTGTCATCTGTGTCCTGGACCAGATCAGGAGGAGAGAGTGGAAATGGAGGGGTCCTTGCTGGAGAATTTGCAAATGCTGGTGGCTCGGGGAGCTCTGCAGGGACTGCGACTGGGACTCTGGGGTCCTCTTACTTCCTAGATGGACAACTCCTGGTGGGAGAGGGGATTCTCCCCAAGTGCCTTGGGGTCACACAGCCCAGGCCTTGGGCCTGCAGTCACAGAGGGTCTTGGCCGTTTGTGCGGCCGCACGGTGCTGCGAGCCTTTATGGAGCTGGCCTTGCTGGTGGACAGTGTTGCCTGTTTGGGTTTGATGTTCCACACTTATTTCACTGCCACGCCTATTCCCTGTCCCACGAGGACTGATGCTTAGTGTCCTGGGTCATGAAGATGACCTTGAGCTTCAGGCTCGGGGAGGGGGTGGGCTGCTTCCCCTTGAGGCTAGCGGAGCTGCATCACCTGGGCTGGGTCTTCACCTGCCGGGCACGCTTTGTGGCCTGTGCCAGCTGCTTCCACTTCTGGAGATGACCTGCTGGTCCTTCCCGCTCCACTCTGAGGAGGAGAGGCCTGGGCTCCAGGGGGCCCCCTGCTTGATCCCTGAGAGTGGGGACAGTGGCGTAGGAGTGGGACTCCCTTCCTCCTGAAGGCACCACCTCACCCAGAAGGAGCACAGCGAAGTGATTAAGAGTGAGGACTCTGCAAGCAGCCTGCCTGGGTTCATGTCCCCGCTGTCACGTACCAGCTGTGCAGCCTTGACAAGCTGACTAACACCTGGGTTCCTGTGCCTGTAAGATGGGAAGATAACGGTCCTACCTCCTAGGACTGCCGCGACGATTACTGGGTCAATGCATGTAAAGTGCTTATCGATAGCAGCCGGTAACAAGCAGCTAAGCTTACCTAGTCTCGCTTGTCCCCTTCGCTGCCCGACCCATTCAGAATCCTGGGCTCAGGGCACCTTCTCTCACTGGCTCCCATGGCTGTTAGTAGTCACGTCCCCACGTGAATCTTCCTTCCCAGTCTCTCTTAGGCTCCCTCCTGCGGGGCCCCGCCTCTCCCAGGTTCGGGAAGGCGCTCTCACTTGCCTGGACTGCTGTTGCGAACCTGCCCAACGCCTCTCTGCCTGCGCCGGCCCCTCCCTCCGTTCCAATCTGCCGTTGCCTCCCTTCACCTGATGCTCCTCCACCTGGCATCTAGCACCTTCCATGAGCCAGCCGAGACCTCCCTTTCCAGCCTGAGCACCCACACTTTGCATAGAAATCTTCCATTCCAGCCACAGTGGGAGCTGTGCTCCAGACCTTCGTGGACTTCCTCAACCTCCCATTATTTTTAGAAAATTAATTTTAAAAACTTATTTATTTTTTCAGAAGGTACCAGGGATTGAATTCAGGACCTTGTACATGGGAGGCAGGCATTCAATCACTGAGCTACATCTGCTCTCCTATTTGTTTTTATTGTGATAACATATATACCTACAACATAAAATTTGCTATTTTAACCATTTTAAGTGTTTGATTCAGTGGCATTAATTACAATGTTGTGCTATCATTGACATCATCCTTTACCCAAAACATTTTCTTTCTTTTTTTTTTTTTTAAAGATTTATTTATTTATTTAATTCCCCCCCTCCCCCGGTTGTCTGTTCTCTGTGTCTATTTGCTGCGTCTTGTTTCTTTGTCCGCTTCTGTTGTTGTCAGCCACACACGGGAAGTGTGGGCGGCGCCATTCCTGGGCAGGCTGCACTTTCTTTCGCACTGGGCGGCTCTCCTCACGGGCACACTCCTTGCACGTGGGGCTCCCCTACGCGGGGGACACCCCTGTATGGCAGGGCACTCCTTGCGCGCATCAGCACTGCGCATGGGCCAGCTGCACACGGGTCAAGGAGGCCTGGGGTTTGAACCGCGGACCTCCTATGTGGTAGACGGACGCCCTAACCACTGGGCCAAATCCGTTTCCCTATCTAATTTTTCTTTTGTTGCCCTTGCTTTGGGTGTGAGGTTTAAGAGACCCGCACCTACTAGAAGGTCTTGTAAATGTTTTCCTATATTATCTTCTGGGAGTTTTACAGTTCTGGCTTTTATTTTTAGGTCTTTGATCCATTTTGAGTTGATTTTTGTATAGGGAGTGAGAGAGGAGCTCCTCTTTCATTCTTTTAATTATGGATATCCAGTTCTTCCAGCACCATTTGTTGAAGAAATTGTTCTGTCCCATAAAAGTGGACTTGGTAGGCTTATCAAAATTCAATTGGGAAGCGGACTTGGCCCAGTACTCTGGGCCTAGAAGAAGTAGAAGACCTCAGCAAACCAATCACAAGCAAAGAGATTGAAACAGTCATCAAACAACTTGCCAAAATGAGTTGAGGACTTTCACCAAAGGCTTCACAGGTGAATTCTAACAAGCATTCAAAGAAGATTTAATACCAATCTTACTCAAACTCTTCCAAAAATTTGAACAGGAAGGAATGCTACCACACTTATTACATGAAGCCAGTATCACCCTAATACCAAAGTAAAATAAAAATATTATGAAAAAGAGATTAATGAATTCTCTAAAGATATGAATATGACTGCAAAGATCCTCTTTGCATTCTCTAATGAATATGAATGCAAAGATCCTCAATAAAATACTCCCTAATTGAATCCAACAACACATTAATATAAATATTCATCATGATCAAGTGGGTTTTATCCCAGGCATGCAAAGTGGGTTTTATCCCAGGCATCATAATACACCACATTATGAAATCAAAGAAGAAAAATCACATGATCGTCTCAATTGATGCAGAAATGACATTTGACAAAATCCAGCATCATTTCTTAAAATACTCTAAAAGATAGGAATCAAAGGAAAATTTCTCAGCATGATAAAGGGCATATTTGAAAAACCCACGGCTAACATTTTACTCAATGGTCAAAGACTGAAAGCTTTCCTGTTGCGACTAGAAACAATACAAGGATGCCCACTGTCACCACTGTAATTCAATATAATGCAAATTCTAGCTAGAGCAATCAAGCAAGAAAAAGAAATAATAGGTGTCCAAGTTGGAAAAGTAGAAGTAAAACTTCTGCTGTTCCCAGATGATATGACCCTATGCCTAGAATTCCCCCCAAAAATCTACAATAAAACTACTGGAGCTAATAAATGAATTCAGCCAGAGTGGCAGGATACGAGATTATTATTATTTTTTTTTTTTTAAGATTGATTTTTATTTATTTAATTCCCCTCCCCTCTCCCGGTTGTCTGTTTTCTGTGTCTTTTTGCTGCGTCTTGTTTCTTTGTCCACTTCTGTTGTCGTCAGCGGCAGGGGAAGTGTGGGCGGCGCCATTCCTGGGCAGGCTGCACTTTCCTTCGTGCTGGGTGGCTCTCCTTATGGGGCACACTCCTTGCGTGTGGGGCTCCCCTACGCGGGGGACACCCCTGCATGGCACGGCACTCCTTGCACACATCAGCACTGCGCATGGGCCAGCTCCACACGGGTCAAGGAGGCCCGGGGTTTGAACCGCGGACCTCCCATGTGGTAGACGGACGCCCTAACCACTGGGCCAAAGTCCGTTTCCCAGGATACGAGATTAATATGCAAAAATCAGTAGTGTTTCTATACACTATTAAGTGCAATCTGAGGAGGAAATCAGGGGAAAAAATTCCATTTACAATAGCGACTGAAAGAATAAAATATTTAGAAATAAACTTAACTGAGGACATAAAGCTCTTGTATTCAGAAAACTGTAATGCATTGCTAAAAGATATCAAAGAAGATCTAAATAGATGGAAGGACATTCTCAGTGTTCATGGATGGAAAGACTAAATATCGTTACGATGTCAATTCTATCCAAACTGATATACAGATTCAATGCTATCCCTGATAAAAATTCCAACAGCCTTTTTAAAGAAATGGAAAATGCAATTATCAATTTTATTTGGAAGGGTAAAGGGCCCTGAATAGCCAGGAACATCTTAAAAAGGAAGATCAAAATTAGAGTACTCTCACTTCTGAACTTTAATAAATCTTTTCACTTAGCTACAGTGGTAAAAACAGCATGTTACTGGCATAAATATAGACATATAGACCAATGGAACCGAACTGATGGTTCAGAAACAGACCCTCCCATCTATGATCAAGTGATTTTTGACAAGGCTGTCAAACCCACCCAGCTGAGGCAGAACAGTCTATTCACCAAATGGTGCTGGGAGAACTAGATATGCATATCCAAGAAGACCCCTATCTCACACCTTACACAAAAATTAACTCAAAATGATCAAAGACCTAAATATAAAAGCAAGAACTGTAAAGCTAATAGAAGAAAATGTAGGGAAACATCTTCAAGACCTGGAGGTGAATTCTTAAACCTTATACCGAAATATTAGCAATGATAGAAAGCATGGATAAATGGGACCTCCTCAAACTAAAACACTTTCGTGATTCAAAGGACTTTGCCAAGAAGGTAAAAAGGCAGCCCACTCAACGGGAGCAAATATTTGGAAGCCACATATCTGCTGCTATTGTAAATGGAATTTTTTTTCTTGATTTCCTCTTTGGATTGCTCATTACTAGTGTGTAGAAACACTATTGATTTTTCTTCTTGATCATAGTGATGTATTGAAGTCTCCAACTATTATTGTAAAGCCATCTATTCTCCCTTCAGGTTTGCCAGTGTTTGCCTCATGTAATTTGGTTCATCCTGGTTAGGTGCATTTTTTTTTTCAAAGATATATTTTATTTATTTATTTCTCCCCACCCCCTCATCATTTGCACTTGCTGTGTCTGTTCATTGTGTGCTCGTTTTCCATTTTTTTAGGAGGCACTGTGAACCCAACCCAGGACCTCTCATGTGGGAGGGACACACCTAATCACTTGAGCCACCTCCACGCCCTGCTTTGTTGTGCCTCTTATTATGTTTTCCTCCTTGTGTCTCTTGTCTTTTTAAAAATTTATTTTATTTATTTCCCCTCCCCCACATTTGTTTGCACTTGCTGTCTGCTCTCTGTGTCCGTTCACTGTGTGTTCATCTTCTCATTAGGAGGCACTGGGAACCAAACCTGGGACCTCCCATGTGGGAGAGAGGCACTTAATTGCTTGAGTCACCTCAGCAATCTGCTTTGTTGTGTTTATCATTGTCTTTCCTCTTTGTGTCTCTTGTTGCATTATCTTGTTGCATCAGCTTATTGTGCCAGCCTGTCGCATCAGCTTGCTGTCTCGCTCATCTTTGGCTCGTCAGGAACCAAACCTGGGACCTCCCATGTGGTAGACGGAAGCTCAATTGCTTGAGGCACATATGCTTCCTAGGTGCATATACGTGTATGATTTTTTTTCCTCCTGGTGAATATGGTCAGTTGAATTTTGATAAGCCTACCAAGTCCACCTTTATGGAACAGAATAATATCTTCAAAAAACGGTGCTGGAAGAACTGGATATCTATAACTAACTACACATATTTATACATTATGATTTCAAACCATTCACTTATTACATTTTATACATATGCCTTTTAGATCTTTTTTTTTTAAGATTTATTTTATTTTTTTAATTTCCCCATTCCTCCATTGTCTGCTCTCTGTGTCCATTAGCTGTGTGTTCTGTGCCTGCTTGTATTCTCTCATTAGATGGCTCTGGGAACCAATCCCACAACCTTCTGGAGTGGGAGACAGGAAATTATTCTCTTGCCCCACCTCAGCTCCCCTGTTCTGCTACGTCTTCTTATTTTCCCTCCTCTGTGTCTCTTGTTGCGTCATCTTGCTACGCCAGTTCTCCGTGTTGGCCGGCACTCCTGCACAGGGTGGCTTTCCCATGCTGGGTGGCCTTCCTGTGCAGGACAGCACTCTTGTACGGGGCTGCATTCCTGCATGGGCCAGCACTCTGCATGGGCCAGCTTGCCACGTGGGTCAGTTTGCCTTCACCAGAAGGCACTGGGCATCAGACCCTGGACCTCCTATATGGTAGACGGGAGCCCAATTGGTTGAGCCACATCTGTTTCCCATGCCTTTTAGATCTTGTAGCAGTAATAATGGAATTACAAGCCAAAGATACAATAGTACTGGCATTTATATTTACCCCTGCTTTTAGCCTTAACTTAGACCTTTATTTCTTCGTGTGGCTTTGATCTATTGTCTAGTGTGCTTTCCTTTCAACATGCAGAACACACTTTAGCACCTCTTACATGGCCAGTCTAGAGATGACAAACTTCTCCAGCTTTTATTTATCTGGGATGATCTTAATCTCTCCCTTATTTTGAAAGGAAGTTTTGGCAGATACAGAATTCTGAGTTTTAAGATTTTTGCTTTCAGTGCTTTAAATATGTCATCCCACTGCCTTCTTGCTGCCATGGCTGCTTATGAGAAATCAGCACTTAATCTTATTGAGGCTCCTTTGTATATGACTAGTTGCTTCTCTCTTGTGGCTTTCAGATTTCTGTATTTTATAATCAACAGTTTGATTATAATATGCCATGACGTAAATCCATTTGGGTTTATCATGTTTGGATTTCATTGAGCAACTTGCATGTGAATATTCATGTCTTTCACTAAATTTTGGAAGTTATCAATTGTTATTTCTTTGAGCATTCTCTCTGTCCCACTCTCTCTTCTGGAACTCTTACGGTTTGTATATTGGTATGCTCAATGGTGTCCCTCAGGTCTCTCAGGCACTGTTCATTTTTCTTCATTCTTTCTTCCTTCTTCACCTCAGACTGGATAATTTCAATTTTCTTTCTTTTTTTTTTTTAAGATTTATTTCATTTATTTCTCTCCCCTTCCCTCCCATTGTCTTCTCTCTATGTCCATTTGCTGTGTGTTCTGCATCTGCTTGCATTATCTGGCAGCACTGGAAAACTATGTCTCTTTTTTGTTGTGCCATCTTGCTGTGTCAGCTCTCCATGCGCAGCATTGCTGTGCTTTTTTCATGCGGGGTGGCTCTTCTTGCGGGGCGTACTCCTTGCACATGGGGCATCCCTATGCGGGGGCGCCCCTGCATGGCATGGCACTCCTTGCATGCGGCAGCATTGTGCGTGGGCCAGCTTACCACACAGGTCAGGAGGCCCTGGGGATTGAACTCCAGACCCTCCATATGGTAGATGGATGCTCTATCAGTTTAGCCACATCCCCTTCCTCAATTTTCTTATCTTTGGGTTCAATGGTTCTTTCTTCTGCCAGGCCCAATCTGCTGTTGAACCCCTCTAGGAAACTGTAAATTTCTCTTACTGTGGTCTTCAGTTTTGTTTGATTCCTTTTCATAATTTCCATCTCTATTGATATTTTCTATGTGTTCGTCTATCATTTTCCTGGTTTCTTTTAGTTCTTTGTCCATGTTTTCCTTTACTTCTTTGAGTATATTAGCTTTTGGGCCATTAAAATATATATGTATTTGTCCAGTATGTCCCAGCTCTGGTCCTACTCATTGATGTTTCTAATGCTTTATTTGTACCTTTGGGTCATCACTTTCTGTCTCTCTCTCTCTTTTTTTAAACATTTATTTCTTTATTTCTCCCCACCACCACCACCGCCACCCGTTGTATTGTGCTCACTCTCTACTCTCTGAGTCCATTTGCTGTGTGTTCTTCTGTGTCTGCTTGTTTTCTCTTTAGGCAGCACCAGGAACCAATCCCAAGACCTTCTGGAATGGGAGAGAGGTATTCAATCCCTTGTGCCACCTCAGCTCCCTGGTTTGCTGCATCTCTTCTTTGTGTTTCTTTCTGTTGTGTCATCTTGCTACACTGGTTCTCTGTGCAGGCCAGCACTCCTGCACAGGCCAGCATTCCACATGGGTCAGCTTTCTGCTGAGGCCAGCTTGCCTTCACCAGGAGACCCTGGGAATTGAACCCTGGATCTCCTCTATGGTAGACAGGAGCCCAATCACTTGAGCCACATCTGCTTCCCTTCTGTCTCTTTTTATGTTTTGTAATATTTTGTTGAAATCTTGTAATTCTGATAAGTTCATGTGTTACCATTAGAATTTAGACTCTGAGGCATCTGCTCCTTAAGTTTGTATCTTGCTAGTGTTATGACAAGCTTTCCTTCAATGCTAGGAGAAAAGGAGGAGGAGGAAGAGAAGGAAAGGGAGGAAAAGGGGAGGAGGAGGAGAGGGGAGGAAGAGGAGGTTGAAGAAGAAAGAAAACACCTTCTGCAGTCTTTAGATTGACCTGTGCCAGTGCCCCCCCTTAAAGTCTTATCCATACAATGAGTTTATAGAATAGCCCCAGGCCAAAGAGTAGGGGCCTCCCTGACCCTTTCTGTGTATGCATTTTGTCGTGGGCATGTGCATGTGGCTCTGGTCATCCCTGTTTACACGGATATGAATGTCCTTCTTCCTTAGGAAGCAGTTTCCTCATGATCCCAGACACTGCACTGAATATCCTATAGTCAGTAATCCCTTTTCCCAGGCAGCACGACCTGACTGCTCTCCCATAGCATTCTGTAAGAGTGCTCAGTGAGCTACCTTTTACACACGGGGCTAGTTCTGGGTTGGCAAGTTGCTCAGGCTACCACCAGACAGATTGGACAAGACGTATATGTTTCCAGTGTATAAACAAAGTTTACTCTGCTCCCTCCAGAACTGGGAAAAGTGATCTGCGCACTGGGACTGTGGGCCTGCTCTGTGCTGAGCCAGTAAGGGGTGTGGGAGGGGCCAGACAGGGCACCAAGAGATCCTACCTCTTTTAAGTAGCCGTTTTCTTGATTCGTTGCTTGTCCAGTCATGGAAGTCCTTTAACTCTTTTCCGGTGCTTTGAGAAAGATGTTTCTGCCAGTTCTTGTTGGTTATTCAAAGCTTCTGTGGGGAGACACCCTAAAGTGTCTCACTCAACCATCTTGATTGGGGTGGGGTTCTAAGATCAACCTCAAGCCTTTTTACTCCAGAAACACTGCCCCAGATGACTCCACAGCCCTGCCGGTAGAATTATTCAGGACTTTGTAACCTGTTTGTACATAATGTCCATAGCTTGTATGATTGGCTCATGATCTGTCAGGGCTGTGGATTCCCTGTGAGTCAAACAGAGGTCGCAAAATTCTTGGAAGCATAGAAGGAGCCCCACAGCTTTGAATAGATCAGTGCAGGAGTGAAGCTACAGGTTCAGCCATATATTCCTGATGTCTTGAAGTGTCATTTCATGACGATCAGCTACTATGTACCTCCTGGTGAAAGAAAACATTATTCTTAGTATAAATATCAAATTGGAATCTGGCCAAGCCTCTAGAGCCACCTACCAATTTATAGGAAACACAGAGGACTGAGGATCATGTTATACTACATCATAGAGATGCAATCAGCAAAATCAAGACTCTGTAGAAAAATCTATAGGATCAATCACTTAGTTTCTTCAACAAATAAACTACAGGGGAAAAGGGAAAGAGATGGAAGAAAACCTGTAAGTTAAAAGACACTTAAATGGGGAAGCAGATTTGGCACTTAAATGGGGAAGTGGTTAGGGCATCTGTCTACCACATGGGAGGTCCACGGTTCAAACCCCTGGGCCTCCTTGACCCATGTGGAGCTGGCTCATGTGCAGTGCTGATGCGTGCAAGGAGTGCCCTGCCACTCAGGGGTGTCCCCTGGATAGGGGAGCCCCATGCGCAAGGAGTGCGCCCCTGTAAGGAGAGCCACCTAGTGCGGCAGAAAGTGCAGCCTGCCTAAGAATGGCGCCACCCACACGGACAGCTGACACAACAAGATGATGCAACAAAAAGAACCAGATTCCCGTGCGGCTGACAACAACAGAAGTGGACAAAGAAGACAACGCAGCAAAGAGACACAGAGAACAGACAACGGGGGGGGGGGAGGGGGAGGGAAGATAAATAAATAAATAAATCTTTTTTTAAAAAAAGACACTTAAATGGTTATGTCAACTACCTGCAACTGTGGGTCTTGATTAAAATAAGCAGTTTTTTTAAAAAGACATTTATGGAAATAGCTGGAAATTTAAGCACTGAATATTTGATATTAGAAGAATTTTGTTAAAAAATAATAGGAGTGATTAACAGTATTGTGGTCTTGTTTTTAAAATAGTGCTTATGCTTTATAACTATACACTGAAATAATTTTCAGATGAAATGATATGATGTCTGGGATTTCCTTCAAAATTATACTGGGGTCAACTGTAGAAGGGAAGATAGTTGAAAAAGACTCCATGAACTGATAATTATTGAAACTGGATGATGGGTAGGTGGGGTTTATTACGTTATCTGTCTACTTTTACGTATGTTTTGGACTTTCCCTTAATAAAAACTTTTTGTGTGTGTTTTTTCAGAAACATGCTCCTTCATTTGGGACTGATCTTCAGCAGGTACTCTCTTCTAAGAGTTTAGCTTTAAGTTTCCTAGAGGATGTACTCCATCCACGGGCCAAGCTTCTATGCAAAATAGCTAAGGATCTTGAGGTAATAAATGTATTTTGAGTAGCAATATTCAAAGGTGTGCTTTTATCATCACAACACCTATCAGGCAATTGTGCAATTTTGTGGGCTTTTTAAAAAGCAGGCTTGCTTATTTGAGATCCTTTTTGGAGGGTATAGAGTGGTAGCTTACCCTGTGCCAGATATTTTACCTATTCTGCATTTGCCATTCCTTCTAAACATCACAGTAACTTTAGGATGTGCCCGTTTTACAACTGAGGAAATGGAGGTTCAGAGAGTAAATAAGGGCTAAGGTCTATTAACCACTTAAAACGTTTCAAGCACTGGGTGAACTGCTTTAAATAAAAGTGCTTATTTTAGTCCCTCAACCTCTTATGAGGTAGGCACTATTACTAGCCCCATTTTACAGATGAGGAAACTGAGGCTCGGAGGGGTTAAGGAATTTGCTAGCAGATGCTAGAGCCAAGCACCTTCTCAGTCTGTGTGGCCTCAAAACCCATTCCCTCTCTATGCCACCAAGGACCTAGAGCAGCAGGGTGGGTCAGATCAAGCCCTCAGGGCTCTGCTGTTTCTTAGCCACATGGCCTTGGGCAAATTACTTTCCTTTCCTAAACCTGGTTTATAATATGTAAAATGGGGCGATTGTGGGTATTAAATGAGATAAGGGAAGTCAAAGGATTAGTTAGCACTGGACCTGACCCATAGTAAGGGCTCTCAGTTGATATTAATGGATTTTTAAAATAATTATTATTTTTTTAATTTTTAAAGAAGCTTTAGATTACATAAATGTTCCTCCCCCTTCCACACTTTCCCACGTTAACAGCATCCTTCATTAGTGTGGTACATTTTTTACAATTGGTGAACCCATATTAAAGCATTGTTACTAACCATGGACTGCAGTTTACATTATAGTTTACACTTTGTTCTGCATAATTTTATAAGTTATGACAAAACATATAATGGCCTGTATCCATCACTACAATGTCATACAGGACAAATCAAATGTCCTGAAAATGTCCCCATATTATACCTCATCTTCCCTCTCCCATCCCTCATTACCTCTGGTGGCCACTGCCTTTACATCAATGATAGGAGTTCTTCCATTGCTAGAATAATAATAAGTCTATAGTAGAATATGTCTACTTTAGTCCATTGTTCATTCCCCAATCTTGGGGGTTTTAGGATGGTGATGCCCACTCTGCTTCTAATTGAGAGGGGGCTTAGATCCCATGGGGCAGATGGATGGAGCTATCTTGCTTGCAGTTGTAGACACTCTCTGTTCCTTGGGGTGGGTGTTGTCCATCATAATCTCCTTGTTAGTTGTCTTGGGTGAGTCCAATGAACTGGAAAGTAGATTTTGCAACTCTGCTGAAATTCAGGGCTTAGCTGGCAAATGGACAGCCAAAGATTTAAGTCTCTGAGGCATATATTTATCAAGTATAGTGCTAATTATGGGCTCAAATAAAAATGAAAGAAGATTCATGTGTAGAGAACCTATAAATGAGTCTAACCCTGTTATACTGGAGAGCACAAATTCCAAAGTAAGGCCCACTGACAGGGTGCTGAATTCCTAAGGTGTCTGCCCTGCTTATAGTTTCTGGATATCTCTAGAGCCCTCAGGAGCCCCACTATTTGAGGCACTGTTTACTGTGGCAGTCAATGAGATACTGCTGAGACTTGAATAAGTGTAACCTCTGGAACTATCTCCCAACTCACTTTGAAATTTCTTAGCCATAAAAACCATTTGTATTTACCATTTCCCCCTTTTGCTCAAGGTCATTTTCCAGATACATTGCTAGTTGATGCTTCGTAATAATCCCTTGGTACCAGGAAGCTTATCTCCAGGAGTCATGTCCCATGCTGGGGGGATTGTAGGGCGTTTATATGCCGAGTTTGGCTTAGAGAGAGGCCACATTTGAGCAACAAGGAGGCTTTAAGGAGGTAACTCTTAGGCAGTATATAATACTAGGGTATGTTTTAATTTCACATGAAAAGGTGAAATCATCAATGTCAAGGGCCTGGCATAATGGTCTGACTTCTTTCACTAGACATTGTCCTTACACAAGAGGGATTCTTGCTGTCCTATTAGAGAATGTAGCAGAACTCCCTAGGATGGGAATTCAATATTTCAGTTAATGTGTGGATCTCCATGCACCAAGACAATGTCCATGAACACGAACATATTCATATGCCTTAGAGGCATGCCACAGGTGAACCCCTTTCCATGCATCCCCACGTCACTGACACCCTGCACCAGTGAACCTCTCCTGCCACTGCTGTGACCCTTCTGTGATCCAAAACCTCTCTAGAAATGAAGCCAACAAGATAACTGAATAGAATTAATAAGAAAATGGAATAATAAATTTTAAAATAACCAATAAAATACTAAAAGATTTAAAACAATTTGAAATATTATTTAGACATTGTGCCTTTCATCACTGTAAGATCTGCTTTCTTGTATGTACAATGACATTTTCTTCCACATATTCCCCCAGTGTCTTTTTTTTTTTTTCCATTTTATCTTCAAAGAAGCTTTAGGATACAGAAAAGTCACATAGAGAATACAGGTGATTTCCATATACCCTATGTCCTCCCCCTTTTCCCTTATTAATAACATTTAACATGCAGATGGTACATTTGTTACAATTGATGTACAAATATTGAAGCATTGCTACTAACCATGCTCAATGGTTTACATTAAGGTTTACATTTTGGATTACACACTTTTATAGGTTTTGACAAAATTTGAAGTGGCCTGTATTCATTACTGCAAGATCATGCTGAATAATACTAATGCCCTGAAAATGCCTTATGTGCTATCTATTCTGTTCTTCCTTCTCCCTCCCCTTGAAACCTATGGTAACCACTAAGTTTCAATTCTTGAAGACTAAGACCCATCGTTACTTGCAATAATATTGAGGCCTTGACACCTTGGTCTGTTTTCTTTTTTTAGGCACTGCCTATGTTCTCAAGGGATTCTTGTCCCTCTAAATTGAGAACATAACAGGACTCCCCAGGATGCGAGTTTAATATTTTCTTGTTTATTGTGTGGGTCTCGGCCCACTGATATAACACACTATGACAAGTTGAACACTTGCATACTCCATAGAGGCATGCCCCAGGTGCACCCTATCCCATATACCACACCCCCACACTCGACACCCTACACCAGTAACCCTCCCCTGCCATATTTGCCAAAAGAACACTTCCAATATTATAGGTTTAACCACAGACCTGCAAATGAACTTTTATTGTTACTTTACTTCCTTCTGAGGAAGCCTCTTCATTAAAGCCAGATTGCCTTAGGTTCTTAGGAATCTTCAGGAAAAACTGGCTTTTCTGTGGCCATCTGGACTTTTTGATGAGGAAACTTCTCTAGCATTTTTCAGTGCAAGGGTTGCTTTCTAAGGGGACTAAGTATGGGGAAGTAGTGCTTTTTCACTTTTACTTTTACTTAGGTCCAAAGCAAGGATTAATCTGGCCTTCGGGGGAGGAAAAACAAACAAACTAAAACAGAGTGTATTAGTCAGCAAAGGGGTGCTGATGCAAAATACAAGAATTCTGTTGGCTTTTATAAAGGGTATTTATTTGGGGTAGAAGCTTACAGTCACAAGGCCCTAAAGAGTCCAACTCAAGGTACCATAAGAGGTACTTTTTCAACCAAAATCATGGGTCATGTGTGAAGCAAGATGGCGGGTGATGTTTGCAAGTGTTCAAACTTCCTTCTTCCTCTTAAGGCTCCATGGTCCCAGCTTCTTCCAATCTCAGCTGTAGGCTGGTATAAGGCTTGTCTCTCTCCCTGGGGCTCATTTCTTTTGGGCTCATCTACTCAGTTCTCCTCATAAGATCAGCTGTAGACTCATCTTTCTTCCTGGGGCCTCTAATGAGCTGTCTCTCTTCCTCTGTGTTCTTCTTCTCTATGCATCTACTTCCATGTGAGAGTTTGCTTTATCAACCCAAGGGGAGGTGGGACTCAATACTGAGTCACACTCTAATGATGTGGTTGGATCAGAGCCTTAATCGTAACATAATTTAATCACTCAGCTGAATCTAGTACAATCAAAGGGTTATCATGCCCGAGGATTTCTTCTTGGAATTCATAAATAATATCAAACTGCTACACCAAGTGATCATGAACAAGAACCCTTGAGGATATTGCCTTTGTGTTTCAATCTTGCCTAGTCTTTGAAAAGGGTTCCTGACTCAAGCAAAGGGAACTTTTAGGGACATCGTGTGTTGCCCCAGAAAGGCCCTAGGTGTAGATACAAATAAGTCAAATGATTGTTAATATGCCTATTCATTTCACTGCCATGATATAGGGGAAAGAGCATGGGCTTTGGAGCCTTGGGGATCTCAGTTGGAAGCTTGACTCTGCCAATTGCAAGCTGTGTGCAAGTCACAAACCTGACTTTGCTTTAGTTTCTGCAGCCATGAATTTGAGAAGATAATGTTTACTACATGCTGAGCATTGTTCTTTTTATATAACTAATTTAATTTTCAAACCACTCTTTAAGGAGGCACTGTAATTATCCTCATTTTTCAGATAAAGAAACTGAGGCACAGAGCAGTTTTGTAAATCACCCATGCTAACACAGCTAGGATCTGACAGAGCTGGGATTTGAACTCAGGCAGCCTGGCCCCAGAGTTCGTGCATTCAACCTCTATTGGTAGTGATAATATCTCCCTCATAGGTTTGTTGTGAGGAAGAGGGACAGTGTCTAGCATGTAGTAGGTGCTCAGGAAGCGGGGTGATGGTCATTGTCGGACCTCATCTTCATGGTCTGCTCAAATTTCATGTCCTTGGAGCCACTTTCCTTCAACCCTCCAGCCAAACAAACCCTCCACCACAGTGCAGCATACCATCCACAGCCCCAGCTCACCCCTGCCTCTGTGCAAGTTCCACATTTGATTTCACTCTGTGTCCCCTGGAATAAATGTTTGTTGAATTAGGTTTGGGTTTCATGTTATCCCTTTATCCAAATGTGCATGTTCTGGGAGAGAGGATGTAGCTCAGTGGTTTGAGTACCTGCTTCCCATATATGAGGTCCCAGGTTCAATCCCTGGCACCTCTTTGAAAAATAAAAATAAAAAATGTGCATGTTCTGAAACTGCTCTACTCCTCAAGTCCTTACTCAGCGATTTGCTCCTGAGCCTCTTGGCTCCAGCCTTCCCCGGTCCGTCAGGTTGGGCCAGCCCTGCACGGAGAAGTTCCCTGCTGAGCTGTGTGTGGAGGCAGCCATACTTACCTGCTACGCCCTTTCTCCTGAAACACCCCATGTAGTTTTTTCCACGTCTGGGGATACCGTATTCCTGCACGAACACTGTCTAGAGAATAAGCACCCTCCTCTCTCTCCAAAGTCAAGACATAGTGCCTATCTCGGGAACCTGGTCCATAGATGCCCCTTGGCCTCTCCCAGGAAATCTGAAAAAAAAACTCCCTTCTTAGTGTATAGACCAGATTACTTGACATTGCAGTGACAATGACGCTTGATAATCACAAGCCACGACAAACCCAGGGGCAGATATCATTCCGGGGAACTTCTGAAGGGCATTAATCTTGGCCTTCTTGGGCTTCTTCAGGGAGTGAGTGTCACTGTGGGCATGCCGCTGTGCCCTGGTCCACCCTGTGGGCAGCTCCATCTGAGACCAAGCCACTGGGAGCTGCCTGTGCCCACGCTGGGGCGTGCATCCTGGCAGGGCCACTTTGGACATGGCAGACCGTCCCTGCTCTGGACTGCATCATCCTGCATGTCCAGCAGCACTGTGTCCGCCTCTGCTGAGACCCCCTGGGAAGACACGGTCAGGACTCAGCAGCTTCCTTGGGACTGCACTACCCTGGGCAGCATGTTCTTGGACACGGCCAGAAGAGTCCAGTGCCGCCTTGGACAGAGCCTGTTCTATGCATCCAGCACCTTTCTGACAAGGCCGGAGGGTCCCGGTGCCCACGGTGGCCAGACCCTCCAGGGCAGAGCCCTCTTGGACACTCCGGCAGCGTCCAGGGCCCAGCGCAGACAGACCCTCCATCAGGGCCTCTTGGGCACGGCCAGAGGGGCGTCCGTGCCCACTGGGGACGGAGGGGTCCGAGGGCAGCGCGCGGCGCCCGCCGGGCCTGCGCCTGGAGGCGCGCCCAGGCGCTGCCAGGAAGGCCGGGCGTTTATCCCCGGAGCCGCCAGCAGGGAGCTCCCTTTCGGCTCGGCTCGCGCGGCCGCGGGGGGCGGCGCTGGGCTGCGCCGCGCTGCGCTCCAGCCCCGACCGGGCCGGGGTTGCTGGATGCCGCGTCTCCGCTCCTGCTGCCTGCCCGGCGGGCTCCAGCGGCGGGTGAGTGCGGGGCGGCGCGGGCGGCCGCTGGGTAGCGGGCCGGGCCCGGGGGCGCTGCGGGGCGGGCTCCCACCCGGCGGGCGGCGGGCGGCGGGCGGCGGGGCCGGGCGGGCTCCTCCTCCTCCCCTCTCCCCTGGAAGCAGCGGCCCGGACTCCCGGCTCCCGTCCCCGGCGGCGCCTCGGAGCTCGGCGTCCGGGGGCAGGGGCCGGCGGGAAGGGGCGGGGAGGGGGAGCACTGGCCCCTTTTGCCAGCTCGGGGGGCGCGGAGAACAGGAAAGGGTGGCCTTCGGATTGCGGGGATTTGGGGCTTGGAGGAGCCCAGGTGGCCCTGGGCTGCGGGACCGGCTCTGCAGTGCCGGGGAGTAGGGGGCTGATTGGGGCCAGGCCCCGGCCCCCCTGACAGACCGACCGACAGAGGCACCGAGGCAAGCGGCGGGGAAGGCGAGCACCTCCACAGAGCCCTTTCTCCTTCCCAGCGGCCTTCACCCTTTCACTGCCAAGCGGGCTCCTCTCAAAGGAGCAGCTGCTAGACAGCTGGCAAAACAATGGAGACCCCGCTTCCCCCGACCCCTCCCCTTGGGGCAGAAGATACGGGGGGGGGGGCTCAGTGATCGTCAGGCTTGGGGGAATTAGGGAGTGCAGGCTGCCCCCTAGGACTGGCTGCTCACCTCACCTTTCCCCCCAGAGGGTTGGGATGAGTGTGGGAAGGTGTCGGGCCTGCCCGGGGCCTCCGGGAGAGCCGGCCCTGGGGCCCCGCCCTGCTAACCTGTCATGCCAGTTGGTTCACCAATGGGAAGGGGGCGGTGGTGGGGTTGGTTGGTTGGGGGGGGGGAGTGCTGCTTGGTACCAAGGCTGGTGAGGAGGGGGTCATGTTCCCGGCTGAGAGCAGGCCTGCTGGGACACACCACACATTGGGGCTTTGTTGTGGGGCGTGGGGGTGCTGCCCTCTTGCCAGGCGCCTGTGTCCTGCTGATTAGTTGGAAAGGCTGCCGTCAGAAGGAGCGGGCGGACCGGGGAGAGGGCAGCCAGTGTGTGTTTAAGCAGGTACTCATTTTGCCTGGTCCCTTGGCCACAGGGGCTCGTATTTGTGGGGAAGGGCTGGGAGGGTGCCTCCTGGGAAGGGCTTTCCTGGCTGAGACCTTCCTGCCCTCAGCTGGCCCCCCCTATTAGAGATTTGGGTCCCTTCTCCCTTTCACCTTGCCAGTGACTCAGGCTGTCTTGCTTCGGTTGGTTTGGCCCCTTGGAGTCCCTGGCAAGGTTGTGGTGAGCAGGCCTTGGGAACACCCCTGGGAGAGTGAAACTGCGGGCAGTGTGTGTGCAGTGGGAGGAGAGAAGGCTGGGTGATAGAGAGCAAGATCACCTAGCAGGACATTGAATCTAGAGGGTCAAGCCGCCTCTTCACGTGCCTGCCAGGCCTGGAGTCCTCTCCTTGAGGAGGTTGGGGTCCCGTTGTCATGGCAACGGGCCTGGCCTTGCCTATGCCGCCCCCCTCCCCCCACCATCCTTTTCAGTCCAGGGGCCACTTTCTATTTGGGGATATTGAAAGTTGCTCTCCTGAGGTCTCTGGCTTCCTGACAGACCTCACTGGCTCCTCGTCAAATGCCCTGCCACCTCCGCAGCTTCCCCTCTGTCCTTTTGTGATGACGGCTTTCCAGGAAATATGCTCCTGGTTACTGGGCACGACTGGTTATATATAGCCTTGGGTGGAGATGTACTTGTCCATTTGGGGCTGGGGGCTTTGGGGTTGGGGCCTCAATTCCAGGAAGACAGTGGCTTTGGGGAGAGATGTGTTGGGATCTTAGGAGAATGAGAAAGTTCATAGGCTGCAGGAAGGGACAGGGCTGGGAGGGGCCACAAGCTGGTGGTCACTTCCCTCGGGAGTTTTGAACTTTCAACAGTGGATGACCTGGTGCCTGGCAGCTGAGTGTCTGGTTTGTTTACTCTCTCCTCCTGGCTAGGTGCCGGGGTGTGTGCCCGAGGGCTCCCTCCCGCCCCGGGCTCTCCTCAGAAGCCCTCACTCACGTGGACTGGGCCCCTCCTGACTCCTGCCTGCTCCTGCAGCCTCGCTCCTGGGCAGCCTGCGCAGCCGGCCTGTTGCCTGGCGCGCCCTTCAGTGGCCCTGTGGGAAGCTGCTGACCGAGGAGCACGCGTGTCTCCAGAAGTTGGGCCTCATAACTCCGGGGTCTCCCAGAGGCAGGTGGCTGAAGGTAGACGGGGTGGGGCAGAAGTCTGGAGCTTGTATGAAAGGGAGAATCCGCCCTGCTTGGGGTGGAGCAGGGAGTTGGAACTGGGGAAGCCTGATCCGGACTTGGGGTATCGTGCATCTCCGGGGCTGCAGAGCTGTTCTTGGTCCTTTGAGCCAGAGGTCTGTCCCCAGCCAGACCCCCTGCCCTGGAGTGGATGCCAAGGATGGGCACCAGAGCGTCAGTGTGAGCTGGGTCCTGTTGGCAGCCTGGGCCCCAGGTGGAGCGGGCACCTCCCCATTGTGGTGGGTAAAGCTGAGCGGCTCTGGCTTGATACGGGTTAAAGCTGAGCAGGCCTGGCTCACTGAGTGCTGATTGCCAGGTTCCCCCGGGCTTGGAATGGGGGACTTGGAAGTCTTACATTCTGCATCGCGCCAGGTCCATTGGGTGCTTTAGGACCTGACTATCACCATTTTCTGAATTAAAGGGTGGCATGGTGCCCTGGAGGGAGCTGGCTTGGAACAGTGGGGAACAGGCTGGAAGTCTCCATTGCTCCCCCTAATTCACTTCCCTGCCCTTTGTCTTGAGGTAGGAATTATGTCGCTAGTAAATTATCCACATTCCCTTGACATTTCAAACAGTTTGGAGTCAGGTAGCGGTTTTAGTTGTTGGACTGCAGATTTTACAGGGCCCTTTCTCTCTGCCAGGTACTTTATCATCACTTGAAAGGAATTATTTTTCTTTTTCTCTGGTATTCAGAGATGTTGGGTGATGGGCTCAAGGTCACACAGCCGAGTCGGAGGCAGAGTGGGATTAGAACCTGCAGTTTGTGGTTGAACAGCAAAGGCGAAGGCTTGAGGCCAAGTCTGCGCTCCCCAAAGGTCCCGGGAGATTTTACAGTTGCAATAGCTGAGGCCTAGAGAGGGACGAGACTTGCTCAAGGTCACACAGAAGGTGGTGGAGGGCAGCGAGTGTTGGCTGAGTTTAGCGCCCAGCCGGCGGCCGCAGGAGCCGCTTGGGGCCGACACGGTGCACCGGGGGAGCAGCGGCCTGGCCTGGGAGGCTGGCACCTTTCCCGCTCGCGTTCTCCCGGGGCCAGCGGGACTACCGCGTTCCAGCGGAGACGGTGTCGCAGCGGGAGGCGCCGCGGGGCTACGGCCGCGCCGGGCCCGGCTGCCTGGAAATGGCGAGGGCCTCCCGGTTCCCGGCGCCGCGGCCGACAGGAAGGGTGCAGTCGGAGAGGGCACACCTGGAGCCGGATAAGCTCCGTGTGACCTGGCGGTGAGTCACGGGGCGCTGCGGAGCTCAGCAGAACCGGGCGGGAGGAGGCTCGGCGGCGGCCGCAGGCCCCTCGCCCCGCGCGCTCCCCGGGGCGCGCCCGCGGGCAGGTGACGTGTGAGCCCCGCTCGCGCCTCTGCCAGCCCCTCTGTGCGGCCTGAGCGGAGAGGAAGGCCCAGGGGGGTGGTGAGCGGCGCCCGGGTAGGTCCGGGGCCAAGGGAGAGGGGCCGGCTCCCTTGGGAAAGTATTTCCTTTGTATTTATTTATGAATGTGGTCTGGGGGGTGGGGTGAGGGCTAAGTGCACCCACAGCAGTCTAGTCTGGATGCTCTTGTCCTGGAATTCTAACATTATAGTTTCCATTTCCTGGGGTTTTTAAGTTGCCAGCTTCAGGAGCGTGACCCATTTAAATGCGCCCCCACTTAAAGCCACAAGACACCAGTGAAATCTATTTTAACCAACTCCCCCAAGTCACTGAAACTTTTTCAAGGCATGAGATGGCAAGCCTAAATAGATTGCTTATTTCTTTGTCAAGCCTTTCTTTTGATCACAAATGTAACATGTACTGGAAAAAAGTTTCATCTGTAGGAAGTGTATAAAGTAGAAAATTAGAGTGTAATTCCTCTTCCCTTCTACACCCCAGAGGTAGCAACTGATATGTAATTTGTTTTTACAGGCTATTTTTTAAAAGTCTGTTTTATGTACACATATGTGTATGTATGTAATGATATACTAATATTTTGTTATATATAACATATAAAATATAATTTAATATAAATATTTTAATATTTTCTTGTAGGAAATAAAGTGCAGGCAAAAGTTGATATAAGTTGCACATAATCCCATTATCCACAACCCTTAGGCTTAAATAAACACACACATGCACACCTCTGCTGGATGAATATTCTCATTGTGAACAATTAAAACAGTGGGCATAAAACACATCTGCTTTGACCCCTCTAAAATCCCAATCCCCTTCTCAGAGCAGACATTTTCTATGCACATGTGAATATTGTACATAATATGCACGTATATATATACACACACATATATAGTTAATTGCTTTAAAATTTTAGCAAAAATTACATACTATCCTGCCAGTTGCTTTTTTCACTTAATTATATAGTATAGAATCTTTCCAGGTCAGTATACACAAATCTACCCCATTCTTTTTAACAACTGCTCAGTTGTGGCATAATTTACCTATTCCCCTAGTGATGGACACTGATATTTATAGACTTTTGCTGTTACAAACAATGCTGTAAAGATTAGCCTTGTTCATTATATGAGTACATCTATAGGTGTCCTGTTAAGTAGAAATGTCCAGTCAAAAAATATGTACATTTAAATATTTTCATGGATGCCACCAACTTGCCCTCCTAAAAGATTACACCAATTTATATCCCACCAACATGTATGAGACTCTTGATAATTTTGGATGTTACCAATCTCAACAGTTGCCACTAAGCTGCTAAGTAAAAAACAGTATGCCTCTGTTTTTTTTTCACATTTCTGTGAATATTACTGAGGCTGAATACTTGTTTGTGTTTGTTGGCCATTTCCATTTCTGCATCTATGAATGGCCTGTCCATCTCCTTGGCCGTGGCTGTATGGGGCTCTGGACCCAGGCCAGTGTGATCCAGCTTGGCCTGTGCTCGCTGTGTGGCCTTCACTTCTCTCAGTTTTTAGTTTCTAGATGCAAAGACCCTTTCCTGCATTAAGATTTTATTTCTTACCTTATTTTAGTCATACTTGTGCTAAGAATCGTTTGCATCCTTTATTATCCTTTCCCCTATCCCATTTAGATGGCACAGAATGTATCTGTCTTGCTGCTATTATGTACCATTCTTGAGGGCCTACTATGGGGCACGCCTGATAGGAGGGCTTATATACCTATTTCATTCCCATACCTTAAGAGGTGAGTACTATTATTATCTTCATTTTACAAATGGGAAAACAGGCACAGAGGTGGTAAGCAACTTGCCTAAGATTGAACAGCTCTTAACTGGATTTGTTCTTGGGTTTGTTACCTGTCATTCGAAGCCTGAGCTCTTACACTAGGTTATCTCTATATCCCTCGCATTTAGTAGGTGCTCGATATAAATCCTCTCCAACATTCTATCACAAAATTTCAAACATTCAGAAAATTTTATGAATTTTACAGTGAACACTCCTCATTCCTAGATTCTACAATTAACATTTACTATCCTTGGTATCACAGATTTATCTCTTGTTACATCTATCAGTCCCTCTTAAATTTTTGAACATCACAAAGTAAATTGCAGACATCAGTATACTTTCCCCCAAATTCTTCAGCATGCATATCATTAGCTAGAATTCAATATTTGTTTACAGTTCCTTTTTTCTTTTGAGTTAATATTATATGCAATGAAATGTACAACTCTTCAGGACCTTATTGGATGACTGTTAACAAATGCTTATACCCATGCATCCCAAACCCGTATTAAGATACAGAATACAGCACCACCTCAGAAAGTTCCCTCATGCTCTTTCTCAGGCAATCCCCACTCCCACCCTCTAGAGGCAACCACTGTTCGGATTTTTATTCTACCATAGATTAGCTTTGCCTATACTAGAACTTCATATAAAAGCAATCATACAGAGAAGGAGGTCAGAGAAACTGCCAGGTTGCCTTCCCTGGAAAGAAGGGCGAGGGTAAGAGAGGAAGGGAAGGTAGAAACTGCAGCCTGGAACGGGGGTGGGGGCCATGGTATTGGAACCGCTAGAGACTTTGGACCTCAGGACAGGAGATGCTGGAAAGTCCAGTGTCTACAAGGAGGTGACAGAGCCCCGGTCTCTGGCAAATTGGGAGCTAAGGAGCATAGGACAGAAGCAGCTGCAGCTGCATTGCAAAAGCTGGCCCTGGAGAGGCAGGCAGGGAAGTGCCTCCAGACATGTGGCGCAGCAGGGAGCTGAGGCCACAGCCAGACCTGGCGACGGTGGTGATGGTAGTGAGGAAGGAGGTATATTTGAAGCTGTGCAGATAACAGCATCAGGACAGGGGTGGTGTGGGGAAGGCTGACACAGACTCAATCTCTGAGTTGAGATACGAGTGGGGTGTGGGGAGCATTTGGCAGAGGGTTAATAACTAACCTGTGTCCACAAGTGACTTAGAAATTTGGAATTTTAGAGCTGGAAGAGGCCTGGATCATTTAGTCCAACCTTGAACAAAGTGACAGGCCCAAGGTCCCCCAGTGATTTGTTGGCAGATCCGGGCTTAGATGCCAGAGTTCCTAAAATTCCTGGCCAGCACTGTCCCCTGTGAATTTCTGTTGTTCATGCCTGCTACAGTGACAACGAGGGCCAGCCTGCTGCTGAGACAGCGATTTAAATGAAATTACTTCTTAGGGTCCTTCCCAGCCCAAAGATTCTAGAATTCTGGGGGCTGTTTTCCGTTGATACTGCTCAGTAAACCAGCCTCCAGCACAGAGCCAGGCTTGGGTAAGGATTGCAGAGTGAGGACTGGAGACCAAAAAGGACGTCTTGGTGGGGCAGCAGGTGGGTTCTCTGTGGTTGGGCTGAGGCTGAGATACTCTTGTTTGTCCCCTCTAAGCCCCCAATTTCTTCCTTTCTCCCATGGGTACACCTGGGACCATCGTCTAAATCAGGACTGTGAGATGGCACAGAGAGTGTGGGTGAAGGTCAAGGTGGGCAGGCAGTGACCAGCTGAGGATCTTGGGGATAACCTGCCAAGGGAAGGGGACCTGGAAGGTTTATAGTCTGGGATAAATGTGGTACAGCTGCTTGCCCTATAATAGGGGAATGACTAAGTCCCCTGTCCTGGGATATGGTAGGCCTGTGCCATATCCCACCCACAGTGAGAAGCTACTTGGCCCAAAGGAGAGGTCTGAGAAGAGAATGAGGGCTGGCAGGTACTCCCAGCCCAAATCAGTCCAGACTCAGCTGGCTGAGGCTGACCCCGGCCTTCCACCTCTTGGGGCCTAGATTTCCTGTCCCCCAGCTCCCAGGTACTGTATGTGGAACGTTTAGAACCAAAAAGTTCAGAGGGAACCTTGTTTTACCTGGTAGAAACTGAGGTCAGAGAGGGAAAGGGGCTCAGCTAGCGACTCCGTAGGCCTCCCACCTCTTTGGATGTATGTGCACTGTCCAGTATGTGGCTATTGAGTACTTGAAATGTGGTTAGTCTGAATTGAGACGTGTTCTGAGCATAAAATACGTCCTGGATTTCAAAGACTTAATATGGAAAAGAGAATGTAAGGCATCTCAATATTTTTAATACCAATTTCATGTTGAAAAAGACATTATTTTGAATATATTGCTTTTTATAAAATATGTTATTGAAGTTAATTCCACCTTCCTTTTTACCTTTTTGTAGTGTGGCTACTAGAAAATTTAAAATGACATATGTGACTTGAATTCTATTCCTTGTGGACAGAGCAACTCTAGAAAGAAGTACCGGTGTCCCAGGAACCATGTGGGCCAGAGTGGTGGGCAGGGGGAAGCATGTAGCCAGCGCACCAGGACCCTTAGGCGTTCCTGGCCTGGATGCCTTCCTGGGCATTAGACCTGGGTTGGGGATCCCTCTTGGTGGAATGGGGAGTCTAGAGGGCCCTGCTTGGTGGCCCAGGTGGAGTGCACAGACGGGAAGGGTCCCTCTAGGGCCTGGCAAGGTCCTTGCTAGAAAGGATAAGCTTGGAGATCCTGTGTCTGGAATTCAGGGAGACCTTCACGGAGAGATAAAAAACCTGAATGTAATTTCTAATTAGGTGACATGGCCTGCTTCTGCTTCTTGTTCCCTGATGGTTAGAACAAGAAAGGCCCTCTTACCTCCACCCCCACCAGGCTGTGCACAGGGGTAGAGGTAAGCTGGCCCTCGTAGACAGGCTCACGTGCCCTGGAGCTGGGGTTCTCGCTCTGGCTGCCACAACTTTCTTCCTGAGCTATATTTAGGTGTTGGTCTGGGGAAAAGGATGTATGTTTTTCAGGATCCTGTTTTTGCAACAGATCCTATCCCCCCACCCCCACCCACAGCTGTCTGTCCTCTGTTCAGTTTGGAATTTCCCTTTCCTTCTTCCCTCTTGGCCCCACCCCTGCCTTTACTTTGGGCTTCCATGCCCTAGAAAGAATCACAATATTTGTGACTGAATCCCATCATTGATACTTATTAGCTGTGTGACAACACCTACATTTTTTCTCATTTTCTAATTTTAAAGTTGGAGATGATGCTTACAGGGATGTTGTGAGGTTCAAACAAGTTAATAGAGTACCTGGCCATTAAATAAGTGTGGATTTCTTTGACATTTTCTGTGAGGTGGTGGCTAAGGGTGCTGTTCTAGGGACGATAGGCTTAGAAATGAGCCCAGTAGCGTCTATGTCCATTGCCTTAACGGACAGTGGCTGTGGGAGGTGATGATACACAGAGTCCCTCACCTTTTCCCTTTGTGTTTGAATCTCAAGTCAGGTCCCAGGTTGGTGTAGCATATCCTCTTGCCAGGAGGTCAGGTCTCCCAGATGCCACCACCAGGCACACCTAAACCTTGGTCCATAAGTGTTTAAAGGAAAGGAGAGGCTTTGGAGTTGGTTTATCTAAGCCTCAAGTTTTCTTGTTTGTACAATGGGGGTAATAATAGTACATACCTAGAGAAATGCTAAAAGGATTCGATTAACTGAGGCTGTTGTGTAAAGAAGTAGAGCGCCTGGCACATAGCTTGCATGCACTGAGGGATAGCTGTGCTTAGTTTTTGGTCGGGTCTCAGCTGGAAACAAGAGGAAGAGGCTCTGCTTGAATAACTCTTCTCCTTCTCTGTGTGTTTCTGGTTTGCAGCAGCAAGGTGGGGTAGAAAAGTCCTGTGCTAAGCACCTATAATCTTCTGGGGGTGCCACCCCTAAAAACAGCACCCCCACCATGTTTAACCTAATGAAGAAAGATAAGGACAAAGATGGTGGGCGGAAGGAGAAGAAGGAGAAGAAGGAGAAGAAGGAGCGGATGTCCGCGGCAGAGCTGCGGAGCCTGGAGGAGATGAGCCTGCGTCGCGGCTTCTTCAACCTGAACCGTTCCTACAAGCGTGACTCCAGGACACGCCTGGAAATCTCCAACCCCATCCCCATCAAGGTGGCCAGCGGCTCTGACCTGCATCTGACTGACATTGACTCCGACAGCAACCGGGGCAGCGTCATCCTGGACTCGGGCCACCTAAGCACAGCCAGCTCCAGCGACGACCTCAAGGGTGAGGAAGGCAGCTTCCGTGGCTCTGTGCTGCAGAGGGCAGCCAAGTTTGGCTCCCTGGCCAAGCAGAACTCACAGATGATTGTCAAGCGCTTCTCCTTCTCCCAGCGTAGCCGGGATGAAAGCGCCTCAGAAACCTCCACCCCCTCAGAGCACTCGGCTGCCCCGTCCCCGCAGGTGGAGGTGAGGACTCTAGAGGGCCAGCTGATGCAGCATTCTGGCCCTGGTGTCCCTCGAGCAGGGCCCCGGTCCCGAGTCCCCGAGCTGGTGACCAAAAGGTTCCCGGCAGACCTGCGCCTGCCCCCTGTGGTGCCACCGCCTCCCCCTGCCCTCCGGGAGCTGGAGCTGCAGCGCCGGCCCACTGGAGACTTCGGCTTCTCCCTGCGGCGCACGACCATGCTGGATCGGGGCCCCGAGGGCCAGGCCTATCGGCGAGTGGTTCACTTTGCTGAGCCCGGGGCAGGCACCAAGGACCTGGCCCTGGGGTTGGTGCCAGGCGACCGGCTGGTGGAAATTAATGGGCACAATGTGGAGAGCAAGTCCCGGGATGAGATCGTGGAGATGATCCGCCAGTCTGGGGACAGCGTGCGGCTCAAGGTGCAACCCATCCCAGAGCTCAGCGAGCTGAGCCGGAGCTGGCTGCGGAGCGGCGAGGGACCCCGCAGGGAGCCAGCCGATGTGAGTGTTTACCCGGGCTGCCGGGGGGAACAGGGGTTGGGAATGCTGGCATCTCCTGCTGTTCTACTTAGGTGGGTGACTGGGGTACCCAAGAGCTGCAGTCAGAGCCTCACATGTGTGTGAGCGGGGAGCCAGGCCACTGCCCCGGCTCCAGGCAACTTACTGGCCTGGAGGGAAGAGTGACTTCAGGGGAGGGTGCCCGCATGCCCAGGGAAGGGAGTCACACCTTTGCCTCTCTACCATTCTCGGAGCTGAGGACAGGTCCCCAGAGGCTCTTTGGGGTAGAGCTCTCAGACAGAGGTGCCGTTTAGCCAGGCCTCGTGGCTTGGTGCCTCCTCTCCGGTGGTCCATGTCTCTTGGATTGACTTGATTGAATTCAGTGTGGGGCTTTTCTCCAGGGTGATGGGTGGTTGGGAATTGCTGTAAAAGTGTTGGACTTCATGATACGAGGGTAGGTTAGGGATTTGGGAACCATATTTCCTGAGCCCCAAATTGGGGCATGTGGGCTAACAATGTGCTACTTCCAGATATGAGAGATAGTCTGGACACTAGAATATAGGAGTTCCATGTTATTTAGATATTATGGGTAAAAAAGAAATCCAAAGTATTTTAGATCAGGCTGTCATGGAACACCAGGGATGGACAACTGCTCTGGCTATAGCTCCTAGGGAGACGATGTCAGGCCAGAGTCGCCTCTTGCCCTGCGTGAGCAAGGAGTTGCTTATCAAGTGAGGCTGCAGAGATGAGCAAGGAGCAGATCATGGAGGGCCTTGTAAATTGTGGGAGGAGTTTAGATTTTATCCCAGTGATTTGGAAAGCCATTGTAGGATTTGACATAGGGGAATGAATGAGTCTGATTTACACTTTATAAAGATTACTTGGGTTCCAAGAGTCTTTTTATTCCTCCTGGAAGAAGCAAAAGCATGGCCCTAGAAAAGTGACAGGGATGAAACCTACAAAGATAGTGTGTCCTAACTGTCCCTGAGACTCCTGGGACAAAAAGCAGTGGAAGAGGATGACATAGGATCAGAAGAGATTTAAACTAGATATATGAGCATATCTCTAGGGGGGATCTGAGGTCTCTAACCCTAGGGGTCTTTTGATAGGCAGCTACATTTCCTTTTGGAATGTCTTGCCTGGAGACAGCACATGAAGGACAAGGTGACCTCTGGCCGTCCTTCCCTCCCCGTCATGGGTTCTAGTACTGCCCAGATCTGGCTCCTAAAGCCTTACCAGTGCACATACAGCCTGGCCAGGATCTTTTGGCACTGACTGGTCGGAAGTGTCAAAGTCAGAGATGGGAGGAAATGCTAAGGAAGCAGGCAGAATCCTGGTGCCAACTTTCTACTGATGCTCGGGATGGCTGCCTGGGTGGGGCTGGAAGTGGCAGGGTCAGGAGCTGACAGGAGGCCCTGGAGTTGGGTTCCAGGCCTTCCTTTACACTGAGGCTACTTGCCTTCAGGCACTTTTGCTAGTCAGGGAGAGGCTAGGAGTGGGAGGGAGCCTGTTGTGAAAGCCAGGGAAGGACCTGGACTCATTCATTCCAGAAGCACACATTGAGTACCTGCTGTATATCAGTCAACAGGTTACACTGAACTCAGGCAACTATGAGGGGGAGATGTTTTTCTCAGAACCAAAGACAGCAACTTGTTGCCGTGTTTATTTTCTCTCAGGTGAGCACTGCTTTTAACAGATGGAATTTTCTGTCTCTTAAAGAATCCCCCAGGGGATTGTTGCCAGCTCCCTGCTGAACCATAGCATGGGCCTCTGTGGGGCCCAGGGCTTGGCATCCCAGATGCTGTTTAGTTTTCTATCTATAGCACAGGGATCATTCTGGTATCTCACGTTTCCCAGACACTCTCCCTTTCCTACTAGCTGCTGCTACCCTTCCCTGGGGAAGTGGATGGTTCAGTTTGGGAGCCCCTGGTGGATTCCAAGTTACAGCTGATATCCCTGATGTGCTGGCTCACTTCAGCCACCATGGGACAAGCCCCGCTGGTGCCCAGAGGACTTTGGGATCTAGCAGGGTACACAGTGGGAAATCCCACCCCTGTGATTCACATAGAGCCATTTAATATGACGATGAGCAACAGGACTAGGAGGAACCCTGTATCTTTTCCCACATGGTAGATGGTGGGGACTCGGGCCATGCACTGAGAGGAGGAGGGCAAGCCCAGCATTTCTAGCTTCCTGGGGGAGACCTTGGGCGCTGATGCAGAAGTGCTGCAGCCTCTTTTGTGGCCCTCATCCACTATCTCCTCCTCCTCTTCCTTGCACTCCTACTCCTGCTCCTTCTCTTGGCAGCAGTTCTAATCCCAGTTCCACACCAAGAAGAGTCTTCCCGCCCCTTCCATGCGCCTGGGCGGAGTACCCCGATGAGTCCAGCCCCATAGGGACAGCTCTTGGCGGCCACCCTGCCCGTCAGGCCATCATCCTCCAACTGTGTCCACACGTTGCCTGTCCCCATGGAGCTCTGAGCTGGCTGGCCATCTGTTCTCCTCCTGCACACAGATGGGGGCCAGGCCCCGTGGGTCCACTCTGTGGCCTGCTCAGAAGGCTCCAGGGACAGACAGCCCCCTTGGGTTTCCCTCTCACTTGGTGTGTGTCCAGAATGTTTGGCTCACACCTTCTTCACGGGTTCCTGTAGCTGCTAGACAGGGTTCCACTGGGAGTAGGGGCAGGCCACGGTAGTAGGATAGACCTAGGGCTTAACAGAAATCCCTCAGCCTGCTTGAGAGAAGCAGCTTGTACTTCTGTCATCTCTTCTGCCACCCACCTATCCACTCAACAAACATTTGCTGAGCACGTGCTGTGTCCTAAATCTGGGTTCCAGAGTATGTGACACATAATCCCAGCTCCAAGTACCTTGCACTCTAGTGGGGGGGGTGGCCAGACAAGACACTGACAGGGGCCAGGAGAGGAGGCTAGGGAAGCCCACAAGAGGGGCTTCAGGTACAGTCTTGGGGGTGGGTCAGTAGACGCCGAGCGAAGGGGTGGCCGGAGCAAGGAAAAGCCTGTGTTGGAAAAATGCCAAGGCTTAGAGGCTGGAGATAGAATGACACATTTGGGGAATAAGGCTGAGGACGTGTGTGTGGAGTGAGCCGTGAGAGAAGCAGCAGGAGAGATAAGCAGGGGCAGGCCCTTGTGAGCCAGGCTGGGGAATGTGAACTTTAACCTAAGGGCAATGGAGCAGTTTAATGAGGGAGTAATAGAAACAGGTTTTAGAAACTCTCCCTGGCTGCCTCTGGAGAATGCTTTGGAGTGGAGCCAGGGCAGCGCAGAGAGAGTAGTGAGGGGCTGTTGTCATCGTCCTAGTGGGAGGACGGAGGCCTGCCTTGAGTGGGAGCAGTGGGCACAGAGAGAAATATCAGACAGGAGTGCAGAGGTAGGCGTGGAGTCTTGGTGACTAACTGGGTGGCAGGTGAGGGAGAGGAGGGGTCAAGTCTGTCCAGGGTAAGGGAGCTGTTGGTAAAGAGGAGGATCTTAAAACCTCAGTTGGATCAGAATTTCTTTCTCTGGTTCCTGGAGTGTGGATGGGAAAGTCAGGGCCCACTGAGGAAGGGGTAGAGGTCGGCTGGGACTAGGCCTGGGGGAAAAGAGGGCTGGCCTCTCCCATCTGCATCCTCAGTGGGGCCATCCTGGGGGACAAGTGGATTGTTTGGGGACATAGCCCAACTGCCAGAAGGGCATGGCTCTGCTGAGTTCAGAACAGTCCCCCTGGCCAAACCCTGTCCAAGGCGGTTATCCCCTGCCTCTAAGAGCCAGAGGGGCTGGCGGGCATGGGAGCCCTACCCAGAGAGCACTGCGTCCCTCAGCTCTGGAGAACAGCTGGGATGGGAGAGGAGGGGGTTAAAGGAAGACTACTGCTCCCTCTACTTTCTGACCTCTCTGGAGCTGTCAGGCTGTACAGGTACACAGGCGGAACAGGAAGGAGGAAGTGCCAGTATTGCCTAGACGGAAGGGGTGGCGATTAGGAGGGACCTCCTGAAGAGGGTGACCTTGGTCTCCTCTAGAAAGTGGACATTCTTCTAATCTCCCAAACTTCGAAAAGGTTAAACAGAAAAGGATGCATACCCAACTAACTCCACGTATGTCTAAGAAGAATAGGCTTGAGGACTACAGGGAGACTTGCTTTTTATTCTTCTCCTATACTTTGTGGGTCTTTTTTAAGACAAGCTTGTTTATGTATTAGGTGGGATCACTTATGTGAAACTTTGGCAGGTAGTAAATGCTGAGGAAGGACAGTCCTGCTGCCACTCTCTAAAGCCTTCCAGAGAAGGTAATGTTGCCATCTCCTTAATTAATCCATCCCAGTGCTCTCCCACCCTGCTAGTGGTAAAGTTTTCTTTCCAGTGGAGACTCCTGATGCTTTTGTCCAAATTTTTTTTGTAGCTCTATCTTTAAAGACTTCCAACCAGAGGGAGAGGGGACCCTGGGTGCTCCCCAGCCTCTCCCAGCTTCTTAGAGCCCAGCTCTCAGGTCGGCAGGTGCAGTCAGCAGGGACCCTGCAGTTAGGGTTGCCGGCATCTGGGGAAGGGCAGGGGAGACCCCTTTCCTGTCATGGAAGCCCTGGAAACTGTATGAGCGGAAGTGGTGTGAGTCTCGTCAGCCTGCACCCAGGGCCTAGGTGCTGTCAGGAGCAGGGGTGGGGTGGGGGTGTGGGGGTTACAGAGTTCTTAGGGGAGACTCACTTGGACTGTTTCCAGGTCTGCCGGGCTGGTTTTGAGCACTGGGCTTTCCTCAAGGTTCTGGCGGTTGCACAGCAGCTGGCTGCTGCCCGGGCCCAGTGTTCTAGAAAGCTCTGTTCCTCATTTTACTCCAAATGATCCTTGGAGATTTTTTTTTAAAACAGGAAATTCTAACTTCATTTTGTACCAGAGCTCCAGGCACCCCTGGAATCAGCAAGTCTCACCACATGAAAGCCCCAACTTGGGGGCCCAGAGGGAAGCCAAAACTAAGTCCTTTTGGTAACGAGGGTTAAAGTAGCGGGACCAGTGGGTAGGTCCCAAGGACATGAGAACTGGTGGGTGGAAGGTCTCTGGGAGTATTTTGGGGGTTACCTATCCTGGATTAATGGGGTGCCTGGGAACAGCAGGATAGAGTGGTAGACAGGCCGTCCTTATTCTGCAAGGTCTCCCCTCTGTGCCCTCAGAGACACCTTCGTCCCTGTGAGATGCTAAACAAACCACAGCTGCAGAGTGCCTTGGCCACCGAGCCTGTGGGCGGTGGGCACAGTGCCCAGGCAACATTGAACTGGAGGTGGGTGTGTGCCATGGTCACTGGTGGTCACTAGCCTGGAGCCCTGGTGTGGGGGCAGAGCTTTGGGGTCACCTGCCTTGGCTGCTGTCTCTGGGTAGAACTCCACTGGCCTGCCCTGACATCCACACTACCCTGCCTTCTGCTCTCTTCTGATCTCCCTTACTTACATGGAAATGGTTCTGGAAAATACCAGATATGCAAACACCCTGACTGGGGGTGGGTGGGGAGTGGGGTGAAGGGGGATGTGTGGCGGGTGGGAACACAAGTATTTAAAAAATGCTGCAAATCTCTGTAGCATTTCCCAGAAACCACAAGCACGTGCTCTGCCTGCCAGCAGGGCCCCCGCTGTCCCACGGCACTAAGCTGCTGAGTCTCCTCCTGGTGGAGAGCAGCATCTGGCGGGGGACACCAGGGACCCAGCTGGGCCGGGGGCCCCCTGCTGCCTGGGCAGGCCTCCGCTGTCAGTTCTGGGCAGCGGACACGGAAGTGCCCTGGGCATCCGGCAGCACCATGGGCGCCCACTCGGCCAGGCAGGCGCCATGAAGGAGGGGAGTTTTCATGTCTCCCCACCCCTGCTGTGCAGTTTGGGGGGGCCCCAGCCATCCCTAGCGTCCTGCGTGATGTTTGGCAGCAACTTCTGTTCTGTTGACTACAGGGGATGGTGTCAGCAAGGCAAATTTTTTCAGTTGTTGGCTCTCGTTTGGTTGGGAAACTGTTTCCTTAGACTCAGGTCGCACTCTGGCTCCCTTTAGCTCCTACCACATGTGCCTCAGAACCAGGGTGTGGTGTTTGCCCTGGCTTGGCCCGGCCACACCGTGCAGGCGCTGGGCCAAGGGAGAATGTGGGGTGTTTGCCCAGTGTTCTGTGTGGTGCCCAGCACAGTGCCTGGCACCTAATGCTCCCTAAGTTGTGTTAATTGATCAATTAAGATCCAGCTGGAGGGGGGTGGGGGGTATATGGGGACCTCGTGTTTTTTTAATGTAACATTAAAAAAATAAAGACAAAAAAAAAAAAGATCCAACTGGAAAGAAATGCCTTGGGGGAAGGGTCTAAGAAATCACAGCGAGGACAAGGATGATGGCTAGCAATTGCCATATGTCAGGCGCTGCTGTAGGTGCTTGTTGACGTATACTTACTCATTTAACTTTCACCACACCCTACAAAATAGTTATTGTAATGACCTGGATTGCACAGATGAGGAAACTAGATTACAGAGAGGCTGAGGATAGTAGCTTGCCCAAGGTTTCACAGCTACAAGGGCTTGTTAGGATTTGAACTCAAGCCATCCACTCCTTGCTCTTAACTGGTATACTGAACAGGGTTTTTACAAATCCACTGCCTAACCCGGGCCTGGGCCCTCTGATATTTGCTGCCCCTGGTCATTAGGAGCCCCCTCACATCTTCTTTGTCCCTCCGGAGGGGAAGAGGGACTGTCCTCTGGGGGTGCTGCAGAAGGGAGTATCTTGCTCTCAGCCTCTCCTGGGATTAGCCCAGAGGAGGTGAGCCCAAGTGGCAGCAGGCAGGGCTGAATCCTGTGGGATCTGGGAGAGGTACCGGGAAAGGGGGGAGTGAGAAGCCGTGAGAGGAGGAAGAGAGGCTTGGCAGCGTCTGGGTTAATCCCACGGGTGGAGGAGGTGTGGACTGTTGCCCTTAAACGTGCATGTCCCCCGCTAGGCCCCCAGGGTAGGGGGCAGGGCCATTGCCCTTTTCATCTCTTTGGCCCTTACTGGTGCACTCTCACTGATCTCCACAGCACTTGGAGTAGCAGGATCTCTGGGGTGTCACCTTCGACCTGGAGCAGGCTTCCCTGCCATCTAGTTTCCTGTTTGTGTGTGAGAGATTGGGGGGCATGGCCTAGCAGGGTGTCTAGCAGGTGGTGGGAGTGCCTTCTTGTTGGTCTCCATATCCTGTCCCTGCTGTTCCTTTGTCTATAATGCTTTTCCCTGCCCTCCCTCATCCACTCATATACTTTAGCCTCAGTTTGAATATCGCTTCCCGAGGGAAGTCTTCCTTGGTTCCCCCTGGACCACTCAGGCCCCACTCTGGCAGCACCCCATCTTCCCCCTTCGTAGCTTTCATCAACATTGTAATTAAGGGAAGCAGACGTGGCTCAACGGATAGAGCGTCCACCTACCATATGGGAAGTCCAGGGTTCAAACCCAGGGCCTCCTGACCCGTGTGGTGAGCTGGCCCACACGCAGTGCTGATGCGCGCAAGGAGTGCCTGCCATGCAGGGGTGTCCCCCGCGTAGGGGAGCCCCATGCACAAGGAGTGCGCCCTGTAAGGAGAGCTGCCCCTCGCGAAAAAAAAAAGATTGTAATTAATTAGTTATCTTCTTATTTCTCCAGTGCTGGAGCACTTCATGAGAGCACTGGACTTTGGGGAATGACTGGAACTGGCTTCCCGTTCTCTCTGTCCAGTTTTCATTGTTTAGCTGTTTTGGTTCCTAGAACTCTCACTCCCGACTGGCCTTGGTGATTTGCCTATAGTGTGTTGCCCCGTCCTCCCCCCACCCACTGACTGTTTCTTGTGTCCCTGGGGGCTTGGCGCCTCTGCAGGAGTAGAGGAGTGACATGCCTGGTAGGCATCCTGAGGCAGGAGCAGGGGAAGGGGCTGGAGGAGGGGGGTCCTGGGGCAGCCCGCTCCCTGCCCTGCCCTGGAGCCCCGGTGACGGGCGCTCAGCTTTGGGGAGAAGCAGACTCAGGGTTACATGGGGGCCACACAGTGTCCCGCCCTGGGGACCCTGGAGGAATATACGAGTCTTAGTGGCTGCAGGTCTCCGAGGAGGTAGAACGTTGACCGTCAGGGCTCAGAGCTTCCTCTTCCCCTCTGCTGCTTTACCCAGGCAGCCTGCATGCCCGAATGTTGGCAGGCTGGGAATTTTCACAAGGATTTTTCCCAGTCAGAGCAACAGATTCCAGCTGGAGACTGGGGACAGCTCCTGCATGGGCAGGGGCTACTAGACAGGGCTAGGGCAGCCCCAGCCACTCTGCTCTTGGGGTCCAGGCTCAGTTTGGATCCCCCCAAAGACTTGACTGTCTCCCCCATGGGCCGGGTCGGGGAACCTGTGTGTCTGGAGCTGTAGGGCTCAGCAGAGGCGGCGGGAGGCCTCAAAGCCCAGAGACTCCACCTCTGTGAGGAGAGAGGAAGCCGGCCATGTCCCACAAGGCTGCACTTCCTCTGGCCAGTACATGAGTCAGGAAGGGGAGCGTCTTGGATTCCATCTTCAGGTGGGGCCGTGCCTGCCAGACCCAGGTTCTCTGGCCTGGCCTCGGCAGGAGGTGACACTGCAGAATTTGTCACCCATATCTGTCCACTCTGTGGGCCCCAGTGCCTCTAGGGCCTGCTTTCCTCTCTTAATGACCTTTCCGGCCTCTGTGCCTCTTGCCCCCTGATCTCACTTCTGCTGGCTCCTCCCTCCCCTTCCCATTTCTGCAAGGAGCTGACTCACTTCCTCCCTCCCCTCCTAGCGTCTTTCACTGCCATGCCCTGTGACAAGCAGGGTACAAGCAAGGGAGATTTCCCAGAAGGCACTTCCTGGGTTCTCTTCTCTGGCAGCAGGATGTGTGGCTGCCCTGGCTCTGGGGCAGAAGAGGGCTGAGTGAGGGGTAGGGAGGCGGATGGCTTTGGGGGGCCGTAGGGAAGGCCAGGCATGAGTGCCCCAGAGCCTCAGCATGGTCAGGGGGTTTGTTGGCAGGCCTTGATGAACACCTGCTCCATGACACACTCTGGGCTTGGTTCTGTGGAGGAGAAAGGCTGACAGTGCCATCCCTATGGTCAGGGGGCCTGTGCTTTCTCTAGAAGCACAGACATCTGCCAAAGGGTAGCTCTTAGCCCAGGGTGGCATGGGCTGGAGGCCAAGCAGTGACAGCACTGTCAGGCAGCATGAGACCATCATAACTTCCTGTGGCACCCGGTTTCATCCCTAGCTCCATCAGGGGGAAAGTATCCAGAGATTACTAGAATCTTCAGGGAATGGCAAAGGGAAGGGTCTGATATGATCTTGTGCTAGGGCTGCTGGGTCCCTGTATCCTTGCCCTCCCCCCACCCCCACCCCAGCTCTCTCATTTGTGGACTGGTTTGGTTGTGGGGCTGACTGTGGAAGCACTGGCTTCAGAGCAGTCAAAGGATTCTCCCATGGTGGGCTGGCATCTTCTACCTAGCCCTCCTTGGAAATGCCCAGGCTGGGAGACTGTGTGCTTGGCACCTCCAGCACTAGGGGACCCAGCCTTTGCTGGGCCTGGCGTAGCCTTGCATCCCTCCTCAGCAGGCGGCCTGGGTTACCTAAAGGACACAGGCGGAGGCCCAGTCCCCAGTCACTTGGCTGTGTGTCAAGATCAATAGAAGCAAGAGGGAAACTGGGCCTGCCGCCTGAAGAGCCTGGGGGGACTGCTGTGGTCTGTCTTCCTGGAATCAAGTGACCAGCAAACATCCCTAGTCCCCTTAGCCCTTGGCTTTGCCTGGCAGAGCCCCTATTCCACAGGCAGCCTGGGAGTCTGGCTGCAGGATTTCTGGACAATGACAGGAGGTTCTTGTTTAAGCATGGTGGGGGACGGGCAGGAATGAGGCTCGGGGAAGGTAATGGGTGCCAGCTTGACCACCCTACCCAAAATGCCCTCACCTTCCCTCATGGGAGGCGAGATACCCTGGGCAGACAGTGGTGTGCATTCCTTTCTCAGGGCTGCCTCCACCCAAAATTACCTGGCCCTGATCTTGGGAGTAGAACTGGGCTCTGGAGCAGGACACCCAGCTTGGGAATGGCCTCAATGTCACACACACACACACAGCAGAAGTTAGACTGGTAGTCCTCTTTCCTTTTCCCTAAGACCTTTCCACAGCACTTCTGCCGTCAGCTCCCAATGCTTCTAAGCAGCCTGTACATTCTCTATCCAGAGGAGAGCTGACCGCAAACCATGGGGATATGGCATCTGGGGAAGAAGGCAGAGATTTCCTTCTTCTATCAGGGCCTTGGGTCCTCTTCCCCTCCCGCTTCCCCCAACGTCTTTTTTTCTTTTTTTTTAAGATTTATTTTTTATTCATTTTTCTTCCTCCCTGTCCCACCCCCCAGTTGTCTGCTCTCTGTGTCCATTCACTGTGTGTTCTTCTGTGACCGCTTCTATCCTTATCAGCAGCACCAGGAATCTGTGTTTCTTTTTGTTGCATCATCTCCTTGCTGCGTCAGCTCTCCGTGTGTGCAGTGCCACTCCTGGGCAGGCTGTGCTTTATTCGCGCTGGGTGGGTCTCCTTATGGGGCACATTCCTTGCACGTAGGGCTCCCCTACGTGGGGACATCCCTGCGTGGCAGGGCACTCCCTGCGCGCATCAGCACTGCGCATGGGCCAGCTCCACACGGGTGAAGGAGGCCCTGGGTTTGAACCGCGGACCTCCCATGTGGTAGGCGGACGCCCTATCGGTTGGGCCAAATCTGCTTCCCTCCCCCAACCTCTTAATCTTCCTTGGACCACTGTTTTGAAGTCTCTATCTGTGCCTCTGAAAGAGGGACTATGTTATAAAGAGTCCCCTATCCTCTCACCCCCCATTCTCCTCAAACTCCAAAACCTACAGCTCTCTTATTGCCATAGAAACAGATACTTGGCCGATATGGAGTTGGATGGAAGGGCTGGCTTTGGCTGTAGGAATTGCTTTCAGCTCATTCTGTGAAGAGAAAGAGGAGCACAGGGCAGCCTAGGAAGAAAAACCTGCAAGCCAGGAGTTCTGCATGGTCCTGCAGTGTATAAACATTGTTATATATTAGTTAAGGCACGGACTCTGGAGCCAGACTGCTTGGGATCGAATTCAGGCTCTGCTACCTACTAACTCTAATCCTTCGGTAAATTATTTAATTTCTGTGTCTCATATTTCTCATCTATCAAATGAGAATAATAATAATCTGTTTGGGAGCAGATGTGACTTAAGCCGTTGAATGCCTGCTTCCCACATGGAAGGTCCCGGGTTCAGTTCCTGATGCCTCCTAAAAACAAACAAGCACAACAAATGAAAAAATCATCTCAGGGGAGCCAGTGTGGCTCAGTGGTTCAGTGCTGGCTTCCTACGTACCAGATCCTAGGTTCAATCCCCAGTGCCCAGTACCTCAAAAAAAAAAAAAAAGTCCTTTCCTTGTATGGTGGTTTTGAGAATTAATCAATACATGTGAATTGTTTGTAATAGTGCCTGGCACATATTAAGTGCTCAAAAGTGAGTGTTGTCGTCATCATCAGTATATCCTGACATGTTAGGATGTGCTCTGCCCCAGGATGTATTGGTGCCTGGTAGCTTTGTGGACCATCTGCCCCTAGGGATGCCATAGACCCTGCTTAATGACTCAGCTCTGCTCATGGATTGGGGGGGGGACTTTACTGTGCCCCCACACTGGTGCTTTTGTCCAAGGTGCGTTTCAGGTGAACATAAGGCCCAGTGAGGTCACCAAGCTGATGCAGAGCCGCATGCCCTCAGAGTTTCTAAACTGCACTAAACTGCAGCTTTTTAAATTGTGCTGCTTTTCTACAACTTTCTCCAGTCCCATTCTTGGCTGATGCCAGTACATTTGGAGTGCCAGGGCTCTTTCTACTTATTCGTTTTCCAGTTGAACCAACCCACTTTTTGGGGTCTTTCTACAACTTATTTAGTTTCTTCATGCCTGTCCTGCCCATGAGAGCACATTTGGATTAGGGCTAAAAAGGAATTGAAGGCAAAACTGAGGCACGGAGCAGAGAGACAGCCCCAACCTGCCAATTCCCTGGTCTGTCCTCTGCTCCTTCGAGTACACACATGAGCTTGTCCCGACTTTCTAACTACTACAGCAAACCCCCTCAAGTTGAGTGCTGGTGATAGGATGTGATAGTGATGAGACTCATGCTCTTGTTCTTCCGTGGACCCCAGGCTAGTGGAGCTTGCTTGAGCCTCTCCAGCATATCGCACTTCTCTCCACCACGCCCTCTTCTTCCTCATTTAGTTCATCAGCTAATGCAGTGAGTAGCCCAGTTATGGTCCTTGCTACTCCTTGGAAAAACCCCTGGCCTGTGTCTAGGCTGGGACTTCATTGACCTTATTTGCCCTTAGAAGTTCAGGATTCTTCTGGGACTTCTCTCTCTGGCAGCCCTAGGATCAGAGGAGTCCAGCAGTGGGTGATGTGGGGAAGCCCTCCAGGGCCTCAAGCCACTACATTCCAGATGTCTTACCCAAGCATGGCCCAGGGATGCAGAAACAAGGAACAATTGTGTGGCACTAAGGGGCTTTCTCCCAGGCCTGGGACGCCTTGAGCGGGGGGCGGAGCAGCATGCTTCAATTCAGCCTTGCCTTTTCAGCCCCTTGGCATCTGGCCTCTGCTTCCAAACTGGATGTTAAACGGTTCTGGCTACAGTACTACCCCCCCCCCCCCCACCTTTCTGAAGCCTAGAGGCCAAGGGCTGTGTCTCAAGCTCGAGGGGCCAGGGGTCTAAGTAGACTCTGGAGTGAGGTGTGTGTCTCTGTGTGTAACTGCAGGTAGTCAGGGTCATCACTTGAAGGAGACTTAGGCAAGGGTAACCAGGACAAGCTGAAAGGGGAATCTCTAGACCAGACCTGTATTCCAATAGAACATTCTGCAGAGATGGAAATATTTTGTAATCTGTGCTATTGAATTGGGTAGCCACTAGCCACATTTGGCTATTGAGCACTTGAAATGTGTCTAGTATGACAGAGAAACTGAATTTTAAATTTTATTTTACTTTAATTAAACCAGAAGTACCCCCATGGTTTCCACTACAATTTAATTTCAATTTAAATAGCCACATGTGGCTAGTGCCCACCATAGTGGACATTGCAGCTCTAGGCAGCTCCCAGAAAGAATTAGTGGGGTACTCTTGAGGGCTTGTCTTTGTTTTCTCTTTCTCTCAAAGATTTGTCCTCTCTGGCAATTTCTACACTTCACCAGCTCTGGAATCCTGATGCCCCAGGGTAGCAGGTTCCTGGATGTGTGCCACCACATCTGGGGAAGTGCTTCCCCACCTCACCAAGCATGTCTTCTGCCCAGCTTTGTAATGCACAGGTGCTTACATGTCCTAGTGGATTTGGCCAGGGCTATTAATGCAGAAGTGGTGGGATGGTAGGAACGGTAGAAGCTTTTGCTTCTTCCTTCCTGCCTCTATTGAGACTGGGTTTGTGCTTTATTTTTACTTCAAAAGGGTTCTAGAAGCAGGCTCAATAGGAGCCTCCAGACGTATGGGTTTGTGTTTTATGTGTTTTATTTTTATTTCAAAGAGTTCTAGAAACAGACTCAATAGGGGCTTCCAGGGGTGAACATGCAGATCCTCAGATATTTACTGAATGTTCAGTGTTTGAAAGAACCCAAGGCTTATCTAAAGGAGCCCCCCTGCCTTTGACAATAAGCACCGCCTGCCTCCAATTCTCACACCTAGGAACTTCTTTCTGGTAATTTTATTTAAGTCTGTGTGACCAAGCCTTAAACTGATTTTCCTTTTTTCTGTGGAAAGAGAGAAGAGTTGTCGTTTATATGAAAAAGAGAAGAACAATGCTTGATTATGCTTATTCTCTCACGTCTCCTGGGGGAAGGGGATATGGTGTATGTGGGGCATTAGGAGACTCAGAAGTGATCCAAGTCTTGGTGAGATTTGGAGCAGGGTTGTAAAAGATTTGGGAAAACCATCCTCAAGTTTGGCCCTTGGCTTTGAGCCATGTGGCAGCCTGGTTAAGCAGAGGCAGCGTGGAAATCCCCGGGTGCCATGAGGAAATCCCCAGCAGGTGAGATTCCTCAGGGAGCCGCCATTCTGCTGGGCCAGCTAGTCAGGTGGTCTCTGCAAGCAGCCAAGGCCACACTCTTCAGAGACAGACTTTTGGTCTTGGGAGAGAGGGCAAGCTCTTTTGTCCCTGCTTGGGCTCTGTGCCCACGAGATGGTGTGGTGGCACCACGGTCTGAGCAAATCCCGAGTATGGGAAGGCAGGGCCTGGGGGCCTGGGCCCTAAGCCTCTGGGACAGGCAGCTATGACTGGCCACCCCGGACTGGCCAGGGGCCGGCCACACACTCTTCCGGATTGCTTGTGCAGGGCCGCTCCCCACCACACAGGCTCAGGGGCCTCCCTTAAGAGCCATTTATTCATCCATTCATTTATTTTATGCAGTCAGCATTTACTGAGTGTCTGCTGTGTGTAGGGACTGTTTTAGGCTTTGGGGGATAGAGCGGGGATCAAAACAAAGTCGACATCGAGCTCATCCCGGTCTCCTTTTGCCGTTATCTTCCCGGGGTAAGCAAAGAAGCCATCTTGCCGCTGCAGCCCCCACTGGCTTCGAGCTCCCTCGGGACGCCTCCTGGGGGCGGGGCCCAGAGGCCGGCCCCGCTGAGGTGAAATCCCGCGGTCTCGGCGACGCCGGTGGCTCGGTGAGAGGGGGGCGGCCGCCCTCTGCTGGGCTCTCACGGCGTGGCAGGTCGAGTCATTCCGGGCCTCTCGGCGCATGTGCCGGGCCTGGCTCCGCCCCTGCGCCGGCCGGCGGGCGGGGCCCGGGAGCGCGGGCGCGGCGTGGGCCTGCCTCTGCCCCCACCTCTTCTGGCCCCGCCCCCGGCTCCCGCGGCGTGGGGTGTCTGGGCCCCGGCCGGAAGAACGTGCTGCTGTGGCTGCTCCAGGTTTGCTCTTAGCCTTGTCTCCCCACCCCGTTCCCCTCTCTGAGGTCATCCCTAGGCTCCTTCGAGGGGCTCTGTTCTCTTCTACTTGGGGTTACACTTGTCATGGACAGCCAGTAAAATTTCACAAATAAGTTTGTTACATCAAAGGGTGCCAATCACTTTTTTAAGTAGCCGGTCACTGCCAACTGTCCAGTTATTTCACGAAAGAGAAGATATTTTATTACACACACACCCAATAGGAGTAAAAGCGAATCAGGAAGACCCTCTCGCGCTGGCATTTTCTCTGAGGACAGATAACACTGCTGGGGTCCCAGGCCTGGTGCTGAGGAGCCTTTGAAGTGGCCGTCCTTCCGGGAGACCGCACCTGTCGCAGGTGACGGTGATCCCGCCTACCCCCAAAAGTCAAAATGTTCCAGGCCCTCTCCAGCCCCCAAGTCCCCTCAATAAAGAGTACAATGACATTTTATACATTGTAAACCAGTATTACAAGCACTGTGCAATTAATATGTATTTATGGAGACAGTGTTTATAGACTTTTTTTTTCTTTTTGGAGTTTTGATTTAAAGGGGAACTGGGGAAATAAATCGGGTCAGATGTTATGTAGAACCTTGGTCTCATTCTTTTCCAAATTATCATTTTCTCTCCAAATGACATCTCTATGTTGGATGGTGGCTTTACTTTACACTGTCCTCTCAGGCTCCCACGCTGGAAACCTTGGAGTTTCTCATTCCTTCCCCCGCAACTCCTCCTACCCTCTTTGTGCCCATTTCCCATCTTTACACAACAGTCACCAAGTCCAGCTGATTCTTACTCTTGCATCACCTTCCTCCTCCCCATCCACTGCCAGAATCCTAAGGCAGAACCTCGTTATCTTTCACCTGGGCTGTCACCTCAGCTTTCTAGTGGTCTTTAAGCTTCCAGCCTCCTTCCCTTCCCCTACATCAGGGATTCTTAACACCCAGGGGGTCTGTGCAAAGGTTTCCGGGGTCCATGAGCTTGAATTGGAAAAAATCAACTGATCTTTATTTTCTCTGATCTCTAACTGAAATCTAGCATTTCCTTCACTTATGAATGCATGCAATAAATAAATTACATTAGTATTTACTTCACCTGACTGGCAAAGGGGTCCATGGAACAAAAAAGGTTAAGAACCCCAGCCTATGTCTTTCTGCTCGATCAACATTTCTAATGCACAGGTTTCATCATGCCTCCTTCACTCTCCAGAATCCTGCAGTGACTCCCATTGTTTTCCACACAGGTGGTGGAGTAAACGAAGCCTGGCTCTGGAGTCAGAAACACCTGCGTCCAAATCAGGTCCCTACCCATCACTGTCTTTGTGATAGTGGGCAAGTTATTTAACCTCTCTAAGCCTCAGTTTCCCAGGCTTTTTTTTTACGTTTACCTCACAGGGTTTTGTGAGGAGAGCAAGGAGCACTATGTGTGACTTTGGCAAGTGCTCAATATGTGCCTTCTTCCTTCTCAGACTGCTCACCTTGCACTTGTCACAGGTACAGCTCTTGATTGAAAGTGACAGAAAGCCCAGCTCAACTGGCTTAAAATAAAAGAATGCATTGGGTAAATATCAGAAAAGGGGAGTGGATATGGCTCAAGCAATTGCGTGCCCACCTCCCACATGGGAGGTCCTGGGTTTGGTTCCCAGTGTCTCCTAGAGAAGATGAGCAGACAGACAAGGGAGCCATTGGGGGGCGGGGGAGGGGGGAAAATATCAGAAAAGTCCAGATATAGAACTGGCTATAAGCTCAGCTTTATCTGGAAGGGTAAACAGTGTGTCAAGGACACAGTCTTTTTTGGCTCTCAGCTCATCTTCCATGCTGGCTTTGTCCTCAGACAAGTAGTGGTAAAGTGGCACAGCCTCAGATTCAAGACTCGGGGGATAAGAAGTGTGCCTCCATAATCCCAGTAAAAGTTTCATTATACCTCCGTGATGTTAATTAGGTCATGTGCTTTCAAGAACCAACCGTTACAGACAGAAGACTTGAAATTCTTACTGGCCAGGCCTAAGTTGCATGCTGAGAAAATTGGAGTGCTCTAAGCTGAGAATGGAGGACAGGGTAATGGGCAGCAGAAGGAACCCAGGCCCACTGCGGCACACAGAGCCTCCTTGATCTGGGCCTTGCCTACCCTGCCAGCTTTGTCTCTCTCTGTTTTCCTATGTGTGTCCTACACTTCATCCAAGCTTACAGCCCACGCTCGTGTCTCATGCCTTCCCATCTCTTGGCCTTTCCCTATATTGCTGCTTTGCCCTGAAATTCCCTTCCTACCTCATTTCCACATTACAAAATTCCTCCTCTCCTTCGATGCCTAGCTTCACGCTGTCTTGCCTAACTCCCCAACTGGAAAAGACCCCACCTCTGAACTTCCATAGAATGTCACTGATGCCCCTCCCCATGTCGGAGCTTTGGGCACATTCTAACTTGGATTATAAATACTTGGAACATTTCTTATCTCCTCTGCTGGTCTGTAGCTTTTTTGAGGGCAGAAACTATGTCCCCTTCATCTTGTTTCCTTCAGTCACTGAAATGTGCGTTCAGCACCAGTCTCTGAGCCTGGCCCAGTGCTAGGTAGGTCCTGGGGATACAACCAAAAAGATGCAACCCCTGCCTCAAGCTCAGTCTAGTTGTCAGACACTGAGGAAAAAGCAGGCATGTGCGTCCCCGGTGTAACACCTCAGTGCTAGCTGAGTGAGCAAACCATTTCTTTCACCCCTCACAGCGTCCTGTGCCTCAGAGAACTGGATTCAGATCTGGCCTGGCCCCAGCTCTCCTTAGCCACTCTACCTGGCCGAGTGCCGGAAACAGAGCCAAGGACTGTTAGCTCACTCCTTGCCACCAGCGTGGGAGAACAGGGTAGTTGAAGTTGTTACCCTGTGTATCTCCTTCCTCCCCATTCTCTTCCATGCAGCCTGTTGTACATTCGCCTTCAGGTCAGTCAGGGAAATCCAGTGGATATTTATTGAACGCCTATGTGCGCCTGGTGCTGGGGGCTGGGCTGGATATAAAGAAAGTAGGAAATGGTCCCTGCTCTTCAGGGAGAAAAGCCTTAAATATAGGACATAAATCGATTACCATTTAAAACATTAGTTTATGCTGTGTGGTTGTGGCATATGCGCATAGAACTTAAATAAATTCAACTCTGTGGTTGTGTAAGAAACTGTATACTGCAGTGTAAAATTGTAAAAGTTGTATTTTATTTTTATTATGTGCCGTACATAACTGTATACATTACACTTTTGTATAGCTATATTGTGTATAGTAGTATACACCAGACATGTATACCGTACTTTGTGGGCAATTTAAGGGATTTTCAGGAGTAATTTTGACTATACTTTTTTTTTCACGCTGAGTCACCCATGTAGTAAGTGTCTCTACTGTATATAATAGAGGACCATATTCAGTATAATCAAAACCACCATGTGTATGTGGTGATTTATAAGGAGAGACAGTGAGTGCTGTGGAGTTTAATGATAATTTAATAACTTAATGCTAATAATTTGTTCACTACCTATGACTTTCCAGGCATAATGGTCAGTGCTTTACATGCATTATCTCTTCTAGTTCTCACAACAGCCCCACGAGGTGTGTATTATATTATTTTAAGTGGAAATTCCAAGAAGTTGAGTAACTTTCCCTTAGGTCAGCCAGCAAGAGGCAGAGCTGGGATTTAGACCCGAATGTACCTGGCTTCTGAGTCCACGCTCTTTGCAGTACTTCACCATGCGGGCCTTGGGTTTTACGGAAGACTTCATGGAGGAGGTGGGCCTTCAGGATAGGATAGGCCTTCAAAGATGGGGAGGGGCGGGCAGGAAGGGGAGGATGGTGGCGAGGCCTGTGTGAGTAAAGGCTCTGGTGGCAAGGAGTTGTGGCAGGGAGCGGTGGGGTGAGACTGGGTGGGCTGGGGAGAGGGAGCCTCGAAAAGGGAAGGGCCTGGGGTGTCTGGCTGTGGCTCCCAGAACTGTGGGTTACACTGAGTGATGACCCGAGAAACACCAGCCTTTGAGCAGCTGAGGGGTGGGTCCTGGTTGCCTGTGAAGACGATCGGGGTTGCGACCTCAGCTCTTCCCCGCTGAATGAAGGGGCCTGCCTTTTGCATGAGGGGAAGTGAAACTGCTTTGAGACGATCGCGTCAGTAGCACCGGCCATTTCAGAGACAGCCCTGACAGGAATCAGTCTTGCAAATAGAAGACAGGAGTGGGGGAGGATATGTGTTCACTAGTGAGTCAGGCAGGACCATGCAGATAAAGTGATGCCTCAGTCACCCAGAAATCACTTCCTGGAGCACTGCTGAGTGGCAGGTGAGCCAAAAAGGCCCTGGAGCTGCCAAACTGGAGGACACAAAGCCTGTGTGAAAACCCAGGCTCTTCATTCCCGGGAGAACCTGCAGGTTCTGCTGATATCCCACTTGTTCTGCCTTGGACACCCTTCTATCAGGATTGGTTATCTGGCTTTCTAGCCTTTGGCAGAAACAGCAAATTAGAAGGAAGTGAGACTGCTGGAGATAGAAACACTGACAGGCGGAATGACAGCTGATGGGGGACAAAAGAACGAAAAAGCAGATACACAGAAACAAAGAGCATCTGGCCTTCCTCATATAGCCATAGCCAGGCTTCATTTTGGCCGCAGTGCCTAGGAAGAGGCTGGTGGACTTTGAGGGAGGCTTGGACATTGGTGGGCCAGAAGGCAGGCTGTCTAGTAAATGAACCGAGGCAATGGGGAAGGCTCATTGCACAAAGGGAAGGAGAGAAGAGAGACGGGCAGTGGCTTTAGGGAACTCCTTAAAACAGCCACCCCCCAGTCCACCTATATTGTGTGTTTATTCCCCCTTGTTACAAAAATATATATTTACTGTAAAACTGTAAAAGCTTATAAGCTTATAAGAAGGGGAAATAAAAAGACCCATAATCCTTCCATCCAGCTATAACTACTGTTAACTTTTTCCCACACGTCCTTCTTATTAAGGCAGCTATTTTGAGGGTGCTTGAGCTTTGAAAGTGAAGTCAGGAGAGAGGATTCATTTGATGGGAACATCCTGGAGGAGACAGTGAGAGTAGAAATTAGAAGCAGGTGGAGGAGTGGGCACAGAAGCTCCCTCAGAGCTGGGGGCAGAGGAGGAGAGCAAAGATCTAGAGGCATTATTTTGGAAGAAGAAAAATGTTGAGGGTACTTTTGTCTGAAGACCTTCATTTTCTCAGTAGGAGCCAAGGCAGAGCCATCCACTAGCGTGGGCTGGGAAGTCAGGACCAAGGTGTCCAGTCCAGAGTCATTGCAGTGGGGCCGACATGCCCTTCAATCCAAGGATAGCACGGAAGTACATCTGGTCAAAGAGGGAACTCTCAGAGTCTGAGATCTTTGAGGGGAGTTCAGAGTGTTTTCCTTAAAGACGTAGAGGGTGTATAAATGCTTGTTATTTTATGGTTGCAAATATTAATAGAATTTATTATTTTTTAGATTTATTTTTTATTTATTTCTCTCCCCTTCCCCCCGCACCCCCAGCTGTCTGCTCTCTGTGTCCATTCGCTGTGTGTTCTTCTGTGACTGCTTCTATCCTTATCAGCAGCACCGGGAATCTGTGTTTTCTTTTTTGTTGCGTCATCTTGTTGTGTCAGCTGTCCGTGTGTGTGGTGCCACTCCTGGGCAGGCTGCACATTCTTTACGCTGGGCAGCTCTCCTTACGGGGCGCACTCCTTGCGCGTGGGGCTCCCCTACACGGGGGACACCCCTGCATGGCACGGCACTCCTTGCGCGCATCAGCACTGCACATGGGCCAGCTACACACGAGTCAAGGAGGCCCGGGGTTTGAACCGCAGACCTCCCATGTGGTAGGCGGACGCCCTATCCATTGGGCCAAGTCCGCTTCCCTTAATAGAATTTAGAAAACTAATTTTAGAAAATATTTTGCCCCTTAAAGGTGATAGGCTTCAGTTACCTGCAAATTTTACTTAGGATGCCACTTTTTCTTTAATGATCATTAGATAGATAATAGTCAAAACTCATTGAAAATGTATGTGCTGACTCCGTTCTTGGAGCTTGCATGCTCTAACTAATGTAGCCCTTACAGTGGTCCTATGTGGTAGGTACTATTATTTTCCCCATTCTACACTGAAGAGCTAAGATTGAACCAGGCAGTCTGACTCTGGAGTTCGCATTCTTAATCACTATTATTCTTCACTCCTGTGAATAATTCCTTTAAAGCAGTGGTCCTCAAACTTCAGTGTGCAACACAGTCACATGGTGGGCTTATTAAAACACAGATGCCAGATTCTCCCCCTCACCTCCATATTCAGAGTTTCTGATTTGGAAGGTCAGAGATGGGGCTGCAGAATTTGCATTTCAAGTAAGTTCCCAGACGACTCTGATACTGTTGGCCTGGGGACCAATCTTAGAGAACCAAAGCCCTTATATATATATGTTCTGTTCCAATCTCATATTAACTCTCTAAAAGATCCAGTACAGGCATATTTTGCAGAGGAGGGAAATTTAAATCACCTGCCCATGGTCACAATGAAGTCATTCATTCACTCATTCGTTTAACAAATGGGCACCTCTGTGCTAAGCCTTAGGCTGGCTTTATAATAAGCCCTGCTGTTCTCAGCCTTAGCTATACATAAGAATCACCTGGGGAACTTGAAAAAACCCCAATGTCCAGGACTTCCTCCCAGACCAATTAAATCAGAAATTATGGGGTGGGGTGGGGGTGTGTGGGGGAGGGCATTTCAAGCATCAGTATTTTTAAATCCCAGGTGCTTTCACCGTGTAGGCAAGGTTGGTACCACTGTGCTAGGAAGGCACTGGGGATGCAAAGACCGGTGACTCGACACATGCCCTGGAAGAGCCAGACAGTCTCCCAGGGAAGACACACCACTCCCTAGAAAGCGTGGGCGCAAGTGTTGTGTCCTCAGAGCCTGTGTGTGTGTGTGCCTACAAAATGTGTGGCAGGTAGGAGGCAAGGCTGTGTTGTGTCACATAGAAAGTTAATACTATTTGTAGGACCCACTGGGCTCTCAGGACTGGCCAGAGGCCGTGGGCCTGGGCTGCTCTGCTCCAGGGCTTCCTCACACCACCCTCACCCACCCTTCTCTTTCTTTTTTTTTTTTCTTTCCTAGAGAGGAAAAAGGAGGCAATGATTGTTTCCTTTCTCTGCAGAGCTGCCAGTTTCTGAGACTTACAGGCCCTGTCTTTGGGCCCCTTCCTGTCCTGCTCCTTCAGCCTCTCCCATGGTCCTTAGCCCTGGCCTGGGCATCTCTGGTGTGAACTGGAGCCAGGACAGGGTTTCTCTCCATGAGGAGCGCCGGCTTTTCACCAGCAGCCGTCGCTCACCGTCCAGACACCCACCATTTCCTGTGGCTGCAGCGCCAAGACCCACCCCCCACACCCTCCTCGCCCCACCCTCCTCAGTGCCAGCGCAGTCACCCGCCCTGTGTGGGGGGCGACATGTGGGTGGAGAGAGCAGTTGACTCCATGCATGTCTCTCAGGCGTTTATTGCAGTGAGACAGCGACAGTGAGCCTCACACTGCTGGTGGGGGTCTCCGCTCCCGCCGGCCTCTCCAGAATGTCTGGGCACAGTGTGCCGTGGGCCCTGCCTGTCGTATTGGATGTGCCATTAGTGGTTGTCTTGGCCGGTGCTGCAGTAATTAGGTAGCCGAGGGAGCCTGTGGTTTGTGTGTTCTCAAGAACACTGTGCTATGATTCGTGATCAAGGGCTCTGGGGTGTGTGTGCGTGTGCATGTGCTTGCCTTGATCCTGGCCTTGGGGGCTGGGGGCTGCAGCTCTCAAATTCCTCTGCTATTTTTAGGGACCATATCAGCTCAGCTGTCCGGCAGCCCGGTTGTGTGTCAGTTAGGGAAGTCCCACCCTCCCTGTCCTTGCCCCTAATTCTCCAGCCTCCAGCACAGCCTGCCCCCCACCGCGAGGCTCTCACTCTAGGAGCCTCCTCCTTCCCCTTGCCTTCCACGCTCAGGCTGTAGCACCCGCCCTCCGGCATACCTGGTACCCGCAGTCCTCCAGACCCGCTCTCCAGCTCTCTCCACTGCTCCACGGCTCGGGCCAGGGCCTCGGCTCCCGCCGGGAGGGGCTGGGGAGAGGGAGGGGCGCTGGGGCGGGGCTGCAGCCAGCGCTATTTTGAGCAGCTAACGGAGCAGCAGCAGAGAGGAGACTCCTTGCTCCGGGCTGCTCCAGGCCGGGCCATGCGGGTGAGTGCCCCTCTGACCCCCCACCCCGGAAACGTCCAGGGCTCCTCAAGCTGTTTCCTGATTTAGGAAAGGAGGGGCCCTTTTGTTATTTCCCCAGATGCAGCTGACAGTGGGTGGGGAGGGAGGGGAGCGCTGCCTTGGGGCTTCTCCCAGAGCCTCTTGGTGGGAAGGGAATTACCAGTGCCAGCAGCCTCAGAGCCCTCAGGGCCGGGAGCTTTGGAGGGGGCACTGTCTTCTAAGGCCCCCGGCGGTGGCACTCCTTCCCCACGGACCATCAGTGCTTTGGTGCACCCTTTTCCTCCAGAGCCAGGGAACCCCAGCCCTTCCTGGGCTTTGGAAGTCTTGTCCCCAGCTTCATGCTGTGGTGTAGCCCTCTGCCCCCTCTTCCTCCAGGGAAGGCAGGAGACAGGGGCGTCCTTGGAGTTATCAGGGACCCCCCCTCTTCTTACTCCATTTCTGTGCACAGGGCACTTGGGAGGACACAGATGGCATCTTGGGGATGCCCTGACTGTCTGTAGCTCGCTCTTTCTCCCTTTTTTTTTAAACCAGAGATTACTCCGAGGAGTAAGTGCCTTTAAAAAGCAAGTGAGGAGAGACATAGCTGCCTCCTTCACTCCCAGCCCTGTCCTCTCAACCCCTCCACCCCTCCCAGCCACCAAGGATGAGGTTTTCAGTCGTGTCAGCAGTTGGCAGAGTGTGTGGGCTGGCCTGGTGCGGAGGCATATCAAGAGCCTGAGCTGTGCCCAAGAGCGTTTGGATGTCTCTGTGCCCAGGGACTGCCCTGCCCCAGTCCCAAAACTGGCACCCGTGCTGAGGTGTGTGTGGGCAGGGGTGGTGAGTCCAGAGAGAGCTCCTCACCCCGAGAGGTGGGTGCTTCCTATGCAGCTTACCCCCACCCCACCCCATGCTGGGCCCCCAGGCCACCAGCACCAGGTGGCAGTCGTGGGGCCATGCAGATGGCAGAGTGCCCTGCAGAGGGGCAGTGAGTGACCCCGGAAAGGGGGGCCTCCAGCAGGCCGAGCCGTTGGAGGCGGAAACCCAGGCCCTTCTGCAACTGCAGTGGCAGCAGGAAGCCATTCCAGTGCACCTGCTTCCTACTGGCTGGCTGGCCGTGCCGGCGGGTGCTCGGCTGCTTTCTCTTCCGCCTGGGGTGGGGGAGAGCTCTCGCTGGAGGCTGGACCAGGGGCCAGGGTGTTCCTGCCAAGCCCCTCTTTCCGCCTCCTGTGGCTCTCAACGCAGCCTTCAGGCCACTCCCTGCAGAGCTCCTCTTCGCCTCAAGCAGCTTGCTCAGGTCACCGGTGGAGGGGCAGGTCATCTGTGGAAACTCCTGCTTTCTTCTCACTCTGTTGTCCTGGCAGCTGATGCCCCCGGGAGGACAGCAGCGCAGGTGAAAACCAGGAAGGTGGGGGCCGGCCTTGCCTCGTCCCTGAACTGAGCCTTTGAGGTTCTTATCAGAGGACAGAGGAGGGCGTGAGTCCCAGGTCTGCCACTTGCTGCTGTAAGCCCTTGGGCACGTTCCTGGGCCTTCTGAGCCTCCTTCTGCTCATGTGTAAAGTAGCAATCATAATATTTTCTATTTCAGAGGGATGTTGTGAGGTAACGCACGTGAAGGGTTTAGCTCAGGGCCTTGCACATGGTGGGTGCTCAATAAGGGTCACCATTAGGACCATTATTACCCTTATTCCTTCCTGGCTCCCTTGTCACCCCCATCCTCAGATGAGCTGGCCATAGGTTGGGACTGGCACGGAGAGGGGCTCCAGGGAGCCTCGGAATGGAAAGGAGAAAGAGAAGCAGAGGATGCCAGGCCTCCCTCTTCTCAGGGTGAGAAGCCCGAAGGCTGTGTGATGTTGGCCCAGGTGGGGAGGCAGGCAAGTTACCTGGGTCCCAGGTGACGTGGCCTTGTCTTCCTCTGGGCGTCTGGCCTCAGGGTTACCTGCCACTCTCGGGGGCCTGCAGCATGTGCTGATGTTTGGCATGGACACTTGGGCCTCTGCTAACTTGCTCAGGCCGGACGTTCATGCCTGAGGGGCTGCCTGGTGGGTGGAACTCTTCTCCTGGGGGCCTTTGTGCCCCCAAACCTCCTGTGGAGAGTTCCGAAGATGGTAAGTCAAGGGAGGATGGTCCCTCCTGGCGCTGCAGAGGTGAAACCCACCAGGCCAGGCCACCGGAGCTGGGGAGCCTTTGGGGGCTGTGGAGAGAAGGTCCTTCATTATGTTTTGTGGATTTCTCCTCTTTGAAAGCAAATACTTTCAGCTATTATCTCCTTTGCTTTTTCCTTTTTTCTTAACTATTTAGCCATCTTTGCAATAAAAATAAGCAGTAACAGAAAAGAAAATAAATATCAAGTGTTCCCCATTGTGTCTAATTCACACTGTTAATATTATTATGATCACTGTTGGCATACTATTTTGGTTCTAGTTTTGGGGATTGATGATGTTTTATATGGATTTTTCCATCTGGGTACACTGTCTACATACTCGTCAGTTTATTTTGCCTTGTTCTGGAGTACCATAGTTTTCCCTAACTCTAGGCATTTGGGTTGATTCCAGTTTGGGGTCATTATATAGAGTGCATCTAGAAAAATGTTTTGCTTTTTTTTTTTCTTTTTCTTTCTTACTGTGTCAGCTCGTTGGGATACATTCCCAAAGATGAGATACTAGGTCGGAAGATGATGTATTTTGTGGCTATTGTTACATTTAGTCCCACAAAAAACTACCAAACAAACTCAAAAGTGTACCTGGCCCCCTACTCCCACCCCATGGCATTGACCACACTATTTATTGTTGCTAACTTTAGAGATTATACTTCCTTTATTTTTTCCACATTTCTGGGAATTAGGATGGGGGACAATTATTCTCTGTAGTTTATAACAGGGAAGAGACCAGGTGGGAATAAGAGGTGTGCAGAGAACCCCAGTCCCAGCACTGTCATTCAGCAAACATTTATTAAGTGCCTACAGTATGATGGGCAAAGCAGAATCCTGCCCGTGAGGAAATCCCAGCCCAGGGAATGATTCACTCAGCTCCCCAGGTTCCATCCTGATCTGAATCCCAGCTCTGCCACTCACTCACTCTGTGTCCTTAGCTAATTATTTACCCACTCTATTTCCTCATCTAGAAAGTGGGTTTTTGTGAGGATTAAATGAGGAGACAAATATGAAGTGCTTACTGCTGTGGCTGGCTCATTTTCAGTGAGTGTGGCTTTCCTTTCCCTTCCCTGCCCTAAAGAGAAGACCTTAGAAGTGTCACAGGGAGGGGAGGGTAGAGCCCCAGAAAGAGGCAGGGTCACATTTGGTAACTACAGCTGAGGGCCTTGTCTCCCTGTGCAAGTCCAGAACCTGCTTTTTGGGCAAGTTGACAGCTAGTGAGTGCCACATTACCACTTCCTGCCTGTCTTGGCTTGACCCAGACCTCCTGAACCTTGACACTGCTGCAGTATAATAGCCAGATTTGGCTACTTAAGATGACTCAGCTTCCCTGGTGCCTGCCTAACATTCCAGAAGAGGCCTGCACCTGGGCCTCTAAGGGAGCCTGCTGGGTGAGAGTCAGACAGACTTGGGTTCACAACCCAGTTCCACTGTGTACTAGTTTTGTGGCTTAATCTCTGAGTCTTTTTCCTCCTCTGTGAAATGGGAGTAAAAAGTCTTATTTCATAAGGTTGTTGTGAGACCAACCTTAGAAAATATACATTAATACGGCACTCAGGGCCCAGCTTGTTGTAGGTGTTCCCTATGCTGGGATTACTGTTGTTGGTGGGAAATGGCTGATGTCTCTAGAGAGGGAGCGGGTCAGGGAAGAGGCAGTGACGGCCTTCTCCACAGAGCTGCTAGTTCTCAGCTCTGTGGATGGCTACAGCAGACGGCCGCCGTCTTTGGGGCCTGGGCTCCTTGCCTGTTCTATGTAAGGCAAAGGTAAGTTGCTCTTGATCCTAAGCAAATCCTACTTAATATCTAGTGATAAGAAAGAAAAGAAAAATATCCAGCAATTCTGCACCAAAGCCACTGAGAGAATTTTCTCTGGGGTGCACCCCCTGATTTTGCTCGGTGTGATGTATGTGCTGCCTCTCTGGGGTGGCTGATGCGAGGCCTGTGCTGAGGGGACAGTGGCCTGGTGTCCCCCCAGCCCGGGGCAGATGGGGCCTCCCTGGGCAAGTAGGAAAACTTGATCAGGAGATCAAAGAACAAATGCCGGGAAGCAGATGTGGCTCAACTAACAGAGCGTCCGCTTACCATATGGAGGGTCCAGCGTTCGATCCTCGGGACCTCATGACCCGTGTGGTGAGCTGGCCCATGCGCAGTGCTGCCGTGCGCAAGGAGTGCCGTGCCACGCAGGGGTGCCCCCCCGTAGGGGGGCACCATGTGCAAGGAGTACGCCCCGCAAGGAGAGCCGCCCCACGTGAAAAAAAAAAAGCACAGCCCGCCCAGGAGTGGCACTGCACAAACGGAGAACTGACACAGCAAGATGACACAACAAAAAAGAAACGCAGTTTCCCAGTGCAGCCTGATAATACAAGCCGATGCAGAAGAACACTCAGCCAGTGGACACAGAGAGCAGACAACGGGAGGGGGAAGGGGAGAGAAATAAATAAAATAAATATTTTTTTAAAAAAAGAACAAATGCCTTAATTAAACAAAGAAACTTCAAGTCGAGAGCATATTAACCGAATCACAAAACAGAAAATAAGTCAAAACAAATGTTAAAAATTTAAATGGCTATCGAAAAGTTTCTCTAATTTTTAACTGTCAGTTCATTATTAGCAGCTAAGACTTTGAACCAGTTCTTAAACTCCACTGAATTTAACTGAATCTTTGGGTGAAGCCTCTCCTGGGGCTGAGACAGGTCCTGACGGCTGATTTTTAGGAAGGCCCATGTCTGGCTCTGGTTTCTAACTCGGGGATAAGGCAGCTTTCTGGTTCTCTGGGCCTCTGGCCCCTAGAATTCTAGGTGGATGGCAAAGCTGCTGATCTACTGAATTAAGGGCTTGAGTGTCTCCCACATACTACTCCTAGGGCGCTAGACCTGGAAAGGACTATAGCCATCATCTAGACTAGTCCAGCCCCTAATTCTCCAGAGAGGCCCAGAGAGGTGAAGTGGCTTCACCAAGGGCACACAGCTTCCACGGGTAGGAAGGTCTGCATTCTGTATCCCGCCTTGCTTCACTTTCCTCTAATAGTTTCTTCCTTCCCCCTTCTCTGACCTCCTGAGCTTTATAATCCTTCCCACCCCACTGCAACCCTCCTTTGCCTCTGTCGCCCACAGTGTTTGTCCCGGCAGGTCCTGGCCTTTAGGAAGACTCCGAGCCCCTGAGAGACCCTGTCCCCCAGTTTCTCCTCTGACCCAGGGTGCAGGCGACCTTCGACGCCATGGCTTTTTCATCAAGGTTCGCCTTCTGGGAGCAAAAGGAAAGTTGGATTTCAAAATCTTTCTGCTTTCCCTCTGAGCTTGGCATGGTGTGTCTGCAGGCAGGAGCCTGGCTGTGGGAGAGGGAGCTTTGGAAGCTGGAGGTGGACTGGGCCTGCGTGTGTCTTTGGGGGAGCAGGGAGAGTGATGAGGGGGGAATGCTGGGCTGCGCTGAGTCCTGCTCCTCCCCTGGCTCCACCTCTGGTAAGCTGAGCTGCCTCCTGTCCCACTGGTGCCCCTCCACCCCCTTCCCACCCCCTGCTGCTGGGGAGGGCCTGCTGGGGAAGGCTTTGGCTCTGAGGCCTGTGGCCCTCTCTCCCGGAGTCTGGGGGCCGTGGTGGGTAGCAGGAGCTGAGAGAGGGGAGTCAGCCAGCTGGCCACGTGGGTCCAGGAGGGGATTCAGACTGCGGGCCGGGCGTGACTTTGTGCCTGTGCACGGTCCCTGGCTGGGCAATGACCTACCACAGACAAAGCCCTGGGGTGCGGGCAAGGGGGGCGGGGAGGGTGAGTCAGCCTGAAGCTAAATCCAGAGCTGAGCTCAGAGCTGGGCCCAGTGTCCCAGACACTGCACGGGGCAGCCAGTGTTTCCCCAGTACCTCACGCTTGGGTCTGTATCTTGGGGTCCGAAGCTGGAGCCACAGGAGGGAGGACAGATTTGGAGCTGTTGAAGGACACGGAGTGGACCTGGAATCTCGTAGCCATCCCTGACCCCATGCTAACAGCACTGCGTGCAGTAATGAGTGTGTCTGTGTGGTTTGAGAACACTTGCTGTCCCGCTAACCCGTGTGTCTGGGGAGTTGATGCACGTTGTGATCCCTGGGGGTGTGGGTGGGGTGGGGTGAGTGGTGGGCATTGGTGGGGGGCAGCAGATACAGACCTAGACTCGGCCACTTCCTTATCCCTCTCCAGCAGCCCCTCCCTTCCCTTCTCTGCTCCAATCCCAGTTTCTTAAGTAGTAGGGTCCACTCTGATTAGGAATTGCCATTTTCCTTCTTTCCATGGTGGCGTGAACTAACTTTGAAGCTTGAGCTCTTTGAAAATAGCTCTCTAGACAAGATGCAGCTTTAAAACTGCAGCGACTGGCATGCTGAGCAGTGCCCCAGGTGCTGCTAATTAGCTATAGACCCTGGTTAAAACGGGGTCCCCCCTAAGTGGATAATTAAAATGGTTCTGGATGAATTTCCGAGGATCTTTTCCACTAGGAATCATGGACTTCTGCCCGCACCATGCCAGGAAAAAGAGGCATGCAGAGGAAAGGGTGGGGTTGGTGATAGGCCTAGCTTTCTCCTGTACAGTCCAAGGTGGCTGGGGAAAGAAGAGACATTAAATCTGCTAGGACCACTGAGCTTTTGGAAGGAGAGACACTGGTGATGGGGGAAGGGGAGAAGCGTCTCCCAAACTTGAGGCCTGGCCCTTCTGGGCATGGTCTGAGCCAGTTTCTGGTCTGAAGGAACCTTCAGAGTTTCCACATCATCTGTCCTTTTTCTGGGTAAATTATGGCATCTCCACCCCCCTCTTTTCCCCTCCCCTGACTCTGCTCCTCCACCCAACTCCCAGCCCCAACACCAAACCCCTGGCCAGAGCAGCCAGAGCTATGGGCATCTTCTCCTCCACAGCCACCCCTAAGCTTGGGATTTCCTCCCTCAGCTGCATGGTTGGCAGCTTTGTGGGTCTGAGGTTGGGAAAGTATCTGACCTCCTGACTCCCTCCCTCTGCCCCACTTCCTGCCTCAGCTGCCTGGCTTGGGAGGCACTCGGGCTCTTTGCTGGGGGAAAGCATACAGGACCTAGAAGCCGGCTGGGGCCAGCCTGCTAGGGGCCACTCATTCACCCTACACAGTTCTGCTGGCCCAGCAGGCACCCTGCCCTGGGGTTACTCCCTCTTCCTCAGTTACCAGGTCAGAGGGCTTTTGTTCAAACCACTCCTTTTCTGATCTGGGAATGACTCTTGTGGTTTAGCATGAGTTGAATGAGCAGATTCTTTCCACCGTGTAACCACGGCCATGATGTCACTTTTGTGGGTGGACCTCTTCAGGCAGCCCAAGGGGGCAAAGGGTACTTGGCCTCTGTCCCTACAGAGACTCTCCATTCTTGAAGCTGTTACTAGAAAGTTTTGTCCCCAGGGTAGACTGTCTCTTGCCCATGTCCCCTAACCCCAATATTCCTGAGATCCCTGGCACGCTTCAGGGGAAAGAGGCTGCTTGAATGTTTTCTTTCTGTACTTTCAGAGCTGGAACTCGCAGCCCTGATCTGCCAGTGATTTCTTTGTCTGCTTCCTCAGGTTAAAGAGGAAGACAAAGCCCTGCCAAAGCCTGGTCCTCCTGGCAAGGAGGAAGGGGCTGTAAGTGTTCTCCGAGACCCTGTGCGTGCGTGTGTGTGAGTGGCTGGGTGGGTTGGACTCGCCCCGGTACCTGCCAGCCCTAGACTAGCCTGGCGGCAGCTCCACAAAGCAGGGCTACATGGCGCTCCTTCCTGTGTGGTGTGGCCATGCGGAGTGCCAGTAAAGGGGCACGAAAGGGGGAAGGAGATGGGAAAGCCATGGTGCTTTGGGGGCCTTCTCCTAACTCCCCTCAGACCCCGTTAGTGCTTACCTTCAGTTGTGGTTTTCTGAACACTCGGGACTAGGAGAGGTGGGGTGGGCACACTCTAAGGTCAGGGAGCACAGAGCGAGAGCTCAGCTGTTGAGACTCTTCAGCCTGCTCCGTTCGGCACAAGACAAGGGCATGAAGGCATTTCACTGCAGCTGCTGCCGTCTCTTCCCAAGACTTCATCAGCTGCTTGGCGCTGGTGACCTGGAGGGAGGCTCCAGCTGCCCGCTGCTGCCAGCCCTCACCCCCACATCGCTCTGCCATGGGATCGAGACCCTGGATAAAGGTGGACTCTTTTAAGGCAAGAGAGAGGAGGCAGTTCCTGAACAGCCAGACTTGGAGCTGTGCAGTTAGGAGAGGGCTGCTGTTGGCCCAGGAGAAAGGGGTGCCCAGGGCTCTGGGGCAGAGCTGGGCCACAAAGCAGACCAAGGCCATTGCCCCAGATGGTGCCTGTCCTGACTCTCCCTGCTTCCTAGGACAGAGATATGATTAGCCAGGCACTGTAGCTGCCACCTGGTCTGTAAACAATCCTGCAAGTCCAGCCAGTGATTACAAAGGATGTACTTGAGATGCGTCAATGAGAGGCCTTGGAGTATCCCAGATTTCTTTTTTGTGGAAATCACATGTAAAGTACTTAGGAGAGTGCCTGGCACATAGTAAGCATTGTATAAGCGTGAGCAATGACTATCCTCATCCCTGGTGTCTTCATTGTCATCGTCATCGTCCTCTTGAGTCAGGGAGAACAGGATGCAATGAGAAAGGAGGAAAGCCAGGAGGGAGGGGAAGGGCGTGGACTAGCAGCCAGGCCTCCGGCCAGCTCCGCAGGGCCCTGGCACACCACTGAGCACTCTTGGCTCAAGAGGACGAGGAAGAGGCACCTTCAAGCCCTCCCCCCTCCCCACCCCTGCAGCAGAGCCACCCTGCGGCTGAGGCCTAGACTAAGGCCGCTTGGCCCGGCTCTGCCCAGGAGGTGGGGCCACCTCTCCGTGTGGCAGCCAGAGGCAGCAGCTCCCAGGTCTACCCACTCTCTGAATCCCAGCAGGATTGGGCAGCCAGACCCTCCAAGAGCCCAGTGCCCAGGTCCACTCTAGAACCAAGGTCATTGTTTTGGGGGATGAGGACTTGAACCCAGCTTAGGAGCCCCCAGGTTGACGCTGCTCCCCCAGGCAATATGTCCGGTTTTGTAGAAAACTCTGCTCTGCCGTTGGCCAGCAGCTTGGGGCTTCAGATAGTACCACCAGTGTGGTGGGCAGGGTGGGCGTGCCCGGCAGAGTGTGCCAGGGTACTCCAGTAGGCTCCTGAGTGCCCAGAGGCTGGGACGAAGGGGCAGAGAGGAGCAGTGGTGTGGCCACTTGAGTGCCTAACCCTCTATGAGCCACAGAGTCTCCTCTCCCTCCCACCACACCGCACATGCTCTGGGAACTAGACGATCTCGTGAGAGGTTTGCAGTAGGAAAACTGCAGAGATCGAGGTAGAAGCTTCCTGGGCGAGCACTGGATCTCTGGGGTCTTTGAGAGTGTGTGAAGGGTAGACAGTGGCTGCAGGCCAGAGGAGCTGGGAGGGAGGAGGCTTGGCGTGTCTTAGGAGCAGGAAGAGCCCTGCCTGTTGTTTCCATCAGGATGGGCACCTCCAGGTGTGACTGCCCGGAGAACTGATGGTGGAAGGACCAGGAACCACAAAGCAGGAAGCTGCAGAGTTTGGCATAGGATTGGTTGTTGGAAGGGGTTAGGAGTCAGCCCTTTGCGCCACCTCTGCTGTGTTTGGGCTGTGAGGGAGCAGGCTCGCCTGGATTGGGGCTTGGTTGCTGCTCTGGCAGAGAGCCAGTAATGCTAGGGCACGTCACGGGTCACTGGGTACTCTGCTGGTGTCTCACAGCTCCATGCTAAGCCTGTGGGTAGACAGCAGGTGACAGCAAGACCTGCTTGTGGGGTGTGGGGTGGGAAGATGCAGTTGTCTGGAAACTGGGGAGAGGGTTTCTTGGGACGGCCTCTTGCAGCTCCGAGGTGTTTGCATGGATGAATGGAGGGTCCGTTCCAGGGCTAGCATGAGGTCGCACTCTTTTACTTCCTTTGCATGGGGTGGACAGGATGAAGGGGCTGATGCTAACATCTACCTGTATTTGTGTGACTGTAGCAAGAGGCCAGCTCAAAGGAGGGCAGTGGCTCATCCAGGAGCCCTCAGCCTCCCACCAGCCCGGTACACTCAGAGACTTCCCAGAGAGCCAAGAGCCCCGCGCCCCTCCTCGCCATGAATGGCCTGGGAGCTGCCTCTGCCGAGGCCCCAAGCGAGGAGGCCCAGGGCCTGTCCCGGAAGCGGGTGGCCAATGCCGTGCGGAAGGTGGTGAGCAAGGTGCTACCTGGAGAGGAGCCTGGCAGTGCCAGGGAGCCTCCGGGCAGAGGGGCCAAGTCCCCTGAGCACCCTCCTCGAGGCAAGAGGGGAGAAAAGGCAGCTCCCGGTCCCAAGCCACCACCTCCTCCTCCTCCACCGCCTCCTGCTCCTCCTAAGCCTGAAGCAAAGAAGGAGGCAGCCAAGGATGAGCTCTCCGTGGGCCTGCGCAGCCTCATGTCCCGGGGCAGGGGCAAGGACCACAAGCCCCGCAGCAAGAAGTCTCCCGGGAAGGGGGAGAAACCCTCTGGCCAGGAGCCAGGCTCTGAGGGGAAACTGGGATCCCCAGCCAGGCCTGAGAGCCCAGCCCCTCCAGAAGAGCCGACCCACCCAGGCTCCTCTGACCTGAAGGCGAACCTCCCTGGAGAGCAGCAGACCCGGTCACCAGACCCTGGCGCACAGCAGGAGGTACCTGAGTGTGGCACTAACCGGCCATGCACCTTGCCACCCTGGCTTGAGGGCCGCTTCCCCAAGCCTCCTCAATGACCCCGCATGACCCACAGGCTGGGCCCGCGGCCCAGGGCAGGGCAGCAGGGCCTGCATGGCTTTCCCTAACTGCAGGCCAGTGCCCGCGGGGACCTGGGGCTGCCCAGCTAACCGGCATGCTACTGGCCTTCGGCACTCTTGCTCTGGGAGTCGGGGGCTGGTCTCCAGCCACACGATGCCGGCTTGAGACCACAGATCTCAGGCTGAGGATCAGAATCTTAGCAGATGAGCGCTGGGCTGGGAAGAGCGTGTTTGCTGAAACCAGCCCCAGCTGCTCACCCCCTCCGACTCCGCAGCAGGGTCCCATCTCGGAGCCTCGGTCTGTTGAGCTGGGACAGTGCAGGTCCACAATCCCCTCTCTGAAGCTGGCGAGGCCAGAAGTATTTTAGAAATTCTTACTTTTTGGACTTTAGAATGTCAAACAGTATATGTAATGAGCAGCATCCCTTAACCAAACACATTAATATTTCCCCAGCACAGTCTATAAATATTCATGCTGCAGGGGATGGAGTATAAACAGGGTGTGCCACCGAAGCAGTTAAGAAAGACTTATTGTCAAGGGTAGCTTTGCAGATTTAAAAATTATGGATAAGGGATAATACCTGCTTTGAAAGCTGCTGTGAAGATGAAAAGTGATACAGCTTCAAGCATGAGCTTGACACGAGCAGGTAGATGGTACTGGGGAAGGGATGATGCTCCCACAGTCCTTATTTCTGCCCCCACTGCCCCCACTGCCTTCTTCAGGCCTGGCCTGCACTTCCTCCCAGGCAGCAGGACTCTCAAGGTGCCAGGGTGGCAGATGGTCTTGGTGGGCCCCCTTTGAATTGGGGGCTCCCCTGTCTGCCCACCACGTGCTCTCCAGTGAGGCAGGAGGCTGAGGCAGAGGCGTGGGCCAAGGACTCTGTCCAGCCCCTTCCCCTTGGAAGGTGACACCTGCTCTGCAAGTATGGGTTCCATTTTGTGGACCCCGTTGAGGCCTCCTGGGGGGTATGGGGCTGTCAAGTTTTGCGGGTGCTTCTCTGTGCTCTTGACATGCTCTTCTGGAAGGAGAAAGGTCAGGAGGATGCTGGGAGCGCAGCCTGAGGGCCTGTCCTACCTTCCCAGCCCTTGAGGCCCGCCCCCGACTCCCACCTCCTGTGATTCCCCGCGTCTTAGGACCTCCTTTGCGGCTGGTTCTTCCTGGGCCTAGTGACACTAGAGAGGAGCCAGTCTGAGGCTTGCCCCGCCCCTCCAGGCCCACTCTGCGAATCCAGGCAGTGGCCATTCCTGGCACACAGGGAGGAATTAGCAGGGGCATGAGGTGACCTTCAGGCCTCAGGAGAACCTGTAAGTAGCCAGGGAGCACCCTGGGCCTGCTCGTGGGCCTGCTGCCACCTCAGCCATCTGTGCCACCTGGGGCTGGGCAGGGCAAGGGTCAGAAGGGCAGTTGGGGGACAGTGCCTTCCTGGCTCTGGGCCACCTGCTCAGGACAGCTAGGATGCCAGAAGAAATAATGGGACTCCCAGGCACCTGTTCCCTATTCTTATCTGAGTTTCCAGGCTCAAATCAGTACCTGGTTTGGACCCTACTCGCCCTCCCCATTGGGTCCCAGTGGCTTCAGGGGCTGGGGGCTTGGCATGCTGTGCCCCCACCATTCCCCAGGCCAGGACTAATAGTGGTTTAACCTTCAGGCAGGAGCTGCCCCTGAGGCCTGGCTGACCCCCGCAGAGGAGGCCCACCAGCGGCTTGAGAGGATCTTCACCGCTCCCGTAATGCCCCTCTCGCGCGTGTGGCTCCCCGGCCCCTGGCCCACCTCCTTGCTGAGGCTGGAGGCCACTGCGTGGTCTGTGGGTGGGAGCGCCTGATTGGCAGGGTGGCCCCATGGGTGGCCTGTGGGCCCTTGAGCTGGCTTCCCACTGAGGAACCTAGAGGGCAGGGAAGACCCCAGCACCGTGCGGCCGTTCCTGCAGAGAGCCCGGGCCCTGCCCTGTGCCCTGCCCTCGCCCACACTCCTGTCTGGGTGCCAGAGCTTGGTGACAGGAAGGCAGGGAGCTGACATTCTCCCCAGGGTCCTGGCCCCCCCGCCCCCACCTTTTGAAATTGTGACCACATATATATAGCAAAAAAATCCCATTTTAACTTTTCTTAGGTGTGTACTTACGTGGTAGTAATTATATTCGCCATGTCATGCTACCATCGCCACCATCTGTTACCAAATTTGTCATGGTCCCAAATAGAAACTGTACCCATTCAGCAAGAACTTCCCATTCTCCCCCTTCCCCCAGCCCCTGGAAACCTCTAAACTGCTTTCTGTCTCTTCAAATTTGCTTATTCTAGATATTTCACATAAGTGGAGTCATCTTGGCCCATTTTTGATGTTCTGGTTTTCCAGATCCAGATGGAGCCTTTTAAGTCCTTGCCCATTTCTGACAGGCAAGGTCCAAGGCCTGGCTGACTCCCCTTCGTCTCCCAAAAAGCCATCAAGGGGCTTTAAATAGCCAGGCAGGGACAGAGAAGTCAAGGCTGCCCACAGGGTCTGCCCGTAGCTCCTTGGCCCTTGGGCAGGTGGCATGTGGTTCACAGCTGGGCGCCGCTGAGGCGACACTTCTGCTTGCCCCGAGGCCAGTGTGTCTGCCCGGGAGCGGGAGTGGTGCAGGGTGCTGTGAGGTTTGAAGAGGTCCTAGACCAGGGGCTGCTGGTGGTCTTGCTCTGTGAAGGTACAGGGGTGAGGGCTCCACAGAGCAGCCGTCGGTGTGGGGAGTGGCGCCCTTGAGTGTGTTTTGGAGGCGAGGGGCAGCTTCTGGGCTGGTATCTGATGGGAAAAGCCCTGGAGGTAGGGCAGGAGGCTCCCAGGGGGCCGGCGTCCTGGGTGCAGTGAAGCTGGCCTGGCAGGCACATGGAAGAAGGAGCCTAATTCAGACAGTCCTGGACAGCCAGCCTAGGAGAGACTGTGGCCAAAGGCAGGGTGGCACACTCTTGCCCAGGTTACAGGGAAGGACTTTTGGGAGCATCTCCCCTGGGAAATCAGATAGTAACCCCACAAGCTGGGCCTCTTCCTGGTCTGGCCTCTCCTTGGCTGGGCACAACTCACCTGCCCAGGCCAGCGCCCCGGTCATGGTCATGGCGCTAAGCTCCTCCCACCTCCACTGCGCACCTTGGTGGCCGGGGTGTGCCCGCCCACCTGGCCCAGGGTACTTGCTGAAGGGGGCATGCCCATGGTCTGCTTGTCTTCACCCCTCTTCTCCTCTCTCTCTTCCTTGCTTGCTGCCGGCAGCTGGACCCTGAGGCTGCCTCTCCTGCCCACGGCCAGGTAGGGAGCTCCTGTCCCCCTCAGGAGCCCTCCGCTTCCTCTGGTGACCCACTGCCCCTGGCCTGTACCTGGGCTGGCGTCTGTGCTCGGGCCTCGTGCTGGAGTGTAAGGCCTCTTTCTCCTTCAGGCTCCCACCCCGTGTTTGGGAGGGTTCCTGGGGCTGGCAGTATCAGGAGTTGGAGATGGAGCCGCTCTGTGCCAGGCCCTCGGGGCACGGCTAGAAAGTGTCCCTGCTCAGTTTGGGCCTCTGTGGTGCATGGTCCTTCCCAGCCACTGGAGCTCAAGAGCCTGAGTTTTGGGTTCCAGGTGTTTCAACACAGCTCACTGTGGGTTGGAAAACCTGAAAAAGCTATATCCATGCCCCTCCCCAAGCCCAAACCTGAGGATGATGCGTTCTCTGTCTCCACCTGCTGGCCAATGTGGGAGCCCATCAGATTAGCTCTAAAGTTGTGGCTGGAATCCCGTCACCCTTAGATGTCACTTTATCACTCCCCAGACACCTTGCCGGTGGAATGTGCCCATTCAAGACTAAGATGTCACCTGTCTCACATGAAATGGGGAAAAAATCCAACAATATTGTAATGAGTTTTTTATATAGCTACATTTTTTCAAACATAAAGAACGAGCCTTTGTAAATATCCTCGCTTAATACATTAAAATGTCGACCACCCTATAGTGATCCTCCTGTTTGTAGGGCAATTCCACTGGTCTGTGAAACCCAGAGCTCCAGAAACCACTGCCACCGCCCAGTCCTCTCACTCCATAGCTGGGAAGAGGACAGTCCAGCCAGGGAGAGGGATTTATCCAGCACTGGAGGCAACCTGGAGTAGAACTCAGATTTCAGCTCCGAGAAATGTGACAAAGGCCATGCTTCTTGTTGCATTTCCTTACCCTTTCCCTAGCGCTCACCCAGGGGAGAGCGTCACGGTGCAGGGCCGCTCGGCTCCAGGTCTTCCAAGGAGGGATACCTAGGGTGGGTGACGAGGGGACTAATTGCTCCTCACAGTTGTGGCCCTGAGGGCTTCTCCGTTGCACTGAGCGCCCCCCTCCTAGAGACCGCTGAATGGCCCTGCTGCCGTTTTGCCCTCACGTGACTGAAGGAGCCTGACTGGGCACCGGAGCTGGGCCCCATCCTGTTTCCCCACTCACCTGGGCACCACCTCTGCCCAGCTCAGGTCTCCCCCTTAGGGGGCGCCAGGTTTGGCAGCCCCCACCCTGGCAGTGCCTGCAAATGCATCTTTGTGACTGGCGGCCACCCGCTCCTGCGCCCACCCGTGTGGCCTGCCGGTCCCTCCCTGTGTGTGGCAGAGCGGTGCTGCTACCCCCCCCCCCACCTCAGGCCTCTCGGGCCTGCGTGGCTTTGGTGTGTCCACGTAAGCCTGGCATTGCCACCTTGTGAAGAGGGAACTTTGCTGCATGGAGGAGGACTGAGCAGAGGGTCTGGTGGGTGCACCTGAGCACCGTCTCCCTGCTCAGGGAGCCCACCCTCTCGGGAAGGCCAAGGCTGAGGCGCGGACTTGGGCACTGCAAGCTCGTCAGTCGTCACCACTCTCCTGGGGTCTTGAGGCAATGTCCTTTCCCAGCGTGGTAAAGGAAGCTCCATCGTTCAGATAAAGAGAGAAGCTGGGCAGGAAGGGTCACAGCTGAGGCCCTGCGTTAGGCGTTTGGGCTCAGAATAGGTTCTCGGGAGGAGGGGCAAGGGCTGCTGGGGGAGAACTTGCGCCTTGCTCTCCCGGGCCTGCTCACTCTGGGGCACAGGCTCCTTGGGTTCCTGTCCCTTCCGGGGCCGGAGGGGCCTCCAGCTGGTACAGCCCCTCCCCTCTGTGACCTTGAGCTCTGCTCTTCAGGACCAGCACCCCCTCCTGGCTTCCCCAGCCCTTTCCCTGACACCTCCGGTGTCCGCGTGTCTCGTGCTGCCTGCCCCCTGCCCCCAGGGCCCGCCTGAAGCTCCGCCCCTGGCGTGTCTCCTCTCACACGCTGTCCTCGGTGCCCCTGACCCCCAGAGCAAGGCCTGACTATGTGTTCCCTACCTCCCTCTGACAGGCCAAGACGGAAGAGCAGATCGCAGCTGAGGAGGCGTGGTACGAGACGGAGAAGGTGTGGCTGGTCCACAAGGACGGCTTCTCACTGGGTGAGTTTCCAGGCGGCCGAGGACGTGAGGCCCGGGCCTCCCTGGCTCCAGGGCCGCCTCCTACCGCGTCTCGGCCGTGCCGGGCAGCGGGCCTGCTCAGGGTCTGGTGCAGGCCGGGTGGCGAGTGAAGAGGTTGGCGCCCCAGGGGGGAGGAAGGTGGGACCGTGGAGGGCGTTCCAGGCTGCATCTGACTGTGTCCCTGCCCTGCAGCTAGTCAGCTGAAATCCAAGGAGGTCAGCTTGCCCGAGGGGAAGGTCCGTGTGAGGCTAGACCACGACGGAGCCACCCTGGATGTGGATGAGGATGACGTCGAGAAGGTGTGCAGCTGGAGGGCACCGGGCGGCGGGCTGGGCAGGGCAGGCCTGGGCGCCGCCAGTGGAGACAGGTTCTGCTTCCCGAGTGTCCACCTGCCCGTCCTGTCCCACAGGCTAATGCCCCATCCTGTGACCGCCTGGAAGATCTGGTCTCGCTGGTGTACCTCAATGAGTCCAGCGTCCTGCACACACTGCGCCAGCGCTACGGCGCCAGCCTGCTGCACACGTATGCTGGCCGCAGCCTGCTGGTCCTCAGCCCCCGTGGGGCCCCAGCTGTGTACTCCGAGAAGGTGTGGCACCCTTAGCCTACCTTGAAGCCTCAGGGACCCCACCCACCCACTCCCCACCCTCCCCTTCCCTGCCCCCCTGCCCCTCCACCATCTGCCTTGGCACCCCAGTGAGCATCTGTCTGTTCTCCCAGTTGACCTTGGGCAGAGGAGGCATTTCAAGGGGTGGGGGTCGGAAGGCGCTCCCCCAAACCTCTGATGGAGCCCAGGACTTTGCTGGTATCTCGGCCTCAGAATCACTGGGCTCACAGGGAGAGAAAAGCCCAGGAAGACATGGCCCTCAGGAGAGAGGGGTGTTTGGGCAGGAGCAGCTAAGAACCTACGCCTCCCCTCCACCCTGGCCCACCCAAGGTGATGCACATGTTCAAGGGGTGCCGGCGAGAGGACATGGCACCCCACATCTATGCCGTGGCCCAGACTGCGTACAGGGCCATGCTGATGAGCCGCCAGGACCAGTCCATCGTCCTCCTGGGCAGCAGCGGCAGTGGCAAGACCACCAGCTGCCAGCACCTGGTGCAGTACCTGGCCACCATCGCCGGCACCAGTGGGAACAAGGCGTTTTCTGGTGAGGCAGGGATGAGCGGAAAAGCAGGGTGGGTGGGAAAGAGGGCCCTGTAGGTGTCATCTCTGTTTCTCCTCGGCCTCTCATCCTCTCAAAACTCTTCTATCTCTGGAAGTTCTGGTCTGAATAACCCCAAGCTTTCATGCCCTGGGGGGACTGGCCCGTGCTGGGCCTCCCATTGTGCCTGGGCCTCTGGACAAGCAAGCTGCCCCTGGCTTTCCTGATGTCCCTTGACCTGTCTTCTGCAGTGGAGAAGTGGCAGGCTCTGTACACCCTTCTGGAAGCCTTTGGGAACAGCCCCACCATCATGAATGGCAATGCAACCCGCTTCTCCCAGATCCTCTCCCTGGACTTTGACCAAGCTGGCCAGGTGGCCTCGGCCTCCGTTCAGGTGAGGGGACTGCCCAGCCTCAGGGTCTCAGGATTTAGGCAGCCTGGTTTCCTGCTCTGGAAATCAGGTTCTCTCCTGTGCCTTACTTTCTTGAGATTCGGCCCCAACAAAATGGACCCTGGTGTGGCCTGCTCTGCCCACTCCTCTGTCCTGAGCCTTCACCATTCTGTCCTCCACACTTCCTGTCCAGCTGCCTTCACCCTCCTAATCCTGAGATTGTCCCTATCCTACTGCTGGGGTCAGCCCTATGCGCACTTCGTAAGGTCCGTGGTCAGGCCGATTTCATCCAAAGGAGGATTGGCTTGTCAGTGAAGAAAGGCACAGCCAAGGCTGATTCCCCCCACACTAGATCAAGTGGCTCACAACAAAGCATCCATCTCCCCCAGAAGGCTGGTGCCTCTGGCCTGGGCAGGGCTGTGGGGCCCCCTCCAGGGGCTGCACCTGTCTGCTCCCACCTGGCTCTGGTTTGTCCCCCGTTTGACCCTAGGGCCGTCTGGCCTCTAGCTGAGCACCTTGGGAATAAGATGCGGCCCCCTGCTCCCAGGGCCTGGAGGCTCATGGGCCTGATTCCTTCTGGGCTGGGCCGGGGGGAGCTTGACTTGGTACCTTCCTTACCCACACCTCCTGCTATGCCGCAGACGATGCTTCTGGAGAAGCTACGTGTGGCTCGCCACCCGGCCAACGAAGCCACATTCAACGTCTTCTACTACCTGCTGGCCTGTGGGGATAGCACCCTCAGGTGAGAGGGGCAGAGGGTACAGGGAGGGTGCCCTGGACTCCTGCTCACTGACGGGGCTTCTGGACCTTACCAGCGGGCTACATCCCAAACTGTTTATTTATTTTGGGTCTGCTGTGCACCAGGCTCTGAGTTGGGCCCTGGGGGTGGCGAGATGAGTGAGTCATGAGCCCTGCCCTCCAGGAGCCCCCTGGCCCCGGCACAGGAGCCTTACTCTGTGTCTGGGGGGTGGGGCACAACTGACCTGTAGTGGTCCTAGGGCCTCGCTAGGCTTTCCATTACCATGAATCCAGGGCTGGAAAGGGAAACACACCAAGACTCCAGCGGTCAGGGGCTTGTCCACAGTCAGGGAGCCAGTCTGGGGCTGAGCTGGTACTTGTGCCCATGCTGGGTGGTGCCAAAGCCCAAGCCTTTTCCAGGGTCCTCCAACTTAGCCCCGGCCCCCAGGCGGGTTGCCCCTGCTCTGCTCTTGCCTTTAGACCTGCAGAACGCCTCTCGGCAGAAGGATCGGGTGGGGCAAGGAGCCCCAGGGCTTTGTCCTCCTGCGCTTCTGCCCTAGGCAGGATCCCTGCTCCCTGGCTGGACCCCTCACCAAGACCTCTCTGGCGACCTGTGCGAGGGCAGGCTGGGGCACTGGTGAGGCGTTCAGGCCAATTAGGAAAGGCTGCTGGCCCAACAGTAGGGGCTTGACGGACAGACAGAATTCAGGGTATAGAGGCTGAGTCTGCCTGTCGCAGCCCTGGGAGGGAGACATGGGCCCAGGCATAGCGCTGATGCCATGTTCGCCCCTCTAGGACAGAGCTCCACTTGAACCACTTGGCAGAGAACAATGTGTTCGGGATTGTGCCGTTGGCCAAGGTGAGGTGCTCGTGGGGACTGGGCCTTAGAAATGTGGGGTAGAAGCCTCTGTTGGCCTCTGTGCCCCATGGGAGTGGTGGGACCCCAGCTGTAGGCGCTGGCTCTGCTCGGAGCCATCCCTCCCTGAGGGTCCGGCAGTGCTGAGCGGGACTGCGTGATTTGCGGGAGGGACGGCCCTTCCACCCCCAACGCCAGCGCCTCCCGTCTCTGCAGCCCGAGGAGAAGCAGAAAGCAGCGCAGCAGTTCAGTAAGCTGCAGGCGGCCATGAGGGTGCTGGGCATCTCCGCGGATGAGCAGAAGGTCTGCTGGTTCATCCTGGCGGCCATCTATCACCTGGGGGCTGCCGGCGCCACCAAAGGTACCCTGCAGGGGGGCCCGGCAGCCTGGCTTGCCTCCCGGGAGACCCCGGAGGGGCCCTGCCCACACCCAGGTGGTTCTTGCCCAGCCCAGATTCTTCTGTGATCAGACACCCCTCGTTTGCTTGGGCCTCTTCCCAGCCCCCCACGTCAGTGCAGGAGGCTCCGGTCACCTGGAGAGAAGCATCGCTGCCAGTGGTGGCCTGAGCCCCAGCCTCAGATGGCAGTGCCTGGGCTGAGGGGCTCTGAGGACAAGGGGAAAGAGAAGGGAGCTAACTCAGAGCAGACCCCGCTGGAATAACTCTCCTTCTTGTTCCCTTCCTGACAGAGGCCCTCGAGGAGCAAGCGGGTAACGGACCTTGGCCCCTCCCTGGGGCGTGGGGGCCACCTTGCCCTGTCTCGGTGCTTTTTCTGGGTTCTCTCTGGGAGACGGGCTTGTCCTATGGTAGTGGAGGGGAGCTGGCCTGGGAAGAAGCCCCGGGTCGGGGGTGGAGAGTAATTGTGGGGCCTCTGGGAGTCCCAGGAATCGTGGCTTCTCCTGTCTGTTTCCTGGTTCGCATCCGGATCCCAGAACCCCTCAAGATGCCCTCCACGAGGCGTAGGTGGGGTGGGGTGGCCTTGCTTCCTGGGGCTTCCCCAGCCTGGTTTCCCCAGGTGGTCTTCCCTTCGCTCCACTGGTTCGGTGGCAGATGTCTCTTCCTGTTGCATGTCAGGGTGGAGGCCACTAGGGGGCAGCAGGCACCCGTGGAATGAATAGGCTGCGGCTTCGCGCTGGCGCTTGGGGGCTGTGAATGGCTGGGGCTGGCCTGGCTTAGAAGAGTCTATTGCCTTCTTCCGAGATTACATTGGAAGGCAGGGGCTTCACTCTTCACCTCTTTCTCCAGTTTAAGAGAGGGAATGCTGCCCCGAGCAGCCACCCTGGGCTTGGGCTCCCTTCTGGGATGCGAAGGGCCCCGGGCTGCCCCGCAGGGATGAGGCGTGGGAGAACAGTCTGCGTCTTAGGCGCCGTGTGATCCCCAGAGGGGCCATCTCTGCCAAAGAGAAATCGGGCTCGGGTTAAAAACGTTGTCCCCAGCCTGCGTGGGCAGCCGGCGGGCCCGGGGCTGTCGCAGAAGAAGCTCTTTGACTCAGGAGGTGACGCGCGTAGGCTTCCTGGAACCCCACTCAGCTGACCGCGGGGGGGCGCTCTGGGTGTGTCAGCACGCGGACCTTGTTGGGCCCTACTGTTGCCTCCTCGGAGCTTCCAGTCTTTTCCAGGGGTGTGTGTCGGCTGGCGCGGCTGTCTGGTAGAAAGTCTGTGCCTGAGAGAGAGAGAGAGAGGTTACGTCCACAGGCATGAGACTGTGAGTGTGCGTTTGGTGTTTCGAGGCTGAATGTGGTTGTGTGTTCTCGCCTGCGCTCATCCTCACCAATCCCCGCCCCCCACGGTCCCTTCCCGTGGGCCTGGCGGGCTGAGTTGAAGACTATTTGCTAACACACTGTTTTCCTTTGCATGCTGCATGCTGGTCCTTTGCCTTACAGAAGCTGCTGAAGGTAAAACCTTGTTTCTTGTTAGCTTTCCCTAATTGCCGTGGGGAGACACATGCCGGCCGAGGCGTGGGCGTCTGTGTGGGCTGCTGCTTTTCCCCCGCTGCTCTTTGGCTTCCCCACTGTCGGGCTCTGAGTGGGTGTTTGTGGGCCCCCTGGCAGCCGCCAGGGGGTGAGAGGGAAGGCTCTAAGGCATCCATGGAGGGGGAGGTACTAGTGCTCGCTCGTGACGCTTCCCCACCTTCGGTGGTTTGGTCGGTCGTAGGCGGCTTGGCGCTTCTCGTTCCTTGGGCACCCCTGGGGCCAGGCCCTCCGGAAGGGATCTTTGCCACTGGCCGGGCGCCCTCTGGTGGCAGCAGTGTGGAGGTACCGCCTCTGCAGGCCCTGCTCATTCTCTCCTTTCCTAAGGGTTGCAGGAAGCGCTGGCAGCTTCCCATCCTGCCTGAAACCCACTGGTGTCACTGGGCTGGGTTTTCCCTCCAGAAGACACCTGTGCCCAGTCATCTGGGTGTGAGGGAGCCAAAGGGCACAGTGGTTATCACCCGGCCCAAGGAGGCAGACCCAAGATGCCAGCTCCTTTTTTCCACCCTACAGCTGGGCGCAAGCAGTTTGCCCGCCATGAGTGGGCCCAGAAGGCTGCGTACCTGCTGGGCTGCAGCCTGGAGGAGCTGTCCTCGGCCATCTTCAAGCACCACTACAAGGGGGGCACCCTGCAGCGCTCCAACTCCTTCCGCCAGGGCCCCGAGGAGAGCAGTCTGGGAGATGGCACAGGTAGCCCCTGCCCCTTGGGCTGGGGGCCTGGATCCGGGGCCTGACCCAGGCTTGTTGCCAGCTCTGGGGTGGGAAGACTGGTGAGGCGCATGGACGCTTCGTCAGCGGGCAGGCCCAGCCCTGAGCCCCAAGCCGACTTGGCCCTGGGAAGGCAGGAGGTCCCAGGGAGCAGGGCATAGAGCTGAATCCTCTTACCCCCAGGCCCCAAACTGAGCGCCCTGGAGTGCTTAGAGGGTATGGCTTCTGGCCTCTACGGTGAGCTCTTCACCCTTCTCATCTCTCTGGTGAACAGGTGAGTGCCAGGTGGGCGCTGGGCCCTCCTGCTTCCTGCTTTGGCAAAGGTGGAGTTAATGCCTTTGTGCCTGCGTGACGGCTGCGGCAGAGCCTTCTTCCGCCAGCAGAGGGCGCACCATCCCTGTGTGCCGCGAGCGAGGACAGGCCTATCCTCCCGCTCCGGCCCTGCGCCCTGGGCAGGGATGGGGACTTGGCGGGGTGCAGACCAGGGCAGCTGCTCGGGGGTCCTGCCCTGCCTGGCGCTGACCCATTCTCCCGCGCAGGGCTCTGCAGTCCAGCCAGCACTCCCTCTGCTCCATGATGGTGGTGGACACCCCCGGCTTCCAGAACCCGGAGCTGGGCGGGGCGGCACGGGGAGCCTCCTTCGAGGAGCTGGGCCACAACTACGTTCAGGACCGGCTGCAGGGGCTCTTCCACGAGCGCACCTTTGTGCAGGAGTTGGAGAGATACAAGGAGGTAGCACTTGACCTTGGCCCTGCCTGGGGTAACCGCCCCCGGCCTCACCTTCTGGCCTTGGCCCCCAGGGAGGGCATCTTGAATGAGGGAGGGCGCTGCCTTCGGCGCTGGCTACTCCCTTCATTTCTGTGTTTCTGTCCCCGTTTGCTCTCTGGAGTAGGACACTTTTCCTGCCCCCTTGTCCCTGACCCTTTGACCTTGGCTTCATTGGTATTTATGGTGCATTTGCTCTTGGAGGAGCAGCAGGCAGCCCTCCTTGGCCTCTAGGCCTCCGAATTGCCACAGCAGGGTCCACCCCCACGTGGCCTAGCCTTCCTGTCCCCCTCTCCCCTCATCTGTTAAGGTGGTTGATTAGTTAGGATCCCCTCATAAAAGGGGGTCTCCCGTGGGGCAAGATCTGCAAATCCTACTTCACGTGGAGGTGAGTTGAGCAAACTGGGGAGGATGTTTATCTTGAACAAGAGAAGATTCAGGAGGAAAATGACAGTTTTTTCAAGTGTTTCAAGGATGAGTAAAACTGGGAATCAGCTTATTCTGCGATGCTTAATCAACTGATGTGAACAATAGGAAAACGTGACTTTGGCTCAGTCTAAGAGGAGTTTGTGAGAATTGTAGCTATCCAAAAATACAACGAGGTGCCCTGGGAGGTGGTGAGCAAGCTGTCGGTTGGCGATGCTGGAGGGGAGGCTGGACGTGCTGACCCCAGGGTCAAGGGGCTGCACCCCCACACACACACACACACACACACACACACACACGGCTTCTGTGCTAACGACTGCTCTCCCTGTCTTCCTAGGAGAACATTGAGCTGGCATTTGATGACTTGGAGCCGGCCGCAGGTGACGCTGTGGCCGCTGTGGACCAAGCCTCCCATCAGTCGCTGGTAGGAATTCCAGCAGGGGTCCAGACTGGTCTTTTCTCATTCCCCCTCCTCTCCCTCCAGTGGAGCCCTTCATGTGTGACCTGCTGCCAGGGGCTGCTGGGAGCTGAGCGAGGGCCCAGCAGTCATGCCCAGGTTGCAAGCCCTTTACAGCCCAGAGCCCCCGCCCCTCGGCCCAGTCTGGCCAGGAAGGTGGCGCTTTCTTCTGCCCTGGTGCCATGGGAGCCACAGCCCAGCGGCGTGCGAGCAGGTGGGAGGGTATACGCTGCCCCTCTTGCCACCCGAGGTGCAGCCCCTGTTCTGTGAGTGTGTCCGCCACAGACACCAGCGTCTCCTCCTAGGTGGGGAGGGCCTGGCTGGACTCAGAGGACACAGTTGTCCCATCCCATAGACCCCCTGGAGAGGACTGAGGCAGCCAAGCTGCGCGGCCCGGGAGGTAGTGTTCCCCATGCGCTGTCCCCCAGGGAAACAGCGCCAAGCTATAAAGCTCCCGCTGAGGGCTGTCACGGGGGTGAGCCCTCGCCCCTCAACTTTGGGGGTGGGCTTTGTCACCCTTGGCACTAGCGTCTTGGGCATCTTGGTGCCTGGAAGCCTGACAGGCCTGATGAGCACTTGGCATTTGCTGACCGTCTTCAATTAGGGAAACTGCATAAAGTGCTTCATTGGCATTTTTGCTAGACTGCTGGTCTCCCCGCTCGGCTTTGATTCCTGCCTCCCTCTCACTCTTCCCTGCAGGAAGACCCTGCTTGGCTTGCACGAGGGGTGGAGCCCTGGGGAGAGCAAGGATCCCTCTGGGGACAAGTGCTTAAAGTGCCCAAGTACCGGGTCTCCCCAGGGAAGTTGGATTTTCTTTTTCCTGACACCTGGACTCCCGTGGCGGCCTCCCTCGAGAGCCCGTGCCAGTCCCAGGAGATGGGGGGAGGCAGTACATGTGGCTTTGAGCAGCAGGGTGTTGGTCAGTGTGTTTGGATGGCGCACGGCCAGTGTGTCCCTCCCTCAGTCTCCCCTATCTGATGGGCCTGGGCATCGGGGCAGCTGCAGCTCTGGGGAAGGGGTTCCCTAAATGCCCAGGGCCACTCACTGGCCGATGACTTCATTGCTTATTCCTGCCACTTAGGGCAGCTGCTGTGGTACCTTAATTGCCCATTGTGCTTCCTTCTGGTAACCACATCTCTCCCGTGGGCAGCTGTGGGGAGGAGAGGCGGGCAGCTGGGGCCAAAGAGGCGAGTTAGCTCTTTTCACTTCTCCTGCCCTCCAGTCCCTAAAGGTTAGACTCGAATGCAGTGTGGGGAAAGGGCAGTTGCGCTTGCCCCAGGAGGACTTGGGAATTCCATAAAAAAGGCACCTCTGGGCCAGCTGCACCACAACCCTGGTTTGTTTGGCCTGTATAGTGCATTTGAAATCAGAAGTCAAGCTTTCCATCTTCTTTTAAAAAACTGGAGGATTGTTCAACACTAGCCAGCATTCTCCCAGGACAGGAATGAGCTGAGCTGAGCAGCAGTTCCTGTAGATGGGGACGCTTGCGCTTTAGCGTTCCCCAGTCTCGCCTCCTCTGGCTGCCATGTCCATGAAATCATCTGCCTGACGCTTTTGATCTGAGCTCTCTCTGGGTCCCCTCACGAGGGACCAGTGCTGACCCACGGCCAGTGCTGAGAGCTTCCTCTGGGCTTCATTGCATTTAATCTGCCCAGGAGGCGATGCCTAAGGAGGAAGGGCACGATGGAGCTCACCCAAGCCCGGTGACCTCCAGCGGGACGGATGTGGAGGAGAGCCTCCGGGTGTGGGCTTGGGGTAATATGGAGCCAGCAGTCTTTGGCAGCTTTGGACCCAGTACTTGCTGTGAGCTCCTCTCTGATTTCGTTCTAGCCCCCTCTTTGTCCAGGCTGCCCACCTCCCCACCAAGGGTCAGCAGTGAGTTGCAGTGTGCAGTGTGTGCATGCATGCGTGTGTGTGTGTGTGTAGTGTGTTTAGTGTGCGGCTGGGGCCAGGGACCTGGGTCCTTTCCCAAGCTCCATGCATCAAGGCAGGATTTCTTCCCATCTCCTGTAGGTCCGCTCTCTGGCCCGCACAGATGAGGCAAGGGGCCTGCTGTGGCTATTGGAAGAGGAGGCGCTGGTGCCAGGGGCCACTGAAGACACCCTTCTGGAGCGCCTTTTCTCCTACTATGGTCCCCAGGAAGGTGACAAGAAAGGTAGGTGGCATCCCCAGAGGGGAGCTCCTCTGCTTGCTCTCCAGAGCATCCACCTGTGGGCCCAGGCAAGAGGCTGGCCCTGCTCAGGGGCTCGCCGAGTGCCTGCATGTTGTGTCTGTGCCCCAACTGTCTGCACCCTGCTTCTTGCTCCTGCAGGCCAAAGTCCCCTCCTGCGCAGCAGCAAACCACGCCATTTCCTCCTGGGCCACAGTCACGGCACCAACTGGGTGGAGTACAATGTGGCTGGCTGGCTGAGCTACACCAAGCAGAACCCAGCCACCCAGAACGCCCCCCGGCTCCTGCAGGACTCCCAGAAGTGAGAGCACCCCCCACTCTGCACGTGTCCTATGCCCAGGGCCATGTCTCTGGGCTCCCTTCCCCTGAGTGTGTCTCACAGGCCTCTGTTTTGTGAGTGGCAGCCGCCGAGGCTGCCAGCCTTGAGAGTATGGGGATGTCCTCCTGGGGTCGAGGAGGGGGTAGATACATTCGGAGGGGCCTACAGCCTTATATTTGGATGACACACCCACACTCCTCAGAGAAGGCAGGGGTAGCCCTGGGAACCCCTCTGCCCTAAGACCCCTGTCATTCCCTCCTTTATTCAGCTGATCACACCTGAGCATCTGCTCTGTGACAAGGACTCTTTTAGGTGCTTGGCAGATAGCAGTGAACAGAACAAAACTCCTTGTCCTTGTGGACTTTACATTCTAGTTGGGGCGGGGGGTGGTCAGATGACGAGCAGACATGTAATACGGAAATGTTAGAAGATGCCTAAGTCTAATCTCCCCCGCTGCATTGGGAACCCCTTTCCCCACACTGCCCTCCCTGGTGATGGAGCAGGGCAGGTCGCCATCCTCTGTCCAGTCCCTTGGACCCCTTGCCCTCTGCGCATGCCCCAGTTTGCTCTTCTTGCTGTTTGAAGAGTCCCAGCTCCCCCGTGGGGTGCCGGCCACTCCGGCCACAGCGCTGTGGGGGTGTTTGGCACCCTGGGAGCCGGGAGGAGGGGCGGCCTCTGCCACTCGGCTAATGTGACTGCCTTCCTGCCCCCGCCCTCCCACCTCTGGCAGAAAGATCATCAGCCACCTGTTCCTGGGCCGGGCGGGCGGCCCCACAGTGCTGTCGGGCTCCATTGCAGGCCTGGAGGGTGGCTCGCAGCTGGCGCTGCGCCGGGCCACCAGCATGCGGAAGACCTTCACCACGGGCATGGCGGCGGTCAAGAAGAAGTCCCTGTGCATCCAGATTAAGCTGCAGGTGGTGAGTGTGCCAGCCCAGGCCCTGACACCCTTCCTCAGCCTGGCAGGCAGGCCTGGGCATTCTGGGCACACCAGGTCATCTGGTGCCAACTCCGAACTGGCCACCCTGGCCCGGTGGGGGTCATCTAGGCTGAGCCCGTCACGGGCAGGAGTGCGGCCCCTGCCATCCTGTGCAGAGTGGGGAGCAGTGCGTCAGAGCCTGAGAGCTGCCCCTTCCCCTTGGCAGGATGCCCTCATCGACGCCATCAAGAAGTCGAAGCTGCATTTCGTGCACTGCTTCCTGCCCGTGGCTGAGGGCTGGGCCGCCGAGCCCAGGGCCGCCTCCTCCCGCCGAGTCAGCAGCAGCAGTGAGCTGGACCTGCCCGCGGGAGACCACTGCGAGGCGGGGCTCCTGCAGCTCGACGTGGCCCTGCTCCGGGCGCAGCTCCGTGGCTCCCGCCTGCTCGATGCCATGCGAATGTACCGCCAAGGTGAGGCCTCCTTCCCTCTCGATCCCTGGCTCCTTTCCGGTGCTGGCCCTATCCTTCCCCACCGGCCAGGTGGGGCCCGTGGCGCTGGAGGGGCGCCCCTGCCTCAGGACTGGCCCTCGGTCCCTCTCCTCACGCTCTCCCTGCTCTGCGGCCTCCCCTGAGGGGTCTCTTCTCACTCCCAGCCCACGGCCTGATCCGTTTCTATTTCTTTCCACCCCACTGGCTCCCATCTTCCTCTTCTCCCTTCCATGTTCAAGTTCTCTTCATCCCCCTCCCCTCTGTGCCCCACCCGTCCTGTGGCTTGTCCCCACAGCCCCTCCCTCCCCATGTCCTTCATTCAGGGAGGTTAGCTCTGCCCCCAGCAGTAGACCAAGTGCCCTCACGGAGCTGGCTGCCCAGGGGTGGCAAATGCTCCGAGGAGCAGGCAGGCGGCTGGGCCAACCCCCCAGTGAGAAATGAGGTGCTAAATCTTTCTGAAGTACTTAACATTTCCAATAAAGGTCAGACAGACCACCCTTTAATGGATCCATCTAGAGGAGGGGCAGAGAGCATGACGATAATAGTAGTTACCGTCTTTAGGGCTTTACAGTATACCAGGCACGCTTCTAACTCATTTAATCCTCACACCACCTCCTGAGGTAGGTACCGTTATCATCCCCAGATGAGGAGATGAGGCTCAGAGAGGTTAAGCAGCTTGCCCAAGGTCACACATCTCATGAGGGGCACAATGGGATCCAATCCCGGCCAGCTGCCTCCAGAGTCTGTGCCTCTCAAGTAGGGTGTTGTGTGCCTGAGAAGTTCTAAGTTTCCCAGTTTCTGCTCCTTTTTCCCTGATTAGAAGAGCAGGCAGGGTCCCCTCAAGGCATCCCGATGGGGACCGCCACTCTTCCTTAGCAGCCAAAGCCAGGAAACGGGCTCCCTGCCCTGCTCTAAATAAATCATCGATCTGTCCCCACGTCTTGATATGGAGTTGGTGTTTATTATTTCAAAACCAGATTGTTACCACGCTGAACCAAAATCAATGTGCTTTACTCAAACAAGCAGATCGATGAGGCCAGCAGCAGCGGTCCCCTCCCCTCCCCCGGCCCCCAGCCACCATCGATAGCGCTGATGATTAATTAAGATGCCAGGCGTCCGGACCTGCTATCCCAGCCCATCAATTTAATTGCAATTCAGATACAATCAATAGCTCACTTTGTCTTGGCCCCTCAGTGGCCCCCGCCTCCTGTTTCAATTATCAGGCACATGCATCAGCCTCCTCTCCCCGCTGGAGGATTTCCCAGAGCAGCTAGCCTGGTGTAGCGGAGCAAGCTCCCACTGGCGGTCAGGAGCCCGGGTCCGAGCCCAGCTCTGCCTCCAGCTGCAGTCTCGGTGACCTTGAGCAAGCCAGTTGCTCCGCCTCAGTCTTCGTGCCTGGAAGATGAGCTGGATCTGGTCCAAGGCCCCTTTTCGGTTTGCAGTTCTGTGATTCTGCAGGAAAGGAGCTCTTGGTCCTCCACCAATGGGCTCTGGTGTTCTTGGGGTGACTGCCACCGCCTGCTGGCCACCACGCTGACCTTGCTTCAAGCTGGAAGCCATCTCACCCTATCCCTGACTTCCTGACAGGCCCGTAGCACCCAGCCCAGACAGTAGGGGGTCTCTGCTAGAGGTAACGCTCTTTAGGGACAGAGAATCTATGAGACTATTTGTTCATTTGGCCTAGGGTTCAAGGTCAGGATGGGAACAGGGAAGGAATCCTCTCTGATATCCTGCTTCAGTAGACTGAGGAAAGGAAGGGAATGTTCTATTGAACGCCCAAGGGAGCCAGGCTGTGCTTCATGCATGTTTTCTTATTTAAAACCTAGGACTGCCATGAGAGGTAAGAGATAGTGCCCCCATTTTACAGGTGAAGAAACTGAGGCCTAGAAAGGTTGAATGACTTGCCCAAGGTCACATGATCCTAAGAGGCCAGGCCAGGATTCAAACCCCAGGCCCAAGAACTCTTCCTCTCAACTGCTGTCCAGTGCCCCATTTTCCCCTTAAGTCCTCAAAACATCAGTCTCTCTGGGTTATCAGTCATAGCCTTTGAGGCCTCGAAGGGATCTGAGTTCTTTTTCCCCATAAGATTCCTTCCAGGTGGTCAACCACCCTCTGCTCACATGCCTCACCAACAAGCAACTTGCTTCCTTCTAAAGAAACCCATTCCTGCCCCTCGAGGCAGCCCTGCCTGTCCTCTCAGCCCTCTCTCCTTTGTCCCCGCCTCCTTCCTCTCAGCTCCCTTTCTTGGGCCTGCCTCAGCAGCAGGCTCCCCGCCCTCACCAGTTTTTTCCCTTCAGGTGAGTCTCCCTGCCCCCTCCCCACCTGCTGCCTGTGTGCCAGCAGCTACCCGGTGCTTCCGGGGGAGACGAGGCATTGACTGACCTGGCTCTGGACCGGCTCTCTCTAGGTTACCCCGACCACATGGTGTTCTCTGAATTCCGCCGCCGCTTCGATGTCCTGGCGCCACACCTGACCAAGAAACATGGACGCAACTACATCGTGGTGGACGAGAGGCGGGTAGGGCCGGCCCCGAGTCCCACCAGACCCCGAGCCTTCTGCTCAGACCCCTCCAAGCAGCTGCCTTTCCTTCCCTAGAGAGGGCAGGTCTGCCCCTTGCTCACTTGGGGTCGGCCGACCAGAGCATGGACAGACAGCACGGCCGCCGGGCTGTGGCCGTGGCAGGGTGTGGACTGTAGGAGAGAAGAGCCACCCTCTTTGAAGGCCCAAGCTGGGGGTGTCTGCTCTCGGCAAGCCAGACAATCTTCCAAGAGCAAGCCGGGCCAGGGCCACCCAGGTGACAGATTAGAACTAGTGGCTGGGTGCCCCACTGATGGCACCTGGGGCCCTCAGCCTTGCCCTCCAAGTCAGGTACTGGTCTCGGGGCAGAGTAGGCTTCTGTCCTAGGAGGAACATTGTTCTGGCAAGACCTCCATGGTGGCAGGGTAAGCGAGAGGCTCAAGAGCTGCTTGTCCTCCCAAGTTGGTGACTTGTTGACTCTGGAAGGAGGTGCATACTCCAGGCTCTCACCTTGACCTCCAGAGGCAGCTCCTCAGGGAGAAAAAGGCTTTTTAAGCAGAGGGACCCTCCTCCACTGTGCTGTGGCCTCAGGCACCCAGCCTGACTCTGAAGGCCCCTCAGGCCTCGAAGGAAGGGGACTCTGCAGTACTGGGTGGGAAGCCCCACAGCAAGTACCCAGCCTTTCTCTGTGTGCCACACTCCCCTGCCCCCTGAGTCACAGAGCCACCTTCATGGGGTCTCGGTGACCTTCTCTCCATCCTCAGTGTCCTGGGTGACCTTGATGTACATGCAGATGGCCCACCCCACACCCCCTCCTCACTGTCACCTCTAGTCCTGCCTCCCTCTCGTGGCTATACCTGGTACCTTAGCATCCCTGGAAAAGATCTGCCTCCAAAATCTTAAATTCCAGCATGGCTTTCCCGGACCACAGCCTCCTACCCATGTGTCTCTCTTGTCTCTTCCTCTCAGTACACCGACTATCTAACCCCACTGAGCTCTTTCATTTCTGGACCCCATTCTATTCTCTCTAGTCTCTAACTACCTTCTATATATATATATACACACACACACACACACACACACATATAGATATATTTTAAATACTTAGATTACATAAACGTTACATAAAAATATAGACAATTTCCATAATCCCTGCTCCCTGCCCCTCCCACATTCTCCCACATTAACAACATCCCTCAGTAGTGTGGTACATTTGTTACAAATAATGAACACGTTTGGAGCATTGCCACTAAGTGTGGATAGTTTACATTGTAGTTTACGCTCTCTCCCCCACAATTTTGCAAGTTATGACAAGATATATAATGGCCTGTATCTGTCATTGCAGTGTCGTTCAGGACAATTCCCAAGTCCTGAAAATGCCCCCATATTACACCTATTTTTCCCTCTCCCTCCCCTCAGAAACTCCAATAGCCCCTGCCTCCACATCAATGGTAAAATTCTTCTGTCACTAGAATCACAATAAGTCTATAGTAGAATAACAGTAAGTCTACTCTAGCCCATCATTCATTCCCCAATCCTGAAGGTTCTGGGATGGTGATGCCCACTCTGCCTCTAATTGAGAGGGACCTTAGATCCCATGGGGTAGATGGATGGGACTATCTTGCTTGCAGTTGCAGACTCTCCCTGTTTCTTGGGATGGTCATTGTCCATCATCTTCTCCTTGTTAGTTGTCCTAGGTGAGTCCAATGAACTGGAGAATAGGTGGTGCAGCTCTGTTGAAATTCAGGGTCCAACTGGCACATGAACAACCCAAAGATTTAAGTCTCTCGAACATAAGCCTATCAACTCTAGTACTAAGTATAGGTTCACCTAGAAGGGGCAGAAGAGCCATATATAGAGAAACCACAACTGAGTCTAACTGTCACAATAGGGAGCATAAATTCCAAAATAGGGCCCACTGGCAGCGTGCCAAACTCCTGAGCTGTCTGCCCTGCCTATAGTGTCTGGATGTCTCCAGAGCCCTCAGGAACCCTGCTATTTGAGGCAATATTTACTTTGGCAGTCAATGAGATCCTGCTGAGACGTGCATAAGTGTAACCTCTGGAATGACCTCCCAACTCACTTTGAAGTCTCTTAGCCATATAAGCTCATTTGTCTTTACCCTTTCTTCCTTTTGGTCGAGGTCTTTTTCCAATCTTCAACTACCTTCAGACTCTACTTCCTTTCCAACTCGGCCTTGACACCGTGATCTAGCCCTCTAGTCACTTGGTCCTCATCACCCTCAGCTCTCCGAAGCCCTCCCCCCTCCCCCAGCACCTGCCCTGCCAAATTCCCACCCCGAAGGACCAGACTTTGGGCACCTGCACTTCTTGTTTGGGGCTTCTAAGCCTTGTGGGAAAAATTACACAATTCTGTCAACTTGAATTCCTGCAGATTCATGATCTCCAGCCTCACCTGGGCCTGCGGGGTGGCCCAGCAAGTCTTCCACATGTCCCATCCGTTTCCGGCCCCTATTCCAACCTTGTTACCTGCTCTTCCATCTTCCCTCTTTCTCTTCAAACTTCCCCAGCCTTGCTTTCCTAGGTCATCTTTGCCCCAAACTCCAGTCCAACTGAGGCTGCAACTTTCTTTACCTTCTGCAAGCTTCTGTTCATTTACCTTCTTCCTTTCCTCTCTCCTGCTCCTGTCATGGTGGAAAAGGCGTCCTTCCCCCTCTTGTCCAATTTCTTCCTTCTGTACCTGGGCCTCCATCCCCTCTGGCCTCCCCAGAGACCTGCTCCATCAGTTTTCATCTTTCATCTCTCCTGTGTCTTCACCTCTCCTTCTCTATCGGTTCTTTTTATCTCAGGGGATAAACATTCAACTTTCCTCTCTGAAAGAAGCCTTCTGTCAACCTGCTCTCATGCTGCACTGTTGTTCTCTCTCTCCTGCCCTCAGCAATACTTACTGTCCTCCTGCGCCCCCGCCCCAGCACCACCCATTCCTCTACCCAGAGCTGCCTGTTTCCTGTTCCCTGACGTGCTGGGACTGGGCTTTTCATCTCCCCATGCCCTCTGCGTTGCCAGAGCCAAAGGGCACTTTTCTGTCCTGTGACTTGGATTCTTGGCAACATGCAACTCTGTTGACAACTCTGTTCTTTTTGAAACATTCTCGGCTCAGCTTTTTGCTGCCACTCTTGGTTTCCTCTTGTCTCTGTTCTTTCCCTTTCAGTCCCTCCGAGCTTTTCTTCTTCTACCTGCCCCATAAGTCAAGATCTCTTTCTTCCCTAAGACCCTGTCCATGGCTGTATGTGTTTGCTAGTCTACAGTCTCCTCCTGACAGCCTCACTCACACCCATCTTTTCAACTACCGCATATATATTGATGACTCCCAAATCAACACCTTTAGCCAAGGCCCCGGCCTCTCTCCTGAGCTCCAGACATGCATTTCTATCTCACCGCCTTTGGACTTGTCTACCTGGATGCCTTAACACCTCAAACTCAGCATGTTCAAGCCAAACTAATTATATTTCCTCTCAAAGCTACTCATTCTCTTGTGTGCCCTACTTGGGAAAATGGCACTATTATTTAGTTACCTAAGTCAGAAATTCTGATCCATCTCTAGATTCCTTCCTCTTATGTCCCCCCCCCTCCCCGCCCCTATGTCTAGCAAGGCTCTTTCTCCTTAATCTCTCCTGCCTTTCCCTCTCCCCACTTTGCAGGCTCTAGCCTCCTCTCCTAAGGATCCCTGCCCTAGCTGCTTAAGGAGGGTCTCCATCCATCTTTCATCTGGTTGCCAGTGGGGTCTCTGTAAAATGCAAATCTGACTGCACCCCTCCCTGAGAGAACTCTGCAGGGGCTCCCCAAGGCACAGGGCTCCACGGGCTTTGGGTACTGCCCACCTCTTTAAATGCACCTTTAGCTGCTCTCCACTCCCTCCGCCTTCACCCCAGTTACAGTGAACTACTTGTCATTTCCTCAGTGCATCCTGTTGTCTTATGCTCCCACGCCTTGGCTCACACCAGCCTCTCTGCCTGGAATGCCCTCTCCCCTACTTTGTGTGTTGAATTCTTACTTGAATCTGCAAACTCATACAAGCAGCATCTTCTCTAGGGCATCTTCCATGGCCCTTTGTCTGACTCAGATCCCTCCTCCTCTGTGTATTTCACTAATTTGTCTGGCTCCCCAGCAAGAGAGTTTGTCCCTCAAGGACACGGACTCTGGCAGTCATCTTTATGTCCCCAGAGTCCACCACAGGGCCTAACACTGGAAGCCCACCAGAAGTGTTTGTTGAAAAAATAACTGACTATCTCACTGAATGGAGAGGGAATGAGTGACCAGGTGAAGCCCTGAGTGGAGATGGGGCGTCCCTGCGTGAGCCCTTCTGACACAGGCCTCTCTCTGCAGGCGGTAGAGGAGCTGCTGGAGTCCTTGGACCTGGAGAAGAGCAGTTGCTGCATGGGCGTGAGCCGGGTGAGTTCCCCTGCAGGAGTGCAGCCAGACTTCCTAAGCCTCCTGGAGCCCCTCTGAGCCTTGTCCCCAGCCTTACCGCCCCCCCCCCACCAGCCACTCAGAGGCTACCCCTCCTCACAAACTGTCCTCTTCAGGGCTGGGGGTCAGGAAAGTAGATGTTCCAGCTACAGCAAACTTGACTTTCCCTCCCTGTGAATAGCTGGCTTGTTTAGCTCCGTGAACATGTCTGTGATGTCAGCAGGGAGTGGCTTGGAAGGTGGCAGGTGAACCTGACCTGAGCCCTAGTATGGGGGGTGGGGGAGACAGCAGGTCTGGGCTCCAGGGGAGGAGGGCTGGAAGAGGCAGGAAGGCAATAGGCAGTGGTTCGGAGGACAGAGCCCGCTCGGGTGAGTCGTCTAGCACTGCCAGGGTCCCAGAGGAGCAAGCAGGACATGGCGAGGCTGTGCCCCCACCACCTGCCCACAGGCCGAATTCCTCACCGGAATGGAACGTGGTTCATAAAAGGCAGGCACGCCCACCCCTCGGTGCCAGTCTGCTGCGCCAGAGGTCAGCTGAGCGTTCCTCCTCAGGGCAGGAAGCCCTGCACACCCCTCTCCCCGAGACCGGGAGGCTTGGACAGGCAGCACCCACGTATGTGCTCCAAGGGCTGCGGCGGGAGGAAGAGCAGCTGGGGCCAGGGAGAGGGTTCTGTACTGTCCATCTGTCAGCAGAGAGAGAACCCTGGGTCACAGGGCCTCGTGGGGAGGTGAGAGGGAGGGGAGTGCTTGCAGGAAATGCGTGTCATGCTGTCCCCTCTGCGCCTCTCTCTCCTGCGTGCTGTCAAGCCACATTCTTGGTTTCTCCTGCCCCCTCCCTCGCTGTGGACCCCTTTCGCTCCCTCTCTGCATCTTTGTCTCTGCTGCCCTGGCTTCCCCCTTTCTGTTGGCTGTGGCAGATCCTGCTGGTCTCTGTCCTTGGTTTCTGGTTCTGTGTTTTTCTGTTTCTCTCCTAGCTCTCCATGTCTTTTGTGGTCCTACCCTCTTTCCGTGCTGTTTTCCTCTTGATTCTTGGCTTTGCCTCCCTCTCTGTCTGGCTTCACCTCCTTTCTCTCCCACCCCCAGTTTTTCCTAAGCTCCGGTGCTGCCAGCTGGGTTCCCTCCCTGGGGCCACCTGCAGTCAAGCATTGGCCTCAGCCCCCTGGTGTCTCCTTGGTTGTCTCCCACCTGGTCTCTTCCCCCAGGCTTCTTCCCCTCTGCAGGCTGAGCTGCTGCTGGTTGAGGTTTGGGGTGCCCTGGCACCTCTTGCAAGCCAATTCTGGGCTTCTCAGGCACATGTTAGGCAGCAGAGGCCCTGTAGAGACTGATCCTCTTCCCAGCTGCCATCTCAGACCCTCTGACGCCTGAGGCATCCCAAGTACCTGACAGCCAGGCAGCCCCAGGGCCCCCTCATGCCCAAGGGCAGAGCTAGGGGCAGTCAGGCGAGTTGGCTCACGTCTAGTTCAGAAGAGAAAGTGCAGGTCTTCTAGGCTGTGGTTACCGCTGGCCAGTGAGCTAGGAGTCCCCGTGTGCATGTCACATTGTTTCAGAGAAGGGGGTCTTATCTGATCCCACAGCCCTCTGAGAGCTTGTAAAGTTTGGTATAAATGGCTATTTTGGGGAGGTGGTGGCTGGGAGCTTTCACCTGATACTCCAAAGAACTCCAAAGAAAGGTACAGCTGTGCAAGAGAGGATCACGGCTCTTTGCCCCAGTCTCTGGGTCACCCTTTCTCTTCCCTGGTTTCTGGGCCATTCTCATTTCCGCCCCCCACTTCCGCCCAGTCGGGTAGCTGTGTGAGCTGACCAAGCATGTTTGCCCACCTCCAGGGAGCTTTGGATGCCCCTGGTGGAATTCCAGGCTCACATGGTGTGGGAAATAAAGGCTCAGGCAGGGCCCGGGTCCCTCCAGGGGTCCCAGGCACTGGTTCTGGCGGGGGTTTGGAGGACTGAGCTGGGACTTGGTTTTCAAGGAGTTGCCCGAGGCAAAGCTTTCTCAGCAGAAAGTCTCCACCCTCTCCCCTCTTATTCCCTGAAGGAGGCCTTGGGGTAGGGCAGGCATTGGCCCAGAGCACGTTTCTATAATCTGCTGTCTCCCTTGGAGTTCAGCTTCTCTTTGCCCCACAAAAAGGACTGACCTGTGTTCTGTGCTAGGTAGAGGGGGCAGATCCCTGGATATCTCTTCGCCCTCTCTCATGGATACAGGAGTCTTTTTTGACCTGTTCATTTCCCCTCCTCTTCCTCCTTCCTTAGTAGGGAAAACTTTACCTGGGCCCAGCTCAGGACACCAGAGAGTCAGAGGGAAGGAAGGGTGTGGGGACGCCCGGCTGTTGCCTCACACATCTGCCCTCCAGCCCCCGAACCTGTAGGACAGGTCCCTTGACTGAGCCAACCCCCGTCCACCCCCCACCCCCACCCCGCTGGCGTCACCGTGAGAAGATGAAACCCGGGGGTGTGTGTCGAGGTGGGGTGTCAGCACCTGAGAGAAATGAGACTGAGTGGGGAGGGTTGGGAGCCGGGAAGCATTTCCCCCTCCCCCTCCCTCCCGTTCCTCCTTTCTCCCCCCACCCCTTCCTCTGCACCTTTCTCCTCCCAGAGGCAAAACACCCCCCACCCGCTTCCCCTGGCCTGGGGGGCATCGGGAAGAAGCCTTCAGGGATGGTGCTGAAGGGCTTTCTCCCACTTTACGACCAGTGCCTTCCCTTTCCTTCCCCGCCCCAGATCTTCACTTGGCTCCCTCCCCTTCATCGCTCTTTGAAACTAGATTTCCCACCTTACTCCTCCCTTCCCAAAACCTGCTCAGCTTCTAGCCTGGCCCCTTTCCCTCAGCCTTCCCAGGGCCTCTTCTCCCCTCCTCTCGTGGACTGTTGAATTTCCAGGTTCTCCCCCAGTCCAGGGCCGCACTCCGTGGCCTGCCGGTTTCCTTGCCAGCCGCCCCCTGATCCCCGCTAGCTCCGGCCCCCCTCCCCCTCCTCTGGGCTGACCAGGGCCAGACTCCTGCCCTCACCTGGCCTGCTCTTCCGCAGGTGTTCTTCAGGGCGGGCACGTTGGCGCGTCTGGAGGAACAGCGAGACGAACAAACCAGCAGGCACCTAACCCTGTTCCAGGCGGCCTGCAGGGGCTACCTCGCCCGCCAGCACTTCAAGAAGAGAAAGGTGTTGCTTGGGGGGCACCCACCTCCCACTCCCCAACCTAGAGGAGCATAGCTGAGGTCTTGGTTGGGGCTGTGGGTTCTCACTGGCTAGGGAGGAAGAGACAGGGTCCTCCCAGGGGCAGCATGCCCTGGACCCTCGGGGCCAGTGAGTGTGCTGCCCGTCCCAGGGGTGGGGCCATGGGGGGCAAGGGGGGCTGGGGGAAGCAGGGCCCAGGCAAAGGTGGGCTCTGGATCATCAGCTGCTCCATGAAGATTAAGGAGCTGTGTCAGCGACTCCTTTTCTTATTAGCAAGTCCATAAAACAGCCAGCACTGCCGCCTCTTGTGTTTCAGCAAGATTAGGTTTTATAGCACATCTAGGCCAGGGTGCTGGAAATAATCAGGCAGCAAATAAAGCAGATGAAATTATTCCTAATGGCTGCAGAGCAGGTAGTGCCCAGTGCAGTGCTCACAGGGCCAGGCTCTCTGCCGCCCACTCTCTGAGGGATGGAGGCAAGCCAGGGGGCAAGGGGTGGCCTTTGACTTGGAGTCAGGTGGCCAGCGGAGCAGCCCCAGTGGCGGTGCTGGTGGCAGGGAGGCTCCTCGCTGGGCTTGGCCAGGGGCAGCTGCCCCAAGCCCAGGGGGGCTGACCCTGCTGTGCGTCCCACCCCACCTCTCCCGCCTGCAGATCCAGGACCTGGCCATTCGCTGTGTGCAGAAGAACATCAAGAAGAACAAAGGGGTGAAGGACTGGGCTTGGTGGAAGCTCTTTACCACTGTGAGGCCCCTTATCGAGGTGCAGCTGTCAGAGGAGCAGATCCGGAACAAAGACGTATGTGGCAGCCTGGGAAGGGGCGAGGAACCCGGAGGGAAGAGGCTGTGGTTCATCCATGTGCACAGCAGCCTTGCTGGCTTGCCTTGGGCTCCTAAGTGCTCCCTCATTTGGTCCAGAGGGTGGGTCTCCTTGAACTGTGCCCCTGGAACAGAAGGCTTCCCTCTGGCATGCTGGCTGAGCCCCTGGGAAGCCTCTGGGAATACCATCTAGGGAGAGGAGCCCTTGGGGAGTAGTGGGCACCCCTGTGGGGGCGTGGCTCCCTCCTTGGGTCCTGGCCTGAGCCTCACCTGCTTTGTTCACCCCATGGGTGCAGATCTAGGGCCCACCGCTGTGGAGACAGGTATGCCCTAAACACTTGCAGTTCACTTTGTCCTGTTTGCTTTGCCCTAGGAGGAGATCCAGCAGCTGCGGAGCAAACTTGAGAAGGTGGAAAAGGAACGGAATGAGCTGCGGCTCAACAGTGACCGGCTGGAGACCCGGGTGAGTGACTCCTGGCCCTAGACAGCCTGGCCCACCTCTGCAGGGTGGCCCGAGCCACTGAGGTCCCCCCACTGGAGTTTCTGGCTGAGTGTAACAGGCACTTCAGCCTCTGGTGCCTCCCTCCCCCCACCCCAGATCTCAGAGCTGACATCGGAGCTGACAGATGAACGTAACACAGGAGAGTCCGCCTCCCAGCTGCTGGATGCAGAGACAGCAGAGAGGCTCCGAGCCCAGAAGGAGATGAAGGAGCTGCAGGTGAGGGCAGGCCTGGGGTGAGGGTGGCCGGGTTTGGGGGCTCCCACACCCTAGTGCCCGCCTGCCTCCCCAGGAAGACAGTTGGCCTCTTGACCACCTAGCCCAGCCCCTTGCGTGCCCGCAGTAAGCACGTGGCCCCAGTCTGGGTGGTGCTGAGTGAGGGGGGACGGCACGCGGCTGCTCCACTGCTGACTCGCACCCTCTTCTGCAGACGCAGTACGATGCACTGAAGAAGCAAATGGAGGTGATGGAGATGGAGGTGATGGAGGCCCGGCTCATCCGGGCAGCAGAGCTCAACGGGGAAGTGGACGATGATGACACAGGTGGGTCTGAGCTGGGGAGCGCACAGGGACCCGAGTGCAAGGCTTCATGTCCAGGGCTCAGGTCCGCCCCTGGGTAACCGACCCTTCTCCAGGCCTCTCCCCTGCGTCGGGCTAGAATAAAGCTGACGAGAAAGTAGGGGTGCCTGTTAATGCCGGGGAGTGTCATGGAGGGCTGTGACAATGATGATGGTGACAGTGTCTGAAGGCCAAGGTCTTGGCCATCCCCAAGGAGCGGGCAGCATGTGTGGCCATGTCACACCCTCTGGTCTCCTCCCGGCTAGTGGCCCCTTCTGCCTTGGGAGGAAGCCATCTCTCCAGTGACCTTCCTGAGTCCCTCTGGCCAAGAAGGGGCATTCCCACTCCCTGCTGCCCCGTGCTTCTTCCCCTCTGCCCCTTCTTGGGGCCTCTCAGTCCCTCGGTCCTCCCCTGGCTGCTCCAATGCCACAGGTGGCGAGTGGCGCCTGAAGTATGAGCGGGCTGTGCGGGAAGTGGACTTCACCAAGAAGCGGCTCCAGCAGGAGTTTGAGGACAAGCTGGAGGTGGAGCAGCAGAACAAGAGGCAGCTGGAGAGGCGGGTGAGTCTGGTGGGAGGAGGGCCTGGGAGGGGTCAGTGTGAGGTGAGCTCAGAATGGCGGGAGGCAAGGGGGGGGGCCTTTGGAGGAACAGGGAAGGGCTGGCAGGTTAGCTTCCCTCAGCAGGGGACAACCAGGGACAAACTCTTCTTAGAGCTTCTTTCAGTCCCCCGGTGACCCTGATTTCATCCCTCCTCCCTGGGTCTGTCCCCTCGCTCCCGCGCTTCCCCCTCCTCACCTCCACCGACACTTGCGGCCACACAGTGGCTGCTGACTGACCCTGTGCCCACCCCGGCTCCTAGCTCGGGGACCTGCAGGCCGACAGTGATGAGACCCAGCGGGCTCTACAACAGCTCAAAAAGAAGTGCCAGCGGCTGACGGCTGAGCTGCAGGATACCAAGCTGCACCTGGAGGGCCAGCAGGTCCGCAACCACGAGCTGGAGAAGAAGCAGAGGAGGTGGGTGGGCCCCTGCCCTGGGCTCAGAGGACTCAGCGCCTGCCAGAACCGCCATAGACAGGGCTCCCTACCTCCCCCTCCTGGGAGGAAAGAGACAGGCCCGAATCTGGCCAGGGCCCTACCTGCCCGCCCCTCATCCTGGAGTGTGAATGGGCTGGGATCTGACGCTGAGGCAGCCAGTGAAGGCCTGCTCAGGCCTCTGCTCTCAGCCGTGCTCCCCGCCCGCTGTGCCTGCCACCCCTGTCCTAGGAGGATGCACATCAGCCAGGCCCCGTGCAGGGCCCCACAGCAGCGTCCTTGCCCCTTGCCCCCCCCCCACCTCCCATCTCTCACTTGCCTCAGCTACACAAACACACTCTCCTGACTAATGTTGTTAAACTACCGTGCCACTTCCATCTCATTATGGTAATGACACAAGGGGGGGGCGGCCCTCACAGGAGAAAAATCCAATCTAAATTAATTTCCCTGGCTGGGGATGGGAATGGGACGCCTTTATTAGCAACACGGAGGAACCCACACATCCTGGGAACAGCAGGGTGCCCCAGGGAGTAGGAGCAGAGCCCATTTCCCCTCTGCAGGAGAAGGGGTTCTCAGCAGAAGCACACCCACAATCTGGGAAGGGGGGGTGGCAGGGCGCGGTCCTTCCAGTGACCCCGGGCCCCCCGCGTCCTCCTGGCCTCACTGCCGGCTGCCCAGCTGGACTGCTGCTTTGAGGAGCGAGGGGGTAGGAAGGTCCCAGCCGTCCCTCGCTCACCCTCACCCAGCACCGTGACTCTCCGCTCCCCTTGTACTGATCTTTACCCTCATCCCACCCCTTTGCCCAAAGGCTGGCACCTTAGCGGGACACCCCCTCCCGAGCACCATGATGACAGTGCCAGCTCTGCCTAGTTGCTGTGTTGCCACACTTCCCGCTGGGAGCTTATTAAGTTTCGGCTACCCGGAGTTTTCTTACTTTTTTTTCCCATGTTGGGGTAGGGGGGACGGGTGGAGGGCAGGAGGCAGGAGAATTTGTTCAATTTTCCACAGGAATCTGATTAGCTATTCAGGGAAGGCGCTAAGAGGAATTTCAGCAGTTTGCTCCTTATTTAGAGTCATTGGGCAGGAAACGGCAGGCTGGGACGGGGGGAGTGAAGGAGGAGGCCCCGACCGTGTGCCTGTTGAAGCATGCCGCCAGCTGGGCACGGTGGGCATGCTGGCTTTGGCGCGTTGTGGTGTGTCTTGGTGGTGACACGGGTGCTGCTGGGGCAGGTGGGCCTGGCCAAAGGCTGGTGCCAGAGGGGGTGGCAGAGCCTGCAACACTGCTTGGAGTTGCCAAATTGAGCTGTGAAAAGTGGGATGGACCAGGCAGGGGCATCTGTTTCCAACCATTTGGATACCCTCTCTGCCCTCCCCCGATCCCTTGAAATGGAAAAGGTAGAGAGATCTACCCCCTGAGGAAAGTCCACCCACCTCTTCCCAGAAGGCAGCCTGTGGGTCCCTCTGAGGCCCACGTGGTGAAAGGGGTCCTTGGGCCCCTTGATGAAACACCCCCCATCCTAATCCTGATTGTGCAGCAGGGCCCCCGGGGCCTGGCCTGTAACCCCTGAATGTCACCTCCCGCCTCCCCACTGGCCCCAAGTTGGAGCCGCGTGAGTTCCCTCCTCTGCTTGCGTCCGGTCCCCTCTGTGGTGCCACTTCCTGGCCGTTGCTGGCTGCTGGAGAGCCTGCGTTCTTCTCTCCAGCTGAGCGGCCCTGACTATGCACCCTCACAGGTTTGATAGTGAGCTGTCGCAGGCGCACGAGGAGGCCCAGCGGGAGAAGCTGCAGCGGGAGAAGCTGCAGCGAGAGAAGGACATGCTCCTGGCCGAGGCCTTCAGCCTGAAGCAGCAGCTGGAGGTGGGTGGGGCTGCCCACCGTCCTCGCCCCGCCCCCCCACAGACTGGGCCCCAGGCCAGCCGCAGCTTCGCTTTTCTTCCAGGAAAAAGACATGGACATCGCAGGGTTCACCCAGAAGGTTGTCTCCCTGGAAGCAGAACTCCAGGACATTTCTTCCCAAGAGTCCAAGGATGAAGCTTCTCTGGCTAAGGTCAAGAAACAGCTCCGGGACCTGGAAGCCAAGGTCAAGGATCAGGAAGAGGAGCTGGATGAGCAGGCGGGGACCATCCAGATGCTGGAGCAGGTGCTGGAGGGCTTGGCAAACGAGGGACAAGGAGCACCAGGAGACAACACCATCCCCACAGCTAGCCCAGGGTGTGGGCTGGTGGAGGGCAGGATCCCACTGGCACTGAGTCGTTCATTCATTTATTCACCTACTGGGGAAAAAAAACCAAAACCAGTGGCTGAGCTCCTGCTCTTTGCCGGACACCATGTGAAGACAGTTAAGCTTTCATGGAACTTTCACAGTAACAAACCATGATCAGTCTCTGGTAGTGAGGGGCTGAGGATGCACATCAGCCTCCTCCCCGTCTCAGTTCAGGCAGCCAGAGCCTGGAAGCCAAGCAGAAAAGCTGCTGGATTGCTCCCCTGCACCAGCCGCCTGTCCCTGGGCCTGGGCCAGACATTAGTAAGGGTTTTGGGGCTTCTCTACCACAGGAGCAAGGTAGGAGCCAGGGCACTGGCTGGTGGAGACATTCTCTGCTCCTGAGCCTGGGGAGAGCTGCCCGTCAGGGTACATGGGCAGGGGGCAGGCAGCTGCTGGGAGAGGAGCCCAGGCCTCATTCCCTGACCACGTCCAGGCCAAGCTGCGTCTAGAGATGGAGATGGAGCGGATGAGACAGACCCATTCCAAGGAGGTGGAGAGTCGGGACGAGGAGGTGGAAGAGGCCCGGCAGTCATGTCAGAAGAAGGTAAGGCATCCGGGCTCTCACCTGCCCACTTGATACACCTAGTCCCCCATCGCTGTTTTCAAGCAAGGGCTCTTCTATTTCCCTGCCTTAGCCATACACCCCGGGAATCTCCCCTTGGGATCTTGACATTGGCTAGGATATGCTCTTTCAGAGTCTATAGAGAAGGTTGGGTTTCCTTAGGCCCTCAAGGAGCCCCCTGCTTTCTGTGCCAAGCAGCAGCCTGCCTCACACCCTCCTGAGCTGCCCTGGTGCTATCTGTGCTCAGCCAGCCTGGCCAAACGGGGCCTGCTGCCCTCTGGAACAAAACCTCCGACTCTGGCTTGGGTGGCCACTGTGCACGGTCCACCATCCCTACTCCAGGCCACTTTCAAACCCCCAGGAACTTCAGATTCAGTTTCTGAGCCTGCTGGGCTCATCCATGCTCAGCCCTGCCCCACTGTCTTCCCTGGGGTAGGAGACCAGAAGGGAAGGGGACTCCCTGGCACTGATACTAGAGGGACTGCTGGGTTTCTGTCTCCACGGTACTCCAGTTAAAACAAATGGAAGTGCAACTAGAGGAAGAGTATGAGGACAAGCAGAAGGTGTTGCGAGAGAAGCGAGAGCTGGAGAGCAAGCTCACTGCGCTCAGCGACCAGGTGAGTGACCAGAGATACTGTTGCTGCCTGCCGCCTGGCCAGCAGCTGGCCCCATCTGACCTCAGGGATGGCGTCTAAGGGACAGGAAGCTGGAAACTGCAGGCTGGGCTCCAAGGGGCCCTTGTCATCCCTGCACAATGGGGGTCATCACCATCCGCTGGCACCTCCAGCCTATTCACACTGGCCACTACCAAGGTCCTGGCATTTCCTCTGTCATTGCTCATTAGGGGCAACAACACATAGGGAGAGTGAGGGCAAGGGTGAGAGTGGGCTTGGGGGAGACAGGAGGAGGCTCCAAGAGCCCCAACTTCCAATGCCCACCAAGGTGAACCAGCGGGACTTTGAGTCGGAGAAGCGGCTCCGGAAAGACCTGAAGCGCACCAAGGCCCTGCTGGCCGATGCCCAGATCATGCTGGACCACCTGAAGAACAACGCGCCCAGCAAGAGGGAGCTGGCCCAGCTGAAGAACCAGGTATCTCCAGAGGAAGGGTGCCCCTGGCTTCAGGGGTGGCGGAGCTTGTATTTTCCTTCTCTCTCTACCCACCTCCAGTAATTCTTGAGACCCTGGAAAGGCAGGTGACAGGAAAGGGGGGGGGGGAAGCCATTTGTAGCAGGCAGACCCCCCGCCAAGCCGTGGGGTGGACAGGACCTGCTCCCCCAGTCCCACCTTGGGGCCTGATGTGAACAGAGGGGGAGAGGGGGGGCACCCCTGCACAGCCCTCCTGCACCCAGGGAATGGCTGACATCTCTCCCTGGGTTTGGGGTGGCTCTGTGTCCAGCTGGAGGAGTCGGAGTTCACCTGTGCAGCAGCCGTGAAAGCACGCAAAGCAATGGAGGTGGAGATTGAAGACCTGCACCTGCAGATTGACGACATTGCCAAGGCCAAGGCAGCGGTGAGGGCCCGGGGCGTTCAGGACAAGCACAAGCCCAAGCAGGACCCTTCCCCAGCCAGGCTCCTTCACACAGGGGCTTTCTGCAGGGAGAGCAGGTCCCCTTCCTGCACCACCCCTACCCCCACCCAGAGCAGAGGGCCTAGGAGAGGGGTCCGTTGGGAAGAGGGAACCGTCAAGGGCCTCTCTGTGTTTAAGCACCTGCCTGCGGGAGCTTGGCCACAGGCCCCCAGCACCATCAATAAAGGCAGCGAATGCAGCTGAGGGATGTAAACAGGTGCCTGGAGATGAGCAGAAACACCGATAAGAGGAGGGGATGGCTCCGCTTCCCTCCCTTCTCCTGCCCAGCCCACTGACAAGCCCAAGCGGCAACTAATTAGAGCTCTTATTTAATGCCTCCCTTTTAATTCCCCACCTCTCCCATGGCCCATCCACTGGCAGAGTCATTACTGGGATGCGGCCACTGGTACCTCTTTGGGCCAAGGAATGGGGCAGGGGAGGAGGCTGGGGTGGGTTGTGGGCCGTCATCTGGCTGCTGAGGGATGCCAGTCTCATGGGCTTGATTTATCCCCGTGACATTTGTGCTCCTCAGCAGTTTTCAGGTGAGTAATTCAAATTCCTTAATTGTGTTAAAAAAGGCTGTTATAAAATTACCATTTTATTTAAATCTGAGTTAATAAATTTCTTGGCGAAGGCTTCCCCAGCTCCCCACAGCCCGGTAACAAGATGGATGGGGCAGAGAAGGAGCCAGCACAGTCATTTTGGTTTGGAATTACAGGCTAATAGATTCATTCATTTCCTGAAGCTGCTGTTGGCTGTCTCTTCCCTTCCCCCCAGCAGTGGACTGGCTGTAGGAGCTGGATGGCCAGGAGGAAATGAGAATCCAAGCCAGGGGAGCTTCAAAGATTTGAGGAGTCCTTCCCCTGGACCTGAGGGGGCAGAGTGCATGCAGGTTAGGGCCTCGGCTGGTAGTGCCAGGATGACGGGCCATTTGTGCAGACCTTTCATGCCTTCTCATTAGCGTCAAAAGAGCTGCCAGAAAGCAGCAGCAGTTTCATCCAGAAGCCCCAGGTCTGCCTGTACTGCAACGCCAGCCCTTTCCCTCCCTCATCTTCCTAGCCCAAAGGATGGGCAGCTCTGTGAGCATCCTGGTCCTGGACCTCCTCCAGGGCCTGGGCCGGCTCCATCCCCGCAGTGTCAGCCCTATTGCAGACTTGCCATCTGGGGCCATAAGGCACGCCAGGCCTGATGCCCTCTGATCCGTCTTTGCCTCCACCCAGCTGGAGGAACAGCTGAGCCGCCTTCAGCGTGAGAAGAATGAGATCCAGAACCGGCTGGAAGAGGACCAGGAGGACATGAACGAGCTGATGAAGAAGCACAAGGCAGCCGTGGCTCAGGTACCCCCGGCCAGGAGGGCCACGCCCCACCCTGCAGGGACACCATCCTTCTGGGCCTTCGCACAGGTGTCCGGCATAGCCACTTCCTTTGGGAAGTTGCGGGGAGGTGCCTGTGTGCCCTGGCACTCGGCGTCCAGGTCCAGTGGGTTGGGTTTTGTGTTTTGGGGGATCCTGCTCCAGACACACTCGCTGCTTTCCTAGGCCTCCCGCGACCTGGCTCAGATGAATGATCTCCAAGGTCAGCTAGAAGAAGCCAACAAGGAGAAGCAAGAGCTGCAGGAGAAGGTGGGTCCTGGGGTCTTCCTTGGTAGAGAGAGGATGCTGGGTCACCGTGTGTGCAGAGGCATTCACTGGGGATGAACCCCCAAGCTCCAAAGATAGAAAGCATTTCTCTCTGCCATCAGCAATCCTTAGAGCCACATAAACCAGTGGAAAGAGCTAGGCTTGGAGCCATATCACCATTGCAGGCATTCTGGCTTCAGCTGCCTCATTTCACATTTCTATTCCCTCTTTGGTCCTTAGCTTTCTCCTTTCTCTCCAAAGGGTAAGATCTGTGCCAAGCAGGGCCAGGTGGGGGAGGCTTCTGGCCTGGGGCCCCATCCTTCCACCCTCCCCTGTGTGTCCCTCCCTGCCTCAGCCTTCTGGTCCCAATGGTGCTATCGCCTGCCCCAGATTCCCCTGCCCCCTCCCTTTCTGGGCTCAGTTCCTTCTCCCCGCCTCTCTTTCCCCAGCTGCAAGCCCTCCAGAGCCAGGTGGAGTTCCTAGAACAGTCCATGGTGGACAAGTCCCTGGTGAGCAGGCAGGAAGCTAAGATCCGGGAGCTGGAGACACGCCTGGAGTTCGAAAGGACCCAAGTGAAGCGGCTGGAGGTGGGTCCACAATTCCCCGGGTTGCAGGCGGCAGGGCAGAGGTGCCCCAGCAGCCGGAGCCACGCATGCTTGCAGGGCTGGGCAGGCCTGGGCCGCTGCTCAGGGGCCTCCCGACCAGGCAGGGAGCAGGCTCCGAGGAGCCAAGTGGTAGTTCCACCCCTGCCAAGCTGCCAGGCCAGCTGACGGGGCGGGCGCCTTCCCTCCGCCCTGCCTGCCTGCTCTCCGGGCACCGTAGAGCCTGCCTGCTTTACATTCTGTCTCCGTGCTTGCTTTCTGCCAGGGGACCAGAGCGGCTTAGCTTTTCGTCTTCATATTTTCCTCCACCACCGGCTTCCCCCACCGCCCCCCTCACTGGGCTTTCTGGCAGGGTCATAAATATGCAGCGGATGGCGCCACTCCTGTAAGGGTTGAAGTCTGTTCTCTCATCTCACTGCTCTCTTTCCCACCACTTTCCTCTTCAGTCCCTTCTTTCCTCACTTCTTCCCCACCCTGCAGGTCTCTGCTTTTTCTTATTCTCTCTCCATTTTTCTCTATTATAGCCTGATTCTTTCTGCTGCCTTTGTATTTTTTCCTCCCCTCAATCCCATCTCCTCCCATTTCTTCCTTTCCCCCAATCCCATTCCTTCTCGCCCTTTATTTTTCATTCTCTTTCCTTCAGCCCTTCTCCTTGTTTGTTCACCTCTTTTCTTCTCTGTTTATCTCTCCTTCCTCTTGGCTGTAATCCCCACACTCTAAATTCGGTCCTTTTGCTTCTAGTCTCCCAAAGCCAGAATGTTCTCTCCCCTCCCTCTCAGGTAGGAAAAGAGGACAGCAGGATTACCTCTCCAGGCTTGCACTGCTCTTGCCTTATTTTTAAGTTCTCCTCCTCGATTGCTGAGGAGCCCCCCTGCCACCTCCTATCAGCCCCTCAGTATGAGGAGCAGGCACGAGGGCAGGAGTGATGAGACGATGCGCATTAACAACCGTGGCGTGGGAAGAGGATGTGGCGGTACCTTCCCAAGATGGAGTCACAGCCTTCAGGACAACCAGAGAGAGTTAGGGGAGGTTGGGTGGTAGTTTTGGTTTATTAACCACTCACTGTTCCCCAGGTACTGTAACAGACACGGTACAGTCATTACTTCATTTTCTGCCCACCCCAACCCCACTCATACAAGAAGTGGAGACCCTGGAGAGCTCATGCTGGCCTAAGGGCGCTAGGCTGTCGGGCTGGTGGATGCAGGACAGCCCCTGCTAGACCTGCCTCCTTCCCCCAGCTCTAGCCCTCAGTTTCCCTTTTGCTCAGAAAGGTGATAGTGTGGTTTAGAATGAGAACATGAAACGTAAATGGCCCACAGAGATGGTGAAGCCTGGGCCTTTATCTTAGAGGCAGAGAGGCGCCTTCTGCTCACTTCCTGCCCTTCTCTGCAGGCATCTCATGTTCAGGGCCCTCCCAGCCAGCAGGGAGAATGTGTTCAGGTTTCTGGAGTGAGACTCCTTAGGCTTAGTGGGATGACACTGCTTGGAATCTGATGACTGCCGGTCCTCCTCGTCCGGGAGCTCTCTCTAAAGCCATTCTCCTGGGCACAGGATCTGGCGTTAGAGCTTCTGGGTTCAGAGGCGCTGAAGGGAGCACTGCTGGCTGCCACGCAGGTCCCTAACGTGGTGTCGGTACTGGCAGGCCCAGGCGCCACCCGGAACACGCACCCAGGCTTGGTAGTGACAGCGAGGAGCACACCTTCTCATCTTCCAGAGCCATCACGTGCACAACCTTATTCAGTCCTCCGAGGACCCCGGGGAGGGAGGTATTAGCTCTCCATCTTACAGAAAAGCCCAGGAAAGCTCCAAGGGCTGTGGCCATTTGCCCATGCATCCAGCAACTGGTGGAGCCAGAGCTTGAACCCCAGCCTCCCGGCTCCAGAACTCTGCCTTGGCTTATGGCCTCTTGCTGGGTATTTCTTCCCCGCCTACCTGTCTAGAGCCTGGCCAGCCGGCTCAAGGAAAACATGGAGAAACTGACGGAGGAGCGAGACCAGCGCATTGCAGCCGAGAACCGAGAGAAGGAGCAAAACAAGAGGCTGCAGCGGCAGCTCCGGGACACCAAGGAGGAGATGGGCGAGCTCGCCAGGAAGGAGGCCGAGGCGAGCCGCAAGAAGCATGAACTGGTAACAGCCCGCCCTGATCTCCCCGCCCCTCCGCCCTGCTGTGGGGCCCCAGCTGGCAGCTCTCTGAGTAGCTGCTGCGTGCAGACTTCACCCGCTGGGCTGGTGGGTATAGGTAGCAACGCATTGGAGGGAGGAGCGGAGTGTGTCAAGAGGACAGTCCAGAAAGCCTGAGGGCAGGGCAGAGAGCCCAGGGTAGACCAGGGCCTCCGCCCGGTGAGGCTAGACCCCAAGAGCCCGGAACACCCGAACATAAAAGACCCTGGTACCGTGTGTCAGGCTGTTTCTGGGGCAGCTAGAGGAGAGACTAGCCTTCCTGCCCCCTGGCCTGCTCATGCTGTCCTCCCCTTCCCCAAGGAGATGGATCTGGAAAGTCTGGAGGCTGCTAACCAGAGTCTGCAAGCCGACCTGAAGCTGGCCTTCAAGCGCATCGGGGACCTGCAGGCCGCCATCGAGGACGAGATGGAGAGCGATGAGAACGAGGACCTCATCAACAGGTAAGGGGCTGGGCCTCGGCGGCAGCTGCAGGCAAAACAGGTAGAACAGCTGCAGCCCGGGTTTCCCTGTCCCCCAGCCCCCAGCCTACCCTCCTCCTTGCTGCCAGACCTCAGGATGGGCCCCATTCTGCAGCAGCCGAGGGGGGACAGGTGCTGCCTGGTGAGACTCCATCCCCGCCCTCCTCCCCATCCCTGCCCTCTCCAGGCCTGCTGAGGACCTGGCTCTCCAGCCCTTAGCCTGTTCAGCATGAGTTAGTCCCCCATTTAGCTGCGTTCTGATGGCGCCTGCCCCACTCTGGGGAGAGCAGAGATTTAAGGGCCATGGTGCCTTGTTACCATGCCAGAGATTTTCTCTCATAAAACTCACCCAGAGAACAGTTTGGAGGAGAGAGAGAGAGATTTGTAGTCCCAGGCTGAAGAGGAAATCACTTGGCCAGCAGACCCGCAGCTCAGGAATGGGGCCAGGCCCTGGAGAAGCCCCAGACCTGTCTCCCTCCCACATCAGGGCCAGGACGGGATCCAGGGGGCCCAGGGAGCCTACTCCTTGGGGTGCAGGGCAAGGTGCCCGGGCCGTGCACCCAGGACAGCACAGCCGCTCGTCCCCCTGCTCATGTCCCGGCCAGCCAGAACAGTTTCCTCCTGCTCCAGCTCAGGGGTCCACCTTGGCTTGCCCCTCAGTTTTTCTGTCTTCTTCCTCCAGCCCCCTCGCCCACCATTTTCTTTCTGTTTCCAGTTTGCAGGACATGGTGACAAAGTATCAGAAAAGAAAGAATAAACTGTGAGGACTGGAGCGCAGGGCTCTCTACCTCTCCCCGCGTGGTGTCTAACCACCCCCTAACATGGGCCGTCCCCCGGGGCCCGCTGCATGCGCATGTGGACACACAGCCTCGGCACCCTCCTGCCTGGCCAGCCTCTAACGCTAACACGCTGACTCTGTTCCGAGGGCAGGCGATGAGGCGGGGCAGCACACGGGGCGGGGGCTCCATCGGAAGGGAAAGCTCTGCCTCCTTCTGTGGGACCCAAGGCCTGAGCTTCCTGAGTCCCGGCCCCTCCTCCCTGGCCCATTTCCCTGAGGAGGAAGTCTGTTGGGGGCTGGATTTGCCCACATCCTCTGGAGCCTGAGCTGCCTGAGAGAGGCAGGCACGTTTTGTTTTTATAGGTCCACCACCTTGGCAGGCAAGGGTAGAAGGCGAGGGGCATCTAGCAGTCACTTGTTTGGAGAAAGCATTCAGGCAGCTAATCGCGGGCTGCTCTGCTGTGGAGGAGGGAGGGAACACGGCCAGATGTGTTTACCTTACTCCCCGCGGGTGCGGCGGGCAGGGGAGGCCCCCAGCATCTCGCGTGGGTGCCGTCTGTCAGGTGGCAGGAAGCCCAGGAAACCCGCCCCTCGCCTCTTTCCCTCCTTCCTGGGTGGGAGCTGGACACTGGATGGGATGCAGATGCACAGACCCTCAGGCGGGTCTGGTGATCCTCAGTCAAGTTCTTCAGCAGGGTGTTTGTTGTTTTTTCCTTTTTTCTTTCTTTTTTTCCCAGTGTGCCACTGGGTTTCCTCCCCCACTCTCTCTTGCCCGGCAGGCCTCCTCTCCTGGCCAGGATGGGCTGGCGGCAGTGCAAAGGACTCTGCGAGAGCTAATGATAAATGTAATAGTGTGTAACAGTGATAGAGGGCCGCTGGAGCCCAGTTGTCACACACAATTAATATCCCCCGCCGTTCTGTCTCCGTTTGTTTGTTCCCCCGCGATTCGGCTCCCAGTTAACTAATAGCACATGAGCCTGGACATAAATTGTATTTGACACGAGGTTTAATTCCGACCATTTAAAATTTCAACTGCCCCCTGAGCCAGCCTGCCCCTGGAGTTTGTTTACGGGCCTGATTATTTAAGAAAAAAGAACCCAAACATCCTCTAGATGCTTGAAACTAAAGGGAAGGCGAGGGCAGGCAGGCTAGCTCCTCAGCTCACTGGCTGCCCTGAATATAAGAAGGCGAATTCATATTCCAGGCCCGTGACCGTCTGTCCTCCATGTGGCCCAGCCCTGCCATCCTTGGGAGGGAGGAGCATTGAGGGCTGATAAAATGTGCATTTAAGATCATATTCTAAACCGTTGCAGACACACGTGCACGGGCGCACACACACTCATGCAGGCGCGTGGCACGTGTGGCTCCAGCCAGGTCCCCGCTGATGGCAGAGAGGTGGAGTGGCTCCTTCCTCAGCAGCCCCGGGCCCCAGCTCCAAGTTATCGAGCGAGCATGCTAAGGCGGGCAGAAAAATAACGTTTCGATTTACTTAGAGATACAGTTGTTATTGCCATAACCTTAATGAAAGCAGTAAACAGCACGGTATTAAGGGAGATTTATACAGAAACGCTTTTAACATGTAGACATAGATTTTGCGATGCATACAGCACCTCCTTTCTAAAGGCAATCAATACGGTTATGAACGACGGTGATAAATTACAGGCTCTGAAGCTAGAGAGGGAGGATTTTTGCACGGGTGTATAAATCAGGTGGTATTGGCGTTCCGTGGAGCCCGGGCACCACAGTAAATCTGCCGGGCTCGGACGGGCACGGGGCTTGCGTTAGCGGTTTCAGGGCAGTCTCCTAAACTCCTGTTTACCCGGGGCATCAGACAGCCTTGTCTTTGTTATAATTCTGTATATGACAGAAACCCATAAAATATGCCTCTTTATTCCCCTCCCCACGAGTCGGGCTCTTGCAGTCCCCAGAGCAGAGCCTGGTGGTTGCCTCTGTGTGTGTGTGTGTGTGTGTGTGAGCGTGCGGGCGCACACACACGTGCCTGCATGGCTATTTATTCAAGAACATAATTCAGGAATGGAGCTGCTCCTGTTGACACAGATGAAAGGAAATGTATATCAAGGAGAAATCCTAGCCTATCTGTAGCAGGGGAACGTCGTGAGCAGACATTTTGCTAAATTCTAGAAGCATTCCCACTCAGAAGCTGCTTCGTGAGAGAGCACTAAGCTCCAGCCTCCGAATTTGACTCCTCAGGACTTTGTTGCAAGTGGAGACAGCTAAGGCCAGCTTGGCCACAAGAAACACTGTGGAGCAAGGGCTGTGGCTGCCCGAAGAAGGGTGGGCAGGGACCTTAGAGAGGCAGAGCCCTTGTTTTGTGTCTTCTGGGCCCAGCTGGTGATCTCTGGGGTGATCTGAATCCTGAAGCTGCCTCCAATCCCTCTAGAGGCTGATGCCCCCTCTCCTTACCTTCCCTGTTTTCTTAAGGGCCAGGGAAACCCAGCGTAGGTTGGGGAGATGGCCTAGTGCCCAGGTTGGTCAGCTAAGGAGACCTCCAGGCTCGAGCTGACTTAAGTCACTCGATGACACCCTTCTCTCCTCCTTTCCCATGGCCAGGAGCCCAGCTCTGACAATCAGCAGCATGGAAAAGGGCAGCAGCTATAGCCAGGTTTTGTGGGATTGGGTAGACAAGAGACAGCCTCAGGGCCCGGCTGCTGAAGGGCCTCTTTTTAACCACCCCTAGAGCTCTAAGCGATGAATGGATGGTCTCCTGGTATTCCCTTTGGACTGGGCATCTGAAGAGCCGCCTGCCTCATGTAACTGGCCCGGGAGGTGCCTCAGGGCTCCCCAGGCCTGTCTAGGTGGCTGTCACGTGGTGGCCAGCCGAGTGGGCACAGGGTCCTGTGAATGGTTTTCTCCATCTAACCCCTCTTTTCTGCTCCCTGACTGACTCCCTGTGCGCATGCCTCCCCGAGCCCCCCTACCCCCACGGCGGCCCTCCCTCCTGGGCAGCAGGTGACCACCTCTTCCCCTCCCTGCTGCCTTTCTCCTCCTCATCTCTACAGCGAGGGGGACTCAGATCTGGACTCGGAGCTGGAGGACAGGGTTGACGGCGTCAAGTCGTGGTTGTCAAAAAACAAGGGACCTTCCAAGGCAGCTTCTGATGATGGCAGCTTGAAGAGTTCCAGGTGAGCGTGTGGCCTTGAGATGGGGGCAAGCTCCCTCGTGCCACCAGGGGTGGGTGAGCAGTGAGGCAGGCCTGGCACCCTCTGCGTCCCCTCCCCACATGTGCTCCTTGCGTGTGGGATACGCACCGGAGACTCGGTTGCTTCTTAGGGTCTGCACTCTCTTATTTTTCCCAAGCCGGGTTTTGGTATACATCTAGCTTCATTCCTACTTGTTCATTCAACAGATGTATATTGAACAACCCGATAGTTTGGGCCCTGGGGATCAAGCCTGAGATGAGGCAGAGGGGCCTCTGGACCCCACATGCCTGGCCAGCCCTGGATCTCTGAGTCTTAATAGGAATAGCAGCAGAATAGGCACGGCTCCCCGATTCCCCTGTCACACCTACAGACACATCTCTTTGTCTTCCCATTTTCTCCTGCCTCTAATCTTTTCATCACCCACCCCGCATGCTTCGTGCCAACATCCATCCACTAGGGGAACTTGTGCCCTTCTTTTCTAGCCCAGTCACAGTCTTGTGATTACAGAAAGACAGCTTCCTCTGGCGTCCAGGCTCCCCTGCCCTCCCTCACCTACCCTGCCAGCGTGGCAGCAGGCAGGAAGAGGCCCCCTGCTCCCGCCCATCCTGCCCATTTCCCTGTCACCCCTCTCCTCCACACCTCAGAGTGGACCCCCATCCTCCAGGGCACCCCTTTCCCACCCCCTCCCAAAGAGAGCAGGTCGATTGGGTAGGAAAAGTAAGTTCCCACCTGTTCCCCAACTGCCCTGAGGTCCATTCCCCAAGCCCAGCCTCTCACCAAAAGGACCCAGAGGTCCCCTCTAATTGGTTTAATTTTTCAACCAAAAACATTTTGTTATTGCAGGTAATGCTGCCTTCCCCTCCCCACTGCCGTTCACACGGTGGCAAGAGGCTCCAGGTAGTTGACAATGAAATAAATTGAACTAAACGTTTTAGAGGGGGAAAAGTGATGAAATAGAACAATAGTCTAATTTACATGACATTCTCCATGAAGCTATTTTCACTGACGCAAATTATTTTGCTTCATTTCCTCCGATGCTCTCACTACCACTTTGCCAGGGCTGCTGCCGTTTTCTCCTCCTTTGCCCTCCCTCCTCCTGTGTCTTTATTCTCTAGGTTTAACGCTTGTTCCTCTCTCTCTCTCTTTCTCCCCCCTCCTTGCATCCCCTAATCCCCTGCGGTTCTCTCCTGCCGGCCTCACATCCGCCCCTCAGAACCGCCCTCACCGCCCTCTCGAAGGAGGGGAAGGAGGGCCGGGGGCTGGAGGAGAGGCCGGCCTCTGTGCTGAGCTCCCTGAGCTACCGGAAGCGGCTCACCCTAAAGGACTCCATCGGGGGTGCGGGGGACCAGGAGTCGCTCTTCACCACCCTGAGCGAGCGGGCAGCCTCTCCCGAGAGGCCCCCGCGCAAGGCCCGCGCCGGCCCCGGGGAGGAGCCGGGCCGGGGCGGGGAGTCGGAGGAGGCGGACGAAGGCGGCGCCGTCTCCTCGGCGCTCGGGAGCCGGGCCGGCCGCGGGCTGCAGAAGCGCTGGGGCTCGGGCTGGGACCGGGCCTCGGCCGTGTCCGCGCCGGTCAGCCGGGCCTCCTCGGCCACGCGCCGCGGCTCCGGGGAGGACGGGGCCCGCTCCGCCCTGAGCTTCTCGCTCTCGGGCTCGCCCAGCTCCCGCCGCAGCACCTCGCGCCTCGACAGCCTGTCGACGCCCCTCAGCCCTTCCCTGGGCCGGGCCTCGGGCCTGGGCCGCGCCAGCCCTGAGTCCCGCCTGTCCCTGGGCCGGAGCTGCCTGGACGAGTGGGACGACGGAGCCAGCGTGGCCTGGAGCGAGGCGCCCTCGCAGTACAGCCACCCGTCGCTGGCGCGCAGCCTGTCCGTGCCGCCGCGGCCACGCAGCGGGGCCTCGGCCGCGGAGGGGCCTCTCGGCCCCGGCGCCCACCCCGCCAGCCGACACTCCTGCCTGGACCCTGACCTGGAGGCCGCCATCAGCGAGGTCTTGAGCTACAAACCCGTCCCCTTCCAGCGGAGCAGCCTGGAGCCCGACTCTGACGAGGACGACCGCAAGAGCATCCAAAGCGCGCGCAGCGCCCGGCTGGGTCCCCCGGAGCGCGCGGCCGCCATCCGCCGCTCGGCCTCGGCGGCTGACGTCTCTCGGTCCCGCGGCGGCCGGAAGAGCCGGAGCAGGAGGAGGAGCAGCAGCGGCAGCAGCTCCAGCTCCAGCTCAGAGGATTCCTCGGAGCACAAGCGGCGCAAGAAGGGGCGCTCTCGAAAGAGCAAGAAGAAGTCTAAATCGAGAAGAAAGAGAACGGAGACCGAGTCGGAATCCTCCTCGTCATCCAGCGGCTCCACCGTGTCGGGCCACAGTCGCTCCAGCGTGAAGAAGGGCCCAGCTGCGGAAAGTGAGGAGCCTGGGCAGGAGCGCCGGAGGTCACGCAAGGAGGAGAAGAAGCGCAAGAAAGAGGTGGACAGCCTCATGATGCGGTACCTGTACCGGCCCGAGAGCGACTAGCGCAGTAGGTGGCACCAGGCGTGGAGTGCAGCATGGCGTGTGCCACCCCGTGTGAACTAACGAGCCCTCCTCCCCACCCTCCACGACCGCAGGCCCTGCCTGGCCTGCCTCTCAGGCAGGGATGGCTTCGGGGAGTCTCCTGGCTCCCTTGGAGAACCAGGGTCAGCTAAGCTAGTTGTCATTCTGAGCTTTGAGCCAATCAGCTGAACTTGCTGGTGGTGATAATCCCGGCTCCCACTTACCAAGTCCTTACCTTGTGGCATGTACTGTCCTTGATACTTGCCACACGTTGTTCATTGAATCCTCACAATAACTCATAACAAAGGTCTGATTAGCTCTGTTTTCTAGAAGAGGAAGTGGAGGCTCAGAGAGGTTAAGTCACTTGCCAAGGTCACACAGCTGTGTGTTCATCTCCAACCATCTTGCTCTTAAACTGCTCCTCCATGCAGCCCAAAGCAGAGCACATGAGCGACATGTTCACTCTTTGTGCCAGGCAGCACCCATCCTCGGAGCTTTTGTCCATGACTCGACAGGTTGGGCGCCCAAAGGGGTCTAGCTGACACCCCAGGTGTGGGTTGGTGCATCAGTGGCCACGAGCTGTTATGGGGCCTTTTGCTTAGCCCTCTCCTGCCCCTGCAAACCACCTCCATCCGTGGCATGAATCTCAAGCCTGGGAGTACAAGGCTCAGGGGGCTGCAGCCCCCACAGCGCCACGCCTGACAGCAGCCCCAGGAGATGCCTGGCTCGCGCTCGGCCCTCCCACCTGACGCCCACACACGGGCACCGCCTGGTTTCTGCTCTTCTTAGGAAGTTTTAATGAATAGAAATTAGCAGCTGCTGAGTGACAGCCCCCGCCTGGCTCTGCCGCCTCCCCCGGTCCTCCCTGTGGGGGGGGAGATCTAGCAGTTGGGCGCTTTGTGCCCATACCCCACCAGGAAGAAGGTAAAGCCTGACACGTTGGAATCCCATTGTCGCCAGTGCTCCCGCTGGGCGCTGACATTCTGGATCACCCTGGTGAGGTGAAGCTGTTTTCAGCACGGTACCCACCCAGGGCAAGCTTGTTGCTTCCCAGGGGGTGTGACCCCAGAGTGCAGCCCACTGGGGCTCAGGCGTTTGTTTCCCAGATGCATGAACTAACACACACCTGTCGCATGCTTGTGGGCCTTTCCGTGTAGAGACAGCTGAGAAGTTGCTGGGTTAGACCAAAAGGAGCCAGTTATGTTTTAAAGAATGGAGCAAAAGAAAGTACAACTCTTTGGGGTTGATGATGGGATGGGGTTGGAGAAGCGGGATGGGAGGGGGTAGAACTGGAACCCTGACCAGGCTCATGGCCCACCCGAGTTCCTTGGGCCCTGAGCTGCTCTAAGACCAAGCCCTTGGGCTCAGCTCTTCTCTGTCACACCTCTGGGTGGCCGATGGTTGCAGGGTGCTTTGGGAAGGGCAGGCAGCATCTCAGTTGCACTAGGGAGACACTGTCAGCACCATATAAAGACAGGAGTCATAATTATATTTTGTCTACCATCTCAGCCTTCCTGGGCAGCCCTGCTAAGTGCCCCCCATGGGCGGGGGAACAGAAAGGCAGTTGGTGGATAGTGGAGGGAGTTTTGGGAAGCAGAGAGGGCCAGGCCCATCTGAGCACTGCATCCCCAACCAAAGAGGGAGACACTGGCCTAGCCAGGCCATCCCACACTGATAAACCTCAGACCCGAATGCCCTCGGCCCACAGTCACCCTTGACCCTGCGACTGGCAAGAACAGAGTTACAGACAGCCTGTGTCTTCCACCACACCAGCACAGTGCCCTTTGTCCTCCAGGAAAACGTGAGTGGTCCTGAAACCCAATCCACCACCACCTCCCAGGCCTGGATTCACTGTTGGGAGAGTGGGCACCAAGCCAGATCCCAGCCAGCAAATACGGAGCCAGAGAGAAAAGGGCCTGGGGAGGGAGGGCCCAGCTGGCCCTCAGCGTGAGCCGGCTTTGGGTGGGGGCACGGGGCAGAGTGGTCACTTAGCTTCCCATCTGGCGACGGGGACGAGAACGCAGCAGCCAGAGCAAGGGCGAGGGGAGGGGGGCTGCCACCCGGGGCTCTCCCAGCGGGAATTAGTTTATGTACCAAATTGTTTGTGACAGCGCTGAGCCGGAGATACTGGCTTGCGGGGAGGAAAGCTTTTTAAACAATTTGGTTAAAATGTTCAAATTGCCAGCCCTGCCTCTTACCCAGGGGAGGGTGGGCGGCTGCCTGCTCTTGGCTCTCTGGCAGCTGGGGGCATGGGAAGCCGCCGGGGAGGCAAGTGAAAGACCATTCAAGGCAGAAGCACAGGGCATCTCGTGGCTCCACGAGCAGGGGTAGAGAAGCAGAGAGCATGCCACCTCCCCAGCCACCTTGCTGCTGTTCCCAGAGTCTTGATAGAATAGTATTGAAACCTGGCTGTCATTACCCAGTGTCTGCCTGGCAGGCACAGGAGCGTGGGGGTGGGGGTGCAGCCCCTACTTGGAGAAGAAGCGAGAGAATGTAAAGACACACATGTAAAGACACACGGGCCTTGGCGCAGCAGGTTCGCCCGGGGTCAGCCCGGCCCCTGGCTCCCCGTAGCTCTCCAGCAGCCGCTTCATTTGCATCTGGAGCCCAGCCCTGGCATCTGCCTGGACCCCCTCTGTCTACAAAATAGCCCCACTGTCTTTCCACGGAGCCAGCCTTTCCTTTACCTAACGGCAGGCCTTTAGCTGTGAGTGCCCAGAAAGTCTATCTAAAAAATGAAAACAAGACCAGTTTCCCACTTATTTAGAATTCAAACAAGCCCAAAGCTAAAATAATCCCAATTTTTTTTCTTTGTTGCACAGTCATCATTGAGCTTTATAATTTTGTCCCTGAGACACTCCAGCGTCCTTCAGTGCCTTTAGCCCATAGAAGTAAGATTCATTTATGTTCAGTCTAGTTTGTATTAAACGTGTTTCGTGCTATTCTGACTCCTTTAAAAATGGTAATTCATTCATGAGAAATACGATAACTATTAACTAGACGGCCCCACTCCTGAACCATTTTGCATAATTGAACATGTATTCTATCAGGCTCTTCCTTTCCCCCAGAGAGAGAGGCCTGTCTTTACAAATCCCCTGGGCCCTCTCCCGGGTCAGCTGGAGAATTCACGTGTGGTCCTGCTTTCTCCTCGGATCACCCAATCTGGAGGCAAAGTGGAGGAGCAGTCCAAAAAAAAGGCTTTGAGGTCTGAGTGTCCCAGGTTCAAATTTACTCCCTGGCTGTGTGACCTGGGCCTAGAGACTCCATCTCCCTGACCAGCTTCCTCATCGCTCACCGGGTTATGGTGAAGAACAAGCAGAGTGCAGGGGGCGGGGGTCCCAGGGTGGGAGCCCAGGGACTGTATCCTGTCTTCTGGTCTCGCTCACTGACCCAGGTGGAAGGAAGGTGGCTCTTCCTTAGGGAACCCGTTTCCTCTCCTTTTGACTTGGGGTTAGAAGAACTGTTGAGAGGGCCGGTAGCCAAAGGACGCTCCTCAGATTATTTAGTCAGATTCGTAAATTCTAGGCAGTGGGCACAAGCGGAAGCTCTCTAGGATGTGGGTGCAGGGCTGTGTTCCTGGGGGCACAGGGTCGGGCTGCAGCCCCAGGACCCGCCCGAGGGCAGAGCACTGGAGGATGGGACCACGTGGGGCTGAATTTTCTCCATTATGTTGAAATAATGTGCACTTGAACTGGCAGCGGCAGCGGAGGCAGGGCGCAGGGGGATGTACCAAGGCCTCAGGAAAGGAAGGAAAGAGAAGGTGAATGAGTGGGAAGATAAAGGCCGGCCCCGTCCAGGGGACAGTGCTGCTCATCCTGGTGGGAGGATACCTGGAGGCTTCCAGAGGGGCCTGGAAGCTGGGTAACTGTCCCAGCAAAAGCGCTTTTCCCGTTGGGTGGCCGTGCCACCCTGAAGCAGAGGTCGGGCCAGCTCCTACCGCCTGAGTCTCCATTCCTTGAGAGGGGCAGAAATTCTCGCAGGCCTCAGGAAACCTCAGTCGGGAGAAACGGTTGAGATCATGGAGTGTGCGGGAGTGTGAGTTAGGGAAGTTCCCTCCTGCTCAGCAGGAAATCTTTTTAGGGATGACTTTCAAAGGAGAGGCCCTGCCTTAGACAAGTCTTAATCTCGCTATCCCCAGACCTCCCTTCTCCAAGTCAGTGTGGCCCGTGGGCCTCCAGCATCAGAATCTTTGGGGCAGGAGTTGAAAATGCAAAATTCCTGGGTTCTACCCCAGAGCTAACAAATCAGAATTTCTAAGGGAAAGGGCCCAGGAATCTGCATTCCCCCTTCCCCAGGCAATTCTTAGGCACAGGGAAGTTGAGACACCACCGTCCTGCAGCAGCCCTTTCCTAGGAATTTAAAAGGCTTCCAGAGTCAAAATGCTGTGCTTTTTTTCTCTTACTACTTTGACTATCTTCGGGGTCAGCCAAGGAAGGTTTTCACTGGGCAGTTTTCGGCTTTGGGGGCGTGCCGTGAGAGGGCTCTGTGGGTCCCTCCAGCGCCAAAGGGCTCTGGTGCTGAGCTGGGGCAGGGGTCGCCTTCCTGCCTGACCGGCCTCCTCTCCCTGCAGCCCCAGCGGCTACTGGAAGGCCCTCGTCCCTGACCAGTCGGACGACGAGCACGACCCTCCCGACAGCACCTCCAGATCCCGATACTCCCACAACTACCTGAGTGACAGCGACACGGAGGCCAAGCTGACAGACACCAACGCGTAGCCCAGGGGAGCGGCCCGCAGCCCCTCCCACCACGGCCTGCTGCCGCCTCGGCGCCCGCCTGCTGACCTGCACGGGACATCCCCGGCCCTCTTCTGTCCGGGGAGACTTTCCAGGCTGTGGGTGCCTGACATCTCCACGTGGATGAGGTGGGGGAAAGAGGAGCTTCTGAAAAGAGAACTTGATCCTCCTCCCCGCCTCCAAACTGCCACTTTCTTGGCCTCTGCGCCGGGCCGGCGTGTGCAGTGGCAGGTGGCTTGGCGCTGCTCGGAGCCAGCAAGCCGACCCCCTGCTCAGGGACAGTGGACAGCTTGCCTCCTGGGACAGTCTAGGTTGCTGGGTCCATGGGGAGGAGTCGGGGGAGGGAGCAGCAATTCCTTCCCCCTGGTTTGGGGTGAGGGCTTTCTCTTCTCAGTGCCTGCTGTCTTTTTACTTTTTAATTTAAATACCCAACCTCTCCCTCACAGCTGGGGCCCTCCCTGGAACGACTAGGGGAAATCTCACTTCCATCTTTACTCCTCAGAGAGCAGCCCTTGCTCTGTGCAGCTGCAGGTATTGGTGAGCAGCGCGAGGTCCAGGTTCTTAAGAGTCAGCACGAGGAGGGCTCTCAGGTGCTTCTGGGTTGGGGATGAGCACGCCTGCACATTCGGGGGTGCCTGGGTACCACCTGGAACTTCCAGCCCCCGCCCCGCTCATCTTCACCTCATCCGCGTGTTAAGTGCAATGACCTCTCGAAGGTAAACCCATTCCACTTTTGCCAGTTCGGGGCTTAGCCAAGCACTGCCGCCCTCCCTTCTGCCCCAGCTGCCTGGGCCATAAGCTCAACTGGAGAGGGAAGGCTTTAGGCTGAGGGCTTGTGATCAGAAAACTGAAGATGGAAAAGTTTTAGTCGGTGCTGATGCGTATTAGACAGAAGCCCTCTCCCTGTGTCCTGAGTCTGTGTCATTTTCCTTCTTCCCCTCTCCTTCCCCCCTACATTTATATCCCAGCGCGACAACAAGTGGTCTGAATGTCCCAGTCCCACCCCAAAAGGCTGTCCTGCCAACACCACCAGATATGGGGGTCTCAGGGCAGTGCCTGGTGCCGTTTCCAACTGCTGCCCCCCTCTCTGCTGCAATCGGTTTGTACTCATTGGGCTGTGCTCTCTCTTCCCTGTTTACCTGATGTATGGAAATAAATGTCGTTTTCCTCCTAGCTATGTCAGCTTTCCTACCTGTTCCTTCAGGCTAAGGTACGGTCAGTGTGGAATGGGGGGAAGCAGAGGCAGGACCTGGGGGACTTGCCTGCTTCCTGACCAGCTTCCAGGTCAGCCAGTGGCACCCAGAGAGCCTGGACTAGGAAGGCAGGTCACCTGGGGATAATGAAGGCGAGGTGGTGGGATGAGGGGACTGGTCAAGGGCTACACAAGCCCCACCTTTTATTTCTTATATTTGTTTACTCATATATATTAGGAGATACCAGGGATTGAGCCTAGGACCTCGTACATGGGAAGCAGGTGCTCGGTCACTGAGCTATTCCGCTCCCTGTCCCACCTTTTATTTTAGGGGCCTCCTCCCTTCCTCATCCAGTCCTGGCCTCCACACAGGACTTCACCCAGCCCGGACGTGGGAATGCCGAGGTCTGATTACTAAAGCTCACCAATTACAGAGACTCTGCCTTCTCTGTCTGTCATTTTTCAAGGAATTCTAGCCCTTTTCACTAGATGGTTTTTTAAAAGTTTAAATGTATTCATTCCGAACGTGACTCCTTGATCAAAACTTTACAGAACCGTCTCTGGCCCCAACCCCCTTGGACACAGGGCCCCTCGAATAGGCTGGGAGTGCCTTCCCCAGCTTCTCTGCCCTCCTCAGCTCTGCCTTCGTGCCCCAGGCTGCGCTTTGTCCCCTTGCTGACAGCTAAGAGCAAGCTCATGCAGACGGGAAACGAGCAACTCTCCTCCTCTACCTTCCATAATGTGGCCAGCTGTAATCTCTGCACCCAGAGCAGGTTTTCTTTGCAGCTGGCAGATCAGGTTCCCCTGGTTGGGGCAGGCAGGTGGGAAAGGGTATCAGACAGCTCCAGTGTCAGGGTCACACAGAAAGAGCCAAGAAGGGGGAGAAGGGAGAGAAATCACCCACAAAACACATGAGAGAAATGTGAAGTCAGTCTAGCTTGAACCAGGGAGGCTGCCCTCTCACTGACCCACAGAGTTGAACAGAGAAGATAGTAAAAGTGAAGTGCCTTTATTTTTTTAAACTGCTGGCTCCTCTTGTTTGGTTCTGTCACCTACAGCTTTTACTCCTGCTTTCAAATAGCTTGATACATTTCCTGTTTCTCCCAGGAATAGTGCCATCAACTCCCTGCCACCTGCTCCTGAGTCCCCAATTCCGGTCACCCGCACTGACCCTGGCTCTGATGAACTAGAAGGTGCAATGTCAACGTCCGGTAGCCTGGTCTGAGGCAAAGGGCTTCGGTCAAGTCAGCCAGCTTATATTATTCATGTATTCACTCATTCATCCATCAAGTAATCTTTCATGACTGCCTGCTGTGGGCCAGGCACTGTTGTAGGTGCTGGGGGTGGGTAAGGGCCCTCCCTTCACAAAGCAGATCTTCTCGCAGAGGAGCTAGACACACACAATATGCGCCTACAGACATGTGCAAGCACTTTGGGTGGATAGAAGGAATCAATCCTAGTAGATGTCCTCCAGGGGCTCATGGGCTAGAGCTAAGGCAGACCCATATGGAAGCAAATATATAAGGTATAACAGATAAAGAAGTTGCTTTGGGCATATTTTGGAGGAAGACAGTCTCATTTTGGGGAGCAAAGAAGGCTTCTAAAAGAAGCTGGTATTTTGGGCTTCATGAAAAGATAGAGCTTTCACAAGTAGCTATTGCTGAAACAGGCAAGCTGGGAAGAAAAAAGAGTTTAAGCAAAGGCCCTGAGGCAGGGAAAGGCAGGTGCTGCTAGGGAGCTCCATAGGCTGTCTGCAGAAGTTTGAAGTCATTGCCTCACATCGCAAAGGCCTCTCCAACTGCAGCAAGGCCCCATGGCCCGGTCCCAGGCTGGGAAGGAGAGGATAGAAAGGAGAAGAGTCTCTGGGCACCACCTCCCCAGGGGAGTCCAGGAGCCTACAGGCCCATCAAAGCCCATCTTCATTTTCATTTTGGGAGTGTCTTCAGAGCTCTGTAAGCTCCTGCTCTTACCTGTGTACTCGTGGTAACTCTGGTCACTAAAATGTATGTGATTCCCAAGAAACAGGATGCAAATCTGTTCCTGTGCCAGGCTCAGAACTGCCCCGCTAGATCCTCCTCTCTAATCTAAGAGAGATTAGGAAGTGGATTGCTCTGACTTCTGCATAAGACACCTGGGTGGGGACCAAAGCCCTGTGGGCCTCCCTTGGTGCCCAGAGACTACGACAGCAGGCAGTGAACCCCAAACTGCCTCCCTTTGTCCTTGTGTCCCCTTGGCAGATTATCCAGGTTGCCCCCCCCCATGCCTGGTGGCACAGACACTTAGCGATTTGCTCCTTAATTGTCCCCCAGCTAGGCTGTGCAGATGCCGCTCTTTAATCTCTCCTGATAAATGAATCGCGCCGCTCCTTTAATCATATGTTCATATCCAAGCCAATTTGAATCAATTTGGCAGGGAGTGTGTTGCAAGAGATGCCATGACTGCTGCTTCTTCCCCCAGAGCCCTGGAGCCACAGCCATCCTTGCCCTCAGCCAAGAGCCCAGGAGGCCCAACCAGGGCAAGGGTCCCTTCCCTGAACGGTGGGGACTTCTCAAGGTCATTCATTGCCTGTCCCCCAAGAAGGCCCTTGTGGAACTGGAGGGAGGTGGAGTCCCAAAGGTCTTAGAAGTGGGAGGGAGGGGCTGAGTCCGTGCCTTCCTTGGTCACTTTAATTGAGTCACGTTTTTATCCCTGGGAGAGAGTGCTTCCTTAAATCTGACCCTAATCCTTTCTGTTCGCCTTTAATTTCCTCTGAGGGGTTTCCAGGGAAGCTGGACCACTTCATCCCGGTTTAGATAGCAGCACACTCCAGACCAGCCTATGATAACTTGTCCTTGCCTGCTGCTGCTATTGGCTGCCGCCCCAACTCCGTTCATCTCTCCCTAGGAAGCATGCTTTCTCAATCCCCCAGCCTGATGGGCTGTCCCGGACATGCTTGGTAATGTACCAAGTTCTGCCGCACTGGGGCAGCTGCATTTCCACCTCCAGCGTGGGCTACCCCAGGTCCATGTGCTGTAGTGAAAACAAAACCTGAATGAACAGATCAGGGAAACGGACTTGGCCCAGTGGTTAGGGCGTCTGCCTGCCACATGGGAGGTCCGCAGTTCAAACCCCGGGCCTCCTTGACCCGTGTGGAGCTGGCCCATGCGCAGTGCTGATGGCGCAAGGAGTGCCCTGCCACACAGGTGTGTCCCCCGCGTAGGGGAGCCCCATGCGCAAGGAGTGCGCCCTGTAAGGAGAGCCGCCCAGCATGAAAGAAAGTGCAGCCTGCCCAGGAATGGCGCCGCCCACACTTCCCGTGCCGCTGACCACAACAGAAGCGGACAAAGAAACAAGACCCAGCAAATAGACACAGAGAACAGACAACCGGGGGGGGGGGGGATTAAATAAATAAATAAATCTTAAAAAAAAAAGAATGAACAGATCAAACCTGCCAAACTGAGCATTGCTTCTGCCCCTAGCAGTGCGGCCTCCGACAGGGAACTTAACCTCCCAGGCCTCAGTTTCCCCATCTGGAAAACAAGGTGCTGTTGATGGCAAGGATGTGTCCTCTGAGAGTGGTCTGTCTAGAATTGGTTTCTGTCCAGCCATCCCAAGCCTCCTCTCCCTCTGTCATTTCCTCTCTGGGTTCCCACACCTGCTCTGCGGGGTCCAGGCTGGCACCTGGCCAGTCACAGGGAAACAGGGATGTTATCTGAGTCACGTTTCATTTGCAGGTCTGGCTGACATTGGAGCCCTGGACCCTGGACACTCCCAGAAAGCCATGCCCCTTGAAAGGGCAATGTTAGTAAAAGCCTTTGAGGGGCTGGCGGTGATGAGCCCCCATCGGCATTGCCCTTTTAATGATCCCAGTGCAGTGAGGGCGGGTCTCCTCTCTCAGCACCCCGAAGATACTGTTTCCTGCCCTTTTTAGGACTCTTGGAAGCCCAAGGGAAGGACTGGCGGGAGCCAAGGTGAGTCTGAGTCTCAGTCTGAGGCAATGACCGGGCCTGTGACCCCTCCCAGCCTCCTATCAGCAGGAACCAGTGAGATGCTGTGGGATGATAATGGGTATGATAAAAATAAGTTTTCATTTACTGAGCACTCACTAGGGCCCCAGCACCTAGGCATTTGCCTAGCCTTCCTCACAAATCTGTGTTGTCCCCATGAGGAAACAGAGACCCAGGGAGGTGGCATCGCCTGGCCAAGCAGAGTTCACAGCTAGTCCTGGCCAGGCGTCTCTGAGCTCTTCTGGCCTCCTCCGGGGATGAAGGGAGAGGCAGGCAAGCAAAGAATGACCGCCGTGTTCCTCCTCTCAGTTCCTCCTGTGCTCTGGGGATTCACTGGGCCCGGCCCCAGGAAGGAAACACTTCTTGGCAATTCACGGGGGAGAATACCTCCCTCACATCCATGTTGCTCCTTAACAATTTTCAGAGCATCCCTTGCCTTGTTGCCTTTGTGCTTCATGGACTGTGCCTGCAATATAAATAACAGTTTCATGTGGCCCAGAATGCGTGGTTTAAGCTACATTCACTTCAGTCTAATTTCACTACTGTACCACAGAACAATCCAGGCCATTCTCTGCGATTTGATATGGAAGGAGACGTTTCCAGAGCAATAGCCACTTTGCAGGTAACAAGAATGCTAGATTTGTTTAAGGGGGGTAGGGGGGCAATTTTCTGGAGAAATTGAGTCTTCTGTACTGTAAGCCCCAATAACAGCCATATACATAAGGGAGATTCCAAAAAGGATGTGTGCTTTGCAATTGAAGTCAGTGACATAAATCTCCCAGCAGAATACTTATATGTGCAGACAGAATTTGCTTTAGATATCAGAAGTGAGCTATGACAGTTTTACCAAAAAAACTCAAAAAGGATATTATGTTTTGACACCACCTAGGCAAATTATATTTGAGGTGGCTTAAGAGTCAAAGAGTTTCCACATTTTAATAAATTTTTATATGTTTTGTGCCACATCTATGATCTGACTAGATTAAGAAAAGCAGCAAATGGATTTGGGGAAGAGAAGACGCTAGGGAATTTGAAACTGGAGAATAAAAGAAAAGAATAAAAAAAAGAGAGAACCTGCTATGGGGGAGATGCAGCCAATAGCTTCAGAAACATTAAGTCTTTGAACAGCAGGTCAATGACTGGTTACTAGACAAACATAAAATTGTATGGGATGAAATAGGCTCTCTTGACTCTGGTTTTTTTAACTGACATAAAATTCACATGACATTCACCATTTTAACCATCTTTAAGTGTATGGTCAAACAAAAAAAAAAAAAACTGTAACTAAATAAAGTGTGCAATTCACTGATTTCCAGTACATTTCCAATGTCATGCAACCATCACCACTATCTAATTCAGACCATTTTCATCACCCCTAAAAAGAAACCTCATACCCATTAAGCAGTCACTCCCCATCTCCCCTCCCCTCACACCCTGGCAACCACTAATTTGCTTTCTGCTCTAGGGATTTGCCTTTTCTGGACATTTCATATAAATGGAATCACGTAATATTTGGCTTTTTTTCTTTCACTTAGGATGTTTTCAAAGTTCATCCATTGTATAGCATATACGAGCACTTTACTTTTTTTAATGGTTGAGTAATATCCCATTGTATGGATATACCATGTATCATTTATGAACAAATCAGTTGATGGACATTTGTGTTTCTTCTGTTTTTTTTGTGTGTGTATGTATTTTTCTTTGTTTGTTTGCTGTTATGAATAATGCTACCATGAACATAGGTGTACACATTTTTGTTTGATCATTTGTTTTCAATTCACTTAGGTATATACTTAGGATTGGAATTACTGGGTTGCATGGTAGTACTATTTTACTTTTTGAGGAACCACCAAACTCTTCCACAGTGGCTATATCATTTTACGTCCCCACCAGCAGTGTATGAGGGTTCCAATTTCTCCACGTCCTCACCACCATTTGCCATTTTCTGTGTTTTTGTTTTTGTTGTGTTTTAGGCCCTCCATGGCTCATAACTAACCTTGGGACTTGGTGTTGGTTGCAGCTTGGCATTCTTGTTTGACGTCATTGCTTGTCTGGCCCCCCGGGAGCCACAGTCTTCTCAAGAGCAATGGAAAGGGAGTCCAACGGTGAATGGCACTTCCCTGGAGGGTTCTGCACCGGAAGCCCAAGTCTCATGGCCTGCTTTTGTAGGTACAGAGCTGATCCGGGGGTGGCTCTTCCTGGTGGCCCACACCCTCGGCCCCTGGGCAGGATTTAATGGCAAAGAGTCCTCTGCAACTAGAGACTAATGAAATAAGCCCAGAGAACCAACTAGAAAGTAGAACAGTCTTATATCTCTCTTTGTAGGTTTTTATTTTTTTAAAGATTTATTTATCCCTCTGGCCCATTGTCTGCTTTCCATGTCCATTTGCTGTGCGTTCTTCTATGACTGCTTGTCTTCTCCCTTTTTTAAAAATTAAATTTTTTCCCCTTTCCCTCCTCTCGCCCTGCTGTTTTTGCTGTCTGTGTTGTCTTCTCTTCTCATTTTCTCTTCTCTGATTCACTGGCATTCGATCCTGGAGACCTTTGATGGGGAGAGAGGTTCTCTGTCAATTGCACCACCTCAGTTCTGGGTTTCTGTTGCACTTCACCTTGACTCTCCCCTTGTCTTTCTTTTGACACGTCATCATTTTGCCACATGACTCACTTGCGCAGGCATTCGGCTCAACACGTGGGCACTTGTGCGGGCACTGGCTCACCATGCGGGCACTCACGCAGGCACTGGCTTGCCAGCAGGCACACTTTCTCTTTTTCTTTTTCACCAGGAGGCCCCAGGGATCGAACCCAGGTCCTCCCATATGGTAGGTGGAAGCTCATCACTTGAGCCACCTCTGCTTCCCCACTTGTCTTCTCTTTAGAGAGCACCAGGAACCAATCTGGGACCTTCTGGAGTGGGAGAGAGGTGCTCAATCTCTTGCTCCACCTCAGCTCCCTGGTCTGCTGTATCTCTCAACATCTCTCCTGTGTCTCTTTTTGTTGCATCCTCTTGCTGGGCCAGCACTCCTGAGCAGGCAAGCACCCCTGTGGACAGCACTCCACATGGGCCAGCTCGCCACACAGGCCAGCTTGCCCTCACCAGGAGGTCCCAGGAATTGAATCCTGGGCCTCCTATGTGATAGACGCAAGCCCAATCACTTGAGCCACATCCGCTTCCCTGTTAATAGATACACAAGATAAAAAGACATGTAAAAAACATGGATAAATAGATAAATATTAGAAGAGACCTCTGAAAACTGTAAGTAGTTTTATTTAGGGATGTAGTGTTATAGCTGATATATCTGTGCTTTTAATGTAAGGTTTTCATATAATTTCTTGTTAAGTCGTGACAGATGTGTGTCTGTGCCAAACACCAAAGAAGGCTCCAAATTGTCCTATCAGTGTGACTGTAAGAGTAGCTTCTTCCCCAGCTATATTCATATATAGAAATAGTAGCTGTGGGGGTGTGGGGGGGATAAACCATGTGGCAGAGCTGCTTAGGAACTGCTCAGGGAAAGCCGTTCTCACAGCAGCAGGCGTCTCGTCTCTTGGCATGGCTGATGGTAGAAGCTGGACGAGGAACAGATTGGAGGGGGGACTTGAACAGGGTATTTAAGGGAGCGGAGCCGGGTTGGGAAGAGAAGGGCATCTCAAGGGGGCTCTCCCACGCAGCCTGAATCCCTGCAGGAAGCGCTTTGGGGTAAGGAGGCTTGTGTTGGTGAAGGGGCTGGTGGAGTGGGGTGAGGAGAAGCCAACTGTAGAGAAGGTCACTTAGGACACTTGTGTCATGGTTACACTATTTTTTTTTTTAAAGATCTGTAAGGGTGGACCTGGCTCAATGGACAGACTTTATGCCTGGCTGCTTCTACCTGGTTGCATGTGAGAAAAAAGCAGTCTTGTGTTTCCGACAGTCAAGTGACCTGTGAGTCCCTGTGAGGAAACGAGGTGTGCTGTTGGGAGGGGAAGCCCGGGGTTCAGGCATCCCAGGGGGTCTGGAAGGAGTAGGTGCTCCAGGGCGTGGGCGTGAGCTTCAGCTCCTTCCCCGCCCCCACTCCTTGCTCCCCAGTAGAAATCAGCTACAAATCTCAGCTTGTTGGGAACAGATGGCCTTGGCTGACGAATAAGCCACCGCAGGCTGCTCCACCTGTTCTCGGGCTGCAATAAGCAGCTCGAGACAAACATCGGCTCTGAAATAACTCATGGCAGCGGGCGATGCGCAGGCACACATTCCAAATATCTCTTAAATAGACCCCCCCAACCTCTCCCCCCTTCCCAGCCCCTAGAGGCCGTCGGGGAAGGTAATGGAGCGGAAAAGACAGATAGAGCCCCAAACCGAGCAGGCGCCCGCCGGAGCTCGTGGGCCGCAGCGGGGCTGGGGAGAAGGCAAGGCTGAGTTCTGTGGCTGGGTGGCTGGGTGGGGGGCATTCACCTTGGCAGAGCCGGAAGTTCTTTCTCAGGAGCATGTAGAGAACATGGGACTGGTTGGTCCGTTGTTGGGGCCAAGGGTGAAGAGAGCCAACCAGTTGGGGAGAGTAGAGAACTGAGAATCTGGGGTGCATTTGAATTCGTTCATTAGAAGAGTGATATGCAAATAGGATCAAGCTACCAGCGAATCTTAGCAGCGCCAACAGCTCTGCCAGCAGCTGCCCGGGCCTTCCCTGCCTGACTCAGTCGGTGGGTGCCTGGGTGCCTGTCATTCTGTGGTGTTTGCTCAGCCTCTCCTTACCTTCCTGATGAAGTCGGCAGGGCTAATGTTCCCTGGCAGAGGCAGCTGAGCCCGTCGAGGGGAGTGACAGTGCAGGGAAGCAGTGGTGACGGGCCGCGGGGGGGAACCCGGCTGAGTTGGGGGTCCAGCTCACTGTGGAGTCAGCCAGGAGGGGACAGGGGTTGAGAAAGCAGAGCGAAGCTGTTTGCTTGTGTTGGGTGCCTTGGAGGAGGGTCTCTCCTCTCCTCCTTAAAGCCAGATGTGCTCACAGAGGTACGGGGCCCCCGCTGTTCTGAGTGCCCCTCTCCGTGCTTCTCACCCCTGGCTGCATATTAGAAACACTCAGCAAGCTGTGTTTATTATTATACAAAAGTAGGAAGAATAATATAATGAACCTCTACACCCATGCATAGGCTTCAAAGATCAGCACAGAGCAAATCCCGTTTCATCCATGCCCCAGATATTATAGTACTTCATCAGCAAATACTTTAGTATCTAGCTCTCAAAGAAAAGAAAATTTCTCTTAAAAAAAAAAGTCACAATATTTTCATTACACCTAAAATAATTATCAATAACCACTTAATATGAAATGTCTGGTCAATGTTTTAAATTTCCCTGACTTTTTAAAAAGTTGGTTTGTTCAAATCAGGATCCAGACAAGATTGAGGTGCATTTTTAAAAAATGCTCTGCCCAGGACCTTATCCCTCAAGGATTCTGATTTAATCAGTCTCGCGTGGGGCCCAAACGTCATAGTTTTTAAAGCTCTCTGGGTGGTTTTTCTTTTTTATTAAAAAATTTTTTTCTTTTGTTTTGGTTTTTGGTTTTTCTTTCATTTTTCTTTCCCCTGGGTGGTTTTATTATTTTTAAGAAATCAATTTTATTGATACATATTGATAAAGCATAAAAGTGTACAGTCAACGGTATTCCATACAGTCACCTAGTTGTGCATTCCTCACTTCAGTCATTTTTAGCGCATTTTCATTAGTCCAGTAATAATAATGATACTAAAATACAAAAGCCAATCAAACAAACAAAACTCATCACCCCTCAATCTCTCCATGCTTCCCCTGCCATACATAGCTGCTATTCCGTTACCTTCTCTCTAGTTAGTTTGTATGTATATCTTGTAAAAAATTTGTATGTATATTTCGTGAAAAAAAAAAAGTCTTACATATGCAATATCACCCATATTTGTATTTTACATGAGGTTTCACTATGTTACACAGTCCCATGTTACTTTTTTTCTTTTGTTTTCATTTTGTTTTTCTTTCGCCTGGGTGGTTTTAATGTGCAGTCAGGGTTGAGAATTGCTCTTTCACCCGCCAGCTTCCTGCCAGCTCCTCCACATCCAGTAGTCACAGAGCTGTTGGCTCTAATTGCCCGCTTGGACAAGGGCTTCCCGTCTTCTCCACACTCTTCTTTCAAGGTGGGCTCTGACGCGCTACATACACAAGCATTCCTCTTCCCTGCAAAGTCGCCGGCCGCGTGGACTTGTTCCCGGCTCCTCCTCCGCCAATAACTCTGGTGCTTGCCTTGCAAGCGTAGCAGATTTTTTTGTGTGTGTAAGTGTGTGAAAATAGCAAAATTCCTGCCTCAGGAAAAAGTGAGAACTTCCCTGGGGGCTGTACTCATTTGGCTGCTCGAGTGGCTCAGAGCTGCGCTGGAGCTGAGCGAGGGGCCTGCTGGGGGCTTGGCAGCAGATGTGAGGGAAACGGGGGATCGAGTGGGACTTGAACCAAGCGCGTTTCGGGGAATCTGACAAGCCTTTCTTTCCTTAAAATGGTGGGCCCAGGAGCACTTTAGAGAATCACGCATGCGTCTCTTGCTCCACGCCTCTGCTCACAGCCCTCGGCCTGCCTCTTGCGTGCTTCCCACGACGCCTGCCCGTTTCCCCTTCTCCTACCCCTCCACCCCACCTGCATTGTGGACTCCTTTCTCCCTCCTGTGTTCCCCACTCCATGCCTCACTGAATGTTGGTGAAACAAAATCTAGTCTAACATAATGAGCAATCAACTACCCTGAGGCTTGGGGCAGGCTGGGCAGGGGCTGGGGCTGGGGAAGGCGGAGGCAGCTGAATCATTAATAAAGCTTAATAAAGATGCAGATGAGCAGGGCTGACTAGGAACCCCAGAGATGGGCTTATTCATTATTCAAAGTTATGTAAATGCCACTGAGTCCCGTGCATTATAATCCTGCCCCCGTCCCTGCTGCTTCTAGGGGCCTAGCAGGAGCCGGCCTTGCCCCCCCACCTTCCCTCCCCCCACACACACAGGTGTGTGCACTGGCCCTGCCTTGGGCCTTTGCCCAGATGCCAATTTCAGACCCTACCTCCAGGGTAACAAAAACCCTACATCCTCTCCCTAGCAGCAACCTTCCAGAGGTTTGGTGGGGAGGCCCTGGCATCAGACAAGCCTATACAGGCCCAAATAGATGTGCTCCTCATTTTTAAGATTGCCGAGAAAGAATCCTGGAAGAGAGTCCTGTATGTGTTTCAGTAGCTCTTGATGGGGTGGATTTCCCAAGATCTAACCTGAATCCCTCTTGCTGCCCTGGAAGCCCACCATTGAAATAGAATAGCCAATAACCAAACTCCCTTTAATCACTCTTCTGAGAAGTCAAAGGCAATCATCAAGTCGCTCTCCAGCCTGTCGTCCAGATGACCTCATCCTCGCTCCCTCCTTTTGCCTTTCTAGACAGCTGAACCTCCTTTCTAGTTGTCCTCACCATCCTTAAGCTCTTAAACCCGGTTTTGGGGCCACCAGATTCCAGTGGGGACTCAGCTGGTACGATTGCTCCTCTTTTCCTCCCCATTATGCCTGATTTGTACCCCACCGTTACCTAGGTCTTAGGACTCTCTCTAAACCCGTCTTTCCCTCCCCCCTCTCCCCCCAATCTTTCAGTTTGTCGAGGCTGAGATGAATTGGGTCAGAGTGGTGATGGCATCGATTGCCTCTGCCTTCCCCTCTCTTCTGGCCTGACTCTCCTCCCTCCTCACTCCCCATCTATTTTTAGCCCGCCTCCCTCTTCCTCAGTCTGGTTGGCAACCGAGCCGGCCTCTTTCTCTCCACCGCCCTTATCTCTCCCCTGCAGCCTGTGCAGACCCCAGCCGCCCTTGCAGAGGTCTCTTCCTGCCTGCCTGGCTCTCTGATTTTCTTCCATCTTGAAGATGTAGAAGCACCTGGCCCGGCTCAGGCAGGAGGGAAGCAGGAGGGAGACGCTGGTGGGCCTCCTCTGGCGAATCCTCCAACTAAACTGAAATCCTCCAGTTGTCCTTTGACCCCTCTCACAGGGGCTTTTACTTTCCTCTTTGCCCTTAGACTTTCTCCCCCCGCATCACATCTTCCCTGCTGTTACCACCCCACCCAGACCCCCCACCAACTAAAAGCTGCTCGGTTCCTCCCACTTAGGCATTTGGGTCCATTGCCTTTGGCTTTGGGGTGGCAGCGTCCCTGGAGGTCCTCGCCCGCCCCTTTGGCCAGCACATTGTCAGTCTCCTCTTCTCCGAGTCCCTGGTTTCTCTCCATCCCTCCCTGCTATCCACAACCCCTGCCTCTGCAAATCCCCCTGCCCCTCCTTGTCCTGTTCCCAGAACACACCGGGCTCGTTTTTAATGGGCCTTAGCCAGCTTAGGCAGAACTTGTCAGACATCCCCCACTCGTCCTTTCTCAGCCTCCTTTAGACGTTGGTCCCCTCCTTTAGCTGTCACCAACAAGCTGAATAAGGCTGGATATTTTGGAAGGGGAGCTGCAGCTGGCTGGAGGAGGAGGGTGGCACTGAGAGGAGAAGAGAGGAAGGAAAGTTTCCCAGCATCCTTCCTCCTTAACTTTGTCAGCTTGGGAACTGGTGGGATCTTACATTGCTTCCTTTCTGTATCTCAGTTTTTCTCCCCACCCCCTCAATAATAAAACAATACCCTTTATAGTATTCTTTCACATACATTCAGCTATGAGCTCACTCTCTTTCCTAATTCAAGGCTGCTCGAATGGCCCCAGGCCCATGGCTCTACCCTGACCAGCCTATCTAAGTTTGCAGCCGCTCCCCAGCATGCCCTCCCCTTCTCACTCTGCTGGGGTTTTTTCCCTCAAGCACTTATCACCTTCTAACATTGGATATCTATTACTCATATGTGTTGCTCATATGTCTTCTCACTGGACTGTAAGCTTCATAAGAGCAGGGATTTTTATGTTTTGTTCACTGATTTATTCACAAAGCCAGCACAGTGCCTGGCACTTAGTAGAGGCTCAATAGATACTCGTACATTGAATGAATGGTCTTTTTTGATCCTCACATGCCCCTGTTGATCGGTGTTATTATTCCCTTTTCACGGATATGATTATTCCCATTTTACCGAGGCTGAGGCTCTGAGAACCATCTGAGATCTCTCAACAAAGCAGACTTGACAGGTGGTTGACGGGATTGGCTGGATTTTGGTAACTCACTTGGGGAAATCAGTGCTAACCCATGAGCTCAGAGCCTTTCAGAACTCAGGCAGTTGAAGAGTAATTTCTTCTGTGTTAGATTTCCCTTGGGAATAGTTTTACTCATTCCCATTTCCCACTCTTTTCCCTCCGTGACTCCTCCTCACATTTTCCACCCCACCTAGTCCCAGCTTTTCTCTCCCCAGAGCATTTTAACTCCTGCTCTCTGAGGTTGAGCTGCCCCAGTCTGGAGCTTCTGCCTGGGCGTCATCTGAGCACATCCAGCGTGTTGCTCAAGTCCCTGTCGACACCCCCCAGCCCTCCACCCACCCCGGGGCAGTTATGAGCCTGTTCCCTTCCAAAGCAATTAGCGCGAGGAGGCCAGCCGACTCAGTGCTAATGCTGTTTCATTAAGTGGGAGCAATCCTAATGATAATAAAATGGCACATTTAACATTCAAACATTGAACAGGGTTTCTAAGCGAGTGTGTCTCTCTCTTTCTTTCTGGAATATCAGCTCCATCTTCATAAGGACCTGACAACATACACCTTAATGAGAGACTGGGGAGCTGAGCATCTTTGTAAAAGCAGAAAGAGGATGAAGACGAGACGAAGAATCCAGAGAAAAGGGGTGCAGTGCACTGAGGGGCTAAAGACTCCAAGAATTCGTGGGTAATGAAGTCTGTGGTATTTTTTTAGACAATTAGCACCCAAAAGAAACGAGGTCATATGGAAAAGAAAGCTCGCCGCGGACTTTCATGCAATGCAGTTATTTATTCATTTGTTTGTTCAACAAACATTTATTGTACACCTCAAATGAGCCAGATTTTATGGGAGTATGTGATAGAGGTTCTAGTTTTAGGAAAAGGGACTCCAAGGGCAGTAATGATTTAGTAGAAATGATCTTTTTAAGCCATCATGGACAGGTTTAGCCAAACCCATCCCAAGTTCATCGATTGTCACGGGGAGAGATTGATTGATTGATTGATTGATTTAGATTGGGGAGAGAATTTTAATAACTACCTTGGTCTCCCAAGCCAGTCCTTATGCTCCTCCCTGCTGAGACATCCTTCTCAAAGGTCCTTGCTACTCTTTGATTGTAGAATGTCTGATTGACCTTCTGGGACAAGAAAATACTGGGATTGGGGAGCCAGCTGGGAAAAGAGGGTGGATCCAATCATCAGGTATTTGGGGGGACGCGAGAGGGAGGAGAAAAGGCTGTCGTGGCCACCTGACGTCTTCACCAGCAATGGGCCTTATTCCCGGTCCTGGGCCCGGCAGGGAGGCTGCTGGCTGGGGCTCAGAGGTGGGCTTTGCCCAGGCCTGGGAAGCGGCTGATTCGAAAAGGTGTCAAGTCATAGGACGGTGTTAATTTCATGCTTAATTCATAAAGGATCTTCCCTATGACAGGAGACAGCTTGAATCCATGCCCTAGGAAAAGGAGAGTAGGTCGTCAAGCATCTTCAGAGCCAGAGGCTTGCCCATCTTACCCAGACAGGAGGGCCCCGACTTACCAGATAGGGCTAACTCTCCTCTCAGTCTCATCCCACAGCCAGAAGTTGCTTCCCACCATGAATACCCCTTCTTCTCTGACTATCCGGCCCCCTACACACTCAGCGTCTAGGCTCCAGAACTTTTCTGGCCAGCTAAGAGCGTGTGAAATATCATTTTGCCTGATGCTGAGGTAGATCAGCTTTACGACACCCCATCTTCCCTTCCTCGGGCTCACCAGAGAATCCAGCCCCAATGACAATGTTGTCGTACTTCGGGTGGCAGTCAAGAATGAAGTGCTCATCGGGGGTGTTCTAGAAAGAAACAATCATGCCCGTGTACTCTGAGGATAGAGGAAGGAGGAAGAACTGCAGGCTCTGGCGTGGGAGGATCGGGCAGGGTTTCTTTCCAGAAAGGACAGGAACATGGCACAAGGAATGCTTTCTGCTGGTGCCTCCTTTGGGTCTGCCTGTCTTTCTCATCTCTTGCCATCCAGAGCTATGAACACAGTAGGTGCTCAGTTAATGCTTGCAAGAAAACTTTAGCCAAGGTGCTCCAGGCTCTGGTGACATCTGTCTCTTCTCACTGTCCCTAAGGCCTGCTCAACTGGAACATCTTGCCAAAAATTCTTTTAGAGCTCTTCTGGGAAATGTAGTGAAGGACTGCCAGGCATAAGCCTAGTTTCCTAATGAAAAAGAATATGAATGGTCCCTAGCGGGCCCCTCTCTGGTAGAGGTGACCAGACCCACAGATATGAGCTCGTTTGTTTAAGGGCACACACTACGCGAGGGGGCAAGGTCGTCTGTCTTCCTTCCCCCCTGCTCTCCAGGGCTGAGAGGGCCCAGCGGGCCGCCCGCACCGCTCACCGTGTACATGCAGCGCTCCGTGATGGCAGGCATGGGCTCTAGGTCAGGTAAGTGATCTCTGACAAGGCGACACAGGATCTGGACGTCTTGGCTCTCTGAGAATGCCGAGGGGCAGTCCCGCTCCTCGGGGTCTGCATTGTTGCCGTGGTGATAGCACACCTGGCTCCCAATCAGAACAGAGTGAGCAGCGAGGGCCGGCCTTCCACGCAAACCCACCCGGCCGAGGGGGTGGGCTTGCACACAGTGTCCCCCATCCATCGGTCCCGCCTTCCCCAATTCTGGTGAACAGTCTGTCGCCCCCTGAGGTTGCCGAGCTGTCCACAGCCCTGCCCCCGCCAACCCTGGGTTGGCCACGGTTTTTAGGACTCGGGACAGCAGAGGGTTTTGCACTGCAAATAGGGAAGAGTGAAGTGGGCTTCTACTGCTGCCCACCCCACCGGAGGGAGTCTGTTGAGGGGAAAGTTAGAGCAACTGCCCCAAGTCGGCGTGGGCACCTCTCAGCGTTCTCTCGGCCTTTCCGCTCACCTTCATCAGCCCTGGATACTCTGCTGAAGGCAGCCCATAGACGTGGTGGGGAGCCTGGCTCAAGTCCAGGCCCAGGAAGCATGGGAAGGCCTGGGACACGCCGTAGCACCCTGGAACCTTCTCACGCCAGTAACACACGTTGATCCGCAGGGTCTTAGAGCAGAGAGAGGACGTGAGAGACGAAGGGGGAAAGCCGGGGGACTCTATGAACAACCAGGGCAGTTTCTTCTGGAGTACTGAAACCCTTCAATACAAACCTGGACATCCAATTCCCATGCCATTATATGTGATTTACATGGTACATATTCAATGACATAATGCACAAAAGTCTCCTAAATTCTGTTTCTTCTTCTCTAACTGTACCCCAGCACTACTTCTCTTTCTCCAGGAGTTAGCAATAGCTCATATTTATTGAATGCTTGCTCTATGCCAGGCAGTCTCCTAAGGGCTTTATTTATATCATATAATTTATTTCTCAAATAGCCCTATAAGTTAGCTATTCCCCCCATCTTACCTACAATAAAGCTGAGGCTCAGAAAAGTGAACTGACTTGCCCAAGGTTGTCCACTAGTAAGTGGCAGATCCAGGATTCAAACATAAGATCACCTGACTCCAAAGCCTCTTCTCTCAAGGCTTCCGGTGTCCCCTTACCTGGAGAGGTAACTGGATTCCCAGGGGACGGAGGAGCCTGTTGGTCCAAGGACCTGTTGTGATGATCAAGCTCTTGGCTTGGTAACTTCTGGAGGTGGTTTTCACCACAACTGGGAGCCCTGGTTTTATCTCTGTCACCTTCTCTCCATCACGTACCATTCCTCCTAGCTGTCGAATTATGTCCTGAAAGGGCAGGAAGAGCAAAAGGCAAATTATCTGTGTATGTGGTTCACCCTGGGGGACCAAGAGCCCTCATCTTAGGGAAGAAAAGAGAGTGCAGCATCTGTGAACAAGGCCGAGCCAGATTTATAAAACTGCCCTGCCCTAAAGGTCAAGGCTAAGGTAGTCGGGCCAGGCTGCCATGGGGACAGAGATTTGGGACAGTCATTCGAGACCGAGGATGCCCAGAGCGGGAGCTGCATTGCGCTGATGCTGTCTGGCCTCACCTGCAGGGCTCGGAGGGCCTTGTCTGCATAGAGCACTCCTCCAGACTTGTCCAAAAGGCCCACTTCTCCCCTGGCCAGACGAATATTTGGGAAGCGCTGCTTCAGCTCCTCAGATGGAAGATACTGGTGTTCCACCCTGTGCCTAGACAGAGTGCTCTGGATTGTCTGAAATTCTGGGTTCTCCTTCATTGCCAGTAGCAGTAGCCCAGTCTGCCTGTGGAAGAAAAAGACCCTGGGTGAGGGTATATGTCAGAGCCCCAGGCCATTCATTCTCATTCGTTAGCCGGGGTCCCTGGTTCTCAGCTATGTGAGAACTCGGCAACCCGTGTTCATCTAGGTAAAGTCATCTAGGTTCTGTCATCAAGTCCTCGTATTATGAAGCTTGTTTCTAGTCCACTGTCAAGCCCGCCCCTGGCTCTAACAGTTTGCTTGTCCCTCCATCCTCATCCTTGTCAGCAGGTCCTGAGAGCAGATATCCTATCTAGGGTTTCTTTTCTCTTCCACACCTTGAAAGTGGTAGCCGTTCAACCAATTTGATAAAATCCATCTCCTTCTTCTGTCCCCGGACCCCATTCAATATTTTCATCTATTTCGTATTCTCTTTCCTCTCCCCCCTCCCCCTTGCTGTTTCTTTTCCATCTCCCTTTTCCTGTCATGTTCTGTTTTGTCCCTTCCTGTGGGTCGGTCTCTGTCTCTCGGTTCCTTCTAAGGCTCTGGTTCTCGTCCTGGCATTACCTCTCTGTGTGACCTTGATCTGGGAACTCACCTCTCCGGGCACCAGCTCCCTCTTCTGTAGCACAGGCCTGGTGGCCTAGCAGTGTTCCCCGCAGGACTGGTACAGCCTTCTGTCCAGGGACGTGGAGCGTAGTGGGAGCCATTTGGGGGGAGTTAGCACAGTGTGCTGGGGGGTGTCACTCGTATTTGGTGGACAGGGGCCAGGGAGGCAAAAACGCGCATAGCTCAAGAAGGTCCCACCCAAAATGCCAGTAGCCACCCGTGCAGAAACACGGGAGATGGCCTCCACGGGTCCAGCAGTCCATTCAGGTTCTGTGATCTTGTTCTTCCCGAATCCTCCCTGTTTGTGCTCCTTACTCCTCTTAGTCTGTGAAGCTGTTTCTCTTGAATGCTCCTGTCTCTCTCTTACAAGAAACCAGAGCTCTTTTTTTTGGGGGGGGGAGGGGTGTTATCTCAACAATGAAGGCTCACCTTGGCCCTTGGGGTCATTCCCGTGGTCCCTCTGGGTCTCAGCAGCTGCAGACACCAGTGTCAGCCCGCTCCATCCCCAGGTACTGCGTATAAAGCTCGTAATAGCCCGTAATGGAGTCTCACGGCTATTACATGCTCGCAAATCCCACATTATCTGGTTGGGGGGATTAAAGAGAAGCTCGGGAGGGGGTAGGGACACAGCAGGCCCTGGGGCTGGTGTCAGTACACAGAGTCGCGCAGCGTGCCCAATCCATTTGCCATGGCCCCCGCCTACCCAGCGTTCATCACCAGCGAGAGAGAGCAACGCCAGCCTTCTGCCTCTTCAAAGCTCGTCAGAGGAAAGACGCTGTAGAAATCCCCACAGGTCAGCAGGCAGTCTTTTCTCTGTGGTCCCCAAAAGCACTTCAAATCGGTTCTCAGATAATGAAAACTTGCTAGTAAACTTTGTGGTTGATAGGATAATTAAGAAGTCACCAAGGTGTATGTTCTTGAGCCCTTTTTACCTGATGGGGCCATGGGCGAGTAGCGTTCTGGGAAAGAGCTGGCTTGACCCCCACCCGGCTCTGCCTGGCCTGAAAATTCCTAAGCAGCATGTTCTAACCCTGCCTGCAATATACCAGCTTCGGTCCCTCAGATACGCTGATATTTTGTTTTTCCTTTCTTCTTTCATTCCTTCCTTACTATTTTCCTTGAAATAAGAACTCCTCATACAGGGGTGTACTGCATGGGGAAAATGAGCTCATGCCGAGACAGTGTGCGAATCTGTGGAATTATGAAATGCTGAGTGATGTTCTAATTCCCAAACGGTCCTGTGGTGGATGAAGCGGGGGCGCCGCGTCCCGAGGAGCAATCAGCGAGCTGATTCTGCCAGGGAATGTAATTGTGCCGATTGTAATCATTTTGCTCCAGCTCTCTGCCCCTGTGGCATTTATTTCTTAGCCCAGATATTGATCTAACAGTGGGAAGTTTTCCAATCTGAATTTGTGACGCTGGACCCTCCCCTAGTCCGAAGATGCGTTTGGGAAATTCTCATTTTCCGTGGATCACAGCTGAGCTATTTGGCCTGAGGGAAACCGTGCACTACTGGAGAAATGCCTCGGATTGGAGAGAGATTTTTGACCATTATGAGCAAATCGGAAATAAATGTAAAACACTGCCTGGAAATGCAAAGGCCTGTCATTATGGGAGATAGGTGAGAGGCTCCTGTGGGAAATGCTTAGAGAATTGGAAATCAGTCAATCAAGACCGGGATTGGAGAACAGGCCTTTTCCCCCCAGTATGAAGATAGATGACTTCCATGGGCAGATTGAAAATCATTTAAGTGCTTATTTTCTTAATGGCTTTTCCTAGATCCCAATAAACAGACTGCTCATTCTGCATCAATTTTTCACCCCTGTGCTCCGGGCCTCCCTCTCCTCTTTTTCTGCCCAGACCTGGGCTACCAGGATAAGGAGGCCTTGAAGGACAAGGGCATCCCTGGGAAAGAAGGGAGGTCAGAAAATGACCGGCCAAGGCTGGCCTAGAAAGGAGGCGCTGGGAGCCAGGGCTGGAGAGAGGGCAGCTCCCGCTCCTGGACGCCCGCTGAGGCCAGAGCATTTGGTGTGAGCTAAGCTTCCCTCCCAACTCCAGCTGGCTCCAGCCCGAGGAAGAGGGCATTGATGATTCCTCCGGGGCCTTTTGGACTCCTCTGTGGTTCAGCTTAAGCCTCTGTCAAGCCGTAGGAAGTTGGTGATCAGGGATTTCTACCAATCATTCTGACAGGACAGGGTAAAGGATGGAAAAGGGAGAAATTGTTGGGGAGAGGGGGGCATAAAGGGAGAAGAGCCAGCTCTCCCTGCGTCTGCCAGCACTCCCATCCCAGGCCCCAGCTTTCCCCTCTGAGGGCTCTAAGTGCCAGGCCAAGCCAGCTCCAGGGTCCTCTTGGGGAAGGACTGGAATGGGGACTCGTAATGTAATGGCTGCTGCCTTCGTTGGTTTCGGAGGCGCTCTCGGCGTTTCATCTTCCGCTCAGCGGGCCGAGGTAGAATTGGTTAACAAAGACTGCTCCAGGGAGGGGATGTGGCTGACAAGCCAGACACTCCGCAGACACCGGAAGCGGCAGCTGTGGAGGGGGCCACCAGGTTCTGCCAGCAGCTGTACTGCCTACGGCTGTGATCTTGTCTGAGATTGTCAGCGAAGCAGGGGCAGCCCGGGTCAGGAGCTAGATAGTAGAACTCAAAGGGAAAGGCGGGGCAGGCAAGAGATGGGCCCCAGGACTGGGATTTGCTGTTGGTTGCAGCAGTCTGGCTGTACGCATCACAAAAGATTCAGACCTTGTGATCCGACACATGTCATTGTGGGCTCCCAACATAACATGCAAATATTCTGAGCTCACCCATGTTCAGCACGCCACTGTCACAGGAAGCGGCAGAACAGCATCGAAAGAACTGAACAATCACCTTAACTATCAACTTCTAAAGGTTTTCTTCTTTTTTTTTTTCCTTTTTTTAAAATCATCATCATCAAATAGCATTAAGTATGCTCCTATCTATCATTTTGGTATTGTGCTGGCTCTTCTAGAAGAACCTGAGGAGAAGTAAGAACCACAAAGATGATGAATCACTTAGAAAATCAGAATTAGAAGCAATAGCTAAAGGAATTAGAATAGCTTTTAGCCCCAAAATAGAGCCGTATTCAAGAATCATTCTGAGAATGGGAAGTATCTGTTCTGTATTACAAAAGAACCAAATAAATTAGTGTGCTGGGTAACTAGGTTAGCCAAAAGAAAGGACTTGTTAATAATAGAAGAAGAAGAATACCTAATGCTCTATGTTACTTCAAAGGGTTTTCAAAGCACATTCATAGTATTCTTCATTTTGTGTATGTGGGATTGAGGCTGTGAGGTATTGCAATGGTCTTTTAAGAGGGACTGTGATGTTTCCCTGTCCTTAAATGTACATTAGTAGTCTTTTGGCCTGAGATGAGTTAGGGATGGACTTGTTTGGAGACAGGAGGATGGACAAGGTAAATAGTTTCTTCTAGACCAGGGGTCAGCTAATTCCCACTGGAGGGCCAAATTGGGCCTGTCACCTGTTTTTGTATGGCCCTCAAGCCAAGATGGTTTTCATATTTTTTAAGGTTGATTAAAAACCAAAAGAAGAATAATATTTTGTGACACATGAAAATTTTATGAAATTTGAATTCCGGTGTCCATAAATAAAGTTTTATTGGAACACAGCCATACACTTTTGTTTGCGTATTATCTGTGGCTACTTTCATGCCACAGTAGCAGAGTTGACTAATTGGCAGAATTGAGTAGTTGCAACAGAGACCATATGGCCCGCAAAGCCTGAAATACATACTCCTGTGGTCATTTACAGGAAGCTTACCAACCCCTGTTCTAAACCAAGAGTATAGCGATTGTCTGATTCACACTAATGGGTTAAAGCCCTGGCTGTACAGTAGCACCCCTCCCATCAGGTTGTGGGGAGAATTAAATGAGCTAATATGTGTCGAGTACTAAGAATGCCACTAGTTCCTTATTGTAAGCACTAAATACGTGTTCTCTAGTATTACCATTTGCCCTTTGTATACTTGTCCTCACAGCAGCCCCATGAAATAGGTTTCATTACCCCTATTTTACAGATGAGAAAACAGAGTCTCACAGAGGTTAAACGACTTGCTCCAGACCACACAGCTAGGAAATGTGTCAGAGCTGAGATTTGCAGCCAGGTCCGACTGGCTCCAAAGCCCTTCCAGATTCCTGCCCTCCTGACAAAGAGGAGGATCATGAGAGTATGAGGCTGTCCTGGACAACAGTCTTTCCCTGTCTCCTGCAGCCGTTCCCCTGGATGCCCCAGAGACTGCCTCCCATCTGACTCCGCCTGCCCCTCTTCCTCCATCTCTCAAAGGAGGCAGGATGCGGCTGACCCAGAGTGGATGGAAGGAGCTGCCATTTATTGAAAGGTGTTCGGGAAGCAGACTTGGCCCAACGGAGAGTGTCTGCCTACTATATGGGAGGTCCAAGGTTCAAGCCCCGGGCCTCCTGACCGGTGTGGAGCTGGCCCATGCGCAGTGCTGATGCACGCAAGGCGTGCCCTGCCACTCAGGGGTGTCCCCTGCATAGGGGAGCCCCACGCGCAAGGAATGCGCCCCATAAGGAGAGCCGCCCAGCGCAAAAGAAAGTGCAGCCTGCCCAGGAATGGCCCCGCACACACGGAGAGCTGACACAGCAAGATGATGCAACAAAAAAACGAGACACAGATTCTGGGTGCTGCTGACAAGAATACAAGCGGACACAGAAGAACACACAGTGAATGGACACAGAGAGCAGAAAACTGGGGTGGGGAAGGGGAGAGAAATAAATTTTAAAAAATAAATCTAAAAAAAAAAAGGTGCTAGGCACTGTGACAAGTATTTAACAAAAGTCTCATTTAATCCTCACAGAGCCTTCTAAGGAAAAGTGAGGCACAGAGGTGAAGAAACTTTTTTCAAGGTCATACAGCTGGTATGAGGTAGAGCACATAATCAAATCACCTTTCCTCTGAAACATCCCAGGCATTCTCCTAACATCTTAGTTGCCTCGTTCTCTGCTGGGAAGAAGTTTGCCCTCCAAGGCCGCAGGCACTTCATTCAATACAAGATACTCAGCAGAATGCACAGAGGACTGACAAGAGAGGGGTCCCTTGGCCAGGCCACCCCTCAGCAAGACGTGCTCTTTTATTTGGGTGCTGGGTGCATTAGCTGCCTGCGGTTGGAATCAATCTGTAATTAGCTGCCCTGGCTGTATTTGCATAATGGATTTCACTTTGTTCTTAAGTTAATGGTGTTTTTGCAACAGAACAGTAACCTCTTGGCGCCCGGCCATTAAAATAACTGCCACCCTGTAGGGCAGAGGCGAAGTTTTGTAGGGAGTTCAGTTAAAAGCCACAGAGCTGGGAGTACGGGTGGTTAAGGTCCTCTCTGCAGCAGGGGCTGTCTGCCTTCTTCCGCAGGAGTGCTGAAAGGTCAGCGTGTGCTGGGGCGTCTTGAAGGTTAGAGAGCCATGGGAGCACCAGGGAAGGAGCAGCAGGCTCACTCCTGGCAAGCAATCCAGTCTGAGGGGCATTCCCATTTCATTCCTGTGGGAGGAGGGATTCAGAGAGAATGAAATGGATGTACAGGGTCAACACTGGGGGTGAGGACCAGTGAAACGTTACAATGATACTTGTAGGAATGTAAAGAGTTCACAAAGTAGCTTCCACCTCTATTTTAATTCCTGCCCTAAAAGAATCTCACATGGACACCAACTCCAGACGATTCCAAGCAGGATGCCTGCACAGTGTCATTCCAGTAGTTTTCCCAGTTCAACCTCTGCTAGCCTTGGACACAAAATCTGAACTGAGTCCTGGAACTCACAGCCTGGCAGGAGCCAGTGGACCTTTGGGAGACCTTGACTACAGGGAGCAGAGTGTTTCTGGGTGTCTGGCTCTTCCCTAGGCTGTGCCCCTCCCACCCACTGACTCAAGTGCTCATGGCACTGCCTCCCAAGGGGTGGGGCCTCTGGGCTCAAGGAATTCCTCCCCGAGACCCACAGGAACCTGTGCAGCTGGTGTCCAGCTTCAAGTTCCAGCTGGGCCCACGCAGGGTAGCACTCCTCCATCATCTGGGTGTAAAAATCTTGGGGGTATGCCCTTCGGATAATCCGGCTTTGTCCATGGGAGCTGCCTCGGGAATGCGGTAGAAAGAACTGGGAGTGGAGGACAAGAGAGACAAGTGAGGATGTTGCCTTGTACTGCACCCCACAGCCCCTTAAGAGGAGCCATCTCATCGCATGCCGTCAACCAGCAACCGCTTGTTCTTCAAATACTTGCATACGGTCTTTTCAAAATTCTCCCTTTAGGGCCAATTTACTGATTTGGTTCTAAGAACCGAAGAAGTTAGAAGTTCTTCAGTAGCACGAAGGCTTCCTTTTTGCTAACATCCTTCACATCAGTAAGTTACTTTCGTCAGCTACCCTTCGGTCATCCTGCTGCAATCTCACTCCACTTGGACTAAAACAGATCCAGAACTAGAAAGAACCTGTGAGTTTATCCTAGTCTAGCCCTCTCATTTCATAGACAAAGAGACTGATGTTGATTTTATCTCTCCGTGGCTTCGGATCATCCAGGACAAGGGAATCACCTTGGGAATCAGCAAAAGATGGGGAGTTTTCTGCAAGATTTGACCACAAACCCCAAGGGTTTTGAAAAAAACTGATAGAAAAATGGAAAAGGTTTTCTAACCACTGCAGCTCATTACCAAGAAGAGTAAAGCAAAACCAGCCTGGAGGGCTGCAGGCAGACTGGAAGGAGAGAGCCCGCAGTAGTAGAAAGCTTTGGACGGTGGGCTGGGTGACCTTCCTCCAAAGGACCCTGCAGATACCCAGGGCCAACTCGCACGTGCAGTGGCCGCTGTGGACTACCGTGCAGGAGGTCACCTCGTTAATGAAAAACAAGACTTCGGTCTCACCCCCTGTGTTCAAACAAGGAGGCCACATTTATCTGTAGTGAGCAGAAAAAACACAAGACTCTGCTGGATTCTGGGGTGAGAGGCCAGGCATATGATCCAGGCAAAATGATCTTTACTAAAGGTTTCCCAGAGCTGAACGGGTTATTTTTCTGGCCTGGGTCAACCAGTTCGAAACAGAAGAGACTGGATGGCAAGAAGGACAAAACAGAACCTGGGACACTTCAAGGTCAAGGGCGCGAGAGTCAGTAGAAGGAAGAAATGTACCTAGAAACCTGAGGGAGGGTGAAACTTCCTTTGAATTGACATGAAGCACAAATTGAGTGGAATTCTTGGTCTCGCAGGCCCTTTGGCCTAGCTGCATAGCCTGCTGGGCTCTGGAAACTCCTCCCTAAGGGAGGAGAGGGCAGTCGTTGAGGTCGAGAGGACAAAGGGGGCACCCTACCTGCTCCAGCAGAAGAACCCTCTTCTCGTGTTTGGCCAGGTGGTATGCGGTGAAGCAGCCCTGGATACCTGCCCCGATCACAATGGCATCAAAGAGCTCTTTCTGGGAAGCCATGGTGCTCGCTTAGTCAGTGCTACAGCCACAGAGTTCACAAAGCAGAAAGAGGAGGAGGAAGGCAAAGTCCAGCCTGGCCAGAGTTCCCACAGTTCCCTGGGACTGTGCCTTCTCCCCACTCCTTCCTCCCCCAAAGCCTGGCACGGAGCTCAGCCTCCACCTCCCCAGAGAGTAGAGCTGGGTCGTCTGATTTGTGAGGTTTAGCCCAGCTCAGCTGCCAGCCTCACCCTTGCATCCCTCTAGCTTTCTATTCTTGGCTCAATTATTGTCATGCAAATGGGCTCCTTCCTATGCCACCTTCCTGTCTCATTATGATCTTTGTCTCTGGACTTCGGCCCTAGAATATCAATGCCTCCTAGATGAAGCTGGGCACCGGGAATGCTACCTCCCCCTGCTGGCTTCTTTCTCTTCAGCCTGATTTCTTTTGGAGCTTCTAGAGGGTCAAGCTAAGCACTTGGCACAATGCCCAGTGTAAGGCCCACCTGCCGGCGGGTGGTGAGGTCAGGGAGGTAGATGTAAGAGCAGGTGGGAAGGCGGTTTTGTGATTACAAAACAATTCTCAGTGTGTTTCGCTTCCATTTTTAAAAAGAAGAAATGGTCCTTTAAAAATTAAAAAAGAAAATGAGAGGCGCCTTCTCCTCCAACCCCAAGAGGGGGCCAGCCTCGTGCATGGAGGACCCTTTTGTTGGGTGCTCCCTCCGTGCCAGGCAATGTGCTAAAAAGTGCTCCTACACTCAGCCAAGACAGATCCAGGTTTTGTAGGGCCTTCTTCTTATGCAATTTGGAATGTTTTCCAGAAAAAGAAAAGTTATGAATTCAAAATTAGGTGTCAGGACGTGGAAGAGATGGTGTCACTAAGGCCCCGGCAATGGAAGTTTCATTAGCCTCACGGTAAATCTGCTGCCACACGCGTTATCTTGTTTAATCCTCACAGCCCTAGGCGTAAATGCTTTTATCCTCACTTTTGGCAGATTAAAGATAGCCTCGATTTCTTTGACATTCTTCCTGGCACGGGCTCTGTGACTGCCTTGACCCATAGAATACGGCAGAAGAAACGCTGTGCCAGTTTCTGGCCCAGACCTGAAGAATCTGGCAGCCTCCACTTCTTGTTTGGGACACTCACTCTTGGAGCTCTGAGTTGACAATTTGGAAGTCCAAATACCCTGTTGGAGAGACCACAGAGATAGGCTCTGAGACATCATGGAGCAGGACAGGGACGCTGCTGGAGCTGACAAAGGGCCAGACATGAGAGTGAAGCCATCTTCGACCTTCCAGCCCAGCCACCGGCCAAATACCACTGAGTGGCCCGATCAATCACAAAGAGCAGAAGAATCACCCAGCTGAGCCCCGCCTGAATTCCCATCTGCAAAATCATGGTATAGAATAAATTGGTCATTGTCTTTAGCCACTAAGTTTTGGGGTGGCCTCTTACACAGCAATAACTGAAGCACCCCTTTCCAGCCCAAGACACTAAGACTTACAGAGGTTATAACTTGCCCAAAGCCACACGCCTGGTAAACAAAGGAATGGAGATGTGGACCTAGGTTTGTCTGATCCAGAATCCATCTTCTTTTTTTTTTAAAGATTTATTTTTTTAATTTATTTCTCCCCTTCCCCCCGTTGTCTATTCTCTGTGTCCATTCGCTGTGTGTTCTTCTGTGTCCGCTTATATTCTTGTCAGTGGCACCAGGAATCTATCTCGTTTTGTTGCATCATCTTGCTGTATCAGCTCTCCGTGCGTGCGGCACCATTCCTGGGCAGCCTGCGCTTTCTTCTCACAGGGCAGCTCTCTTTACGGGGCGCACTCCTTGTGGATGGTCCTCCCCTATGTGGGGGACACCCCTATGTGGCAGGGCACTCCTTGCGTGCATCAGCACTGCGCATGGGCCAGCTCATCACACGGTCAGGAGGCCCGGGGTTTGAACCGCGGACTCCCGCATGGTAGGCAGACGCCCTATCCGATGGGCCAAATCTGCTTCCCCAGAATCCATCTTCTTAACCACCATGCTCTGCTGAGAATTAGCCAGCAGTTGTTCTGAGGAGTCTGATTTCAATACTTTTTCTTTTTCTCTCATGGCCATACTTTGAGTGGGAGAAATGATGAACCGGGAAATCCATGTGGCTGCAGGCACCTGCTCAGCCTCGGCACAGGCCACCCACTGCCCAGCAATGTCCCTCGTTCTGCAAAGAATGCCCCAGAGTGGCCTTGGCAGCCAGCTGTTCTCTCAGCGAGCCCTTCCTTTCCTATGAAAACAGGGCCTAGAGAGGGGATACTATCTGACTGGCTTTCTTTTTTTCTTCTGAAAAAATTAAAATCACTCTGGAGTCCAGAAGTCATCTCAGCTCCACCCCACCCCACCCCACGAGACAGTCCAGCATCTGCCTGGCAACCGTCGGACAGCTCCCCTAGAGTGAAAAATGGCAGATATAACTGAGAAAAATGTAAGATTTTAAGTATGGAAAGGCTTGATATAAATATATAAGGTCAGCCCTCGGATTCCTCTTGATAAGATGTCAGAGGAGATGTACAGTTTACACCCAAGAAAAAACAGACAATAAATCCTCACATGGAAGAGTGCCCAGGCTCAGTAGCAGTGAAAGAAATGAGCATTAAGTAACGTCAAGATACTATTATGTGCCTACTAAATGAGTAAAAATAAATAAAAATGATAAAAATCTTATGTTGTCATTACTGTGGGATGGGGATGGAATGCTGTGGCAATTCAGATTGTCTTGGCCTTCTAAGAATGCTCTTGCAAGGTACAGCAAGAACGGTAAAATGGTTCATACTTTTTGACCTAGAAATTCTACTGGAGAACTATACCCCAAGGAAATACCCAAGATGGGGAAAAGGCATTTGCAAGAAGACATCTGTATCTGTGCTTTTATTAAAAAAATAACAATAAAAAATAAAAAACACCGCAAAGGGGAATAGCTGAATCTGGCATGTTGACACAATGGAATACTATGTAGCTATTCAAAATGACAAGCAGGGAAACAGACTTTGGCCCAGTGGTTAGTTAATGTGTCTGTCTACCACATGGGAGGTCCGCGGTTCAAGCCCCGGGCCTCCTTGACCCGTGTGGAGCTGGCCCATGTGCAGTGCTGATGCGCGCAAGGAGTGCCGTGCTACACAGGGGTGTCCCCCGCGTAGGGGAGCCCCACGCGCAAGGAGTGCACCCATAAGGAGAGCCTCCCAGCGCGAAGGAGGGAGCAGCCTGCTGAGGAATGGCGCCGCCCACACTTCCCGTGCCGCTGACGACGACAGAAGCGGACAAAGAAACAAGACGCAGCAAAAAGACACAGAAAACAGACAACCACCGGGGGAGGGGAATTAAATAAATAAATAAATAAATCTTAAAAAAAAAAAAAAAAAGACAAGCAGAGGATTCTGCTACATGGAAATAAATATATTAAATAATACTGAGAAAAAGAGGCAGAGTACAAATAGGCAGATATCAATCACAACCACACGTGTGTGTTTAAAAGATCTAAAGATCATTTGGCAAGGTAATTGAGCCTAATGCTCTTTTTGTTTCCGTATTCTATAAAAAAATCGCTTCCATTAATAAATTGTAAAAGGAGAAAGAGAGAAACCCTAGGGAAATGGATGCTTCAAATCTCCCTGGTCACTGGATCCAGGGCCTAGGGAAGTTCTTTCTATGCTCTAATCTCAGTTCTTCCTGCTGCCCCAATATTTCTTATTGTTCAATCCTCCAGGGAAACTGCAAAGCATCTCCGATGCTCCTCTCCTCTGTTTAATATAATATCCCTTTAGAGAAAAAAAAGACAATTCCATTTCCCTGTCCCTACTTCACAAGCCTGCCCTGGATTCCTGGACTCAAGCATTCTGCTCCTTGTTAGAATTTCAAAAGCAGACCCCGGCCAAGGCCCAACCTTGACATGAAAAGCAGGTGGCCTTCTGAAGATTTCCCTTCTCTCAGGGTTGCCCGTCCTTGTGGATGCCCTGACGGGGAGCAAAGGGAAGCGATTCCCTCAAATTCCACTTTAACCCCCATTCTGGATAGGAAGACTATTAAAGAGAGAGCCAGCAGCCTTACACCTTGCTGCTTGTGCGTGTCAGCAATTGCGGCTCTTGTCCTCGGGCAGAGACAACGGGGATGTGAGGCTGTGCTGCTCTTCTGATGGCTTGATTGACACTTTGCCGACGGGGGTGGGAGAGCCGAGCCAGGGAAGCAGCAAGCTGTGCAGCTCAGAAATAATGAGAGGACCCGAATGGGAAGAGAGCGTGGAATAAATAAGAGAGGGCCAGGAGTTGAATGGGGAGAGAGCAGCTTCTGTTCTCTTCTCCCTGCACCGTTTTGCAAAGATGCTGGAGCCTGGGGCAAGGACACAGGCAGGCGGGCAGACCGGGAAGCCACCTCCCTGGATCCATCCCGCCAGCTGCTGGCGGGTATTTGGGACCCTGAGTTTGCCAAGGATGCCAGCAGAAGCAGCATGTGCGCGTGGTCTCCATACACACGGCGGACCCTCTTGGAGTCTCAGGTCCACTCCCCCTCCTCTGGCCCCACTCCTCTCGTGCCAGGTCATCCGTCCAGCCTCTCTCATCGGGATTGTTGCATTAACCTCATAAGGACTTTCCTTGTCCCTCTTGATCTAGCCTCCACATTCTTGCCACAGTCATCTCTCTGAACGGCGACTCCAAACAGGTCACTCTCCTGGCGGAAACTTCTTTAATAGCTGTCCGTTTCCTAGAAGTATAAAACCTAAACTCCTTAGCTTGGCACATAAGGCAGTGCATGTTCTGGCCCCTGCCTGGTCCTGCAGCTTCATCGTCCCTTCTCCCTGTGCTCTTTATGCTCTGACAACACAGACTGAAAGAAGGCCCAGTGCTCACCATGCGATGCCAAATTCCCCAACACCTGCAAGCAGACTTAGATGGGCTCTCTCCTCTCCTACCTTCACATCCTGCATCCAACTCAGTGATAAGAGTTAGCATATTGCATTGTAACTGTTTGCTTGTCTGCCTTCCTGTAAGCACCTTAAGGGGAGGGAAGGTCTTTTTTTTTTTTTTAAGATTTATTTTTATTTATTTAATTCCCCTCCCCTCCCCCGTTGTCTGTTTTCTGTGTCTTTTTGCTGCGTCTTGTTTCTTTGTCCGCTATTGTTGTTGTCAGCGGCACGGGAAGTGTGGGCTGCGCCATTCCTCGGCAGGCTGCTCCCTCCTTCGCGCTGGGCGGCTCTCCTTATGGGTGCACTCCTTGTGCGTGGGGCTCCCCTAAGCGGGGGACACCCCTGTGTGGCACAGCACTCCTTGCGCGCATCAGCACTGCACATGGGCCAGCTCCACAGGGGTCAAGGAGGCCCGGGGTTTGAACCACGGACCTCCCATGTGGTAGACGGACGCCCTAACCACTGGGCCAAAGTCCGTTTCCCGGGAAGGTCTTCTTATTGTTGTTTTACATTCACATGGAATGGCAATTAAAAGGCACAAAAGGGTACACTGTGAACAGGAAGTCTCCTTCCCTAGCAGTCAGTTCTCTCATCAGATGCAGCACTCTTCCTATTTTCTTTTGTATCCTTCCACGGATGTTCTATGGGTGTACAAATAATTTCTATGTAATATCTCAAAAGTAGCATACTATAGGGAAGCGGATGTGGCTCAACAGATAGAGGGTCCGCCTACCATATAGGAGGTCCAAGAGTTCGATACCCAGGGCCTCCTGGCTCGTGTGGTAAGCCGGCCCATGCACAGTGCTGCTGCTTGCAAGGAATGCCGGCCCCCACGGGGATGCTCCCAAGTAAGGGTGCGCCCGCACGAGGAGTGGCCTCTGCACGAAGAGAGCCACCCCACGTGAAACCACAGCCCGCCCAGGAGTGGTGCCACACTCACAGAGAGCTGATGCAGCAAGATGACACAACAAAAAGAGACAGATGTCCAGTGCTACCTGATGAGGATACAAGCGGACACAGGACACACAGTGGCGAATGGACACAGAAAGCAGACAACGGGGGAAGAGAGAAAGAAAGAAATCTTAAAAAAAAAAAAAAGTAGCATACTATATTGCTTAATTGGTACAGAGTTTCTGCTTGGGGGTGATGGAAAATTTTAGCAATGGACAGAGGTGATGGTAGCATAACACTGTGAGAGTAACACCACTGAATTGTATATTTGAAAGTGATTCAAATGGAAAATTTATGTTGGATGGATATATGTTACCATAATAATTTTATTTTAAAATGCACAGAAAAGTAGCAAATTACACAGCATCTTGCTGATTTCATTTACTCTGTCTTGGCAATCCTTATCAGACATATGGAGCAGGCATATTCTTTCTGATGGCCGCGTAGAAGTCCATGGTATGGGGGAGGCATCTGGAACAAAGCAGATGCCCGTACACGCTTGCTTAATGGGTGGTGGGTTTCTCAGCCATCATAGGCACCCTCAACTCACGCGGCTCTCGAATCATCTGGTATTGGGTGCTCAGGGAGAGTGAGATGACTGTTCTGGGAGGGCCCAGCAAGGGCTGTCAGAGGCTGCCTGTGCCCTCTGTGAGTTTCCAGGGACGGTGTCCACCTGCAGGCCAGGAGGTGACAGAGATGGAATGCTGAGAGACCCTGGCGTATATCCTGTCTTATCGTGTCTCTGGTTTTGCATTTCTTTTTTTTTTTATTCCAATGTTACAAATCACTCCACTAACAAGATAATAACAACAGTAACAATAAATCTTCAGTTAGCGGTTATACTCCCCCCTTATACTTCCTCCTTCCTCAGTCTTGAGGGATTTGGGACAATGTTCATTCTGACTGGTTCAGGCTGAGAAGGGGGCGTTGCTATTATGGGGCAGAGGAAGGGGCTTGTTCTGCTAGCAGCTGAAAATGCTCCTTGCTTTTGGGATGGGCTAGTCCATCCCCATTGGTTTGTTAGCTGTCCAGGGCAGGTGCATTTCTTAAATGGCGGATATTAGGGTCAAAGCTGTTCCCTCAAGTCATGAGTGTAATTGCTAAATCGTCTCCAGGGGAGTGAGAAAAACAAGGAAAATCCTGGGAATTGGGACTGAAACCTCTGAGAAAACATCAAAGCAATTTAGCCTGAGGGAAAAATACACCTGTGAAAGGGTACTCTCAGACCTCACTGGGGTCAGGACAAGTGAAAATGCATTAAAAATGAGGCAGCAGGTATTTTCATTTGCCTTATGGAAAAATTCCCCTGAAGTTGAACACTGGAATCTTCTTTATCTTATCTTTCTGGGTCTTTCTGTCCAAACCCTACACAAATTCATGTGCATATCTGCACACTCATCTGACTGTGGCGTGCTAAAACATACCCCGGTGTTCATCAAGCAGCTATCTTTACCAGGATGCACATCCATGTGGGTATATTTCCACCATTAGGCTTCATGGAGGGGTCTCCCATTGAAGCGCAGCAGACATTGGGGAAAATGATAAACCAAAGAGGGCTGAGAACTGGTGTGCTAGTTCTGCTCCCATGGAGGTGGAACGGAGACTAAATATGTTTCCTCAGTCAGGAGTCTTTCCTCGCTTTGCTAGAGAGATGGTCTCCCACCTTTTTTTCCATGCTTACTAGCCTAGATTAGGATACTCCAGGGTGGGGAGTTGGAGGGAGAAGTGGGAATGGGAGCAGGAAGTATAAAGTAGCTTTCACCTGGGTTGGGCTGTCTTGACAGGTCACAAATTGGGAAACAAAATTCAGTAGCATGCAGGAAAATTAACTCCAGGGATTCAGCTCTCTGGTAATCTCTACTTTTCAAGTAGATATGGTCATGAAGCAGACTTGGCCCAGTGGTTAGGGCGTCTGTCTACCAGATGGGAGGCCCGCGGTTCAAACCTCGGGCCTCCTTGACCCGTGTGGAGCTGGCCCATGCGCAGTGCTGATGCAGGGGTGCCCCCGTGTAGGGGAGCCCCACATGCAAGGAGTGCTCCCTTAAGGAGAGCCGCACAGCGCGAAAGAAAGTGCAGCCTGCCCAGGAATGGTGCCGCACACACGGAGAGCTGACACAACAAGATGATGCAACAAAAAGAAACAGATTCCCATGCTGCTGACAACAACAGAAGTGGACAAATAAGAACAAGCAGCAAATAGACACAGAGAACAGACAATGGGGAGGGAGGGAGGGGAGAGAAATAAATAAAAATAATCTTAAAAAAAAAAAAGTAGATATGGTCTTCTCTCACCTAACTCTGCAGCCTGACCTACGGAGGCTGCTGCTCCTTAGAGAATGTAGAGGGATGTGGGGGCTCAGATCCTCCCCACACTGGGAAAGGAAGGGAGGTAGGAGAAGCAGAATTATGAATAGCAACTTCTAAGTCATCTTCAAGCCCTACCTTGGGCTAGTTTCCTCCAGGCTGACCCCAAAGACAGTGTGACCCATCTCCTGCTCCATAATGCCTGCAGGGTTCTCTCTCTCACTTTCTGTTCTATTCCTCAGTTCTTTTTTTTTCTGTTTTTGCCTTGATTCCCCATCCTTCCTGCTGGGGCTGGGGCAGGAACGCTCAGCTTTACTCCGTCCTCTCTCACTTGGCTGCATGTTTGGTTGCCCCTTATTGTCTTCTTGAATCAGTAGATTGGTGTTTTTCATCAGATCTAAAAAACTCTCAGCCATTATTTCTTCAAATATTTGCCTTGGCCTATCCATTCTTTCCTCTCTTTCTGGGAATGTAACTTTACATATATTAGACCTTCACCCTCTAGCCATCTTTTTTTTTTTTTAAGATTTATTTTATTTATTTCTCCCCACTCCCCTTGTTGTTTTTCACTTGCTGTGTCTGTTCGCCTTCCTTGTTTTTTTAGAAGGCACTGGGAGCCAAACCCAGGACCTCTGATGTGGGAAGGAGGTGTCTAATTGCTGGAACCACATCTGCTCCCTGCCTTTTCTCTGTGGATGTCTCTCATTATGTTTTTCCTCCCCACATCTCTTGTTGCGTCAGCTATTTGTGCTTGCCCATCAAGTCAGCTTGCTGTCCTCTTTAGGAGGCACTGGGAACCTCTGCTCCCTGCTTTGTTGTGTCTCTCATTGTGTTTTTTCTTCTAGTGTCTCTAGTTGTGTCAGCTTATTGTGCCTGCCCATCACACCAGCTCACTGTCTTCTTTAGGAGGCACCAGGATCTGAAACAGCACCAGAATTCAAACCAGCAACTTCCCATCTGTTTCCCTAGCCTTTGTATCTTTTATCTTCGCTATTCCCCTTTTTTCCTCACCATCCTGCATTGTGGTTAATTTCTAATCATTACCTTCCACTTCACTAATTCTCTGTTCTGTTGCATCTAAGCAGATTTTAAATTAATTAATTGATTTTTTTTCTTTTACTTTTTATTTTATTTTATTTTTTTTATTTTTTTTTTTTTTAAAGATTTATTTATTTATTTAATTTCCCCCCCTCCCCTGGTTGACTGTTCTTGGTGTCTATTTGTTGCGTCTTGTTTCTTTGTCTGCTTTTGTTTCTTTGTCCGCTTCTGTTGTCGTCAGCGGCACAGGAAGTGTGGGCGGCGCCATTCCTGGGCAGGCTGCACTTTCTTTTCACGCTGGGCAGCTTTCCTCACGGGCGCACTCCTTGCACGTGGGGGCTCCCCCACGCGGGGGACACCCTTGCGTGGCACGGCACTCCTTGCGCGCATCAGCACTGCGCATGGCCAGCTCCACACGGGTCAAGGAGGCCCGGGGTTTGAACCGCGGACCTCCCATATGGTAGACGGACGCCCTAACCGCTGGGCCAAAGTCCGTTTCCCAACTTTTTATTTTAAAATAATTTTCAGGACAATTGCAAAAATAACAAAAACCCCATACAGAGAAATCCAATATATCCCCATCCCCAACCCACCAATTTGCCACCTTTGCTATATCATTCTATCTACCCATCTATCTATCTTTTTCTAAACACTTGAGAGTAGGTTGCATGCATCATACTCCTTGAACACATAATATTTCACATTATATTTCCTACAACAAGTATGTTAACTTACATAATCACGTTACATGCAGTTTTCAAGTTCAAGAAATTTAGCATTAATATAGAGCCTACATTCTATTTTCCAATTTTTCCTTATGTCCCCATAATGTCATTTTGAGCCTTTTCTCCTTCTTTCTTAGATTTCATCCATTAATAAGGTATTGCAGGGCGGCAGACTTGGCTCAGTGGTTAGGGCATCTGTCTACCACATGGGAGGTCCACGGTTCAAACCCCGGGCCTCCTTGACCCGTGTGGAGCTGGCCCATGCACAGTGCTGATGCACGCAAGGAGTGCCGTGCCACGCAGGGGTGTCCCCCGCATAGGGGAGCCCCACGCGCAAGGAGTGTGCCCCGTAAGGAGAGCCGCCCAGCACGAAAGAAAGTGCAGCCTGCCTAAGAATGGCACCGCCCACACAGAGAGCTGACACAACAAGATGACGCAACAAAAAGAAACACAGATTCCTGTGCCACTGACAACAGAAGAGAACAAAGAAGAAGACACAGCAAATACACACAGAGAACAGACAACCGGGGTGGGAGGTTGAGAGGAGAGAGATAAATAAATCTTTAAAAAAAAAAGGTATTGCATTTGATTGTCATTATCTCTTTAGTTTCACTCTTTTTTTTAAGATTTTATTTATTTATTTCTCTCCCTTCCCACCCCACCCCCACCCCCATTGTCTGTTCTCTGTGTCCATTCACTGTGTGTTCTGTGTCGCTTGTGTTCTCATTAGGTGACTCCAGGAGCCAATCATGGGAACTTCCTGAGTGGGAGAGAGGCGATCATTCTCTCACACCACCTCAGCTCCCTGATCTGCTGCATCTTTTTTTGTCTCTCCTCTGTGTCTCTCTTTGTTGCATCATCTTGCTGTGCCAGCTCTCCATGCAGGCCAGCACTCTGCATGGGCCAGCTCACCACATGGGCCAGCTTGCCTTCACCAGGAGGCCCTGGGCATTGAACCCTGGACCTCCTATATGGTAGAAGGTAGCCCAATTGCTTGAGCCACAGCCACTTCCCACTCTCTTTTTTTAAATTTTGGAAACATACACAGCACAAGTCCTCCCAACCCAAACCCTCCTAAGTATACCATTCTGGGGGATTAATCACCTTCACCATCATCCATTGCTATAAATTTTCCTCCACCCCAAACAGGAACCCTATACTCATTCTTCATTAACTCCATTGAACTTGAATCCCACCCCTGGTAACCTGTACTCTACTTTCTGTTTCTATGATTTAAAAAATTATCTGATATTTTCTTTGTGGTTAAATTTAACATCCTAAATCTATAACAACTTCATTTGCTTTGATATCAATTTAATAACTTCAATAGTATACATATGCCATGTGCCTACACCCCTCTGTTCCCCCACCTTTATGCCGTGCTCATCACACAAATTACATATTTATATATCATGAGTCCAAAAACACTCATTTATCATTACATTTTTAATTTATAAATTTATTTTATTTATTCCTCCCTTATTGTTTTGTGCTCACTGCCTGCTCTTTGTGTTCATTCACTGTGTGCTCTCTGTGTCTCCTTGTTTTCTCTTCTTGTCTGGGAACTGATCCTGGGACCTCTGATGTGGGAGAGAAGCATTCAATCACTTGAGCCACCTCAGCTCCCTGGTTTGTTGTATCTCTCATTGTCTCTCCTCTTTGCCTCTTTTGTTGCACCAACTAGCCATTCAGGCCAGCTAGCTGCGCAGGCCAGCTTGCCTTCACCAGGAGGCCCCAGGAAATGAACCTGGGACCTCCCATATGGTAGACGGGAACCCAATCACTTGAACCACATCTGCTTCCCTATCATTACATTTTATGCATTTGCCTTTTAGATCTTGTAGGAAGAAAAAGTGGAGTATTATAAAAAATACAATAGTATTGGTATTTATATTTAACCATGTCATTATCTTTTCCAGAGATCTTTATTTTTTCATGTGGCTTCAGTCATTTCCTTTCAACCTGCAGAACTTCCTTTAGCATCTCTTGTGGGACTGGTCTAGTGATGATGGAGTTCCACCGCTTTAGTTTATCTGGGAATGTCTTCATTCCATCCTCATTTTTTAAGACACTTTTGGCAGATACAGAATTTTCAGTTAGCAATTTTGGTTTCACCACTTTAAATATGTCATCCTATTGCCTTCTTTCCTCCAGAGTTTCTGATGAGAAATTGGCACTTAATCTTATTGAGACTCACTTGTATGTGACATGCTGCTTCTCTCTTGCAGTTTTCAGAATTCTCTCTTTGTCTTTGGCATTTAACAGATTGATTATAACATGGTGTGATGTGATTCTGTTTCGGTTTATCCTGTTTGGAATTTGCTGAGCATCTTGGATGTGTATATTCATACCTTTTGTTAAATTTAGGAAGTTTTCAGCCATTATTTCTTTGAATATTCTGTGTCCCTTCTACCTTTCTTCTCCTTCTGGGACTCCCACAACATGTATATTGGTATGCTTGACAGTCTCCCACAGGTTCCTCAGGATCTGTTCACTTTCCCTTCATTCTTTGCTCTTTCTGCTTCTTAGGTAGGAAGATTTCAATGATCTTATCTTCTAGTTCACTGATTCTTTCTTCTGCCAGTTCTAATCTGCTTATCCCCTCCAGAGAATTTTTTATTTCTGCTATTCTGGTCTTCAGGTGGTTTTTTCCCCATAACTTCCATCACTCTCTTGATATTCTCTTTGTATGCATCTATCATTTTCCTGATTCCCTTTAGTTCTTTGTTAATGTTTTCCTTTAGCTCTTTGAGCATATATAAGATCTTTTTTTTCCTGTCTTTGTCTGAAATGTTCCAGGTCTGATTCACCTCACTGATAACTTCTAATGCTTTAATCTTCTTTGCCTGAGCCATCACTTCCTGTTTCTTTGTATGTTTTGTAATATTTTGTTGAAACCTGGACATTTTGATATTTTGGTTTATCACTGAATTTAGATTCTGAGACATCTGTTCCTTAAACTTGTATCCAGCTAGTGTTATAACAGATCTTTCCTTGAATGTCAGGAGCAAACAAATAAATAAATAAATAAATGGCAAAGAAAACACATTTCACAGTCTTTGCAGATTGACCTGTGCCAGTGCTCTCCTTCAAGTCTTATCCACAAGATGAGTTTGGGGAATAGCTCCAGGCCAAAGTGTAGGGGCTTCCCTGATCCTTTCTCTGCATGCCTCTTGTCTTGGGTATGTGCATGAGGCCCTAGGAAATCCTCCATTTACACAGATATAAATGTCCCTTCTTCCCTAGGAAACAGTTTCCTCATGGTTCTGGGTAGTGTATTGTGTGTTCTACAGCCAGCAATTCCTTGCCCCATGCCACCTCTTGATTGCTCTCCCACAATATTCTATAGAAGAGCTCAATGAGCCACCAAGCTCTGGAACAGCAAGTCTCTCAGCCCACTACCAGGCAGATTGGGACAGACATCCATGCTCCCAGTATCTGCATGAGGGTTATTCTGCTCCCTTTGGAACCGGGACTAGGACCAAGGATCTGCACTGGGAGTGAGGACTGGCTCCCTGCCAAGCTGGTGAGGGGATGGAATAAGGACCAGGCAGGGCACTACAAGATCCAAAAGCCCTTAAGTGGTCTTATTCTTGATTCAGTGCTCACCTTGTTACTGCCATCCTCTAATCATTTTCTGGAGCTTTGAAAAAGATATTCTGCCAGTTCTTACTGTTTGTTCAAAGCTTCTGTGGGGAGACAGAGCCTTGAAGTGTCTCACTCTGCCATCTTGACCAAAGTCACCATGCATAATTTCTTATTCCCTGAAGATATTTTCAAATGGAGTTATTTTTTTTTGTTTGATCACAATAAGCATGGTTGTTTTATACTCTGTGTCTGATAATTCCAACATGTGAAGTCTTCACTGTTTTTTTTCATTTGTCTCTTGTTTCTACTGGTTCTCACTCATAGAGCCTTACTTTCTGGTGGACTTGGCTCTCTGTAACCATGTCCTGGTAATTGCTCTTGTACAAACTATATATAGGAATAATTTGAATATGAAGACACCTTCCTCTAGAGAAGATTGTGTTTATTTCTGCCAGGTATCAGAGGCACTATCAGTCCAGAGCTATCTGAACTGATATCCCAGCCTGAAGTCCCCTGGATGACCCAGGCAATGTAAACCTGGAATGGCTTACTTCAGTTCCCCTGCTTACACTGATGGTGTAGCCTGCTGGGGTCTCAGCCTGTTGAGGAGAGGATCTTCTATTAGACTCACCACCAAATGCAGGCACTGGGCTTGGATTTCTATGCTCTTCACTCTAGCAGACCATCACAATGAAAGTTCAGGTTTGCCAGGATTGGCAGATGTTCTTTAAGGGATAAGTAGTTTTCTATGCTCTGGTTCCGCTTCAATGCCGACCTGTTCATTCCTTATTATTTTTATCAGCTCTATGGCACTTTTAAGATGTTTGTAACATTTTATCTAGCATTTTTTATTGTTTTTAGTGGGATAGTTGTTCCAAATAACCTAGCCTGCCATTGACAGGCTTCCAACCATAGTCCATCGCTTTACTGATACTCAATAAACTTCGGCTCTCCAGTATATCCTCCATATATCCCCACCTCGGTTTCCCTTTCCCCTTCCTTCCCAGATACAAAGAGTGAAAAAGACAACGGCAATTGTCAATAGCAATGAATGCCTTTCTCAGCAAGAGTGGGAATCTCAATAATCATAGCTACCATGAGAGCTAGATTTAGGGGTGGACCAGCCAGGCCTTGGCTGAGACCCGAAAGCATCATCATGAATCGGAATAAGATGGAAGAAAAATTTACTGATTAGATCCCCCTTTCAGGGGAATCACTGATTTGCTTAAGGGGAGGAATATTTTGATAAGTTGCAGGTGTGGGGATGTGATGCCCCGAGGTTGTCTGCCATCAGATGAGGCAGGCTCTGAGGGCTGCCCAGCCTCATTTGGAGCAGGCGGCCAGAGCAGAACAGTGGGAAATATGGCCCTCTCTCTTCACCCTTCCTTTGTGCAGTACCTAACCTCTTTAAACAAAGTGTCGAACAAATATATTTTTTAAACTCTGTTTTCTCTCTATAAGGATACCAAGAAACCGGCAACAGCAGTTGTCTCTGGAGAGTGAAACTGGGTGGAATCTTGTTACATATAGAAAAAAGGTCTGGAAGAAAATGCTGTACAGATAATTGCTGTACACGACAGTCCTGATGGGGCCCACCAATGGGCTCTTGGCATCCTTAGCATCCAGCCTCCATCTAAGCTCCCGACCACAGTCAGGGTTTTAGCTGGGTGGAGGGAAATTCACAGAAAGGCCAGAGAGCAGGTGAAGGGTCACCTGCGGCACCTGGAAATTTAGGGACTATAAAGAGGGGGGTAGCTGGCCCCAGGCTGGTTCTGTAGAGGGGACCCACGCTGATTTTCCCAGTGGCACAGTGAGTATTAGCCAACAGCTCCCAGCTTCCAGCCTCGTCCTTGGCAGCCCCTCTGCCAGGTGGAATCTTGGCTTTATTCTCTCTCCCTCTCTCTTGCTCCCTCCCTCACTCTCTCTCCACCTTTCATACTTGCCCACCTTTATTTTCTTGAGGTTTAGAGTGGCAGCAGAAGGAAAGATTTGTAAAAGGGATTGGGACAATTCCAGCTGTCTTTGGAACAGACTATAAGAGCTCCTGGCTTAGAGAAGGACTTATTCTTTTTCTTAAAGGAGAGGTGCAAGTTGATGTTCTGGAATGGGCTTGGGAAGGTCTGCTTGGAACACATTCAAAAAGCTCTCCAGAAACCACAGGAGTCTGGGAAGCCTCAGTCTTCATCGTGGCTTCCTAATAACCCCTCACATCACAAACACACTCCTCACAGGCTTCAGGGCAGTCACTTCATACGCATCTCATTGGTCTCCACAGCAACCCTGTGAGGTGGGCGTGGCAGGCATCTCTTTATCCCCATTTTGCAGTTGAGGAAAATGTTAGCTAGTAGGTGACAGAGCCAGCTCTATAACCAAGCTAGATTTGCATGCCCAGAGCCTTTTTCCACGTCCAGAGATAGGCCCAAAGTACTCATGCCACAGCATCCCAGGGCCTGGGCACAGATCTTTTGTGGAGAATGGGCAAAAATGTGTTTCATTCTGTGTCGCAAATAACTGCATCCCCCACCTCTACTCCTGCAAATAAAAAGAAGGAGCATAACACCCAAATGGGAGGAAATTCTAAAGCAGGCCCTAGGGACCTTTGGAGAAGCTGTTTGATTTATTCCAGTCCCTACTGGAATTCTGTGCCGCATTTATAAGCGTCAGCGCCGGAAATGAAGTTCCCACTGCCCTGGCAGCTGCTGGTTTCTGCTGTTGCTCACCAAGGGCTCAGATAAAGCATTTCCCCCTCCTCTTGATTTATAGAGAGCTGAAAAGAAAAGAAAAATAAAAGTCCCCTGGAGCACTGATGGCAGGGAGGGGGCAACTTCTCAAGAAGAGAGTGAGAGTATCTAGAAAAGGCTGAAATTGGTGGAAAGTAGAAAGGAGAGTGCATCTGTCTGTGTGTATCTGTCAGTATGGAAGGAAAAGACCCGGCTTTTAAGGCCACATGGAAAATAAATACCTTCTGCTTATGCAGAGAAAGGAAAAGTAATGGAATCTGCATTTCATTTCAGGGGCTTCTGTCACAAGAAAAGGGGAAGGAGAAGGGGTCAGTGAAGTTGTCTTGGTAACCTCTAGGCCTCTATTCTGCCTGAGCACAATGTGCTATCTTCTGGGATCTGGGGCAGGGAAAAAGGCTGGCAGACATCTAGAGCCAAGAGGTCCTGGCAGGAAAGTGCAAAGAAATGACTGATGAAAGGATCTGAGAGGACCACATAGATACAAGACACATTATTACCTGGACCTGTGACTGACTTGGCTGGAAGACGCTTGTGGTACCTCTAGATACCGAAGTCCTCAGTTCTGCAATAATGTCTTTCCTTGCAGCCCTCCTAGATCCGGGACACTCTCCGGTCTTTGAGAAATGCCGGGTGGGACCAGCTCATTCAGTCCTGGCCAAGACCCTGCCTGGTATAGCAGTTAACCAGAGGCCATGGTTCCCCTCCCAGCTCTCTAGAAAGAGATGGCCAAAGAGCCCCCTCCCCAAAAAAATTTAAAAATTTTTGGGTTTTTTTGTGTGTGCGACTTTATTTTAAAACATACCAAAATGCTTCCAAATGGCCATTGTTCCCTTCCCAGTCACCACTTGCAAGGTTGTATAGTTAACCCCGCAGTGCTGGCAGTGTGGCCCAAATCATGCTGGAGAGCCTGTGTGAAATACCTTCAGGGCCCGTTTATAATCCAGGCAATAAACTGTCCCGTTACTTTACAGGAATTTCCTTCCTTTCCCTTAACTTGATTTATCAGACCTGTTTCCCAGTAACTTTTGGTCCTTCGCAAATATCAAATCCTCTGCCAAGCTGCTTTCTCAGAGTGGTTTTGGAATGGCCCTCTGAGGACAGCTTTGTTCAGTGATGGAACAGGGGTGTAGTTATTAGCAAAAGAGAGATGGACAGAGACAAAAGAGAGAAGAATCGTTGTGTTAATGTGACGGGAATCTGAGTGGGTTTTTTTCTTGTTTTCGCTTTCCTCGTGTGACCAGAAATGTTTCTCTTTAAAAAATGTGAGGATGAAAGAAATCAAACCTACCCTCAAAAAGTGAGGATTTGACATCACTGACACAGTTCAAAAGAATGTGCTACGGGGTGGGCCGGCGTGCAAAGGGAAAGACGCCAAATATTTTTTACCAGGAGCGAAGCCCAGTAGCTGGGACGGGCAGGCGGCTGCCACCCTGGTCTGAAGCAGCTCTGGGAGAGGCTGCCTCCCCCAGGGCTCCTGCCTCCCGCCCCCAGCAGTGCCACGCTCGTGGCCGTCAGCCCTGGAACGTTCCACAGCACCGCCTGGGTCTCCGGACCTGGCCTGCTCCCCGGGCAGCGGGAACGACGTATGGCGAGCCGGGGCTCTGCTGGCCAGGACGCTGCTGAGGTGGCTTTTTAATCCTCCAGCCGTGCAGTCCTAGTGATTGCTTTTATTAGGAAATGTAATGAAAAAGACTATATGAAGCCCCTGCCAGAGGAAAAAAAAAAGCTAATAAGATTTTGCACCAAGTGTGGCGAGAAAAGAAAGGGGGGAGGGGGGAAGCACATTAGGAGTCAGATAATGAGATAAATGAAAGACCGCAGGGAAGATCATTTTTGCAGACTTGCTGGATGGTTGTAAAATTTTTAATTTGCTGAATTCTCTTTTCTTCGCTGTCTCTGCCTCTCCCCATCTCTGTCTTTCCCTGTCTTTCTGAGGCCCTGAATCTTGTCTTTCTCTCTGGGCCTCTTCCCTTCCTCCTCGGTTTCTTTCTGTTTCCGCTCTCGCTTTTCCAATGTGCGTGGGAGTGCGTGTGTGTCTCCTTTCACCGCGGCCAAACCCTGCCTCTCAGGGCTGGGCGGGAGGCTGGGACGCGGGGCAGCAAGGACCCCCCAGTCAGAGGAGGCCAGAGGACAATGAGCCGCCCCCTCCCCCTCGCAGAGGCTAGGGTTTGGCTGAAGGGAGGAACAAGGGAAAGAGATCAAGGAAAGGAGGAGAGGAAGAAATGGGACTGTGAAGGGAGGACAGGAGATCAAAGACCAGGGAAGTCAGGAGGAAGAGAAAGCCCCCGCTGCTCCCGCAAATCGATTCTCCGCAACGTCCGCCTTCCCGTCTGCGCTGGGTGCTGCCAAGCGGAATGCCACCTCCGGAGGTGCCAGGCCTGAGCAGAAGGGCTCTGGGCCCGGGCAAGCCATCGGCCGGGCTGCCGGGCGCACCTGCAGGGGGAGGGCCCGCTTCCGGAGCACCACCCTTCAAGACGGTCCTCTCCAAATCCTCCTTTTGTTTCTTGCTTTGGCAGCTCCTCCCGCCTATTCCACACTCGGGAAGGCTGAGGTGCTTCCTCGCTCCCGCGCATAAGTCCTAGTTGACAGCTGCAGCTGGAGGGATCGAGGGTGGACGCAATGAATAGTTTCCCCAGGCTTGGGGGTCCGTGAAGTGCCGAAGAAAAGAATGGCTCAGGATGGGGACACATGGTCAGTCAACAGGAAAACCACCTGGGTGCTCCATCCCTTCGTCCTTCCCTAGCCGGGCCTCTCTGCGCTCTTCGCCTCCCAGGGAAGTCATTTCCACCCGAGCTCCGCTGCCTGCAAAAGCATGCTGCCGGTTACCTAGGGGATGGGCGTTTCCTCTACCACGGCTGCAGAAGACGAAACAGCCGGGAGAATCAGCGCGGTCCCTGGGAGTGAGAGGTTCTTTTAGAAATCAGGAAATGAGCTGGTGAAATCTGTCCTGTCCACAGAGCCCTGGGGGCCCACAGAGAGGTCTCCAGAAAATAAGGGGAGACTGGGGCCTCAGGCTAGGCCAGGCAGAGGGGCAAGAGGGCTGGGAAAGGAGCGGAATTGGGACAGGGATGGGTCAGGCCCAAGAGGGAGGATGGGACAGATTCAAGGTCATTTGGGGCAGGGGGATGGTGCCACTTGATGGTGGAGTAGAATCGATGGCGAAGCTGGAATAAATGCTGATAACACAGGGGCTTCCTGTGTTCCAGGCACTGTGCTGAAAACCTAAGACTCCTCCCTACTTTACTCCTCACCCCAGCCCTAAGAGATTGGTAAGATGCGTAACATCTCCATTTTATACATAAGGAAACTGAGGTGCAGTGAGCGGTTAAGTAGGGGAGCCAGGTGGCCTGCCTCTGGAGGCTGGGCTCTTCCCCGCCTCGCTCAACCCCCTTTCCAGAACAGGAGAAGGGTTGGAGGCTAGTAGAGTAGAGAGGGAGAACAGCGCTATGGTCAAGAAAATGAACCTCAAGGCCAGACTAGTGGGACACTTCCTAGCAGTGTGACCCGGATAGGGTCCTTCACACTTAGTGTCACCGCACGGTGAGACGTGAGAACAAAAATCATCGTGTGGGCTGGAAGCGCTTGCACGGTGCCTGGCCCTGAGCTCAGGCAAGGGCAGCTGTAACACGCTAATGTGAAGGGAGCATCTTTGGTGCTTGGCAGCCAGCAAGCCTCAGCCTCCCACCTCTGGTCTCCCATCAGAGACACAGAGATGGGCCCTCCCGGGGACTGACTCCATCAGTCCACAGAGTCCTGCAATCGGGCACTACAGACCCCCCTCCACAGCCCAGCCCCTGTCCAGAGGCACCCTGCCCCTACCGGGTGGCAGAGACCCCAGGGTGCTCAGATTGTGTGAGCACCTCCCCAGCCCCGGGGCTCCCTGCATTGTTCCACGGAGTGTACACCGCTGTCCTCCCTCCCCGCCTCCTCTCCCCCGCCCCCAGCCCTTGCTTTTCTCTTGATGGAGAAGGCACAAATTAGGCAGAAAGGAAAATGTTGACAGTTCCCAGCCCTCCCTTGCTGGGGATAAAGAGAAATACGTTAACGGTTGAAGCTTTAGGCGGATCAAACACGGTTTGCGAGATGCTTCAAATGTATTATTCATCTCACCAATGAGATGCATTTTGGGCTTTCTCTCTTCGCCCCATCAAGAGGAAACCTCAGCTACTGTGGAGACGCCGACTCCGGAGAGGAGGGGGCACTTTCGATGTTAAATCAACAAGTCCGCCTCATGTCCCTCCCGTTCCTCCTGAAACTTTCCAAATGAGATGGGAGCCAAAGCGTGTAAAGGCTGTGGGTGAGACCACAAGAATGGGGCAGCGACAAGCACTCGGGATCAAAGAGAAAACTGACTGTGACCCCGAGAGGAGGCCAGGGCTGGAGATGTTGACTCAGGAAGGTCCTCCAGGCGCCACGTGAACTTGATGAGTGTAAGCATAGGCTGGAAGAGCTCTGAGGAGCCACCTCCGCCATGCCTTAGGTCCCGGCTGTCAGGCCCTGCCTTGCCCAGCCCTTCCCAACTGCACAAGCCACAGACGTGGGGGGGACTCACCCCATAATTGGATGCCCGAGGGAAGGATCTGGATTCAGCCTCCTGACTGCTCTGCTATTTGCCCTCCTGCACTGGAATGTGCATTATTCATTGCTTCTCCTCCTTTTCCCTTTGGCCACTGAGTCCCCTCTAAGCTCCTGCCAACATCCCAGGGTTCTGAGACACCAGGCAGGCTTCCCGAACTGCACACTGCCCCCTTCTTAAATTTCACCCCAGAAGAAACCACCCCAGCCTCCCATGGTTTTGCTCCACTCATAAGCCTTAACACTTGTATCTTTCAAATCTCAAGTGGGGGAAGGGGCAGGCACTGCTGGGTGGAACAAGAGACTGGAATAGTCCAGAGGGAAGGAAATTTGACATGACAGATCAAAAGGCCCTTTGATTCAGTAGTTCCATTTCTTAGAAACTGCCCCAAGGAAATACTGGGCGAGTGTGCAAGGGCATACAAAATGTCCATGCCATCTTTGTTTATAATAGCAAAAACTTGCGAACATCCTAAAACCATAATAATAAGGGATTGGTTAAATGGTAGAATACTTACGAGGCAGCCAATTAAAATCAGATTCTAGAATAATATCAGAGGGGAGCTAATATATTTTATTCTAAAAACATTTCAGGGACCCGAATGTGGCTCAAGCAATTGGGCTCCCATCTATCCTATGGAAGAGCCAGGGTTCAGATTCCAGAGCTGGCCCACACAGGAGTGCTGGCCCACATGGCAAGCTGACCCAAGCAGACAACTGGCACAGCAAGCTGATGCAACAAAAAGAGACACAGAGGAGAGACAATAAGAGGTGCAACAGACCAGGGAGCTGAGGTGGCATAAGAGATTGGGCACCTCTCTCCCACTCTGGAAGGTCCCAGGATGGGTTCCTAGTGCCACCTAAAGAGAAGACAACCAAACACAGAAAAACACACAGCGAATGGACATAGAGAGCAGACAATAGGGGGAGAAGAAAGGGGGGGGGCTAGACAAATAAATAAATCTTTAAAAAATTTCAAATAATAAAGGTAGAGTTTAAGTCCACCCTTAATCCTAATCCAATTCCATTCCCCTCCTCCAAGGTATCATTGTCATCAGTTTAGCATGTATTCTCTCAGGCCTTTATTTTTTTTTCCCCTCCGGCCTTTATTTTTGAAGAATAATATTTAATGTAAAAAATTTAAAAAGTCAAGTTATGCAAAATTGTAGCCACAGATGTGTATGTCTATGCAGAGAGAAAAACCTGGCTGATTATATACCAAAATGTTAGCAGCATTCAGCTCTAAATAGTGGGATTGAATATGACTTTTATTTTCTTCTGCAGGAATTATTGCATTTTCTACATGAACAAAATAAGGAACAATACATGCTAAAATATAGTGTTAAATAAAATAAAATGCCTGCCTGCATTGGACATCTCCCTTTCAGAGAAGGGCTTGTCCAGAAGACCAAGATAATTGACCTGCCGGGATTTTCTGAGAAAATGGAACGCACCCTACAGGGTTGCTTTTAAGCCACACCTGGTGCTAAAACTAATTTTTGTCCAGTAGAGAAAGCTTATCAGAATGGACAAGCATGCCATACTGTCAATGTATATCTGCTCCCCCTTTTTAAGAACCCCCCCCTTTGGAAAATGAAAACTTAAAGTCAGGCAATCAGAACATTTCCTGTCTTGCTTCTACATTAGCCCTATATAAACTGCTTCTTTCCACCCTCTCGCTGGAGCTTCCTTCTGTTTTTTGAATGGAATGCTGCCCAATTCATGAACTGCTCAATAAAGCTGTGAAATCCTAAACTGCATGAAAAGATTTTCTTTTATCAGTAGTAACATATATGGAATTAATATCATGGGTCCCTCTTAGAAGGAGTGAGAGAGACTGTTCATCATATCCTTTTATACCTTTTGAGTTTTGCACTTTGGGCACATATTACCTATTCAAAACATGAATAAAAATTTCAAAAATTTAATATGGCCATAAATAAAAATGAGGGGGCTGGCAGGGAAGACCTCCAAAAGATGGCAAGCCCTGATATTCTGGGAATCTGCAAAATTCCTCAAGCTGTCGTTATGGTTTCTGAATCTGCTCCGGACTCCCTCCAGTAGTGCTGGTCTCTTTCTGTCTCACCAGGCAATGAATTAGGGCCTATAACCCAGAAGAAATGAAGTAAGGTCTAAAATGAACCAGGCTGCCTGCCAGAGATAACTTTATAACAATTTACAACATAGCAGCAGTAATGGCTCTGGGTTGAGCCCATTTTCATGCTTTTTCAAAGTACTTTTCATCTCACTTAGGTCCTCCCAATTTTCCTTGAGGCTACCTGCTAGCGTCAGTTTCCTGGGGAAGAAAGGACTGGGGCCCAGGGCCTCCTGCACAGGGCCGTTGTTTGAAGTCTGCCTGCAGGATCCACGTTCCCAAGGCTGGGTGTTGGGTCCCAGGCCCGAGAACTCTCTCTCCTTCCCAGGATCCATCTCACCCATCAGCACCCGGCTGCCGTGGCCGGTCTCTGAGCCTCAGGTGCCTCACTTATAAAATGGAGCGCATCAGCCGTGCCCCTTAGGCCGGTTGTGAGACGGGGGTGACTGCGGCAAAGGCTCTGTCTGGTCAGAACAGAGGGTCCCCCAGGCTGGAGAAGCTTCTGGGGCCCCTGTCGAGCCAGGCATTCACCTGGGGAAGGGACCAGATGGGGGATGGCAGGGCTCTCCAAGGCCTGGGGTAGCCAGCCGCTATTTACCAGTCTACACAGGAATTTCCAATCACTCGCACTGTGAGGATTAAGTGAGCTGTGGCTTGTGTATGAGGACACAGGCGTTCCAGCCAGCCTGGGAAGGGCTCCATACAGTTATCCCTCTCTCCCCTGGCAAGCGTCCTCCTCTGACTCAGGTATTCTACCCCTCCAGCCACAGGTATGCTCTGCGCCTCCCCACGCCACTCTTACCCAGAGGGCCCGAGGTGCTGATTTCACAGGCATGCTTCAATACAGTCTCACCTGACCAAGTTCTTTGAGGGCAAGAATTGTGTCCAAATCATTTTTTTTTTTAAAGATTTGTTTTTTCAATTTATTTCTCTCCCTATTTGCTGCGTCCTCTTTGTCCACTTCTGTTGTTGTCAGCAACACAGGAATCTGTGTTTCTTTTTTGTTGCATCATCTTGCTGCATCAGCTCTCCATGTGTGCGGTGCCATTCCTGAGCAGGCTGCACTTTCTTTCGCGCTGGGCGGCTTTCCTTACAGGGTGCACTCCTTGCACGTGGAGCTCCCCTATGCGGGGGACACCCCTGCGTGGCAGGGCACTCCTTGCGCGCATCAGCACTGCGCATGCGCCAGCTCCACACGGGTTTGAACCGCGGACCTCCCATGTGGTAGGTGGACGCCCTAACCACTGGACCAAGTCCACTTCCCTCAAATCATTTTTATATGTCACACAGTAGGTCTGCAGAAACTATTTCTTAAATGATAAGTGAATGTTTCTAGTCGTGATCTTTGTGTGTTCTAACTAGGCCACCTCTGACTTTTAGCGCTGAGGCTGCCGGAATAGCTAAGCTCCCTGTCCACACCCACCCACACCCCAGCCCAGAGAAGGAGGGGGTAGAGAGATTCCGAAGCAGCATGGTGTGGTGAAAAGTGGATTGTGCTGTGGTTCTGCCCACCAGTAACTTCCTTTTTTTTTTAAGATTTATTCTCTCCCCTTCTCCTCTCCCCCCCATTTGTCTGCTCTCTGTGTCCATTCGCTGTGTGTTCTTCTGCCTCCGCTTGCATTATTCGGCAGCACTGGGAAACTGCGTCTCTTTTTTTGTTGTTACTGTGTCATCTTTCTGCACATGCAGTGCCGCTCCTGGGCAGGCTATGCTTTTTTCACTCGGGGTGGCTCTTCTTATGGGCACACTCCTTGCGCATGGGACACCCCTACTCAGGGGACACACCTGCTTGGCAGGGCACTCCTTGCACGCCACAGCACTGTGTGTGGGCCAGCTCCATACGGGTCAGGAGGCCCTGGGGATCGAACCCAGGACCCTCCATATGGTAGACGGATGCTCTGTCAGTTGAGCCACGTCCGCTTCCCAGTCACCAGTAACTTAACCTCTCTAGATCCAGTTTCTCTTCCCTCCATGGTCATTAGACCAAATCAGGGGCTGAAAGTTCAAATGCCTACAGAGGCCAGAAAAGTAATGCAGAGAGGGCTGTAACCAGTTAGGGAGCAGGCATGACCCTTGAATGGCACCGTCCTTCAGTGCTCGTCCATCATTGCAAAACCCAGGATCCAGTGTGGCAGGATATTTCTGATTTCTCAAGAGAAGCCCAGCAATCTGGATTTTTATGTGAAGTCTCCTAAATAGGTCAAACTCAAATCCACAGGCCATTTCCAGCCTGGAGGCCACCAGACTGTGATCTGAGCACCAGCAGAACACTCAGCACCTTTCTGGGTCTTAAATTCTGTGAGTTCAAGAAAGTGGCCTGAAGACATACAATTTTGGGGTAACCTTTGAAGGGCAAGACTCAAAGTTTCAGTTTTTTTCTGGCATCTGGGCTTCTGGCAACTGCCACTCTGACCCCCAAATTGTAGCAATATGTAAGTGGGTGTCCCCTGTCTGCTCCCCCCCTACTCGGGGTGGGTGAGAGGAAACAATAAAGTGGGCCTGGTGCAATCCCTCCCATCTGCACCCTCATAGAACCCCCCCTCAGAGACCTAGGCCTACAAACGAAGATCCCCCCACCCACCTTAACGCTGTCGGGTGCACAGGGGTGCCCACCGGTGATATCATCTCACCTAATAAATTCCTGTCAGAGAAGCTGTCAGGACCTGGGAAATAAATAATGATATTTAACATTTTGTAATAATAACAATTAACCAGTAAATAATGTCCTTTAAACTGCAAACGCTGGAGTAAATTAATTTTTCTAATGAGCTGTCAGGCACGGAGGAAGAAAAGTACGGGTTTTCTTTGGTGCCACGCGGCTGCGGTGTGAGCAGCCGGGGAGGCTCACCTCGGGCCTCGGGAGCTCATTACGCGACGCGCGCGGCGCGGGTTTCCCGGGGACTGGGCCCGGCCCCGGCTGCTCCCACGTGGGCGCTCGGCCGCCGCGGCCCGCCGCGCCGCCCCGCCCGAGCCCGCACCCCGCCCCGCGCCCCGCCCGGGGCCCGCTGCAAAGGAGCAGCGCCGCGAGCATTTCAATTAGAGAACCCCCTACCTTTCCTTCCCCTTGCCTGGGCTGCTCTCAGCCTCCCGGGGGGCTGCAGGCAGGAGCTGGGCACCCGGGAGCCGGAGAGGCCCGGAACGCATCCCTAGTCCTTGCTGCGTGACCTTGGAGAGCTTCCCTGCCCTCTCTGGGCCGGGATGTCGTAAATGGAAAGGTGAAGCTAATCAAACCAGAAGTGATTACTTCTGAGCTCCCGAGAAGCCTGTGACCATAAAAAGACACCTAAGAGTGAAGCAGCTCTTTATGTACTGATTTGGAGTAATCTCCAAGATATACTGTCAGGTGACAAAAGCAAGGCGCAGAAAAGTGTGCAGGGAGGGCTGCATCTTGTGTATTAAAAATAGGACTAAAGAAAGAGGATATGTGTACATATTTGCTTGTATATGTCTAAACAGGAACCGATGCATTGCTTGCCTCTGGGTAGGGGAACCGGCAGACGGGGATGGGAGGCAGATTTTTCAGTGAACCTTTTGTACCCTTTATTTTTTGGACCATATGCAGGTATTACCCATTCAAAAGATCATAGTTAAATTAGACAAAGCCACACACAGCAGGGGTCATCTCATCTTGATGAAGTGGAAGCCACAGGAACCCAGCTAAACTGAGGTCCTCCTTGAAACCCATCCAGAGGTAGCACGCCACCTCTCCAATCACCTATCCTAGAGACAAACTAAGGAATCTGGAAGTCCTTCTGGTATCTAATCCCATTCCCTCCTGCTGTAATTTGAATTTCTCTCTTCATGTTCTGGCCTTGGTGGGTGAAAGGGCTGATAGTTCTCTGTAGATCGGGCTGGGTGGGGTGGGAGGGCAGCCACAGCATGGGTGAGGGGAGAGAGCATGGGCAATTCCAGCCCTCTGGAGTCAGGCTTCCATCACTTACTAGCTGTGCAGCATTGAACCGCCCTCTGTCATTAGGCATCAGTCTCTTGGGGCCCCTGCCTCCCTCAGGGAGGACATAAGGTACTGAGTCTGATGAACCGTCATCCACCCCATCTGGAGAGCCAGCCCAAGCTCCCTGCTCCCCAGGGCTGGCAGACCATCCCCTCACACTCCGGGGCCACCTTGTCCCCTCCCCTTCTATGCCTTCCCAGTCACAAAGCCCACCCCTACCCCATCCCCCCACGTCCTACCCCAGCAGATGGGTATGTGGCTTCCCTATGGCCCGAGGCTGCATTCTTTGCCCATTTAGCACCTAATTGTCTCACTCTAAATCCAGAACTTGCTTCAGGCTGAGAGAGTACTTGCCTGAAAACCGCCTAGGCCCACCCTGGGTTCAGTGAGAGCAGTTGGGGGATTGCTGTGGGGCTGGGAGTGAAAGAAGGGGGCAAACGGGAGGGCTCCCAGCCTCCATCTCCATCTGACCAACTCCCTCTTTATCTGTTTTCCTCATAAGGTGTCTCCTGATTAGACGTTTCTAAGTTAAAACCTATTTGACAACCCCTGACCTTCGGAACTGGGCACTAAGAAAAGCATGGGGTCCCAGAAGGAGCAGGGGCAAGTGTGGGGTGAAGGAACCCCAGAAGGAGCAGGGGCAAGTGTGGGGCGAAGGAACCCAGTGCATTCAGAGCACCTCCCCCATGCCAGGCTCTGTCCTAGGCACTTTACTCGCACCATTCCTTATTTTTTTTTTTAAAGATTTATTTGTTTATTTCTCTCACCCACCCCCACCCCCACCCCCACCCCCCACCCCCACCCCCACCCCCACCCCGGTTGTCTGTTCTCTGTCTATTTGCTGCGCCTTCTTTGTCCGCTTCTGTTGTCACGGGTTGGGGAATCTGTGTTTTTGTTGCGTCATCTTGTTGTGTCAGCTCTCCCTGCGTGGGCGCCATTCCTGGGCAGGCTGCACTTTCTTTTCACGCTGGGTGGCTCTCCTTACGGGGCGCACTCCTTGAGCGTGGGGCTCCCTTACGCGGGGGACACCCTTGCGTGGCACGGCACTCCTTGCGCGCATCAGCACTGCGCATGGCCAGCTCCACACGGGTCAAGGAGGCCCGGGGTTTGAACCGCGGACCTCCCAAGTGGTAGACGGACGCCCTAACCACTGGGCCAAGTCGGCCGCCCACACCATTCCTTTTTAATCCTCACATCCTGTCGCTTGGACAATATTATCCCTGTTGCATAGACAGGACAAAGGAAGTTCCAGAAGTTTAGGACTTGCCCCAGGAAATGCAACTAATAAGTGTTTGGGCTGGAATCTGACCCACATCTGCTGACTCCCAAAACGCGGCTGCCTGTCCCACCCCCACATCTCACCGCCCAGAAGTACTAACAGGGTGAAGGCAGGTACAGAGCTGGGGCATGGGAAGATGACCAGCTCAGCCTCCTCACCCTCTTCTCCCCTAATGCCCCTCAAATCAGTACCTGGAGCACCAAGTGAAAGAAACTTCAGGGAACAACTCCTGATGGTGAGAATCCCTGAGAGGCTCCCCTTCCCCGGCAGCCTGGAGGAGATGCTTGTACTTCCTTTATGCAGACAGTATCTCTTTAGGGGGTGGGGGTGGGGGCGAGAGGGATGGCAGGGGTCTCTGATGCCATCCCTAGGAGACGGTGTAGGAAGTGTGGTGGCAAAGGTTTAGACTGGGATCTGACAGACCGCTTTCGAGGCTCCACCACTTATAAGCTGTGTGACTAAGGACAAATTACTTAACATCTCTGAGGTTTAGTGTCCTTCCCTGTCAAATGTGGATAATCGCTATGTATTTCTTTGAGCTTTGTGAGGGTTAAGGAGATGAGATGCATAAAGTACTTAGCATAGTGCCTGAGCATAAAGGAAGCACCCAATAAATAATGAGTCCATCTCTCCTGGTGACGGGCGCGCCGTCCTGCTAGACAAACTCAATCTCCAAGACCAGGAAGGGCTTGTCCCGGCGCCTGAGGGCGGCAGCCTGCCTATGTAGCTCCCTGACTTGGGAGGCAGCCCAGGAAGGCCTCCAGGTTTGGCTTTTACGGAGGACAGCGGGAAATTGGAGCTGAAGGCAGCAAAACCAGGATCCCAGCAGCAGGCCTGAGTCAGCGCCTTCTGGGCTGGGGGTTCGAGAACCTCCCTCAAAGCCACGCAGACTCCTGCACTCCATGCTGCTGTCCCCTTGGCCTGGCCCTCAGAGGACTGAGCGCCTGTGTGCATGGAGCACCAGCTGGGAAAAGATGGGTGCTCCCTGTGAGCAGCGGAAGCCGGGTCTCAGCCATGCGGAAATTAAAACCAGCTTGCCCAGTGCTGAGTTACCATGTCGCCTGAAATCAGATTGATTTCTTGGGCTTGTTGTGACGGCAGTGTTGCAATTGATTCGTCTGGATGGCGGGGAGTGGATCTATTCGGAGGTGTCTGTCATTGATCTGAATAAGCTGCTAAAAGAGCCCAAATATCTGGCGAGGGTGAGGTCGCCACCAGCCCCGGCTCGATATTAATTGTAATAATGAACAGGCATGAGGAGGGTTGGTTCATTGCCTGCCCTGCAGGGCTGGCCTCTGTAAGGCTTGGTGTTTAATATTCACGGAGGGTCAACAACACGCAGAAAGCTGGTGGACACTCCTGAACTGAGGGAAGCCAGCATGGGAGGTGCTTTTCTGCTCCCATGGCGCTGCTGAAACAGGAGAGGTTTAGGTTAGATCTCAAGTAGAACTTTCTAATGGCTCGAAGCGGATGGACAGAGAGTACGTTATTCATTACTAGCCAGGATAAGCTGCTTCTCCTCTCTGGGCCCATTTCCTCATCTGTGAACTGGGGGTTATGACTCCTACCCCCTACCTCTGAGGAGCTCCTGCTACTGCTGTTCCTGGCCCAAACCAAACAAATCAATAGGGAAAACAAAAAACTGGACAGCTTTTCTGGCAATTCCGGGAGAAGCAGAAGTTTCCTGCCTACTTTGGTGACGAAGCACCAGCCCTTCTCAGCCTTGGCACAGAGTGAACGCTCAATCAGTGGAGCTTTCCTTATAAGGATTATTGATCAGTGAATAAGTATTGGGTGTGGAAACGGACTTTGGCCCAGTGGTTAGGGCGTCCGTCTACCACATGGGAGGTCCGCGGTTCAAACCCCGGGCCTCCTTGACCCGTGTGGAGCTGGCCATGCGCAGTGCTGATGCGCGCAACGAGTGCCCTGCTACACAGGGGTGTCCCCCGCGTAGGGGAGCCCCACGCGCAAGGAGTGCGCCCGTGAGGAAAGCCGCCCAGCGTGAAAAGAAAGAGCAGCCTGCCCAGGAATGGCGCCGCCCACACTTCCCGTGCCGCTGATGACAACAGAAGCGGACAAAGAAACAAGACGCAGCAAATAGACACCAAGAACAGACAACCAGGGGAGGGGGGAAGTTAAATAAATAAATAAATCTTTAAAAAATAATAATAATAAGTATTGGGTGCCTGCTACAAGCCTGGTCCTAAGGAAGAGCTCGGACAAGTCTGGATCCTCTGCCTTTGGGAGATGAAATCCAGGATTACTGTGGGAGCCAGGGCCTCCCACCCTGGCGGCTTGCAGGAAGAACGGAGAGCCTTGTCTCTAGGAGACAGCTTGGAAGAGTTGCTCCTGGAGGCAGGCAGATGGGCACGAGGACATCACGGTGTGGCTGCAGGTCTGTGGCAGTGTCACCCAGCAGAAGTCTCCTAGAAATGAGGCAACGAGAGCCCTTCCGGAAGAATTTTCCAGAAAGAAGAGGATCCTGTCCTCAAAAGATCTTGCAGAAACTTGGGGTTCATTCAGTCTGTAGTTGGAGGGCATGAGTGTGAGAACCAAAGAATAACCAGCTGACTCCCACTGCCCCTGAAGGAGCTGAAACTGCAGCAAGAAACCCGAAGGTCAGACCAACATAAGGGCTTTCTGGCTGAGGTTTGGAAAGCCGTGAAGAAGACCATAGATGGGGAGACCCCCATGTCGGTCTGGGAGCCTGGTCTGCTGCTTTCCTGACCACAGTCCTTCCTGTCCTTGCAGAGCTCTTCTTCCTCCCACAGCTCGGCGCTCCGGCCTCTGTTGGAGACCCCCATGGCCAGCCTCAAGAGAAACATCAGAAGGAAGTTAATAGCGAAACGCTTTGGCGAATCTAATTGATTTTTTTTTTTTCCCGATTGGTTCCCTAAAATAGGCAACACTGTTCCTGCTGCTTTTCTGGACTGGAGATTATGTCATAAATAAAGAGATTTGCTCCCTATTTCCATGTGCTTATCTTTAATAAGTTAAGAACTCACCGAGCTTTAGGAGGACTTGAAATAAGCAAGAGCGCCGGTGGTGGCTCTGGCTTTGTAGGTAGCAGTGACAGCTTAATTTCAGCAGAGGGGGAGGCAGATGGCTGAGGCGGGAGGAGGGGGGGGAGAATTTGCATTCTTTGGGCTTCCTGGGAGGGCTACAAGAGATGGAGAGGGGTGCAAGAGAGCTGGGGAAGGAAATTCACAGTAGCAGAAGAGTTAGAATGGGTGGAAAGGGCCCAGGGAGTAGGAGATTACGATCGTGGGTTCTAGGGCCAGGTAGCCTGGGTTCAAATCCCAGCACCTTCATTGCTCGCCAGCTTTGTGAGGCCTTGGGCAAGTTACTTAGACTCTGTTTCCACATTTAAAAAATACAGCCTAATAACAATATCTACCTCATGGGTTGTTGAGCAGATCAACAGGTAAAGTACTTGGAACAGAGCCTGGCATGGACTTCATGCTGAATATTTGTGTGATTATTAAGACACCATCCAGGGAGTGGATGTGGCTCAAGCGTTGAGCACCTGCCTCCCACATGGGAGGTCCCAGATTTGATCTCCAGTGCCTCCTAAAAACAAAGAACAAAGAAACAAACAAATAACTCAGGGGAGCCAATTTGGCTCAGTGGTTGAGCACTGGCATCCCACATATAAGGTCCTGGTTTTAGTCCCCAGCCCTGACACCTCAAAAAAAAAAAACAAAAAAACCAACACTATCCAACTCAGTGTCCCTTAACAGTTGCTGAGTCCCTGTTGTGTTTCAGACCCTGCCTAGGCTGCACGGATGAGTGAGACGTGGTCCTACCTTCAAGGCTTACCCAGAGCACATGACTAGGCTAAGAGCTGAGGGGATAGGGAAATGACTAAAACAAGCACTTATTGAGCATCTACCATGTGCCAAGCCCTCCTACAAGTTACTTCACAGTGCTTTTCTGAAAGGCAAGTGGAACCATTTTCCTTTACAGGAAAAGAAGCAGGGGCTCAGAAACTTGGCTGGCAATGAAGCCTCTTGACAAGCAGACATCTTCCCAGCAGGCCTTGCTCCTGCAAACCTCTCCAGGCACACTGCGCCTGTGCACATGCCCTCCCTCCTCCACGCACAGCAACGTCCCCCACTTCATGGCGGATGGAGGACGGGCCCCACAGCACTAGGACAATCTGTGGAACCTATGAATCAGAGAACAGGACCCTCCACATCCCCACTCCTTCCCTGATGACAAAATCAGGGCTCAAAGGTGAGCCAACAGGACAGAGACAAGAGCCATGCTCCTGCCTCCCCTTCCCCAGGGTTCCTTGGGGCCCAGCCAGTGTCCCAGGATGCCACTCACCACGTCCCATCAATCTCTGTAGTCTGTCTGACTAGGATTATATGAAGTTTGCCCTTTCACGGGCAATTTCAGCGTAGCTCAGTGTCAGTATGGAAGCTTCCCAATGAGGGACAAGCCTAAGAAGCTGCTTTGCTCCTTGCTGTGGACAGGCTGAGAAGGGGAGTCCTCCTCCCTCCCTCAAGTCATGGGTGGCCTTCCCCTTTCCCAATGGGAGACGCTTCCATCGCAGACCTTCATTTTTCATTCTCCTTCTCACCTCCAGGCCATTGTCTGGACCCCTGGATTCTGTTGCTTTAAGGACTGGTGACCTCACAATCAGTTGCCATAGAGACCATTGTGATGTCACAAGCAGAGGACAAGTAGTTCAAGGAGAAGTGGGGGGTGGGAATGCATGGTTAGAATTGAGGGATAGTTGGGATTTCTGTCCTATTTTCATGCCCAGAAGAGGAAGTGGCCATAGGTGTATCTGGCGCTGAATTCTGTCATGAGGGAGACCTGACCAAGTTTCCCTGTGTTCCCTGGGACTGAGATACCTCTGAGACCCAAAGAAAGGGCCAATGAACAGGAACATCAGAAACGCTCTCCACCACTTTGGGGTTGAGAAAGTGGGCTACTTTTGTGGCAGGAAGGAATGAGATTAGATACCAGAAGGACCCATGTGCCTGGAAGATCTCCCTGGAGGGGAGGATGTCACCTTGCCTTAGAGAACTTGAACCATGGGAGACTTTGGCCTCTACAACTTCCAGAGCACGGTTTAAGCACATTGTAGAGACAGCACAGGACATGCTACATTACAGTGTATTGAGACTCTGTCTCCCCTCCCTGGTCTGGGATCTCCTTGGAGGCTCACAAGTTTCTCAATAAATGCATCCTCATTCAGCAAGTGAATGAGTGAGAGTGTACGGAATGAAATAGGTAGGTGGTTGGGTGAAGGACAGATGAATGGGCAGATGAGTGGATGGACAAACAAAATGGGCAGATGGGAGATCATCCCCAAGCTTTGGAGCTCTACATCTGCCTACCTCTCTAGCTATGTCCCATGCCACACTTCTTGTTCTCTACAATCGAGCCACACTAGCCATCTTTTAGTCCTCCCTAGCATGAGACTTTGCACATGCTATTCCTTTGGAGCACTTCCCTTCCCTCTTCAAAAACTCATGTTCATCCTTTGGCTTTCTACTCAATCACCACCTCCTCAGGGAAGCCGTCCTTGACCAGGTCAAACCCTCACTGTAGGTCTCCACGGTCCTGTGACCTCTCCTGCTGAGCACCTGCTGTATTGCAAAGATTGCATTGAGTCAGATGGTTCTGTGTAATGTCCCCTACACTAGACTCTGAGCTCCGTGCAGGCAGGGGCAGTGTCTGTTTTCACTCACCTTTGTACCCCAGCACTTAGCACAGTGGGCATTTAATATTTGTTGGAGGAATAAATAAGTAACCAAACCTGCCCTGCCTGCCCTGCCTATTCCAAACAGCCCACCCTCCATGGATTGCAGGAGGGGAAAGCCTTTAGCACAGGCTTCCTGGGGATGAACTTGGAGCAGAGGCCAGAGATCCAGGGAACATGAGATCCCCCGCACACCTGAAAAGGCCCACTGGCATCCATGCCTTTCTGCCCTGCCTTGGCAGTGTATTTTGGTTTTTCAAAGCATTTAGCCACCTGGAGCCTCCATTTCCTCATCTGTACAATGAAGACAATCTCAGAGGGTTGCTAAGAGGATGGAAGGAAATCCCCCAGCTCAATGTCCAGTAGTAGTAAATACTAAATGGTGCTGTTACTGTTATATTCAGAGTTCAGGGACAGCCCACATGACTCAGGCTGATTTCCTAAAAAACGGGGGAATATACTGAATTTTTGGTAATCTGCTTTAAATGCATGTGGTAATCTTTTTAAAGAGGAAATACTTTAATCCTTCTGTAAAACGTGAATCAGCCATGAGTCTGTCCTTTATATAATCTCAAAGCTTCATGACTGAGTTTGCTCAAAGGGGAAAACAAAATCATATTTTCACATTATTCAAAGCAACACCCCAATCTTGTCTCATGCACAAAAATAAGTGTGTGTGTGTGGGAGGGGTATTTTGTCCCCAGCCATGGCTCGACCAGGGACAGGAGTTATGAGGACTACTTGGCGGGGTATTCGTTTATGATTCCCATCCTGTCTTAGTCTCCAGAGGGTGTAGCTGGCCCTGGGATCTGTGAGGTTGAGAGCCCTCCCTGACAGAAGAGAACCGGGCTTTGGTCAGTGGCTTCTCCTTCCTACCTCTCCTTCCCATAAATGCTCTCAAATCTATTGATCATCCCCACCCCCAGTTCACTGTCGCCCCCTGTGACCCACCTGTCAGGGGCAGCCCACAGGGTGCACCCAGGGCCTCCTCCCCTTCCTCTGAAGCTCACCCCATGCGGGGACCCACTTCCTCATTGCATGGCCATCCTCCTGGTACCAGGTCCCTGGCCCCACAGCCATACCATAAACCCAGTACTTCCAGACAGATATATTTTATGTAAGTTCAGGGGATTTTATTCTTAAAACCTTCTATATTTCTCTGGGATTGTCACCTGCCTTTGTTCCCTCCCTCTCCTGGTTATTATCTTTGGACGCCTTCCAAGCCAAGCGGCCTTGATTGCTTGGGGAAACAAAGCCTCCCAGCATTCTCCTACGGATGTCCCTGGGTCTGGTGAAGGCAACCCTGGGAGACCCTTTCTTCTTCCTTCAGCATAACTCTGCAGGTTATGCTGCCACACTGCCCCAGGTAGCTTTGACTTTTAGGAGCTGGCTCCACTAAGAAACTCTCCAAGTATCAGGGAATATCGAGGGGGTAGCAGAAGTGGGGGCGTCATGCCCCCCCATGTTGGGTAGGGAGGGCCATGCTCAGGCTGAGCCCCAGGGTACAGAGGGGAGAGAGAAGGCCAGCTGTTCTCTTCTACACTGTGCCAACCTAGCCTAACACCAAATTAATGGCATTCAAATGAGATGCAAAGCATTATGCAAATCTAGAGGAAAAGGCCACTCTCAGCCAGGCCTTTGTGCTGTAGGAAGGCCAGTACCTTGGACCCTTCTCTGAGGGACCCTACAGGCTCCCTTCAACGTCACCCCTTGTACCTTCAGCACCAGCTGGTGTGAAGAATCTGATGGGACTGTGCAGCCCTCTCGAGGTGCTCTTAGCATGTGCCTATTCTAGCCCCACCTCTCAGGCACTCAGGGCCTCTTCCTTTCTGGAATGATACAAAGGCAGCCCCAGAAGGTGGCCTAACCTCCCTCTGGATTCCAAGATTCCAGTTCTCCACTCATCAGCAGGTATGCAAAGTAGCTGTGGGATTTTTTGCATCTATTTAACTGTCCATTAAAATGGCCCCACGTCCATCACCTCTGCGCAGTCCCAGGCTTCCAAATTGCCAGCCCCTGCTGCCTGTAAGCACCATGTGGTTCCTGCGCCTGGTAATTGCTGTGGTGTTTGTTGAGCTGTATTTGCATTTGATTGTCATTTAACTTTTCATCTTTCTCCTTCAATCAAAGGGGGGATTGGGCTTCTGCAATTGATTATTCGTTTATATTTTCAGCCCCTTGGTGGATTTTCAAAAAGCTTCCTTTATTAGCACCACAAACTTGAGCCCTGGAACTTCTCCTGCCACGTGGAGGGGGAGGCTTCCTCCCACCCATCTCAGGGCTCCCTGTGTGAAAACTATCTAGCCAACATGGTGAATTTTTAGGCCCATCGCTAGTCTCCCTGTTCCAGCACCTGCCATATTTCTGCCCAGCCGGTGGCATTAAACATTTACGAAGCTGTGGAGGATCAAAGGCCTCGGCTGGAGGTGGGGGCGGGGGGGTAGGCTGGAGGCCTGGGATGGGAAGCAGTCCACAACAAACGACTTTCCACGCCTGTCTCCAACCACCCTGAGCTCTTGCTGCAGTTGATCTGGTATTTCACCTGGAGTGGGAGCAAATGCCCAGGAGCCTGGACTCCTCATTTATCCGGGCAGGGCCCTCCTGCTGCCCTAAAATTCAAAGGATTGACTTTGGGTAATCCAGGAAGCTTGCTGGAGCCTTGGCATCCCTGGCTGTCCCAGATGCTGCGAGGTCTGGGAAGCCCTCTGAGGAGTGGGTTTCAGTGAGCAGGCTGCTCTCTGTCCCTGGAGCCTCTGGAGTAAGGTGACAGTCCCTGTGCCTGCTTCCCTGAAACCCCAAAACCTGCTTGGCTCCACAGAAGACTGGTTTGAAACCTTAGAGGAGAGTAATTTTCTCCTCCTCTCACTCAGAAAGCAAACGTCATTCCAGCAGATATCAAAATAAGACACTAGTGGGCCTGTGATTCCACAAATTGATGGCTGTTTGGAAGTGGGGAAGTAAGGCTGGCTTCTCCAGAGATGTGGGATGGATGTCTGGCACTGTCTGGGAAGGGGCTGTCAGGTACCAGAGATTGGAGAGGCTGCTGTGAGCCCCTTCTTCCTTCTCTCAGGCTTTCAGTCTAAACCCAGCCTTCGTAGCTCAGACCCTCCCCGCCTCCTGAGTCAGCATGGACCCTTCATCTCCTACCACCTGCCATGGTTCTTGTAAACCCACTTCATCAAGTCCGGATTTCCCATTTTGCTGCCAATATCTTTGAGATTGGGTGACCCCTTCAGGGGAGCCACCAAGGATGTCCTGTGGCTTAGATAACCACAAAGCCTCCCCCAGCCTGGCCCCAGGCTATTTCAACCCTTCTTCTCACATCCCTGCAGGAACTCTGTTCTGACAGAACCAGTCTCCTCACAGAACCTCACAGTCTCCTCACAGAACCAGTCCTAGACTATCTTGCATGTTACCACCCCTTGGCACTTGCATAAACCATTGTCTCCCACTTTGGATGTCCTCCCTTTCTCTCCATTGACTGAGACCTAAAACATATTCAAGACTCAGCTTCAGGGAAGCAGATGTGGCTCGAGCAATTGGACTCCCATCTACTATACAGGAGGTCCAGGGTTCGATGCCCAGGGTCTCCTGGTAAAGGCAAGCTGGTCCATGTGGTGAGCCAGCCCACGCAGAGTGCTGCCCCATGCAGGAGTGCTGCCCTGCTCAGGAGTGCTGGCCCATGCAGAGAGCCGGTGCAGCAAGATGACAACAAAAATAGACCCATAGGAGAGACAATAAGAGACACAGCAGATCAAGGGGCTGAGGTGGCGCAAGAGAATGATCGCCTCTCTCCCAGACAATGGGGAGGGGGAGGGAGAGGGGAGGGATAAATAAATAAATCTTTTTTAAAAAATTGGGCTTCAGCACACCTGTCTGCTGTATGAACCCTTCCCTTAGAAGAAACAATTGCCCCCTTTCCATTACCTCACAGAACTTATTTGTGCCAAATGAGCAGCCAATGCCCCAGGCTGTACAGACTGTTTCTCCAATGTATTTTGTATAAGTCAGCCAGAGGGGTGCTGATGCAAAACACCAGAAATCGGTTTTTATACAGGCTATTTATTTGGGGTAGGAGCTTACAGATACCAGGCCATAAAGCGTAAGTTACTTCCCTCAACAAAGTCTATTTTCACGTGTCGGGGCAAGATGGCTGCCGACGTCTGCGAGGGTTCAGGCTTCCTGGGTTTCCTCCCTTTCAGGGTCTTGCTTCTCTCTCCTCCATTCTCTTATTTCCTGGGGCTCCAGCTTAAGGCTTCAGCATCAAAGGCCAACATCAAAACTCCAACATCAAAAAAAACCCCTCCAAATCTGTCCTTTGCCATGCCTTTTATCTGTGAGTCCCCACCCACCCCCTTTGGTGGGTGGGGACTCAACACCTTACTGGCACAAGAGGTTTACATAACTACTTAATCAAGTAAACCTATGAATCCAGTATAATCTAATATGCCCAAAGGATAAGATCAGTTTACAAACATAATTCAATATTTCTTTTTGGAATTCATCAATAGTATCAAACTGCTACATATTTCCCCCAAATATTTATAAAGTATCTACTGTGTGCTGAGCGCTGGATTAGGTGAAGGATAGGTGAGACAGACATGAACCCTGACTTCAAAGCCGGTAACCTAATAGAGAAGACAGGCAATTAAGCAATTACGTAGGCAAGGAAACCCAGAGCTTTGGGGGCAAAGAGCCGGGTGGGGAACACAGTATAGACAAGTGAACCTACTGAGGGGAGCCGGACAGATCCAAATGCTGTCACTTTCAAATGTGTACTGACTTTCTTTTTAAGATTTATTAATTTATTTCTCTCCCCCCACCACCCCTGTTGTCTGTTCTCTGTGTCTATTTGCTGTATCTTTCTTCTTTGTCCGCTTCTGTAGTTGTCAGCAGCGCAGGAATCTGTGTTTCTTTTGGTTGCATCATCCTGTTATGTCAGCTCTCCGTGTGCGCAGCGCCATTCTTAGGCAGGCTGCAGGTTCTTTCTCGCTGGCCGGCTTTCCTTATGGGGCGCACTCACAGCGGACACCCCTGAGTGGCACGGCACTCCTTGCATGCATCAGCACTGTGCATAGGCCAGCTCCGCAGGGGCCAAGGAGGCCCGGGGTTTGAACCCATATGGTAGACAGATGCCCTAACCACTGGGCCAAGTCCAACTCCATGAGTACTGACTTTTGTACTCTATAAGCCTTCAAGACCTGTCTACACAGCTGAATGTCCTCTAGAGCATTTCACCTCTTCAATTTATGGATGATGCTGAGGTCTGGGCAGAATGGGCCCTTTGAGGGTCTGGGATGGAACTAGGTAAAAGTGCTTGACAGAAACTCCATTGCTTCCCAGTTTGGCCCAGGCTCTGCCTAAACTTAACTGGGAACATATCCCATTTTGACCATCTTCAGGAGAGAGGGACAGCTCAGGAGCATTACTACTTTCAAAATGCGTGCAAACCCATCCTCTGAGCTCAGGGCAGAGTGCTGCATTCTGGGACTTGTAGTCTCAATTGAACCCACTCCCGAAAACATAGGTCAGTTCCAGCAGCAGGGTGGGTGATGTGGCAAGTTCCTAAGTGGTTCCTCTCACCCTCATGCCTGTGAGTAGTGCCCAGCCCACCAGCCCATCAGCCTATGAGCCAGCTGTGAGGAGAGTCATACAATCCTGCCATAGCCTCTCAATCCCCGTGAATCATCCTGGCACAGAAGGTTCACCCCTGGGTCATGACTCACCCTCCTCTGCCCAAGCTCCTCAGTCCTCAGGGCCCAGGAGTGAGGAAAGAGCTCAAGAATATCTCCAAGAGGAAAGAAGGGCTCTCAAGACATTTGCCAGTGTTTTCTCCCACCTTCCCTCAGAAACTTGCCATAGAACCTTCCACCTCCGTTCTGTTTCTCTTCCCCTCCTCTGTTGGCAACTCTCTTTCTCACTCTCCTCTGCACCTTCTTTCCTGGATCCCTCTCTTCACCTCTGATCCTTTCATCTCCTCTGCCTTCCTGCCGTCCTTCTGCTACTGACCTCTTTTTTTCTCAGCTTCTTGAAACAACTGTCCAGAAATCCTCTCCCAGCATCTCCTTCAGCTAATTCCACACGCCACCTGCCTGCTGCTTGGGATTCTTTAGAGAAGGATCTGGAGAGAATCCAGTGAGTGGAGCTGGAAAGCTGTGGGAGTTGTAAGGATCACAGGACCCTCGGAGGAGAGTGAGGTGGCAGAGGTCTTGCCACCTGCTTTCAGGATGGAGACAGGGAGGATATTGGACAATGACTGGGCTCTGGAAGCTTCGGGGGAGGAGTGAAGTTCATGTGAAAAGAACTAAACACAAAGCTGTCCTCTCCCCAGAGACCATGGGGAGCATAGTCCTCATCTTCCTCTACAGGGAATAATAATATCAGGCACAGGGCCATGTCCTTTCAGGTGGGCTCACCCCTGGAGCTAGAAAAGTCATCAGCTCAGGAATGGCAAGGTGTGACTGCCCCCTTCCTGCTCTGTGCCTCACTGGTGTGCCTTAGCTGAAGCAGAACCCTGGAAGCTTATTTTTCCTTGCCTTTGAATGGTACAGCCTCCCTGGCTTCCCCCAGGGCCTCCTAAAAGTCTCTAAGCTAGCCCTGGAGAACTCCTTCCCTATCTATGCCTGTCTAATTTTCTCCCAGTTTCAAGAATGTGAGCATGGACCGGCATCAAATGTCTGTGTAAACTGGCTGGCACTGTGGGTTCTCTGCCCTGCTAAGGCGCCAAGGCAGGGACCTGGAGATCCAGGGCTGCATGGGGATCTAGGCTACTACCTTCAGCAGCCCACAGCTTGGCCCAGGTTGTCCTCTGCCAAGTGAAGACTGTCTCCCCAGGACATGAGTACCACTGGCTTTTAACTATAATATCAGGATAATTAAGCTTTTCTGTGAGCACACTTTGCTGCTGATGCAGCTGCCTGGAGCCCTGGCATTTATTGAGCGCAAAGTAATAATTTATTGTCCTTTGTACGCTGAAAAGCCATCTTCATTATCGGCCCAGGATGTAGCTGCCACAAGGGCACGCGTGCCTCGCCAGCTGCCTCACTCGCGGACATCTTCTCAGGTCATCCTTTGAGCCCTCAGGTATCAGGATGAGGTGGGAAGAGGTGGAGAGAGGATTGCTGGAGAATCGTGTTAGAACCCCACCTCCTTGGGTAAGCTGCTAAAGGGGGAGAGGGTGGCAGGCTTGGCTGGGCGTGGGCAGCGCGAAGAGGCGGGAGTCGTGTGCCCATATTAATAGGGCAATTCTTCCCCTGAGCAGGCGGCGGCTCCGGAGCCTGTGCTCCTGCCGCTGAGGCTTTACGCCTTTGCTCGAGACTTTACGGTAAGCCGCTCCTCCCGCGCCCCCGCCCCCAGCCCCGCGCAGCGAACCCCGCGCCGACGCCAGGCGCTGGCCGTGGTGCTGATTCTGTCAGGAGCTGGCGGCGGCAGCGGCGGCCGCACTCCGTCTTCTTCGCCGGACCCCCGCTCTGTCCCCGCTCCCCGCCGAGCCCCCCGCCCTCCCGCCGCGGCCCCGGCCCGGGGCGCGGCTGCAGCGGGCGCCATGCACCTGGCAGCCCTGCTGCTCCTGCCCTCGCTGCTGGCGCTCCCGGCTCACGGTAAGGGACCCGGGCGTCCGGCGGCAGGACCGGGGTGGCGGCGGGGTCCCGGGGGCTTATGAGGGGAGATCGTCCCGGCGCCCTGTTCCACACGTCCGGCCGCCCAGTCCAGACACCGCGCCTCGCCGCCCGCGCTGACCCCCGCGTGGGCCGAGCCGGGCGGGGCGCGGGCTCCGCGGGCGGGAACTGCCGCGGCTCCCGCCATTCGCGCCGGGCCGAGACCTCGCCTTTAATCATCTCTCTGGATCTAATGGGATTTCTCTGCTGCAATTCATCACGCCACCCCCTCCCCGCACACACACTCCCGCGTTCACCCGCGCGCTACCTCGCCACGCTCCGGGCGTCGGGGGGCGCCGGGGCGCGCGGGGGTGGGGGCGCGGGGCGGTGAGTTGGGACGCCCCGGCTGGCGGCCCACGGTGCCGCCTCTCCCGCCGCCCGCCAAACTTCGCTCGACTTTGCCGCCGTTTCGGGGCCTGCCTGCGGAGAGGCGGGGGCGGCCGGCGGCCGGACTAGGGGTTGGGACGTCGCTCGCCACCCTCCGCCTTGGCGCTGCCGTGCGGGAGTCGGAACCTAAGGACACAATTCCGGGGAGAATCTCGGGGGACTGGCAGCCCCACTCGGCTCCTTGCTCTGTCCCGGGCTGCGGCCGCCGAGGTCCCGAGACGGAGACTCTGTCCTCCCCAAAGTCTTCTCCTTGCACGCGCACCCCCTCTCACGCTCAGAGCTCGGCCTCCCTCCGGATCTGCCCTTCTACCTGCCCCCGCCCATCCCAGCGCCGCAGACTCGTCGTGGAAGACCCTACGCCCACCTCCGCTCGGAGCCGGGTCCCCAACTTCATCGGCTCTGGGTCGAGGGGAGCTTGGCCTTGGGGTGGGCAGCAAGGGGTGTTAGGAAGAGGATGGGGTTTCTATGCCCCAAGGAAGGAAGGTTTCCAAGTCTCCTCTAGCTCTACCTTCCAGGTTAAAGCAAACTCTCACCAAAGCTACGGCCGTCGGGGTCGTTCTGCTGGTGCAGTGAGTTGGCTGGTGGGGTCACCTGATCGCACTTGGAGTTGGGACCCACCGTCCCTTGCCATATGGCTCGTAGTACCTGGGGTGGAGAGGGAGACGATGGGCATATATACCTCCTCCTTCCATCCTTCCAGGCAGCGTCGGAGGCCAGGGTAGCCGGGCCAGGCTGGGCCCCTGGACGGCACTTTTTTTGGTTCTGCGGCCCCAGGGACGCAGGGGCCTCTCTCTGGGCCTCTGGCTCCACCCAGACGCAGTCTTGTGCTCTCATCCCACCGCCTGGCTGCCCAGGCCGGGTCCTCAGGAAGCACCTGGAACTCGAAACCATGTGCTCCTGTTGGGGGTGAGGTCCCGCAGGCCCCAGCTGCCCTGGACGAGGGAGGACCCAGGAGGAGATGGTTTCCAGGCTCAGCAGTCTGAGAGAGTTCGGAGCCTGTCTGGGAGTCGGGCCACGTCCCCAAGCTGGACAGCTCCCCTGGGGTGCAAGGCTCTCTGTTCGACAGGTTGTAGTCTCAGGCTGCAGGTGTGGGTGGGTGTGTGGGTCTGAGTGTGAGTGTGATCAGAGCCTTGTGGGTCTGGGGTGACGGATCCGAGTGAGTCGGTGTTTCAGGAGGTCTGGGTGTTGCGTGAGGGCTCAGCAGTAAGGGAGTGTGATGAATGCGGGAGGCCACTGGTGTGTGGGTGCAGCCCCAGCTGGCAAGCTCCCTGCAGGGCTGAAGTGAGATTGCGGGTCTCGGAAGGCTGTTGTGGCTGCCAGTTGGAGAATATATGAGCACTGCTGGGGGTAAGGGGCTGCATTTTGGGAGGAATCTGTCCCCTCTGGGGCCTCAAATCCATGTGTCCCCAGCCTGTGCCTTTCTCCAACACTCGCAGCTCTCTCTAGCGCCTGTAGGGCCACACACCCAAGGGGTGGGTGGGGTAGGGGTGCGTCTGTTGGGGAAGATCTTTATTTTAGCTCGCCAAGGGAGAGGAGGAAATTCCCCTCCGTGCCAGTACTGGATAGGTGAGAGAGCCACAACCTCAGAGCCGGGCTCCTGGGTGCACCTTCCCTCCCTGGTGGAGCTACAAGGTCCCAGTCTTGGGACACTGAGTCATCTGCTTGAGACAGTGTGCTTGTCCCTCTCCTGGCTTCTAGGGCCTTCAGCCCTTTGAAAGCGAGCCTGTGTCTCATTGCCACACAATGGACCTGCAGGGCTCTACTTACAAGCAGACCGCAGGCCTTGGGATGCCCTGGGTCAACCCAGCAGACAGAGGCCTGGCAGGTGGAGGCCACGGGGGCAGGGCGACATCACTCAGGGCTTCGCCCAGCTCAGCTGGTTCAGTCCCTTATGCTCCCCACAGGCATTGGGGCACGATTGGCCTCAGGAGTGAGGGGTACCAGGGGCCGTGGGATGTCTGCCCAACCCCAGGCCTGTGCCCCAGCGCCTTCTGCCACCGGAGTGAGGGAGGCTGTGTGGGAGGGGCAGCGCCTTGCCGGGCCTGCTGTGTCAGTTTAATGATTTTTAATGAGCAATTACCTTTAGTCATTCTCCTAATTTCTGAATATCAATAAAGTTAATTAAACTCTGCGTGTGTGAATGTGGCCTGGGGAGAATGCGAAGGTGGAAGCAGCAGGGATTGGGGTGGGGTTGGGCCTTGAGGGGCAGAGGCTGGCTCCCAGTGGCTGTGTGACCTTGGACCTGCTACTCCCCCTCTCTGAGTTCCAGGAGTGTGTGAGGGGGAAGGGGAGAAGGGGATAGCAAGGCGGGATTAGTCACTCTCTCAGGAACTGGGGAAGAATGTCTGGCAAGTGAGGCCCTGAGGAGGCCGGGAGAGAAGGGAAGAGGGCATGGCCTCCAGAAGCCCCAGGGCTGCAGGGGTTAACAAGCCCAGGCTGCCAAGTAACCTAAAATGGAAATTGCTGTTTCCTGCAGACTCCTTGGAGGGTGCAGGATTCTGACAGCACATTCCTGAGTCAGGGGGCTGCAGCAGAAGCTGACACGAGGCCCTGTTCCCGTCACCCTGCCTGGTACTACAGGGTCAGGAAATAGGTGCTGGGGACAAAGCCCAAGGGAGACATTCTGGATTCCACTCAGAGCCCCAGAAGTTTACATGGCAGGAGGGGGCTCCCCTGGGCTTCTGAGGAGACTAGAAGACCAGAGACTGCCATCCGAGGGAGGAGAAGGCTCGGTTGGCTCTTTGCCCCTCTCGGGCCTAAGGCCATCAGGCTTGGCAGGCCCTGGCAGCAGGCCCAGCCTCCTCAGCTGGGTGACAGTTTAAAATGCCTTGGGGACATGGTGGGGTGCTAATGGGGAGCAAAGAGACATGGGGACTGGGCTTAATTTGAAACTGGGCTTAATTAGAAATTGAGCTTCCAAGCACCCCTTCCTGCCCCTGTCCCTGCCCCCCACCCCTGGGCTGCCTAAATGATGGGGGCCTGTGAGAGAGCCTGCTTCCTTAGCCCCTCCCACCACCTAGCCTCAGGTCCCCACGCCTCCACCTGCCCTTCTTGTTCCTACCTCTCCAGACCCCTAGTTCCATTCAGCACCTGACTTGGTTCAGCTTGGGGCTGCTGCGCCCCCACCTGGGCGGAGCTGTCAGGGCTTGGAACCTTATCCCCAAGCAAAAAAAGAAGGTGTGGAAAGGACCTATAGGCAAGTATTTCTTTAGCAAAGGGACCTCTCAGCTCAGATGGTTAGGAGCTCAGGCTTCCTGTGTACTCTCAAGCAAGCCCCTAATCTCTCTGGGCCTCCACTTTCTGGAGCATTCAGTGTAAAACTGCACCAAGCCCACTGTTGCCAAGCCTGGGAGTCCATCAGGGGTTCCCAGGGCTGGTTAGTCATGCAGATTTCTGGGCCTCCACCTTACTGGCCTGCTCTCAGGAAAGGGGAGCTGGGATCTATGTGTGCAAGAGTTTCCTGAGCGAGACCGTGCTGCCCACCCAGGTCGGAAGCTGGGGTGTGGGAAGCAGGTACTAGGAGGTCTCCAATGCCCCCTCCACACTTGAGACTGCACTTCCAGCAGGGAAGCAGCAGGTCCAGCCAGCCAACTCAGCCTATTGTGCCAGCGGATTTTCAGCTTCAGTTCCCAAACCAGCCACATTCTCAACAGCCCTTGCTGTTTCCTCTGCCTGAAATTCTTTCCCTACCCTGGGCCAACCTGGTGCTAGCTCCACCTCAGCCTTCAGGGGTCAGCTTAGCTGGCACTTCCTGCAGTTCTTAAGCACTTATTTATGGGGCACCCCAGCCCTGGGTCTGGGACTCTTCTGTGCTCCCGCCATGCCCTGGCGTCCCCCATCAGGCCACCCATTTATTGGTCAGGAGCACCAGCTTGCTTGATGCTCCTACCCAGCAGCAAGGCTGATCTCAGAAAGGAGGGCACCAGGTCTATCTTGCTCATCTCCAGAATTCCTATTTCAGAAAAATTTAGGGTCAGCTGCTGGGATGGAATGGTGGGGTAGGCACATGGCAGCTGGGTTTGCGTAGCAAGCACACTATTTTTACATAGATTGTATGTTATATTTTTTTCTCCTTCCTAACAGTTGGCCAATTATCCCAACTGTAAATTACAGCCTTTACTTGGTTTTTTTTTTCCTTCCACAAATTAAGCTGTCATGCCGTCAGCCTGAGGTCGCTTGGGGGCGGGGTGCTGATGGCCACTCTAAGAGGCTAAAGCCTCTCCCCAGCCATTCTTAATGCCACTTCTTGAGTCCCCAGTGGCACAGAGCCTAGCACATGGGAGACATTGAATATATGTTGAATCAAATCATGGGAGTTGCACAGGGAAATAGCCACAGAGTAAAGCTAGGAGACCAGGCTTCAATGGAGAGGTATCCTTTGAATACCTAGAAGGCATCCCAGACCATAACAATTCAGATCCGCCAGTCTTCAGAGCTCCTAAAAGAGCAGGCCCTGGGGTACTTCCAGTCACCACCCATCCATCCATTCATTCATTCCACAAACAAGTACCAAGGTGCAAGGCCTGGCCCAAGACCCCTAAGGGCCCAGCCTTCCCAGGTCAGGTTTTTCACAAGCCTTTTCTATTTAATACTTATAACAAGAGACTAGTTATCCCCGCTTTATAGATAGGGAAACTGAGTTTCAGAGAGATTAAGTCACTCACTCTGGGTTTCACAGCCATGCCTGCTCATTTTGCTAAACCTCCCTGGGGCCAGCACTGGGTCTACTCCCCCAAATTACAACAGAGCTTCATTACAAGCATATGGGAACGAAGAAGATAATCACTGTTCAAATAATAATAATAATAAAAGCAGCAATAATATAGAGAACATTTTTTAGGTACCAACTGTGCCTGTCACTGTACTCAGTGCATTTAATGCATTAAATCATTTAGTCCTCATATTGTCTCCATGAGATATAGAAATATTATCTGCATTTTACAGGTCAAGGTCAAGCCCATCACCGAAACCCAAGACAGAAATGGCCCCTAACTCGCCTTTAGCACCCATTTCTGGTGATGCCAGTTGCTCATCTCCCTGAGGTCTTCCCTCAGTCCTTATTGCTGCAGGTTAGGGACATCTTATCTTGTTCAGTCCTTAGTGACAAAGGAGTAAAACATGTTTTCTGACACTTTGAGGACAGGAAAGAGCCTGGGGCCTGGAGTCAGGTGACCTGTTCTTATTAACATTTTGGTCCAGAGGTCAGTGACCTTGGATGACTGTTTATCTCCAACCCTTTGGGTGGCCTTGGTGAAAGAGAGGACCAGTCCCTCCTGTCCTGGCATCGTGGGCTGTCCCATTCCACCCTCTCAGCCTCCTCCGTGGCCCAGCCCCCATGTGGCAAGGGCCAAGCTTGCCTAAAGTTCACCTGGGCAGGGCTGGGCGCCAAACCCGCCCCAGCTTCCCTCCTCCTGCCTACCTGCTGCCCAGCCTCCAGTCCTGGAAGGGGAGGATCGATGCCACAGCCAGAGGCAGTGTTGTTGGCCATTGATTGTTGAGATTTCTCGGCGGGCTCCAGAGCAAACAAACCTGCCGCTTCTCTAACAACAATCCAGGTCTCTGGCTGCAGAGTCTGCAGCCTTGCTGGCAGGCAGGCTGGTGACAAGTGGAAGTGGTGGAAGGTCCTGGCTGGGCCCAGCAGGGACTTTGGGCATGGGAAGAGTGGTGATGGGGAGATCGGGTGAGGATGCTAGGATAATTCCTAGAACCTGTGCATGCCTTGTTTTGATCCAACTTTATATTTTTGCTTAGCCATTTTTCCCTCCCTGGTATGCCATCCTGGATCCTTCTGATTATTTTAGTTCTCCCACCCTCATCACCAAGTCAGAGTGTTCCCTGTCCTCCAAACATCAGGGGTGTTCTCTACTAGCCATCTGGAACTTAGTAGGTCCATCCTTCATCCACCCACCCATTCTCCATTTAACAGCTCTCCATTGAGCATCTACCAGGTGCTTTGCTAGGCAGGAAGACAACATAGTGTCTGCCCTGAAGGAACTGTTTGGAGGGGGAGCTGCCTTTAATAAGCTACACCAGGGACCCACTGATTTTAATTAAGTGAGATACAAATGAGATGCCAAATAGCACCTACATAATCCAATCACTCTGGCCTTCAGAAGTACTAGTGACTCCTGGCCAGAGATTGCTCTGGGCCTCAATTTCTCATCTTTGGCAAGACGGTCTTTGTGGGACCAGAAAGTCTTTTGGGGCCTTGGGGCACCTTGGCCAGGCCACGCTGCATGCCCTCCATCATGAGTCTCTCACCTCTAATGGCCCTGGGTATCCCCCTACCTCCCAACATGGCAGAGCAGGTGCACAGCTCCTCCTGCCCCCAACATCCTATGCTGCAGAGTACAAGCATTGGGCCCCCCCATTCAGTCCCCAGGGTCCGGTCAGAACGCTGACACCACTGTTTTATCAATCCCAGCATCTCCCTCAATCCTCTCTTCCTCCCCTCCCTACAGACTCCACTCTACCCTCAGGACCGGCCCTCTAGCTGGTGATCCGCTGGGACTGGAGAACTACGAGGCCCCTGTGAAAAGTGCCTGAACCACTGAGCCCCCCCAGATGCTCATTTGCATGCTGTTTCCTTGTTAAAGGCATAGACGCAGGCCCTACCCTTCCCCCCTCCCAGCCCAGCAGCTGAGCACCAGCTCCTTTGTCCTCCAAGCAGCCACTTGCTGACTGTCTGGCCGGGGTCCCATCAGCCAGCAGGTGCCTAGGGAGTCCCAGAGCCTGGGGTGGGGGTGGGGAATCAGGCAGCATGGGGAAGTCAAGTTATGTCTCAGGGAAGAAGGGCAGCCCAAAGGAAGAACGTGATCAAAACAGCCCTGGTCCTGGAGTCAGGACCTGGGGCCTGTACTCGTTCTTGCTGGCTGGGTGACCTTGGGTAAGTCAAGTCAGCTCCCTGTGCCTCAGTTTCTTCAGGAATTCGTGGTGCCTGTCCCACCTCTTTCATGGAACAGCATCAGGAGCAAAAGAAATCAGAGGGATGGTGCCGGGGACACCAGAAGCCCCATGTGAGGGGAGGCTCCTCCAGCAGCCAGAGCTGTTCAGCACTGCGCTGTCACCGGAGGGGTTGGATTAGACACTGGAGGAGCCCAGGATTGGCTGTGGGAATGAGAGAGTACCAGGTGGTCCAGGTTGGATGAGGAAGCTGAAATCAGCTGTGCAGAGGGTTAAAGACTGGGGTTCAGGTGGCTGGTTGGAGGAAAAGGGGGAGATGGGGTCACCTTCTTTGAGGACAGAAGAGCTCTAGTGTCTCCAGGCAAAGGTGTGAAGGTGGAACCAAACAAGGCTGTAATGAGAGACCTCACCCATGCCTTTCCTTACCCAGATCCCCAAACTACCCTTCCCACACCGCCCATCTCCTGGCCTGATGGAGCAGAGCCCTAGTTCTCCCTACTGGGTGCAGCCAGCTCCCTCCCATCCCCCTCTGCCTGCCAGCTAGCGTGGGAGGAGGCCTGCTGCTTAGGTCGAGGTGGCGCTCCTGAGGCCCCAGCCACCCGGGGGGGTGCCTGAGTCTGGTCCCTGCTGCACCCGCATCCTCATGCTGCCTCTGGTGCCCCTGCTCCTCCTCTGCTCTGGGCCTCAGGCACCAGGGTCCAGCCTGGTGGGGTCCTTGGAGGTCATGCCAAGGTTGGAGCAGGGAAGAGGCCTGAAGGGTCCATCTGTTCCTGGGCGTTTTGAGGGGGCGGGATGAAGAAGCCCCAGGTGTATACAGGTAACCTTGTCTGTGTGTGTCTCTGCCTGGCTCATCTACCTGTCCCTGGGTGTTGGTGTCCACATGTCCCCACATATCTGTACCCTCCTGTGCCCGGATGCCTCTGGCCCCATGTCCTATGGGCCTGGGTGTAGGCTCAGCAGGCCCCAGCTCAGGCTGGTCTCTCCCCTCTCTCTCTTCCTCCCCAATCTTGGGCTCCATTGACCCCTCAAGGAGACTCGTAGCTGGAGCTGCTGCTGCTATTTTTAGCAGCTCTGCACCCCTCCCCTCCCCCACGAAGGCTTGCTGAGGGAGTTGAGGGGAGACAGGCCAAGCCTGAGGGGGATCACAGGCTGGGGTGCTGGACAGGTGAAACCCTTTCCCTCAGATCACAACGCCACGGAGTCAAGGGGTCCTGGGCCTGTCCGCAGGTACTGGGTGCAGGCCCTGGGGCAGGCCAGGTATCCTCGCAGCTGCCTGGGGCCGGGAGAAGGCGCCCAACTGCCCCCCCTTCCTCCCCACAAGCCCCAGCCTCCCGCTGCCCTTGCACTTCCCAGAGGGATTTCACACCCCTGATGTGGCTCAACTTTGGCAAAAGGCCATGACGACAGCTCACTGCCACCAGACGCTTGGGGCACCCCGGCCTCCCCATTCCCACCCCACCTGCTCTGGAACTGGCAACAGCTGGAGGGGGACAGGGTGGAGCAGGGTAGAATAAGCACAAGGGGCCTGAACAGAGGGACTGAGGAGGGAGGCAGCCCTGAGCTCAGGCCACCCTTGCTTTCAGAGCACTTTTGTTCCCACATCTGTCCTGTCTGGCTCCTGAGCTCAGCAGGGCAAGGATGGCTCCAGGTCTGCCTCCTGGGCCCAGTCAGGCCAGACCCTCTGATCAGTTCAGCTCTGAGCCTATTTATCTGAGGGATAGAGGAGATTCGTCAGATGGTGCCAGTGGTGAATGGGCCCAGCACAGAGCCTGGAACAGAAGGTGCTCAGAGTACAGCCTCAATGGTTTTGCCTTCTGAGCCTCAAGATGGTAGGAGAGGCAGCAGCCCAGAGATGCTGGTTTGGAGCCCAGAGATGCTGCTCCTAGGCCCTGGTGCCTTAGGCTCCTGTCTTGCTGGGCTCAGTGGCTGGGAAGGACTGTCCTTAGAGGGTGTGTGGAGCCAGCAAGGGAGCAGAGGACGGGGGACATGGCTACTCATCCGTAGATCATCCCGTGTCCCTTAGTTCCACCCCTAGGCCATGCTGGGCAGGCCCTGGTTCTGGCTCCAGGGAGAATGCGTTTCCTGCCTCTGCAGTCTTCCGAGTCCTAGCTGACATTTCCAAGGTTTTCCATACAAAGAAATACGATTTCTGCTGCTGACATGCTAGTGGAGGAACAGGCTGGCGCTGGGGGGAGGGCCGACCCAAGCAGCCAGCTCAGGCCACCATCCCTCTGGCCACCCACTGCACACTTCCATCTTGGGACCAGCGGGTCGCTCCCTCACCCCTCTGCCTCCTGCCTCACATAGCAAGCAGGAGAAGGGGCTGTGAGAAGTGGGGGTAGCACATGGACAGAAAACCCTCCGGCAAGGGAAGGATGCCCAGCATCTCACCTCTGTTCCTACCTACGCAGTTGGCATGATCCGGGTGGGACTACAACGGAATGATTCGCTCTTTAGGGTGGGGTAGGGTGGGAGGGGTGGTGTCAAAGGAGGCCCCTGCTGTTCCTCCCACCCCTGCCAGACTTGCCCCCGCGGCTGGGGGTCAACTGTACTGCCAGTCCCTTCCTCTCCCCCAACTCCCACTCCAGGCCCCCAGCTCCTCCACCACCTGGCAGGGCCAGGGTCCCTGGATCCCCCGGGGCCAGCGAGCAGGCAGGAGGGGGGACACAAGGCCGCAGGAGAAGGTGTAGAGCGCAGCAGGTGACGCTGTAGCAGAGGCCTCATTAATCACTCCTCCAGCCCCCAGCTCTGCAGTGGCGAGACCATATTAGATTTTAAATTGGAAAGTGGCAAACATGGCAGTTAGCCGGGAGCTCCATGGACCCTGAGCCCTGGTCACAGCCTTGCGGGAGGCAGACAGTGGGGCGAAGCCTGGCCCAGCCGAGACCCAGAGAAGTCTGCCCTCCCCCCACCTCCCGCACTCTCCCCACCACATACCCACTTTCCAGACCAGATGCCCCTGGGCAAGGGTCAGATTAGAGTCCAAGAAGGGGTGGTGTGAAAAGCAGGGAGCAGGGCAACCACCTCAGGGACAAGCACATCCCTCCTTTAGGGAGCTGGGGCCTTTCTGGGCCTGAACTGTGTGAAGCCAGGCTCAGGGGGTGGGGGTGGGGTCCACAGGCAAGGACAAATGGAGGTGGTTTAAGCCCCGTGCGCGTGTCTGGATCTGCCACCACACATGCTTGCACACACATGCACCCACACACTTATAAGGGCACAATCACAGGTGAGAGAAATGTTGAGCCCAGGCTGTGGAACAGACTGGTTCAAGCCCCTCATTGGCCACTTTTCTTCTGTGTAAACTAGGATGAAGTACTTTGCCTCCCAGCCTCAGTTTCTTGGTCTGTAAGTATAGTGACTCCTAGCACAGAGGGCTGCGGCTCTGGGGGGGAAGAGAGCCCTCTGAGAGGTGCATGCCTGGCCCAGCGGTGATGGACAGGACATGTGGGTATCCTCCCCTGCCTGCATGGCCAAGCTCCCCACCCTCAGAGCTCCTGACTGGGCAGTGATGTAGGGCAAATCAGTCAAGTACAGCCATGTGTGGCCATGGAACATCCTGGGCCAAATCACATGAGGTCCAGTGCCCATGGCTGTCCTCTATCCACCTAAAGCTCTCCTATCGCGTTCTGCTGCAGCTTCCAAAATTGCCCATCAAACTCCCACCACTCACAGCACCAGTGCTCGGCCAAGTCTGGGAAGAAGAGACTGCTCTTTATTGAGGAGCGAGTGGTTGCTAGGCCAGGCTCAGTAATCCTGATGGCTGAATATCTCTGGGCTCCTTGACTCCTCACCTTACCCAACCCCAGACCCCAGTGTCCCCAGGCCCAACAGTAGTGTAGGGGAGCAGACACTACCACCTCATCTAAACTCTTTAACAGGAACCCCTGCCCAAGGCTCTTCCCTCCTTAGAGGTGGTGAACACGTAGGGGTTGAGAGGTCAGCCTCCAAAGCTATACGGCAACCCCTAACCACAGGGATATTTAAATGGAAATGCATAAACATAAAAGAAAATTCAAAAATTCAGCTTCTCAGTCTCACTACCACATTCCAAGTTTTCAGTAGCTACCTACAGTTCCTGGCTACCATATCGGACACATGATAGAAACATTTCCATCGCCCCAAAAAGTTTGACTGGACAGTGCTGCTCTAGAGTTGGACACCCTAGATTTGAATCTGAATTCTGACACATCCAAGCTGGTGACCTTGGGTAGCTGCTTTTCCCTGGTTGACAGGTTCCTTATCTATATATCAGGATAATAAAAGTGATACCTCATAGGGATATGTAGGGATTAAATGAATTGATGTGGGTAAAGTGCTTAGAATGGCACTGGGCGTGTGGCAAGTGGTCAGAAAATGGTAGAGTTCAACATTCTTATTCACAAAGCTCCTTCCTGGCTCAGGGATCCTGGAATGAGAGTTAGAGACTTTCTCCATTTTACTGACAGGGAAATGGAGGCTCAGGTTGGGAAAGTGACTTGTGCAGAGGAACCTGGTGTGTTAGGGGCAGGACCAGGACAGGGTGGCCCAACTTCTCCATTGCGCCCTCCATCTGAGAAGAAGACCCCAACCCTGGAGATGCCAAAGCCCAGGAACCCCAGGATCCCAAGAGAGGTAGCTGCCCCTGATGGTTCAGGAGGCAGTGAGCTCCCTGACCCTGGAGGTATGCCCAAATATGCTAGGCAACCCCAGGGGCCCTGGAGGACTCATTCTTCAGAGCAGTTGGGCCAGATGTCCTCTGAGTCCTTGACCTCCTGAGTTCCAACCCTGCCCCAAGCTTGCTGTGTGACCCTAGGAAAATCCTTTCCTCCTCTGGAGTGTTTCCTCACAGGAACATGAGGAAGGGACAAGATGCCCACAAAGGATAAAAGGGCTCATATTCTAGGGACCAATCTCGTCCTTGACTGGAGCCTGACCAAGAAAAGCTACCTCCATCCAGATTTGCCTTCCAGATCTGATTGGACTACGAGGGCCTGGTCAGGAAAAAGAGGGCGTGAGAGAGTAGGATGGGGGTGGTCAGCGGGAGGGGCTGGGGGCCACTAGCATGTGCTGGCAGGCACTTTCCATCACTTGCCAGTTGAGGCTGTGCTGGGGCACTGCCAAGGCTGGCTGCCCATCTTCTCCCTGCAGGACCCGCCCCTGCATGCCCCCACCCTCCCCTACCCACCCCTGCTGGCCAAAGGCCAGGCACTTTGGGGAGCAGAGAGACCTCCAAGTGTGTAGGCAGCAAACTGGCTGGGAGCCCGTGCTCCCTGAGCCCACCCTCCACTGTGCCAAGCACCAGGGGGCAATATCTGTGGGCAGAGATGTGGGAGGGGGATGCCTGATGCTGGACCCCTGCCCTGGTATTGGAGACACAAGCCCTACACATGCTGAAGTGCCCCCTAGGAGGTCAGATGAGGGTACTGTTGTCAACCACTGGTTTGGGCAGGATGGCTCCCCAGAGGAGGGCATGGCAGGTCTGAAGACTCACAAAGCTGCGGAGAAGCACATCAGGATGGGGCATCCTTGTGAGCAAAGGGACAGAAGGCGGAAGGCACCTCTTCTGGCAATGAGAAAGTCCCTTTCGAACTTTCTCTGTGCCCACCACAACAATGGGCCCTCCAGGACACCACCAGGACTTCCTCCCCAACCCCCTGAGCTGTAGGGCTCCTGGCACAAGTGCCCAGGAATCATGGCAGCCAGGCTGGTGGTGAAACGAGGGCCACGTGCTACAGCACAGGGGCAGTGGGTGTAGCACCCATGGCGGAGACGTGGAGCTGCCCAGCTCTGAGTTCTAGCCCAGGCTCTGCTACTCGCCCATGACCTTGACAAGTGACTTAAGCATTCTGGGTCTCAGCATCTTTATCTCTGGGGACAGTGACCCAAACCTTCCTGGATTGGGGGGAAGTTAGGGAATTAGGTACTTAGGGTGCAGGGTGTGTGTCAGGCACACAATACTTCCATCCCCAGCTGCTGCCTCCAGGTTATAGGAAGCAGGGGACCCAAACAAGGGTCTACTCTGGCTCTGCCATATCTCCCAGAGGCCTTAGAAAAGCCAAACACATACCAGCTCTGGGCCTCAGTTTCCCCATTTTTCATATGGGAGGGTTATATTGCTTTCCCTGTTAATACAAGAAGCCAGGCAGCAGCAAACCTACTTCAGATGGCAGGACACTGTGGGGCTAATTATTTCAGTAGCACATGGACTCAGAAACCTCTAGAACTGTGCCTCAGGCCTCAACGGCCCTGTGTAGCTCTGCCAGTCTCTAGCTGGGGACCCTCAAAACAGGGAGCAGGGCTGGGCCCAGTGGAATTGTCACTGTAGAGACCTGGCTCTGGCTCTAGGGGGCCCAGGAGCTCTCATTCCCAGGGCCCCCATTCTTTCTCTTGGGACTCTGGATAATGGGGGTCTACAGAGGCCAGGCCCTCACTAATCCCCTATTAGAACTTGAAAGGGGCCAGGGAACCTCCAGAATAAACTCATTAACTTTTATGGGATAATAAATGGATCCCATTAAATTCTCATTCTCCCAGTGCAGGGCTAAGTTAACCTCGGGAACCCAGAGGGCTGGGCTCCCTGCCCTCTACCTCCCTGGCTTCCCCTGGCTCCACCTGCTGTCGACTGCCCTAGCTGAGAGCCGCTGCTGCCACCGTGGGGCCGGTGGCCTGGACCCTGGAGGGGGAATGCCTGGTGCCTCTGCACCAGAGTGACAGGCAGCCACTCCTGGGGTGGGGCTGGCAGATGGGTGCCCCCACCTCTCTCTAGATGAACCTTCACCACTCCATGGATGACAAAACGGAGGCTCGAGTGGGCCAGCCTCCTGTCCAGGTCACACACCAGTGAGGCACAGATTCAGGATTGGATCCTAAAGCTTTCTGGCCATCAGGGATTAGGCCAGGTGCTCCTGAGGCTGGTTAAGTGGTTCCCCCAGGCAGGAGTTACTGCCTGATGACCCCTCACCCTTCAGGTTTGGCCTCTACCTTCACACAGACCCATTCCAGCTCCGCGGCCCACCAGCGCTGGGACCCGGCAGGCTCCTGGGCCTCTCCAAGCCTCGGCTTCCCCACACGTAAGACCAGGATGGTAACACCCATTAGCTGGCTTAGGTGAGGAAGGGTCCCCAGTTGTACTGCCCTCCCGTCAACAGAGGATGCGCCCATTCCGACCCTGGCAGCGGGGATGGGGCCCTGGGGGTCCGGGGGGAGGGAGGCAGGGCAGGCAGCCCTGCCAGGAGAGCCCAGGCTGGGGGGTGGGGCGTCTAATCCCCGGAGGGGCCACAGTGGGGGCGCGGCCAGGAGGCGGGAGCCGGAGAGAATCCACCGGGGAGGCATCCTGAATGGCTCATTAGTGCCGATGAAAGCCTTTTTTCATTTCGTCTAAATACTTTAAACAGGGCTCCCTCCGATGTCTATTTGCATAGCTTAAGAGCTAATGCGGGGGGAGGGCCCAGGCGCTGGCAGGGCCACGCCGGGCTGGGGGCTGCCGGGAAGCTCCGGGTGTCCTCTGTGCCGTGGGTGGAGGGGAGGAGGGTTTCCCCCGACCCAGCCGCTGGGAGGATGCAGCCCCCAGCCCTGCAGGAGGGGAAGGCAGAGGAGCAGCCAGGGAGTCCGTTCTTGGGTTCTGGCACCAAGTGGGGCAGGCAGGTGGGAGTGCCGGGGGTGCTGCCGTGCTCTGGGCCACAGCCCTGTCCCCCGGGGTCGTGCAGGGCTATGAAGGTGGCTACCCTTGCATGGATGCAGCAGTACTACCTCCATTCTATAGGTGAGGATGCCGAGGACCAGGTGCCCTTGGCATGCTGGGGTCACACACACCAACACCCAACACCCCCAGATTGGAGAGGCCTCATCCCTGGGCCAGTCCCTCCCCACTCTAGACTTGCCTCAGCAGAGCCCTAGCAGAGGCCACCCAACCTCTAACTATGGTCTATCCCTCACCCCCTGGGCACTGCTATTTAAAACATTCAGATTCTCTCAAAACCATTTCCAAGTACTCATTTCATAGCTGCGGAAGCAAAGGCCCAAGCTCCCATGACTTTTAAGTGGCAGGGCTGACACATGAACCCAGTTCCATGTGACTCTGAGCCCCAGCCCTGTGGAGCTGTGGAATTGGGTCTCTGGCTTGGATCCCAGACTCAGATGTGCTTCAGGCTTGGGGTGGGTGCTCCCTGGATCCCACACAGCCAGGCTTCCCAAGGATCCAGGTGGCTCAGGCTCAGCGCAGATCCCAGATGTCAGAAGCCTGTGCTCCATTCCCTGCTCCACTTCTAACCTGCATGAGATCTTGGGCTGTCCATTCCAATCTCTGGGCCTCAGTTTCCTCAACTGGCCAGAGTGATCTTCCCTGCTGGATCGCTCCAGTCTCCTCCTGAGAGGCAGCCTGGTGCCCAAGAGACAAAAGTTCAAATTCCAGCTCCTTAGGCAAGGTCTAGGCTTCAGTTTCTTTGTAAAGCAGGAATAAGACTCTCGTCTCACAGAGTTGCTATGTGAAGGGCTTGAGTCAGGGTCCAGCACACAGTAGGTGCTTGGTGAGCTGGGCAGCTGGGCCCCAAAACCTCCTTCCACTGTCCCATACATCACACTCTTCCCATTTGTCCACTCTCTTCATCCCTGAACTCCATCAGACCAGGCAGAGAGAAGCCCCTGACCTCCAGGTCCAAACTCCAGGAACATGGGGTCACAGGGCCTCAGGCCTGGAGGATACCTGGAGATGCCCTCTTCCCAGAAATGGCTTGTGTCCCAGTGTGTCTGACAGTGGGTGGCACCCGCCAGGACCAAGTGGCAGCTGACTCCAGAATCAATTTGCTCGTCTGATATGCTATCTCCATCTCATTTAACCAAGTGCTCAGTCCCCCCAGATAACACAATCAGTGCAATCGACAGTGACGGGAGGTGCCCATTAGCTCCGCTCTACTGCTCAGCACCCACCTGGCAGCCAGCAGAAGCTGTGCCCGCTGTGTCATTTCCCGAGACACAGGGCCTCTGTATACTCCCTCTCCCAAAGTAAAGTTCCACACAGATGCCTACCCCGGGAGCCATGGGCCACATGTCTCATTGGACCAGCCTGAAAAGGGCCACGTGAACAATGCACAACTCCCAGGGGTCCCTGTCTATGTGATGAGAAAGGTTCCTCCTCCTTGTACCATGCTCAGATCAGTCTCAGCTCACCTGACAAGATTGTGTGACATCTGATGGTTGGGGATGCTATGGGAGCAGCCCTGCCCTGGCATATCTCATATCACTAGGAGAGTGAGCACTGCCTGGGCCCTCACACAGAGTCAGATGAAAAACGCAGGGCACAGGCGACCATCTGCTCCAGGGGGCATGGGCCTGGCTGGGCATCTGGTTGGGCACCTCTGTCAGTGCCAGGCACAGAGTGCCAGAGCACAGATGGGCTGCTTCAGTGGGCATCTCAAGATAGGGTCCTGGTTCCTCAGAGTTTGGGGGGCCCAGGGCCCTCTGACCCAGAAGAATGGGGGGCCCTCCAACCTGTACCTGCCCCCCCACCCCAATTTTCTCCCTCCTCCCATGTGTCTGACACATTAGAGCTGCCATGGTCTCCTGAACAGAATGTAGGCCATCTGCTGCTTCCTCATGCCTGCCAATCCATGGGGTGGGTGTGAGCCCATGGAATGACAGCCCCATCACCAGACATGCAGAGGAACCAACCTTCTCCTTGCAAACTGCATTATCTCGTCCTGGCTGTATTTCCCTTCAAGTCATCCTGCAGCCATTTTGAGAGCTGTAAGGATCAGGAATAGCCTCCCGGCCTTCTCAGAAAAATTCTTTGTGAACTGAGACTGGAGGCAGTGTCCGCTGACCTTTTCCTGGCAGTTAAGGATCTGGGAAACCCAATGGGCCACATGCAGAAATGGATCATCTCCTCAGCTATGCAGTTGAATAAATCAACATCATCAATTGCAGAGCAATCTATACCTCAGACCAGAGATAGCAAATGTTTCTTCTCCACAGTCTAGCTAACCCATTGGTAGTGGCTGCCTAGGCAGCTGTGTTGAGGAGGATTCTGAAGTCCCATATGGCTTCAACATGAAAGACCCAAAATCAATCAGCAATGTCTGCCACAGGTGGGGTGGGGCAGAGCTAGTAGTATGCCTGTTGTGTATCTGTTGCACCTGCTTTAGACCCTGCCGTTGATGGACCCTGACTAGTATTCCAAGAAAGATTATGGGAATTCAGGAACTCATATCAAATGAGGAAGAACGTGTATTTGTTTGTTTCTGGAAGTTAATCATTATTTCCCCCATTTTACAGAGGAGGTAACAGGTTATGTGCCTGAGGTCACACAGCCCCAAAGTGATGAATCTGGGATTTGAAGTCACATCTGCCTGACCGCAGAGCTTGGCTTTTCCTACTCTACTCACATTATTGCTTATAAGGACCATTTTTAAAAGAAGGAAAAAGGGGGGATAGAAGAAATTATTTTCTGAAAAGTGAGAGACATGAGACATAAATGAGACTCCTTAACAACAAAGTCATGAACACACAAGGGATTCTAAAATAAAATTCTGAATATACAAAGCATTTGACTGAGGCTCTTGACCAGTAGTTTCACCGAGAACAGAAAATGAACTTGAATTCCCTGCATGCAAATACTTATTTGTCATGTCAGTCTGAGGCATTGTGCATGGCTGCCTGGAGTGCTGTGTTGAGAAGGATTCTGAGGCTGAATCTAAGAATAGCAGGAAATAGTGCAATGGTTCATCAGCAGTGTCTGCCTCTGATGCTGGATTAGAAAGGATATCTCCTCTGCCATCCTCGAAGTACACGATATCACCTCACTTCTGTCTCTAAAATTCTGTAGCTCCGTGACTGTCCACAGTGAGCACACTCCCCAAAGCTCTCTGTCAAAAGAAGGAGGGCTGTCCTGCCGGGCTCCTGTGAGGCTGCTCACTGTGCGGCCGGGGGCAAACCTGATCATCTCTTATTATTTCAGGACTCTCCTCAGAGGCCCCAACCATGGGGGAAGGGAAGGCCCCAGGCATCAATGAGCCAACAGCAGCCCCCACACCTGAGCAGCCAGAACTAGCCATCCACTTTGTCACCACTGCCCCCACTCTGAAGCTGCTCAACCACCACCCGCTGCTGGAGGAATTCCTACAGGAGGGCCTGGAGAGGAGCCAGGAGGAGCCGAAGCCCTTCCAGCCTGACCCACCTGTGCCCCTCACCCCAAGCCCCCTGCCCCGCCTGGCCAACCAGGACAGCCGCCCTGTCTTCACCAGCCCCACACCAGCCATGGCAGCAGTGCCCACTCAGCCCCAGTCCAGGGAGGGCCCCTGGAGCCTGGGCCCCAAGCCCTCTGTGCTTCATACTGCAGTCCCCCTACCTCCAGAGCCCAGCATGGCAGTGCCCACCCCGGGCCCTGGGGAGAGGCCCAGTACAACACCCCCAAGCAGGGCATGGACTCCAACCCAAGAGGGTCCTGGTGACATGGGCAGGCCATGGGTGCCAGAGATCACGTCCCAGACCACAGGGCTCGGGATCGAGGGGACTGTTGCCGCCTCCCCAGCTTCAGGGGATGACGAGGAGCCCACCACCACCACCACCATCGTCACCACTACCATCACCACAGTCCAGCCACCAGGTCAGTTAGCTGCGGGGCTTCCACATCTGGCAGGGCCATGGGGGAAGGGAGCTGTGGGGCCCTACATTCCTCTGTCATGGATACCATGCCAGCTTGCCCTGCCTTTGGCAGCAAGAGTCTACGGGGGGCCCATGGACTGTAACCAGACAGACCCTAGTTCTAATTCTGATTCTTCCAACTAAAACATGACCCTAGGAATTTTATTTAAACTCTCTGAGCCTCATCTGTAAAGTGGAGCTAAGAAGACCTATCTCATAGAGCTATTGTGAGTTGAGAGTAGAGCGAGTGTACACAGTAGATGCTCAATGAAATGAAGTCCCCTTCTTTAAACAAGAGATGGACTTCAATACACACACACACTAATCAGCCTTACTTGGACCCACTTTAGCCTTGTGTCTCCTCCTGCCTCCCAGGCCCTTGTAGCTGGAACTTCTCGGGCCCAGAAGGCTCCCTGGACTCCCCCACAGCCTCCAGCTTATCTCCCGATGTTGGCCTGGACTGTTCCTATTACATCTCTGTCTACCCTGGCTATGGCGTGGAAATCAAGGTGAGTGGAGTGGCCTGGGTCCAGAGAGTGGGGGCTAAAGCATTCTCTTGCCCAGGAAGGCATCAGCTATAGGGAAGTGGGGTTGCTCAGGGGCAGCGGTCGTCAGTTGGAGAGGGGGCCTGGGACCAGGGCTGGGTATACCTAAACCATGGTGAGATTTTGCCTGTTCACCAGAGAGTGGAGAGGGCCATTGCTCCCACTCAGCCCTAGGCTGAAAGGGGCTGTGGGAGGGGCAGGGGTGCCTACCTTCCCCACCCCGGGGATCTGATTAGGGGCTTAGGAGAGCCTGGAAGGTGGCTCTAGCCTTGGATGGGCAGGGGATTGATTGGGTGAGTGCAAACTCTATGTCTGAATCTAAGTGGCTGAGTGGAGAGAATTCAGGGCTGCCTGTGGGGGCCTAAGAGAGCCACAGAGTCATTCACCCACTCACTTATTCACTCATTCATTCCCTCAGCAAAGATTCCCTGAGCAGTTGCTCTGGGCCAGGCCCTAGGCTGGCTGCTGGGATACAAAGGTAGGGAAGATAGAAGCCCTTGTCTGACACAGAGGTGACAGTCCGGTTGGGAGTCAGACCCACAGGCAGCAGTGACTGCAGGATAGGTTGGCGCTGGCCCCTGCCCTCAGCCCAGCCCCCCTGGGAAATCTCATTTGTGCCCTGGTGGCATCTCTCTGCTGGTGATTCACACCCCCAAACTCCAGCTCATACTCGGTCTTATAGAGATCTATGGTTCTCACGGATGTCCCAAAGGCTCCTCAACCTCGATATGTCCCAAGCCCAACTCTTGCCCCTTATCCCCCCAAACCCACTCCGGGGTGCAACTGGATGGTGCCCTGGAGCTGTACAGGGTATGCGGAGGTAGGGCACCTTGGCCCTTCTCTCCTCCTCTCCACCCAGTCCCATCAACTCACCCCCAATTTCTGTCACCACAGCAGTCCCTGAAGCCCTTGGGTCTGCCTGCCTCTCCCCCTCCATCCCTGTAGCCATCAAGTAGACCAGTCATCCCTCCCCCAGAGCACTGCAGTGGCTTCCTCACTGCCCCACCCCACGCCAGCCCCCTCCTATCCCTCCTTCATCGGCACTGGAACCCTTTTCCTCAAGTGAAATAGATCCTGCCCCCAAGCCTCCGCATCAAGGCCAGGTCCCCTGGGCTCCACTCACACCCCTGGGGTTCACCTCTAGCCACTCCTCCCTTGTTCTCCTCTCCCCACTGCAATGAACTTGCAACTAACCCCATGGGCCAGGTAGTTCACCAAAAGCACCAACTGCACCTGCTCTTCCCCCTCAGCCTGGACCAGTTGTCCCACCATCCCCCCGTTAGGACTCACCCCCATCCTAGCTCTTACCACACTGCCTTCTCGCAGTCCCCTGACAGCTGTCTACCTCCCCAGCTAGCCTGTGGGCATCTTGAGGGGTGCCCTGGAGTACGGGGTCCAGGATGAAACTCTGTGTACTTACTGAATGAACAAAGGAGGGGAGGGAGGGAAGAGAGTAGGAGGGAAGGAGACAAGGAAAGAAGGTGAGATTTTACCTGGACCTTAGAGACCCATCGGGGCTGGGGAAGAAAGATGCATTCAGTCAGTCGAGGGAATCAGGCAGGTGACTGAGGAGCCACAGGGGAGGGGCAGGGGAGGAGTGCAGGGCACGGGGCAGCACTGCCATGTCCCCACTTCCCTGGCCTGCTGCCCCCACCCCCACACACCCCCTTTCCCCTGGGTCTGGCCCTGGAGCCATCTCTTCCTGTCGTGGGGTGGTGGCTCCAGCCCTCCCCTCTGAGGATGTTACATCTAGCAGATCTGGAGGTCTGTGAGCCAGGCCCTGTGGAGGGGGCACCCTCTCAGGCCCGCTCCAGCCCCCTCTCACCCCTGTGGGCCCCTCCCTTCTTCCTGCAACTGTTTGTTCCTGCTCTGCCAAACCCTGTGCCCCTCACTCTGGGCTGACTGGGAGGGTAATTAGGAACAGCCACCCCCTCCCAAGCCATTAGCACTCAGCACTGCTTAATTAAGGTAATTAATGTAAAATCATCACCTAATGAGAGGTGGCACCGGCTGTGGCTCACCGGGCGGAAGGCATGAGCTGCAGGTGTGGGGAAGGGGGTGGGAGGGGCAGATGCCAGGCTGGGTGCCCCCCTGCAGGTTTGGGCTGACTCCCTGCCTGCCCCTAAGCCTACCACCCCCACTGAAGCCCACTGGGCCAGGCTGGGTCCAGTCCTGGTATCACACACAATAGGGCGAAATGCTGCCTTAGCCTGTCCCTGCCCTGGCCCAGGCCACAACCTGGATGTCCAGCCCCTCATGAAAGCCCTGTGTCTGTTGTCTTGTGCTGCCACATTTTTCCATCAGAATGCAAAAGCTGTTACCAGGCAACCTTGAGATGAAGCCCTGCCACAGCCCTGGATTGCTGTCAGGAATTGTGGACACGCATGCCGGCCCTACCCTCCACCTGAGAATCATGGGGCAGGGCCCTTGGGGATGCTGTCAGCCCTGAGCTAGAGCCAGAGGCCAAGGGAGGAAGGTAGCATGGGGGACAGAATGGCCAGAGCTGGGTCAGCACCAGAGTTGGGGAAGGAGCAAGACACAGAATCAACCAGGGCTGAAGCAGGACTTAAGGTTCTTCTCTCAGGGCCGGTTCTAGCAACCTCCACGTCACCCAGGCTTCCCAGCCACACCACACAGGCCATGGGATCTGAAGAATCACTGACACTGCAAGCAAGCACCCAACAGATAGTTAAAAACAAACCAAAACCAAAAAAAAAAAACCAAAAACTGAGGTCCAGGCAAGGGAAGGGAATTGCCCAGCTGGCCTCTTTAATCATTCACTGTTTTTTGATGAACAAATTTGTTCCATGCACATGAATTGAGCACTTACTGTATACTAGGCCCTGTGCTGGGCGCTGGGGACACAGATCTTCACAGCCAGTGGGGGAGACAGGAATCATAAATGACCTCAGAAGGCTCAGAGCTGTTGGGGAAGGGGTAGGATGCACAGGGGACTGTGGGCACTCAGGGCAGGGCACACTCCACTGGTCTGGGGGTCAGGGCAGGCCTCCAGGATGCACAGGGGACTGTGGGCACTCAGGGCAGGGCACACTCCACTGGTCTGGGGGTCAGGGCAGGCCTCCAGGAGGGGATGGTACCTGCTCTGAGGCCTGAAGGGTAAGGAACCAGCAGCCAAGCCTGGACCCTTGAAGGCCATTTGGGAAAGGTGACTTTATTACATAGAACCTTCTAGGCTTCTGGATTGCACTCCTCTCAGAGGCCAGGCCTGAGAGTAGGGATGTCCTGCCTGGGGCTGGCAGTTGGGCCAGGCCGTACTGGCCATTGGGGCTGGGGTGAGTGAGGTGCTGGAGGCCTGGAAGTCTGCCCAGCACTCCTTTAGGCTTGAGGAGAGAGGCCATTGATAGCTTCTCTCTATCATGGAGAAGCCCCTGCCCACCCTTCCATGGATTCACAGAGGTGGTTCAGGGAACGAGGGAGTGACTGAGACCAGACAAGGAGGATAAGAAGAGTAATGGGAAGACAGGATTGTATACAGGACCCTGAAATCACACCTGTCAGCCTGACACCAGGCCAAGCATCAGCCCTGGGAATGCAGCCCTTGCTGGAGGCTGGGGTGCTGGGCAAGACCCTCCCACTTCCCTATTTGTGAGAAGTGGCCTCAGAAGAGTGCCAAGTCCCCGAAAGCCCCGCTCCCCGTGGCTGGGACACTTCATCCCTGCCTCTTACCTCCTTTCTTTGTGCTGCAGCTGTTTGTACCTTCTGAGGCTGAGGGGCTGAGCAGCCACAGGGTGGAAGCCAGGTCAAGCCCTCCATGATAGGGGAGCCTGGTCTGCTCTGGCCAGGGATTGGCCACTGAATAGGCCTTTTCTTGAAAGATCCAGAGACACCCCTCCCTTCAGGATGAGTGGGAACAAGCCCTAAGGCTCTTGTGGGTCCTACCTCCCGTGGGTGGCCAGCCCCCCTTGAGGGTTCTGGGCCTTTCTGGGCCTGATGCCTGTCTATCTCTGAGCTTGGCATTCCAGGAGCCTTCCCACTGCCAGCCTCCACCATGGCTTGGCTGCTCTCTGTACCATCTGGAGCCTGGGCACAGCTGCCCACAGCCTCTGCCCTCATGCTCCAGGTGGCCCTGTTGGCACACGGCTCTCCCATGCCAGGCTAGCTGCCAGTTTGATAGCCAGAACACCCTGTGCCTTAAAGCCATGTCAGGACCATACCTGATACAGGGTGGTAGGTTGATGGAGTGACATTTCTGGGCAACCTGCCTCTAACCTAAGGCTCTTTCCTGGTTCCTAAAAGAGCCATCTGAGGGGGACCACACAGGTGGCAGTAGGTCTGGCCCCATAGATTTGGGCTTCTCTCCCCATCCCTAAAAGAGACGTTACCCCATAGGGTTTTATGGGATAAGCATCAGTTCAGACAAAGGCACAGTCACGTAGGCCCTGGCTTTGTAGCCCACCTCCTGGTCACTAGGCTAAGTCACCTTCTCTGGGCCTCAGTTTCCCTCTATGTAAGAGGAGGAGGTTGAGCCAGATGATGCAGAAAGCCCCTCTCAGCCTGTCCTTATGTGTGTGGCTCCTTTTCTGGGTCCAGTAAGCTCCCCCACAGGCCAGAATGAGCAGTGGTACCTTGGGCCCTGCAGAGCCTGTACCAGGAAGAAGATGGTTCCCAGGTATGGTGCCTTCCAGGCAGAGCCCTGGCAGACCTGAGGGTGAGGTGGGCCCACAGTCAGCTGTCGCTATGACAAATGCCCAGGTTTTATCAGGGTGGGGCCAGGGCTCCTCAAGAAAGGGACTGCTAGTGCTGTGCCCCCTCCAGGCACCAGGACCTGGGCTGAGCCCCCTACGGGCAGGACCTTACCTCGCCCTCACAACCCCAGGTGGTGGCTGTGGTTCTCCATTCCACAGATGAAACTAGGGCTCAGAGAAGTCACACAACTTGCCCAAGGCCCCTCTGCTAGTCATTGGCAGAGCTGGGATGTGATCCCAGGACTCAGAAGCCCTGTCCTCCCCTGGCCAGACGGTGGGCGTGAGTGTGGCATGGGGCAAGTCCAGAGAGGGAAGGAGTTCTGGGCAGGGACAGGTGCCTCTCTGGGCTCCACCCCAGGCCCCCTTCCTCAGCCCAGTCCCACCTGGTCCAAGCCTGTAGGACACCCACCTGGAACCTTCCCAGTCCTGGGGCGGGGCCTCGGATGCTGTGTGTGAAGACAATGCTGGACCAGGAATCCGGGATCCTGGCTTTGCCCTGGACCTCCCAACTTCTCTGATGGCAAGGTTTCCTTATTCATAAAACGGAGGTAAACACAGCCTGCCCTGCTCCCCTTATTAGGTTTTGTGAGATCTGAGAGGATAATGGGTATAACGGAGCTTGGAAAATTGTGACTATACCTCTATTGGCGAGAGGGAGCAGGCTGTGTGCCTGCAAGTGGGCCTGTGCCAGAGTACACATGTGGGTAGGAGAGTCTAATGTGGAGCAGGGGCTGTGGCCAGCACCTCTGGGGAATGGGGGGAGGCTCATGGGCTGGGGGTGGCAGAGAGCAACCTGCACCCTCCCCACCTCCCATCCAGAAAGGAGCCAGCCACCCAAGTTGGCTGTATCTCCTTTTCTGCAGTGACCCCATGTTCTGCAGGAAGATAGCCCAGGTCCTGTGGGAGTTGTCTTCTGGTCCCTCTGCTGCTGTCTTCCCTCTGCCCCTCTGCCCCACGTCCCCTCCTGTCATTGGCTCTGGGTGTGGGAAGACAGTCCTCATGAGCAGAGCTGACATTTCAATCTGTCTCCCAAGCTCTGCAGATGCCTGCAAATTGCATCAAGACTTCATCACCCTCTTGTCCGACACTCAGCCCTGTCTGGCCTCTGTCAGGCTCGGCCCTCAAACAAGTGACAAATTACATTCCAGCCATCACAGCAGGCCCACAAGTGGGTGCCTGAAACCTGGGGGGACCAGAGCTGCCTTGACAGCCCCTGACTGAAAACATGGTGCCTTCTGGATAGGAGCCCCGGGTGACCCCGGCCCACTCCAGTACCTGCCGGGACCTGGGCATAAAGATGTCTAGAAGTCTGTTTCTGCAGGTGACCCCCCAAGAGGTGAGGAGAGGGAGGGAGCTGCCTTTCCTTCCTGAAAGGCTCTGCTCTGCTATTTATGTCTGCAAGTTCCTTAGCCTCTCCGAGCTTCTGATTACTTGCGGGGATTGTACCAACTACCTTCCAGAAAAAGTTTCACAGGCTGAAAGAACTTGCGTAAAGCACCCAGTGCAAGGCTGCCTGCACCTCGTTGCCCCAGGAATGGTCGTTACTGTGGCTGCTGTTGTGCTAGAAGCCAGAGGCCAAAAAGGGGGCGGCGGGGAGCTAAGAAGAAAATGCCACGTTAATTTCTATGTCCCTGCCTTTGCTGCTGCCCTTTCCCTGCAGGGACGGCCCGCCCTTCCCCACCCCCAGGTCCCTTCAAAGCACCTCCAGACCCCACCTGCTCTTTACACTCTCCCTGAGCCTCGAACCCCTCCAGCTCTCCCTTGAGGATTCCTGCTGCACGCATTCAGCGCCACTTAAGGCAGAATTACATGCTGCCTGGCATCTCTCGGTAATTACAGATTCCACGGGTGTGAGTCTTGTTTTCCCAACTCTAGAATCACAGAATCTCCAAGTTTGAAGGGACCTCATCCAGCCTCTGCCTGCTGCAGGAATTCCCTGAGGAGTGTCCCCGGCAGATGGTCAGGCAGCCTCCACCCCAACGTGCTGGGTGGGGAGCTCTTCACAGAGAGGAGAGGAGGTGCTTCTGTCCCCAGGACCCTGCCGTGAGCCTTCTCTTTGCCCCCTAGGATCCACCAGGTCTTACTTTCCAGGCAGGAGTGGGGACCCCCCCTCCCGGAGTCCCATTGGCACATCCATTCACCGCATCCACAGTCTGAAGGGCCCAGAGCCTGACAGGGGGCTGTGTCCCTGCACCTGGCTGGACTCAGAATCCCCTGTGCTTCTTAGCTCACAGGAAGCTGGTGAGGAACAAAACTCCAGTGGCCACTCATTCACTCTCTCCACACATCTTTTTTTTAAGTTTTTAAAAAATTTTTAAAAGTTTATTGAAATATATCACTCATACATAAACATACCTAAACAATAAGTGTATAATAGTTGTGAACTCTACACATCTTTATTGAGCCTGACCAGCAAAGAGGGCACCAGGACCCCAAATGCCACCCCAGACTTTAATAGAGAGATGGATAGAAGATGGGTGGGGAGAGCCTGAAGCAGAGGATGGTGGCCCTGAGATCTAAAAGGATGACTAGTTTCACCAGGAGAAAAAGACAGAAAGGCATTCCCTGTGCTGGGAGTCACAAATACAAAGTCCAAAGGGGTGGACGTGAGGGCTGACCTGTGGCTGCAGTGCAGGTAAATGAGGCTGGCAAACGGGGAGCTGGTGTAGCTCAGTGACTGAGCTCCTGTTTCCCACGTATGAAGTCTCGGGCTCAATCGCTGGTGCGGCCTTTAAAAAGAAAAAAAGAAAAAAGAAAAAAAAGGAGGGTGGCAAAGCTACTGGGGCCACTCTAGGCTGAGAAGTTTGTTCCTTATCCTCTGGGCAATCTGAAGTCACCAGCAGAGGTTGGGTAGGGAAAGACATGATCCAATCTGAGGCAACCAGAGACCCAGAGATGAGCTGGGGACAAGAAAAGTGAGACAGATACAGCCAGAAGGTCATTTTCCAGTTGAGAAACAGTGGGCAGGAACAATCAAAGCCAAGACTGTGACTAAGGGATGGGGAAGAGGAGTCAATTGGAAAGATGTCTGAGATAAGAATGGGAAGGATTTGGGACGCAGACTTGGTCCAATGGATAGGGCGTCCGCCTACCACATGGGAGATCCGCGGTTCAAACCCGGGCCTCCTTCACCTGTGTGGAGCTGGCCCATGCACTGTGCTCACGTGCACAAGGAGTGCCCTGCCACGCAGGGGTGTCCCCACGTAGGGGAGCCCTACGCGCAAGGAGTGCACCCCGGAAGGAGAGCCTCCCGGCGCAAAAGAAAGTGCAGCCTACACAGGAATGGTGCTGCACCACGGACAGCTGACACAAGATGATGCAACAAAAGGAAACACAAACACAGATTTCCGGTGCTGCTGATAAGGAAAGAAGCGGTCACAGAAGAACACACAGTGAATGGACAGAGAGCAGACAACTGGGGGCGGGGAGGGGAGAGAAATAAATCTTAAAAAAAAAAAAAAAAGAATGGGAAGGATTTGGTGACTCACTGGATGCCATTTAACCAGCCCAGGTGGTTTACCCTTGAAGGCCCTATCTAGGAGTAACCTGGTAGGGACGCTGGAGACCATGGAGATCAGTTCTTTGGAATCACCAAGGTCTCTTGCTGAGATTCTGCATTTCTAACAATCTCCCTACTGATGCTGCTGCTGTTGGTCTGGGGACCACATTTTGAGGAGCAAGGCTCTACGTACTTGAAGCACAGATCGTCAGCGTCCTCATCCAACATCACATAGTTAAGGTTCTATGGTTCCCAACCCAGTGCTGCTTCTACAGGCCACACTTTCACTAACCCCTCCAAGCAGAGTCCATTGTTCCTAGTCTTTATTTGACTAGAGGGAGGCAAGAAGCCCAGAAAGAATTCTCCAGGGATAGAAAGCCTGAGGATTGGGGTGATGGCAGAGGAGCCTGTGACAACCCAAGGGAGGAGGGCTGAGAGAGAGGCCCAGAAAAGAGAATCATGGCTGGGCACGAGAGGGGCATGGTGTACGGCCAGGCTGAGCAGTGCACAGTGGGTAACTTAGGCAGACCTTTCAGGACCACAGGAAGGAGCTTAGAGTAGATTGTACAGGATCCATGGGCTCCATGGGGAGCTGCTGGAAGATTAAACAAGGAAATAGCATGATCAGCAACAGGTTTGATCAGCAACATTGATCAGCACTATTAACTGGCTGCAGATCAGAGAATATTGATGTGTGGAAAGGAGTGGGTTAAGCCCTCCAGGCAAGGGGGCCAGCCAGGAGGCTGCTGCAGTGACCAAGTGAGCACTAAGAGTGGTGAACTGAGGAGCTGGCAGTGGGGATGGAAGGTAGAGAATGGCTGTGAGACCCAACTGACAGGACTAAATAACTAATCAGATATAGGGTCTGAGGGAGAAGACAAGATGCACTCAAGTGGCTGGTGAGATCATTCCCTGAGATGGGGAACCAGAGAACCTGCTGGCTGGGGAAAGTTTATCCAGTACGTATAAGGCAGGCAGGGTGCGAGGTGCCTGTGAGGTATCCAACAGGGCATGTCCATGGCAGCTGGGCACATAGGACTGATGCTTAGGACCTCACATTGCTGGCCAGGTCCTCAGAAGTCATCTAGGTCACACATCTACTCCACTCCCATTTTACAGAGGAGAAAACTGAGCCCAGGGAGGGGAAGGAACAGGAAGCAGCAGGTGTAGCTGAAAAGCTTTGAAAACAGAGACCTGTTTACAGATCCCAGTTCTGCTAATAATCTCTGTGACCCCGAGTAATGTACTTAATGTCTTTGAGCTTCAGGTTCCATCTTACACAGGAAGCAGCAGGTGTAGCTGAAAAGCTTTGAAAACAGAGACCTGTTTACAGATCCCAGTTCTGCTAATAATCTCTGTGACCCCGAGTAATGTACTTAATGTCTTTGAGCTTCAGGTTCCATCTTACAGAGGTGCTGGGAAGGACATCTGAGCTTCTACTGCACTGCAGTGCCTAGCTCAGGACCTGGGGGCTCCAGTGCCCAAGAGGCAAGGAGGTAGCACACTGGCCATGGCCCCGCCCTGCAGGAGGCAGATCCCAGGAAGAGGCCTGACGGCTCTGCTTCTCTACTCTCCTGGCAGGTGCAGAACATCAGCCTCTTGGAGGGGGAGATGGTGACCGTGGAGGGCCTGGGAGGGCCGGACCCACTGCCCCTGGCCAATCAGTCCTTCCTGCTGCGGGGCCAGGTCATCCGCAGCCCCACCCACCAAGCAGCCCTGAGGTTCCAGAGCCTCCCGCCACCTGCAGGGCCTGGCACCTTTCATTTCCACTACCAAGGTAGGCCTGGGATAGGAGCCAGCCTGGACTGGCTGCCCTCCTGGGGGACTCTGGTGCTTTTACACTCTGGGGAGAAATAGGGAGGGGCTAGTAACATACAAATCAGGGGCCCAGCGAAGTTCTGTATACCAAGAGGTGGGTTTTACCCATCTGACACTTCCAGGGCCTTTCCTCCACCACCTACCCACCCTGCAGGCAGTTGGTCTTGAAAAAGGAGTGACTAGGACCAGAGAGCCACTGGTGTGCCCACTGCCACTCACTCATTCATTCATGCAGTAAACTTTTCCCAGGCACCTGCTCTCTGCCAGGCCTGTGCTAGACTTTGGCAATATCAAGGTGACCATCCAAGGTCCCTGCCTTCAACAAGTTTATAATCTTAGGGGGAAGCAGATACACAGGCCATAAAAATTGAAGCCCTCCTCCCGAATGCAAGACAGTCAAGGTCAAAGAGGTTTGACAATGTCTAACTGGAGGTCCTTAGCTGTCAGTCTAACCTTTCTGAACTGCCTCAACCACACTGGACTCTGTCTGCCCCGTAAGCTGCTTAGAACACCTCTGGAAAGAGAGGAGTAACGTAATGTTCTAGGAAAATCACAGGCTCAGAAGACGAATCTTCTCACTGGCTGTTGACCTTGGACATCTCATTGGAACTCTCTGACCCTCTTTTTCCTCTGCTATAAGCTGAGACCTCAACACCTACCCCACAAAGTCATGGTGAGGATCAAACAAAATGGTGAATGCCAAGTGCTTAGCCCATGCTCCATCAAGGAAACTTGTATTAAATCATGGGCAGATGGGGAAGGGTGGGAAAGAGTGCCTGGGGTTGTGGCTCTGCTGCTCTCCCTTTGGCACTCTCCTATCTCTCCATCCCCAACCCCCACTGCAGGGCACAAGGTCATCTTAATTCTCTGGCAGAGCTGCCACAGCTTAACCCAGTTCAGATTGAGGAGTACTAATGAGGAACTAATTGGCGTAAACAATTTCAGGATTGTCCTGCACTGGTCTGGACCACTTCCCCAGTCCTGCACAGCCAGGAGGGAGGGCAGGCACTCCTCCTGGGACGCTGAATGCTTGGAACCCCAGCTGAGGAGCACTTGTCCCCTCCTGGCCTCTCCACCCAATGCCGGGTAACAGTCCTGCCATTGGCAGCAGAGAGCCCAGCAGAGGGCAAGGCCTGGATAGGGCTTGGCAGAGGCAAGGGGCCAGCTGAGGCAAGGGTGAGCATCTGGGCAGCCCCGGCCACTCTCCCTACTGGCTCGTCAATCCTCCCTGGAAGCGGGCATAATTTCACACCATGGTAACCTCTCTTGCTGCAAATTCCTTTGCACAAATGCCTGGACCTCCTCTCTGCTGGGCCAAAAGGTGGCTCAAAGGCAGGGAGTTGAGGCCCAGTGAGGATGAACAGACCCCAAGGAGAGGCTGGGAGAGACAGCTCAGTCCTGCCTCCTTTTCACTCCCAGAAGCCCTTCCTCCTCAGCCCAGTTTTTGTCAATGATCAGCTCTTTTCTTAATGAGTGTAATTCCCCTAATTATAGGCTGTAATTAGCCCTTATCCCAGAGATGGGAACAGAAGGAACGTGTGCCCACATGCATATCTCCGTGGGCTGGAGAAAGGGTGCCAGACGGGGAGATGAGGGGCCTAGGACCCACACCCCTGCCAGAGATGCCCAGGCTGCTGTTGGAGGTCACAACCATGAGCCCCACAAAGGCCTGGTCTGCAGGGCCAGGTTCCAACTCCCCTCACAGCCTCAGCCAGGGGGGGAGGCAGAGGGCCCTGCCAGGCATTCCCCTGTTCTATCCTGAGCATGCCTGGCACTGGACTTGGCCCCAGGAACAGATGCCAGTGAAGAAATAATTCCACAGATTGCAGTGGTGTGGGCTCCCCAGGAATGGTCGTCATGGCAACAGGAGGAAGCTCACCCCAGGAAGTGGCACTGCACCCACTATGGAAGCTGGGAGCTTTATCACCTGCCCTCATTCTATCACAGCCCAATTTTCTCATCTGTGAAATGGGAGACCTCCTTCCTTCCCAGAGTTGAATGAGAACTGAAGGGGAAAGATGTAAGCAAAATTGCTGAGCAGATGGCATCTGGCCTGTAGCCTACGCATTCCTGGGGGTCAGCCTCTCGCCCCTCACCCCACTCTGGGTTTTGTGCCCCACAATCTCTTCCCCAACCTGGCCCAGGATTCCTCCCCAGGTCAGTGTGACTGGCCACCAGCAACAACCACAAAGGGCAATTTGGCTGTTACTCTCGGGTTTTTCTGACCGAGCCCAGGTTTCCACTTCACCTGTAGAAGCAAGACAGGGGTATGGAAAGCAAGTGCACTCTAGAGTCAGGAGTGTCAGGTACCCACTCCACCACCTACTTGCTGTGTGACATGGGCAAGTCCCTCAGTCTCTCTCTGAACTTGTTTTCCTCATCTGAAAATGGGCTAATAGCCCCTACCTTGTCTTCCTTCTTCCCAAGCATGTTGTAGACATCAATAAGAAGAGTGTGAAGGCATTTTAGAAGCTGGTGGTGCAGGCCGATTGTGAGGTACTATTACCAATCAAGATTATAAACAATACAGCAGTGTCAGTGTGTTAGCTATTTGTTCTGTGCCAGGCACTGCACATATGTCCTCTCATTTAGCCTCTACAATGTTGGATGCAATACTCTAAATGGGTAGGTAAATAAGGAAACTGAGGCACAGAGAAGTTAAGTAACTTGCCCACGGTTGCACAGCAACTAGGGGAACTCATATTCAAACCCAGGCAGTCTGATCCCAGAGCCCACTTCCTAAGCACTGCCCTGTTCTGCCTGCCAATCACAATAAGCCTCTCATTTGCCACTCCCAAGAACCCTGTGAGACAGTAGGACTCACCCTCCCCCATTTCACGAACAGTGAGGAAGGCCAGGACAAGTGAAAGTCACAAAACTTGTTTCTGTGGACCCTGGCCTGCCCAGGGGCGGCCCCACTTTCTATGCACACAAAGGCTTCCAGAGGCCAGTGGAGCTAGCCCCTACCTAGACCTCTCTTCCCATCCACCTGGTGCCATCGTAAGGGCCGGTCTCCTCCACCCCAAGACCCAGGAGTATTTCTTCTCATTTGAAGCAGTCCCCATCCCTCCTACCACCCCCAGGGTTTTCGGGCGCTGTAGCCCGTCTTCCTCAGCCTCTTTGCTTGCCATACCCCCTACCTCCAGCCTCTTCATCTCTCTGACCGGAGGAGCTCTGACCCCCATTTTTAGCCACCACCTAAGCTGGGCCTCAAGCTGGGATTTGCCAGGTTATTTTTGTAGGATTTGCTGCCACCACTTGGTTATACTTGGTATGACAATTCCACAAGCTACCAAGTTTTCCAGGGCAACTTGTCCTTCCCCCAATTTTCCTGAAGCCTTGACCTGCCTCCCCACCTTCATCCTGGTTTTAAAAGACATCCAAAGCCTTGGCCATTGAACTTCTTAGTATTTCTCAGTGAATACTGGAGAAGCTTTTACGGCCTGGCTTTAATCTCTCCTGCTCAATTCATATGTCCCCTATAGGAAAAATAGTATCAACACATTACATTAGCATAAGCTTTTGACTATTTCAAGTGCTTTCACATCTACATGCCATTCAAAAAACATTTCTTGAAATGCTATCAGCTGGGTGCCAGGGATAACAAGCTGAATAAAATACAATCACATTTAATCTCACAACAACCCTGTAGGTAGGCTGGCATTTTGAACCTCATTTAATGAATGAGGAAATTATAATTACGACACAAAAAGGTTAAGGAATCAACCCAAGGTGTCACAAAATTGGACCAGTACCCAACTCTCATAACTTCCAGCTCTGTGCTTGTTCCACTGACCAGCCCAGATTGCTGGAAATATCATTGACAGCATGTGGTGAAAGGGATTGGAGTTTTTTCTGGAATTTCTTGTGCTTTCTCCAGCCCCAAATGACACCTCATTTTTCCCCTGGCTATGGCTCAGCACCCCCTACTCCCATATAACCTTCTCTCCCCTCCCCCTCTTCAGCCTACCTGCTGAGCTGCCACTTTCCCCGACATCCAACTTATGGAGATGTGACTGTCACCAGCCTCCACCCAGGAGGCAGCGCCCGCTTCCGCTGTGCTACTGGCTATCAGTTGAAGGGAGCCAGGCTCCTTACCTGTCTCAATGCCACCCAGCCCTTCTGGGATTCCCTGGAGCCTGTCTGTATCGGTGAGTGACCCAGGGGAGAGGACTCAGTGCTGAGCTCTCTGGTGTTATCTGGCACCTTTGCTGAACCTTGCCTTCCATTAGGAAACAGAAAATGGTCACACGCTTCAGTGGCATTCATCCAACCTGCACTTATTGAGCACCTACTATATGGAGGCACCCCCAGGTATATGGAGCTGAATTATATAGGGACTCTGCCCTCAAAGAGCTCACAATTCTAGGAAAGGGGAGAAGAAAGCACATAGGATAACTACCAGAGCAGGAAGTAAAAAGTACCATACAGGAGAAAACAGTGCCCTGGAGGAGAGGAAGCAATCACTTAATTGGGTATCTAGGAGGCTTCCTAGAGAAGGTGGCACTGAAGGTCTGATGTTTTAGTGAAGGAATAGGCAGTGGCACAGTGGCAGGCGGGTGAAGGGGGTGTTTGGGGATACTGCAGACAGCCAGGTTTGGCTGAAGCCTGAGATTTGTGACAGGGGCAGTGGGAGGGCCCTAAATGTCAAGCCAAGACACTAGCGATCCAGGTGGTTGGTGGCTGGTCTGAGGAAGCAGATTCTGGAGTCTGGGAGGCCAGCCAGGCAAGAGGGTCTGAACTTAGTGATCTTAGCAATGGAGAGGAAGGGAAACATTCCAGGAACACTCAAGAGGGAAAGGGCAAGAGCGAAAGGAGACTCCCAGATTCTGGCCCTGGTGATCAGAAGGTCTAGGGGTGCTGCCCATGGACCAGGGGCTTGTTGGAAGAAGAAAGATAGAGCATTTGGTTTGGGGTAGAAGAGGCAGTTTGGGCTTCTGAATCTTATTTCATTCTATACATCCTTCTTGGGTGCCAGGTACAACCAGAGATGAGTAAGACAGACATGGGCTCTGCCCTCCAGGAGCTCTCCATCTAGTGAGAAGACTGGCAAGAAGCCGAGAGAGTACAGTTCAGTGCAGAGAATACTGTGACAGGGTGCTATGGGAATCCAATGGAGGGAGAGCCGATCCAAAAGGCCAAAATGAGAGAGGGGGCAAGGAGGCTTCCTGAATAGATGGCAGGAAGGACTATGGGAATGTTAGCTAGAGGAAGTAGGCTGGATCCTGGAACAGCTTATGCATAGGTGTAGAGGCATGAAAGACAGAGTGAAGGAAGTGAGGTATGCCTGCAGAGATGTGGCTGAAGCTGAGAAAAGAGCCAGATTCATAAGGGCCTTGAAAGCCATTTTCAGCTTGGACTCTGTCCTGAGGATAATAGAGAGCCCCTGAGGAATTTTAAGGAAAGTATGAGGCATGATCAGATTTGAAGGGCAGTTCCATCCTGAAGCTAAGCAGACAGGAGAGCCTGCCTTCTCTGCAGAGAAGCTCATCCCCACCCCAGAAACTTTATTAGGTTAAAACAGTCCGCTGCCTTGAACATCTGGGGGCAGTGGTACTGTGAATCCATCATGGCAGCCTGGCACCTGAAAGCCAGGAGGGTCCTGAGCTTTGTATCCAGGAGGAAAGTGCTGCCTGGAACTGGCCATGCTCCTCCTGCCTGAGGCCCCTTCTCTGGACACCTAACTGCAGGAGCATGGGCCAAGTAACCCAACAGTCCTCATCAGTTGGGTGGGCGAACTGCTCAGCCTCTCCTTGGAAAGACAGGACAGGCCCAGGCCAGAGGGGTCAGAGCTGGAAAGTCCCTAAGGGGTAAGTCCAAGAACAACAGTGGTAGTGACGCATAGAGAGCCATTTCAGAAAGTGCCCATGCCCTGGCTCAACAGTGTCTGCTAAGGGCACAGATTTGGGGGTGGATGGCATGCACACCAAGTGTCTGTCATCCCTGATCTAGTCCTGCCCACTTTTTTACATTCATTCACTCATCTTACTCACCAAACAGCCACTCTGTGCCAGAACTGAAAAAACTAGTCCCTGCCCTGGGGGGTCCTAGTTAAAGGGCAGAGCAAACAAATTAGGAAAGTGGCATGAGGTGGTGGTAATAGATAAACCCAAAAAGGTTGGAGTCCGGAGTAAGAGGCTTTAATAAAGTCAACCTGTGGGAGAATCAGGGAAGGCCTCACAGAGGAGTCAGAAGAGAGAAATGACTTACCCAGGGCCACTCAGCCAGGCAGCAGTGGATCTACCTACAATCGAGACAGTTGTACACAAACAGTCCCAGAGGTGTGAAAGGTTACAAGGTAGGATTCTGGAGTCCAGACTGCCTGGAGCTGCAGGGCCACAGGGTATAAGATTCAGGATCCTGTGGGATGATGGGGACAAAGGCAGCAGGGAGGCAGAGGTCCCTGCTGCCCCATGCAGGGGGTACAGAGCTGGGGCGGGGAGAGAAGGCTTGTTAGGGCCCAGAGCAGTAAGGCTGCCTCACATGCCTGGGTTTCTGTCTCGCAGCTGCCTGTGGTGGGGTGATCCGCAACGCCACCACTGGCCGCATCGTCTCGCCGGGCTTCCCGGGCAACTACAGCAACAACCTCACCTGCCACTGGCTGCTGGAGGCTCCCGAGGGCCAGCGGCTTCACCTGCACTTTGAGAAGGTTTCCCTGGCAGAGGATGATGACAGGTGAGGGGCAGTCACAGTGAGATGGGAGGGACCGGCCCACTAATATCCTGCTGGAGGGGCGGTCCCTAAGCCCTGGGTCATGTCCCACCTGGGTCAGGGACCAGCCACCCAGCTGCCACTCTCCTGGCCCAGGCTCATCATCCGCAATGGGGACAACGTGGAGGCCCCACCCATGTACGATTCCTACGAGGTGGAGTACCTGCCCATCGAGGGCCTGCTCAGCTCTGGCCGACACTTCTTTGTGGAGCTCAGTACTGACAGCAGCGGGGCAGCTGCAGGCATGGCCCTGCGTTATGAGGGTGAGCCTGCTGAGCCTGCTTGGGGTAGGGTGCCTAGGAGGAGGGTCCTGGGCCTAGGATCTCTTCTCTTACACCCTCTCCTCTTCGCCCCCGCATTCCATCACCTCTTCCAACTTGGCCCCTGTCTACCTGGCACTTAGACCTCCTCTCCTTGCCCCTGCCCCTCCACCCTCTGGCCCAGGATTCCTGCTCCATCTTTGATTGAGACTCTGCCTATACCCACACTCTCTGGTCCAAGAGAAAAAGTTCTTCAGAATCTGAAGGCTCCAACCCTTAGAGAAGGAGAATTGCTGCAAAGAGACATTCTAGAGCCATTCATGCATATATGTTGTTTTACAACAACAACAACAACAAAACAAAACCTGTATTGAGTACCTTCAGTGTGCTAGGCATAAAACTTGGTGCTGGGAATACAACAGTGATCAAGATGGCCTCTGGAGCATAATGAGGATGGATGCCCTTGGCTGTCCCTGCCCCCTACTCCAAGCCCAGGAAATAAATTTGCTCATCAGTATTTGAAGAGCAAGGCCCTGGGGATGGGAGCAGGAGGATGCCTGCCCCTTTGTTTGCCCCAGTGGAGGGTGAGCTAGGCTGGGTTTTGTGGTTTACAGCCTTCCAGCAGGGCCACTGCTATGAGCCCTTCGTCAAATATGGCAACTTCAGCAGCAGTGCACGCTCCTATCCTGTGGGCACCACCGTGGAGTTCAGCTGTGACCCTGGCTACACCCTAGAGCAAGGCTCCATCATCATTGAATGCGTTGACCCCCATGATCCCCAGTGGAATGAGACAGAGCCGGCCTGCCGAGGTCAGTAGGTACCAGTGGATGGGCCTGCCGGGGGCAGGGAACAGGGTGGGCACCAGGGGGCCAACTGCAGAGCTTGGGGCTGCAGGGGCCCTGTGACATGTATAAGTCAAACTTCCCCTTGAGGAGGTGGGGGCTCCCAACAGTGGTTAGATACTCCTGCGGGCAGGTGACAGCCCCAGGACATGGCACTGGGGAGAACGCGGAGGGGACGCGCCTCCCGGGCCTCCCCTGCCTTCCAGCCGTGTGCAGTGGGGAGATCACGGACGCGGCCGGCGTGGTGCTCTCCCCCAACTGGCCGGAGCCCTACGGCCGTGGGCAGGACTGCATCTGGGGTGTGCATGTGGAGGAAGACAAGCGCATCATGCTGGACGTCCGAGTGTGAGTGGCCACGGGACCAGGCTAGCCCACTCCTGAGGCACGGGGGCCACAGGAGGCCTGGGGACAGTCTTGCCTAGCCCACCCTGGGTCCCCCAGGCCTGCCCTGCCCTGACAGTCCTCCTCCGCAGGCTGCGCATTGGCCCAGGGGATGTACTTACCTTCTATGATGGGGATGACCTGACGGCCCGGGTCCTGGGCCAGTACTCAGGGCCCCGTGGCCACTTCAAGCTCTTCACCTCTATGGCTGACGTCACCATCCAGTTCCAGTCCGATCCTGGGGCCTCAGTGCTGGGCTACCAACAGGGCTTTGTCATTCACTTCTTTGGTAAGCTTGCCCCTGCCCCACTCTGCCACCTGGGGGAGAAGGGAGGCCAGCATGCAGACCCCAAACCATTGAAAGTGAGAGAGACCAGAGAGTGCTCTAATCTGACAAGGGAACTCTGGAAAAGCCTCAGGTATCACCTGAAGAAAGCTGGCCTAGTTCTCCATCTTCCCTGAGGGCCCGATAAGAGAAAGGGAGTAATCTGTTACAGCAAGAGGGACTTGAGTTAGACAACAGAAAGAACTTCATAACAAAAATCAGGAACCAAAGAAGTGACATCCTATCCTACCTAGCACCATCTCTCTAGACTGAGGAACTTGCCCAGATGCTTTTGGAAGTAAGGCCAAAGCCTAGATGATAATCCTGGAGGCTAGGACACAGAGGGATGCCAGGGACAGGCAAGGAGCGGCCCTTGAGTATGGAGGAAGGAATCACTGAACCTGCCCAGGCCAGGATAGACTCAGGATAAACTGGCAGGAGTCTGAATGGCCTTGGGTGAGGTGGGCTGGCACACAGTTGCTTTGTCTCTGGCTGAGGGCCTGTATCTTGCTGCGCCTGTACCCCTAGAGGTGCCCCGCAATGACACGTGTCCAGAGCTGCCTGAGATCCCCAATGGCTGGAAGAACCCATCGCAGCCTGAGCTGGTGCACGGCACGGTGGTCACTTACCAGTGCTACCCTGGCTACCAGGTGGTGGGGTCCAGTGTCCTCATGTGCCAGTGGGACCTAACCTGGAGTGAGGACCTGCCCTCCTGCCAGAGGGGTGAGTGTACCTGTTCCCCACGCTCCCATGCCCAACACAACCTAAAAGCCTCTCTCCTGGATTCTGAATGAGACTCCAGCTGTTATTATTAGCTGGTATCTTCAAAGTTCTTTCATCTCTCATGGCCTCAGGGCAGTCTTCTGTAAAAATGGGGATAATACCTTTCCATGGGGTTATCAGCCAAGTATGCCAAGTACTGTTCCTGGAAATGCCTAATCATTGTGGACACTGGTGGGTGGGAATGGGGGACACATGAGGGGATACACCAGCAAAATGGTAGGGAAAGATAAGTAAGAGGTAGAGCCATATGGCATGAAGATGTTGGCAGGCCTGGAACATAGCCAGGTGGACTGACTTTTGCTGAGTTCTCCTGGAGCTACTTCCCTCCATCACCTGCCATGCCACAGTGACTTCCTGCCATGACCCTGGGGATGTGGAACACAGCCGACGCCTCATTTCCAGCAACAAGTTTCCTGTGGGGGCTACTGTACAATATATCTGCGACCAGGGTTTCGTGCTGACGGGCAGCGCCATCATCACCTGCCATGACCGCCAGGCCAGCAGCCCCAAGTGGAGTGACCGTGCCCCCAAATGTCTCTGTAAGTCTCAGAGGGATAGCAGGGGAAGCTGCTGGAAGGAGAGAGAAGATGCTGCCCCTGGAGGCTAGGAGCCTGGCACCCTCACTGAGCTCTGCCTGCTTTGCAGTGGAACAGCTTAAGCCATGCCATGGCCTGAGTGCCCCTGAGAATGGTGCCCGCAGTCCTGAGAAGCGGCTCCACCCAGCAGGGGCCACTGTCCACTTCTCCTGTGCCCCTGGCTATGTACTGAAGGGCCAGGCCAGCATCAAGTGTGTGCCCGGGCATCCCTCGCACTGGAGTGACTCCCCACCCATCTGTAGGGCTGGTGAGTGTGCTGCTACCCCACAACCCCTACCTGGCCCAAGGGGCTACTCTGGCAAAGATGCCCAATGTCAGAACCCCCTGCCCATGCCGTCTTCCTGTTATACTTGGTCTCTCCCCAGTTTCTGCCAGATCCTTCTGACCTGGCATCACCAGGACAAAGTCTGGGTGGGGCTCTCCTTGGACAAATCCTCCCCAAGATCAGTCCACCACCTACACTCTGCCTTAGTGGTTTGGCCCAGTGGGCTCACCCACTGCCCTTGGCCCTCCCCTCTTGTTCCAGCCTCTCTGGATGGGTTCTACAGCAGCCGCAGCCTGGACGGTGAGCCCCTACCCTTAGGGCCAGGAAGTGGTCTCCCTGCCAGTGGTTCTCATAGCTTCCAGGCTATGAGAATTCCCAGGTTCTCCAAGGAGGGTGGGTAGAAAAGGAGAGGTTTGAGCCTAGCAGGGCAAAGAGCTCCTTCTCTGCCAGGCCAGACTAGGTTCAGGATAACTGGCAGGAGCCTGAGGGCCCTGAGGTGAGGTGGGCTGGCACAGAGGGAGCTGGTGGCCAGATGCCCCTGGACAGGGGTGAGGGGATGTGGGCTCCAGGTGACAGAGACCTGTGCCTAAATCTCACCCTCTGTGCCTTCAGTTGCCAAGGCACCTGCTGCCTCCAGCACCCTGGATGCTGCCCACATTGCAGTGGCCATCTTCTTGCCGCTGGTAGTGATGGTGCTGTTGGTGGGAGGTGTGTACCTCTACTTCTCCAGGTGAGTCTTACTTCCCTTCCTGCCCTGCAGACCTGGGGGCTGCTGGATCCAGCTCTGCCCAGTACTCCTGATGCATAGGCTTCTCTTCCCCCATAGGCTTCAGGGGAAAAGCCCCCTGCAACTACCCCGGACACGTTCCCGCCCCTATGACCGCATCACCGTGGAGTCAGCATTTGACAATCCAACTTACGAGACTGGAGTAAGTACCCATGCCAGCCTTGGCACCCTATCCAGGACTCAGTTCTCTGCTCCCTCGGGCAGGTACCCTTGAGGTACTGCCAAGCTCTCTCACTCTCTTTTCCTTGGGAAGGTGGGTTATGGCCTGGCAACCCGTATACAAGTTTCCAACTCCCAGCAGTCTCTTTCCTTTGCAGGAGATGAGAGAATATGAAGTCTCCATCTAGGTGGGGGCAGCTTGGGAAAGCCGGCTCAGCCCTGTGTCACAGCCCGGCAGGACTCCTGACTTCCTGCTGCCCCTCCACCTCCTGTATATACCACCTGGGAAGAGACACCATCAATTCCCCAAAAAGCTGTGCCCTTCCCTGCGTGCAATGCCCACCAGGGCCTATAATCTGGGTTCAAGTCAGCAGGCATCTTCTATGGGCAGAACTCAGCTGGGGCACAGGCATCAAGAATCAGCATTCTCCTGACCCTCCCTCATGCCTGGACCTCTAGCCTGGCATCCACAGGCAGAGCAGGAATATCTCTCTCCACATGACCACCATCCAGCTCTGGCATGTAGGGCCCTGCGGCACAGTTAACTTGAGAGTGGTAAGAGTTGAGCCAGGCTGCTCCTCACAGGGCCATCACCAGTGGGCAAAATTTCTCTCTCAAGGGTGCCCTCTGGGCAGTCCTGGCATGACCACACCAGCCCCTCGGGAGAGACCTCTGGTTCTTCTCTGAGGTCCAGAGACCTCTGGAGATTCTGTCTCCTGTCTCTCCCCAGTGGAGGCTATAATTCTAAGAGATTCTAAATGGCTCAAGCTCATGTTGGGCTTCCCTGGGCACTCAGGTTCCACCCCAAGGCAGTACACCCCACTGCTCCCTGGGCAGCCCCAAACCCTGAGGAGAGGGGAGACTTTCCTCTGATGTCAATTGCTGTTACAAACACCCTCCCTACTCCAACCTCAGCCACTTGCCAGCCTCTCTTCCTGGCCACTGTGTTTTCGGATTAGGTGAGTGAGCAGGCTTATTACGGGAAACAGCAGAGGTCCAAAGACCCAGGAATTTGGGATGGAACAGGGGTTTAGAGAGCTCCAGGTAGAGGCCCAGGTGCTGGCTACAGGCCACTTTGTGCTTGTAATGTATGGGGTCTGGGCTCCAGCCAGAGAACAGTCTTTATTTCTGTTGTTTCCTTATTAAAATGGTGTTTTTGAAAAAATCAAGCAATGGCCAAGTAGATGGTACTTTCTTGGAGGGAAGGGAGGTGGGAGATAAATGGGACGTGGACTTCAGGACCAGGAGGCATGCTGGACCCATCAATCAATCATCCCCAGATTTTATCAAAAAGCAGTTACAGGGGAGCAGATGTGGCTCAAGCGATTGAGTGCCTGCTTCCCACATGGGAGGTCCCAGGTTCGCTCCCCAGTGCCTCCTAAAAAAAAAACAAAAGCAGACAACAAGCAGACAAACCAACCAACTCAGGGCAGCCAGTGTGGCTCAGTGGTTGAGTGCTGGCTTCCCACGTATGAGGTCCCAGGTTCAATCCCTAGCCCTGGTACCTCAAAAGAAAAAAATTTTTTAATTAAAAAAAAGCACTTACAGAGGAGAGGGTGTGGTTCAGTGGCTTGAGTGCCTGTTTCCCATGTACAAGGTCCTGGGTTCAATCCTAAGTATATCCTAAAAAAAAAAGCAGTTACAATGCAGGGGTTGCAAGGACCACTGTCCCAAAAGGTCAGTGCAAAATATGACAGGCAAAAATAAAATAGATAAATAAATAAAGACATACAATAATAAACAAACTAAACACAAACACCAATAATAAAGATGACAGGCGAAATGAGAGGCCCCTAGTGGCTGGCGCCCCAGAGGTGTGGCAGCCCAAGAACCTAACTGACCATCCACTACAATGCCTCATTTCCTCCTCTCTGCTGGTCCAAAACAACAGGCTGCACACCCCCAACCCCCTCTCAGTACCACTGTATTATTGACAAGGCTGAGGAAGCTTGATGCATCCCTCCTTTCTTTCTAGGCAAACAAGGCTTGGGAAATTGGAGTAGGAACCAGAGATTGAGCTCCTGGGCATAAGACCCTAGTCTGGCTTGGCCTCAGGGCACATTTAGACTATCAGAAGCCAGGAGAATGAAGGGACTTGCTCCCAAGTTAGGCAAAAGCCCTCCACGTGGACTCCAGAAAGCAGGACCTAAGCTGGATCTACTTAAGTTTGCCAGGTTTGGTCCCTCCCAGCCCACCTTCGAGGATGCCCAGGTTAGCCAAAAGAGGTTACTGCCGAAGGCATCTGTATCCCACCTGCTTGCTCTCTTCCATCCCCTTTCAACATCCAGGTCTAGAGCTCTCCAAGGTAGCACCAATTCTTGCCACCGCTGGACTGATACCATCCTCTCAGTTCCAAGAGGAAGACGTATGGAGTGATTAGCTCCCCTGACACTTATCAATAAAGCCTAGTCATATTTCCCTCATTAGCCCACCTGCTGTACCTATTCTCAGCTACAACTGATGGTGTTGATTAAAGTAAAGCCTTCATCTTTGGGTACAAGCCAATGGCTTACTTATCTGCCGCATAATGCCTTCAGGCTGACACAGCAGCACAGTGAGGCCCTTCCCTATGGTCCCCAGTGCCTCCTGAGATGGGGATATTTGTCCAGCCTTGGCCCGCAGCATACACATTCATGCTCAAGGAAGCCAATGAGAGAGGACACATGAGGTCCCCACTCTGAACTCCTGTGGCATGAAGTACAGCCCCAGAAGAGATGGGGCCTCCCCACTCCCATATAAGAAAACTGGCTCAGCCCTCCCCTCTCTCAGGGCTACATCTCTGACCCATAGACAATGAGGTCTCTGTGCCCTGGTAAAGGGCAAAGAGCAGTTGATCTACATGATATCGCACCACCACCATGACCTTATCACCCTTCCCAGGAACAAAAAAGATCATCAAAAAAGTCAGAAAAACTGAAACTGAAGACTCCACACACTGACATCCCCATCCTATCTAACTCACCCTCCCAAGTCCCAAAAGAAAGAACAGCAACAATCCTCAAAGGAAGTTAACATGACGCAGTGGACAGTATCCTTGCTTGGGAATCAAGAAATGTTTGGTTCCTAGGTCTGCCATAAAATCACTATGTAACTTAGGCAAATCACTACTGCCCTCTGGGTATCTGGAAATAAAGGGATTAAATCAGGTGGTCCCGAACCCTTTCCAGTTTTTAAGACTCCGAGGAATTTAAATGCGCCTCAACATCAAAGGTGGGAAAGGCACAGTTACCCGGCAACAATGCCAACTAAACGCCCGCTGTCAGGCACAATAACGCAGTTCCCTTTTCCACGACTTTATCCACAGTCAGAAATAACTGACCATCTCTGACCGTGACGCCAAGAGAGGCCAGCGCCCGGGAGCGGGAGCTTGAAGCCCAGCCCAACCTAAAATTCGAGGTGAGAACCTTGGACTACAAAACCCAGCATGCAGCACGGCAGCTCTCTTAAGGATCCCTTTCCGGCAGAGAAATCACTCTTCTCTGAGTCCATCTTACCGTACAGTGCATCGCACGCAGACGGAACTACGACCCCCACAATCCATCAGATTCATCGCGATCCTTGCACCCAGGGCGCAATGCACTCCCTTTCGTCCTTTGGCACGCTCCCCCCTCCCCTTCTTGCGCATTGCAACCTGGGAGTTGAAGTCCGTTGTAGGTAGGTAGCTAGGCATTGTCGTCGTTGGGCTTTTGGCGTCGTTTTGAGCAGATCTCAGAGACAGCGGTCAAGAGTGGGTGGTAACGGCCAGGCAGAGCTCTTCATGGTGCCATCACCACGCAAGGCAGAAATGCTTGGGCAAAAATTAACTGTCTAGAGCGGGAGGGAAGTGGGTACCGCAAGCCATTCAACCGGACACCAAAAGCGTCGTTTTCGTCGCAATGGCTTTTTTCCCTTCTTTACCAATATGGCAGCTTGGTCCAGCCACACCTAACACTGGAATCAAACAGTCCACTACAACGTCCCTAAGTGTACTGTCACCGATAGCCTACTATCTCAAGTCAACACCACACCTCACTCCTTCCTGTTACTGCCTAAGGACGCCAATGGCACGGTAGCCTATATCCCACTACCAAAATGGCGAAAGGAGACGCATTTTTGCGAGGACCGGGAGATAATAATACGCCTGCGCGGGAGGCGATTGTATTGCGGGGTGGGAGAGGAGTACCCCCAACACGCCTGCGCGGGAACAGAGTACTCTTGATCCATACACAAACACCAATGGGTGAAGAGTTTCCCCCAGTTTCCTGCGGCTGCGCTATGACCTTTATGAGTCCCCTCCAGGCGCCTGCGCGAGACCTCAGGTCCCGCCCTTTTACCTCAGTACGCTGGCGCAGGGCAGAGAGGCGGGGCTTCAGAGCGCCAGACGAATGCCAGCGCGGCTGCGCGCTGGGGGGTACCCCTTCACCGCGGCTGCGCGGGAGCCCGGCCGCCGGCTGTCACTGCGGTTGCGCGCGGCGAGCGGCGATCCCGGGGCGCCTGCGCGGGTGGCTTTGCGGGCGCTCGCGGTAAGTTTGCGCCAAGTGCGCGGCAGCCGGGACGCAGACGGCGGCAGCGGCGAGAGGCGGAGCCCGGGGACCACCCCCCATCACCCTCCCCCCAGTCACCTCACGTACTACAACCTCACCTAACCTCTCACCCCCCCTCCGATCCCCCCTACCCCGGGATGGCAGCGCCTGCCAGCCTTCCCGGCCGGACCAGCGGTCACCAGCGCCGGCTTTAGCCTGTGGGACTAGGCCCCGCCGAGGTCTGACCCCCGGAGCCGGGACCCACCGTGCAGCCAGCCGCCGGGCAGGGGCTGAGGGGCCGCTCCCCCCTCACGGCCCGTGGGGAGGACGCTGCCGTCCCGGGGACTGGGGGCCGGGGGGTGGGGGGGGAGCCAGGGAGAGGAAGCCCGGACCTGTGCTGGGAAAAAAGAAGGGGGGCCAGGGTCAGGAGCGTCCCCTCCCCCCGCTTCCCCCCTCCCTCTGGGGTTGGGGGGGCCGGAGCAGAGAGCGCCCAGCTCGGGAGGTGGATGAATGTGGGAGAAAATGGAGACCAAGACGATCGTGTACGACTTGGACACGTCGGGGGGGCTGATGGAGGTAAGAGTGGCCCTTCTCATCCCCTTCCCCCAGCGCCGGGAGGGAACCACCGCCCTCCGCCCCACAAAGCCGGTCCTGAGCTCACAGCGCCAGAGGGCCGGGGGAGGGGTATCCTTCCTCACCCAGCTTTCCCCTCCCATCTTTGCAATTCGGGGGGCCGAGCTGAGCTCCCGAGGACGTTTGCTGCAGTTTCACCTACCCGCCGCCCTCGATTCGCTCTCCCGAGGCGCCAGCCCACTCCATATCCTTGCACCGGCGGGCCTCCCCACCCCCTTCTTGTCGGCCCCTTTGTGCTTCCCCCAGCACGTCCGGGTACCAAGCTTCGGGCCTCTCCCGAGTCGGGCTTTGGAGTCCCCCACTGTCCATACAAGGAAGTGGTGAGAAGGGAACCGCGCACCCTCTCCCCATCCCCCTACCCCGATCCTCCCCATTTGGAAGAAGCTGTTCTCGTTGTTGTGCTGCGGGAACGCGGTTAGGGTGGGCTCTCCCCAGTTCCAGGGCTGAAAGGCTCAGGGAACAGCCTGGATGGGAGGAAGAAGGACAAAAGGGGGGAGAGGGGTGAGTTACGGAGAAGCTGCGCCGGGGGGGCGACGGACCGTCCGGGAGCTCCAAGTGTGCACACATGCCGTTTGTATGTGTGTGCAGCAAATCCAAGCTCTGCTGGCTCCCCCTAAGACCGACGAGACGGAAAAGCGGAGTCGCAAGCCTGAGAAGGAGCCGCGGAGAAGCGGCAGGGCTACCAACCACGACAGCTGCGATAGCTGCAAGGAAGGCGGGGATCTCCTGTGCTGCGACCACTGCCCGGCCGCCTTCCACCTCCAATGTTGGTAAGGTCTGGGGACCCCTCTGGAGGCCCTTGGCGGACCCTCCTTGGCACATTCCTTCACCCGGCCTGCCCCTGCCTGCCGAAATAACGGGTGCTTGCAGCCGCTAGTTGACTTTCTGCCACCGCTGGGGCGAGCGCCTCCCCGCCCCCAGGTGTCTCTCCGGATCTGTCCGTTTCGGGGGGGTGGAGCAGTGGTGGGTCCGGACCCAGAGCTTTGGGTTGGGAGGAGTGCGAAAAGCCCCATCCGGGATTGGAAGTCACTGGGGAACCGGGACAGAGCCGGCCCGGTTTGGCCGGTGGTGGCTGGAGAGGAAGGGGAGGAGCTCCGAGCCCTGTGCCGCTGGCCTGCCCGCGCGCCCGCCGCCCTTGGGGCTCCTGCCAGGCTCCGCTTTCCTCGGGCTGGGTGCGCGGAGCTCTCGGGCCGCGGAGCTTCCCTGATCCAGACGCGGGCGACTTGGCGCTTGTGGCTGTAGAGGAAATCATGGAGGGTGTCTCTCGAGTCCGCCTCTCCTCTGCCTCTCTGTTTACAATATGGCGACCTGCCTTTAAATTATATTTTTATTCTCAGCGCCATTTTGGCTACATATATGATTTGCAGGCGTCTCCCGGGAAACGGTGGGGGTAACTCCGGAGCCCTTTCTGCAGAGCTCTCGGGGCCGAGGCTGGGATCTCCACGCCTTGGTCTCTTTTCTCTGCCTCCGCCTGCCACTATTGCCTCTCGGAGCTGCCTCCCTCCCTGCGCTGCCTCTCTCCCTGCGCTGCCTCTTAGGAAATCGGGTCGGGTTAGACAATTAAAATTGCCCTTGGGCGGCGATTTCATTTCTCCACTCTGGATCCGGGAGCCCTTCCCCGCAAAATTCTTTGCTGCTGGGGCAGGATTGTATGTGGCGGCTCCAGGAAGGCATTTTTAAGGAGTGGAGAACTAGAAAGCCGTGGGCTTTTTTTTTTTTTTTTTTTTTTTTTAATAACTGAACGAGAGAGGAGGGGAGAGACCGGAGAGGGAGGGACCTGGGTTGATCGCTAGCTGCTTAGTCTGCTCAGCAGCTTAGCCTAGAACAATCCGGCAAAGAAGAGTTTAAACTTCAGCTTCTGCCGGGAGAAATCACTTCTGCGCTCCACAAAAATCCTACATCTGCGCTGGGAGCCCAGATTGCGTCTACCTCGGCTGTGTATTTTTTTGTTGTTCAGCAACAGTTGACTGAGGCAGGAGTTTCTGAGAGGAGAGTGGCTGGAGAGAGAGCGGGAAGGAGAATGGGGTGTTGTGTTTGTTCCCACCCTTTTTTTGGTGTTGCCTTTTTTAGCCCCCTGTTTAAAAAAATTTAAAGCTAGGTTTCCTTTAAGCTCGCCCCGCAGTTCCGTTCACATTCTGTCTCTTGGTTTGTGAAATTGTACCTACTGTATGTTTGTACTAATTGCAGGTTTTGAACACTTAATGGACAGATGACTGATACTGGGCAAATTAAACCTGTGGTCAGAAGTTACGCAGAAAGCAGCCCGTTACCATTCCCAAGATACCTTTGCTCAGGAGAGTGCCTATCTTGGCTTGTAACGTTGCAGGGAGTGATAATCCTAAAGGAAGCTTTGCTGCTGGCTTTAAAATTTTTATTGTGAAGTGACTAATACCATCAAGAAGGGTCTATGACTTTTAGCCTTTACTTTCTATAAGGTGTAATCTACCTGGAGAAAATATTTGTGGTAAGTTTCCTGTGCTGTTCTTGAATGCAGGGAAGATTCGTGCCTGGATACATTGTGTTGCTTACCACTTATTCCCAGTTCCTTACATTTTTTTTGTATGCTTTTTTGATACTTACAAACTGAGTTGTAGACTTGATTTAAAGCGTGGGTTAATGTTTTACTAGAGAATTTGAAGTTGGTGTTAAACAAGAATGGTAACTCCGGTGTTTAGTCTGAGAATGTGATAAGCCCTGTATTATCTTTTGTCTCATTTGTTTAATAAAGCTGAAATTGTTTCTTAGAAACCTTAGTCATGGAAAAAGTGTACTGTTGGTTTTGCCTGAGATTTGGCTTTTATACACTAAACCCTGACATCTGAATCTTTAATTAATGCTAACATCTGAATCTTTTAATTAGTTGTGTCTAAGTTTTGTCAAGTTGTAACAATTAACAGTTTCCACTATAGCTGCTGGTGCAATTCAGACTTGCACAGACTGTACATTTCATTGAATACCATTTTTTTTTTTTTTTTTAGAAAATGAATGGGAACTGGTAGTCAGAAATTTGAGAATTCTATTAAATGAGGTAGGACTTATTGCCCATCTCTAATTTGTCTTTGAAGATGGCAGAACTGAATGTAGCATAGTAATGATAATTTCCCTTATTTCCCTAGATTATACAAGAGTGAAGTTGGAGTTTTATAAATGCTGTAGGTCATAGTTGCAGTGCTGCTGTGGGTTTCTATTCAAAGTTCCATTGAGACAAGGCCTTTTTCAGTCTCTAGTGAGCCTTGCCAGCCTACCTTCCAGTGAACAGGATCTAGTAAAATGTTAGAGAAGTGATTGTAGGCACTTTGCCTCCTGGGCTTAGTGACATAGCCATAAACCATATGGAATTTTTCTAAGATAAATTACTAGAGGAGATGACTGGTCAGGTAAGCTGTTTTAAGTGAACTGTCTTTTCTCAGGCTAATTATCTGTATGAGTATCAGTGATCTCTTCCCAATTAGACTGGACCATTATTTCTGAGTTTTCTGTAGTGATCCTCTGGGTAAGGGACTGAATTGTCCTATGTTTGGTACTGTGACCTTACTGAAGAACTAAACCTGAGAGCTGATGTTTTCAAATTTAAATGATAGTTTAATTATTTTATCCAAGATTAACTGGCTTATAAATTATTCAGAGTGGTAGTAGAGATTACTAAACCTGCCCCTGGAGAATTTGGAAAGAGATAAGTTTTTGAGTGTTCTCTGATTTTTGGTTTTTTGAGTGTTCTCCGGTGAACGGTGAACGTGACCTCCATCATAATTGTCATTTCATAAGTTGAGCTTTCTGAAAAGAATGGTCTCCAAGGACTTGGTCCCTAAAATGAAGTAAAAAATTAGAATAACTGGTGGATGTTTAGTTGCTGTTGACTTATGTTTCTTTTCGAAATACAGGATTGTTCTCATTGATAAAGTAAATACCACAGGGTATTAGAAGTGAAGCTGACTGGAAACTGATGGTTTCCTCTGGTTGCTTTCTCATGGTGTTTTGCTCCAAGTAGACCGAGGGTCCAAAATGGTCTGATTGAGAAATGCATCTACCTCAGCAGACCTCAGCATGGTTGCTTCCCGTCAGACAGATTTCTGTAGCATTTGCCTCCGCATGTTATATTTGGAATTGTTGGCCGGCTTTCCTCTTTCTGGTGTTGGCAGCAAGATCCAAAATGAGGTTTTCGAAGAATGAGAGTAAAAAAGCCTGTGTGCATAGGCAGAACTAAGCTCTGCTTGGAGTTTTGCATATTTAATTTTCAGTGAGTCATAACAAGAAAGGTTTCACACATAGAGTAGAAAACTGCCTTGCAGAAAATCTTTGCTGCTATGAACTTTTGAGGATGTAATTTTTCTGATTTTGTTGTTTAGAGCTGTTTGGTACCATTAGAATAATACCAGGCAGATGATGGATTAAAATATTATTTATTTTAACATTATCTTGTGAATCTTGTTTCTGACCCTGACACTGAAGAACTGGAGGTTAACAACATCTGGACTCCCTCCATTCACCCTACCCCCTGAATAGTAAAATGATTAAAAAATAAACAAATTTAATTGGGTTTGTGATTTTTATGCTTATTTTATTTGCCCAATTATTTTTGCATTTGCTGTGTCATATTAGTGTTAAAAAATGATACCCAAACATGGAGGGTCCAATAACATTCAACTGTAACTCAAGTTCAGATGTCTGCTTCTTAAACTTGATGTGAGGATCGGGTCTAATTCTTGGGAGATGAGTGCTTTAAGTACAAAGATATAGGATAATAGCTGTTTAAAAATAGAAGAATTACATTTGGTATGAATTGTTTACTCACAAAATATTTGTGATCCACATGGCTTGAGTTGAGAAAGGAAGCATCAGAAATATTAAAAGTAGAAGAGGAGGTAATACTCCTGAAAGATGACGGTTATGTAACTTAAGGCAAGTACGTCAGTACATCGTGATACTGTGGTGAAAAGTTTTTTATCTTGGGCCTGTCAAAAAAAAAAAACAACAATTACCATACTCAGTGAAGCATAGGATACAGTTTTAACCTCTCAATCTCCTACTGTTCCTTAAGGCTCTCAAAATACTTTAGAAATGAGGTCCACTAATATATTAGGCCAATGTTTTACAAACATAAATATGTTAAAGACATATTTAGGTACTGCTTTCATTTGAATTTGGAGATGGAAGTTCATGTTGGATTTCTTTTTTTTTTTTTGAAATGCAATAATATTTTTTATTTTATTTTATTTTATTTTAATTTATTTTTTTAATATTTATTTATTATTATTTTTTTAAATTACATTAAAAAAAATATATGAGGTCCCATTCAACCCCACCGCCCCCGCCCCCCACTCCCCCCACAGCAACACTCTCTCCCATCATCGTGATACATCCATTGCACCTGGTAAGTTCATCTCTGAGAATCACTGCACCCCATAGTCAATGGTCCACATCATAGCCCAGACTCTCTCACGTTCCATCCAGTGGGCCCTGGGGGGATCTACAGTGTCATGTTGGATTTCTTTTAAATTCCTGGTCAGGTATGTCTCCAAGAGAATTTGTGTTTTTTTGAACCACATCAGCAAAATGTCTAATAAATTGTCTAATTTGAACTGAAAAGGGATTCAGGTAGTCACTATTGTGTGTTGAATGGAGCACACTGATTTTTATTAACCCCCCTGGGTGAAAGTACAACTGATGTATAAAATTATTCAAAGAGGTGTAATGTTACCACCTCCCTTTTTTTTGATAACAGCTTTATTGAACTGTAATTCTTAAATCATTCAATTCACATATTTAAAGTATATAATTCAGTGATTCTTAGTGTATTCACATAGTTGTACAACCATCACCATATCTATTTTATTTTATTTTATTCTATTTTATTTTTATTTATTTTTCCCCTCCCCCCCTCCAGTTGTCTGCTCTGTGTGTCCATTCGCTGTGTATTCTCCTATGTCCACTTGTATTCTTGTCCATGGCACCCGGAATCTGTGTCTCTTTTTGTTGCATCATCTTGCTGTGTCAGCTCTCTGTGTGTGCGGCACCATTCCTGGGCAGGCTGCACTTTTCTTTCGCGCTGGGCGGCTCTCCTCACGGGGCGCACTCCTTGCGCGTGGGGCTCACCTATACAGGGGACACCCCTGCGTGGCTCCGCACTCCTTGCACACATCAGCCCTGTGCATGGGCCAGCTGCACACGGGTCAGGGAGGCCTGGGGTTTGAACCATGGACCTCCCATGTGTAGATGGACACCCTGGGCCAAGTCCACTTCCCGAAACCCTGTATCTTTTAGTATTCGTCCCTATTCCTTTTCCCCTCCCCCCATTCCTCATAGCCCAAGGCAACCACTAATTTACTTTCTTTCTGTATAAATTTGTCTATTCCGGACACTTCATACAAATGGAATCATGTAATATATTGTTTTTTATGATTGGCCTTTTTCACTTAGCATAATGTTTTCCAAGTTTATTCATGTTCTAACATGAGTCAGTACTTCCTTTTTATGACTGAATAATATTCCATTGTATGGATATATGACATTTTGTTTATACATTCATCAGTTGATGGACCTTTGCTATTGTGAATAATGTTATGAACATTTGTGTGCAATTTTTTTGTGGCTATATATATATATATATATATATTTTTTTTTTTTCCTTTCCTCTTGGATGTGTACCTAGGAGTGGAATTCCTGGGTCATATAGTAATTCTGTGCTTAACATTTTGAGAAATTGTCAGACTGTTTTCCCAAGTGGTTATACCATTTTACGTTCCCACCAACAATGTATGTGAGGGTTCCAATTTTTCTACACATCCTTTAGAACACATGTTTTTGTCTTTTTTAATGTAGCCATCCTAGTGAGTATCATTGTGATTTGATTTGCATTTCCCTGATGGCTAGTGATTTTGAGCATTTTTTCATGGGCTAATTGGCCACTTATATATCTTTGGATAAATGTCTATTCAGATCCTTTGTCCATTTTTTAATTGGGTCATTGTTATTGTTTTTGTTATTATTATTAAATTGTAAGAGTTCTTCATATATTCTAAATACAAGTCCCTTATCAGATACTTGATTTGCAAGTATTTTTTTTCCTATTCTGTGGATTGACTTTTCACCTCCCATATCTTTGTTTTAATTTAAGCACAGTTTACTGTCTATGCCCGAATTATCAATGTAATGACAGTAGTAAATGGTTTCTGTGAGCTCTGCTTAGGATGGTCATCTCAGTGGACAGATCCTAACACTGTGATTTGGTATGTTAATATTTCAACTTTTCTGCATGGCCCTTCCTAGCAAAAAAGTCTAAGGCTGGAAGTTACCCCCGATGGATTATTTAAAAAAAAACAAAACTATCACCTGACATTAGGCAGGCTGCCCAACCAGGACCCCATTAGCCATAAAGGAAAACATGTGTGTGGCCATGTTTCATATTTGGAGGCTCTTGATTTAAGAAGGAAATTATTTTTAAAAGATTTATTTATTTATTTATTTCTCTCCCTTTCCCCCCCACCCCAGTTGTCTGTTCTCTGTGTCTATTTGCTGCGTCGTCTTCTTTGTTCGCTTCTTTTGTTTTCAGCGACACAGCAATCTATGTTCCTTTTTGTTGCGTCATTTTGTTGTGTCAGCTCTCCATGTGTGCGGCGCCATTCTTGGGCAAGCTGTACTTTCTTTTGCGCTGGGCGGCTCTCTTTACAGGGCGCACTCCTTGCGCGTGGGGCTCCCCTATGCGGGGGACACCCCTGAGTAGCAGGGCACTCCTTGCGCGCATCAGCGCTGTGCATGGGCAAGCTCCACACAGGTCAGGGAGGCCCGGGGTTTGGAACCATGGACCTCCCATGTGGTAGACGGACACCCTAACCACTGGGCCAAGTCCGCTGCCTGGAAAATTTTAATTGCCTCAGTTTGATTGGTAATAGCATGTTGTGGAACTAATTCCAGATCAGTTTGCGAGCTGGCTTTTGAACCCGGGTCAACAAAAATAGAAAGTTCTATGCCGTAGTGAACCCTCCTGTTTGTATGTGTCTTTATGTAGGCCCAAATAGCAGCAAATAGGGGGTCAGAGTATAGATAATGTTTGCCTGAAGATTAGATAGCTCACGATAAGAAAGTCTGCTTTGATGCTCCCATTTTTACCCTAGAAGTGCAGATTTCCTGCTACTTAATAGAAGTGGGGGTACCTTTCTTCCTGTAAGTAACAGACAATAGAGAATAGATGAAGCTGAATATTGTTTGCATTTTGGTTATGGGTAAAGAGTATTAAAATCCATCTCTGAACTTTCTTATCCCACCTCTGACACATACACAACAATTCCTTAGATGTATGGTTAAGCTGGCCACCCTGTTAGATGATTCTCATGGCACGTACTGTGTTAATACACCACAAGCACCTGGGAATGCTTCTTCTTTTAAGGTACCAGGGTTTTTAAGTCACCAGAGTGGGGGAGGGGGGAGGGGGGCAGGGGGGTGCAGAATTTGTTTTTCCACCTCTAGTGTATTCTTTGACTTAGAGGCCCCAGAGAGTACAACCTGGCCAGCTGCATTGCGTATCAATGAGTGACACTTATAAGAGCACCTCTGCATAATACTAGCCTCCTGAGAGACATAACAGAGGAGTATATCTGTCCCCCTGCCAGTTTCCTGAAAGAGGAGGACATTGTATTCAATGCAAGTCCTAGACCAAATTTCAGAAAGGAACTTTGGTATTCATAATTGTCACCATGCCCAGGATGCATGCACAGGTCACTAGCTGATTGCTTTTCCCATGACTTCAGAGCAGTTAAGAAGAATGAGAAAGTGACTCCTTTTTTCTTCCTACCATTTCTACATGTCAAAATCCTCATCCTTTAATCCTAAAGTTATTTATTTATTTTTTAATTTATCTCCCCTACATCTTGCAGACCAATGAAATTTTCTAAGAAATGAAAAACTTGACTGGCTCATCCAAAGCTGCTCTTTCTTCTCCTTTGCCCTTGTTGTACTAGATGCTCACTAAACTATATGAAAGCCAGAGCCTGACCTATTTTCTCTGCTCGCTGCTGTATAATACCTACTGGTATAACAAATGAGAGATGCACAAAGATAAAACTGGGGAAGCGAATGTGGCTTGAGTGATTGAGCTCCCATCTACCACATGGGAGGTCCAGGTTCGGTTCCCAAAGCCTCCTAAAGAAGACAAGCTGATGCAACAGGCTGGTGCAGCAAGATGACACAAGAGACACATGGGGGGAAAACATAATGAGAGGCACAACAAAGCAGGGAGCAGAGGTGGCTCAAGCAATTAGATGTCTCTCTCCCCGTGGGAGGTCCCAGGTTCGGTTCCTGGTGCCTCCTAAAAAAACCATACAACAGACACAGCAAAGGCAACAGCAAGCAGGTGGAAAGAATTAAAGTAAATCTTAAAAAGAAAAAACAAAACTGGTTGGGCGACAGAAATGATATCTAGGTTGTTCCAAGTAGATGGTACCTTTTGTTAACACAAATATGTTATGACCATTCCTTTCCCCCTAATTATGCTTGCTTTCCTATATGTCAGTAGCTATGTGACATAATTTTTGTTTTCTGACAAATTGTACAGACTATCTCCTGGGAAATGTTTCCCAGGCTTGAAAAGGACAAAAGGTTTATAGAATAACAACAGCAGGGTGGGGAGAAACTCCATACCTGAACCTACCTTCAGTCTTGTCCACTGATTTGGACCCTGCATGAGGCTCTTTTTGGAATAAGCTTGAATGATCAAGAGAGATCTCAGTGGAGTTTGAATTTAACAATAACCCAAATATATTGCTTTACTGCCAGGCCAGGCAGGGGTGGGGGAACCTCTCAGAATTACTGGCAAGTTTGAGTTCCAAGTGGAGACCTATGTGTGGCAGCAAAAGCACACTGACAGGGGTTTACTCAGCTGTGATCCTCAGGGGAATGTTGAATATTATTTTTCTTGTATATCATTTGTGCAGAGAACAGACTCAGACCTAATGAAGCTAATGAAATGTGCAAAAAATTTAGAGAGGGTAGGTTTAGGTAAGTCTCTGTATTAGAGAAAGGTAGAGCTATTCTTGCTCTTTCCACCAGTCCTGGGCTCCTGTGATGAAGTTTTTAACTCCCACATCCACTGAACCCAGCAGATTCCCTGGATCAGCAAGTTCTGCTGATTCTTGATTCTAATGAAGCTTTGAAAACATTAGAGGGAAACTCTACAGTGAACTTTCAATTGATTGTCATCAATTATTGGTCAGAATACATTTTAAAGAGTAGGCTTTATTTTATACCTTTCCAAATAACTACATTTCTAATTAGGTTTTTTGGTTTGTTTGTTTTCATTTTAGTTTTAAGGAGGTTCTGGGTACTGAACCTGGGACCTCGTATATGCAAAGCAGGCACTCAGCCACTGAGCTCCATCCTCTCCATTAAGTTCTTGAGTGTGTCTAAACCTATAACTTTTCATAGTCATATGCATAGGTTGGCTATATTTAACTTTCTTTGATCTTACTTGCCAATTTTTGAAAGAACATTTTGAAAGTAGGGAAAATTTTGTCACCAACTTTGGCCTTTTGATAAACTTACCATTTTTATTTTGCTTTATGTCCTCCTTTGTGTCTTCATGGTTTTGCCTGGCATAGGTGACACTTCAATATACTCATCGTAATTTAGCAAACTATCATACCAAAAGAAACTCCTAATTCCAGGATATCAGACATCTGTGACTACAGGCTCTGATACGTCAGTATTGAAATAAGATGTACTCTAAGAAAAGTGTCTGCAGTTCATTTAAGTTGTGGCAAGGCTTGTATGCTTGTTGCATTTCTTGGAGGGCTTTCCTCAAATTTAACCATTTGTGTGTACACATTTGAGCCTTTAGGGTGATCATACTTTGGCTAGGGACACCTGAGAGGAAAGTGGGCCCAAGGTAAAGTTGTGGCTCTTTATCTCTGAGAAATGTGTTTAGCTCCTAAATAGGTCGTTGGGGGTATAACTGGAAGGCTTTGGAAGCCCAAGTCAGCACTTAGCTGTGGCATTAAACCACGACAGCATGATTTGACAGTGTGCCCAGGAGATTACTTGTCATGTAGGGCAGGGAGCTTTGAAGTTTATGAGTAGAACTAGGGGAGGCTGTGGGGTAAAAGAAGGAATGAGGCTTTTACTGTTTGGACCCATATAATATTTCCTCTCCTTCCCTTTTTTATAAGACCCAATCATGGGAGCGTAAATGAAGTAGAAATCCATCCTTGGGGAAAAGCAGCAGGGTCTAAAGTAGAAAACTACTCGATTTAGTTGAGTTTCAAATAAAGATATTATAAGTGATTTTTGTCTCCTGAGCCTTTATAGAATTTTAGGTCCAATAGCTATAGCCAGGATTCCCTGAGCTGTGTCTGCAGAGTGTGGCCTGGCTATTTCCTTTTTCATAATAGAACACTAAATTTGGTCACAGAACAGTACCCAGGTTTCCATACCTCCAAGACACTTCTGGAATGCAGAGTTGCGATTGTTGGTTGCGCCTTCCATTTGGAACATTCCCTAGTAGTGTTAGAAAGTGACTGTTGAGCCAGAATGTTGACTCTTCTCCTAAAGCCAGGTACGTTCCAGCAGCTATCCTGAGGTGAATGAATAAAACCCTTTTTTAAAAAAATGTTTGAAAAAAATTTTGCAGCTAATGGAAAACGTGGAGGAGTTTGCAAGGATAGCCAAATGCCCAGGCCAGTGATAATCAGGCCTTGTGGTAACCAGAGCTTGGCTTACAGAGAAGTTAGCAGAGGCAAACACCTGGTATAACTGTTAGTGCTCTACCCTCCCACCCTCCTTCTTTCCGTGCACCACCTTATAATGCCTTTCTCCAGGTGTCCTTTTCTGGGAGGGTGCCACAGCCAACTCTACATAGAAGGCAGTAAAACTTGAGGGCATAGTCAGCCAGTTTGAAAGGACTGTATGCCTGTAAAAGTGATGCAACTAGCTAAGTTTCTCAATGGGGCATTTGTAATGGCCTGGCATTTCATTGGCTTCCTTGTTAACACTGTCACTGAGGCTGTACATGAGAAAACCAGCAGTCCTTGTACTTTATGTACTTTGTAGCATTAGCTATATTTGAGTCAATAGCTAGGATGAAGTTCTATAAGGGATGGATGAAGGTTCAGGGACCTTCTTTGTTTTCATTTCTCCAACATCCTTCAATATGGCCACCTTCCCTGCCTTTGAAAGGTAGTGGTACTTGAAGGTAAAAGCTGATTCCCCCAGAAGTATCCAGAGGGATCTTACTGTTTCTGCTAATATTTGAGATTCATTAAATTTTATTCCCTCAAAACATATACCATTAAATTTGGATAATACAAGTTATAATTTAATTTTTTAAATTAAACTTTACCCAGCACCTCTTAGCTTTTCCAAGACATGAGCTGGTTTCCGTTGACAAAAGCCTTGTTTTCTGTGCTCATAGACCCCTTTATATATCAAGATGGCTGCTGGAAAGCTGAGGTATGAGTGTGGCACTCTTGGTGATAACCTTCACTCCCTGTTTTGACAAGTACCAACACATTTCCTTAGCTGCCCAAGGGCAGCAGGACCAGTCTCTGAGAGATGAGGCCTGTTTAAGCATGTATTGTCTTTTGCATTTGGCCTTACACAATTTTCCTAAATATAATCGCAGGATTTTATCTGGTAGTGGACCTCAGATGGATGGATGAGACCCATGAACTGTGAAATTAAAAATCACAACTGCTCAGTGCTATTGTTGACGTGCTGAACGCCTCTCCCCACCAAGAAAAGGGCGGCATACAGATGATGGTGGGGATCAGTGATATCTTTCTTAGTCTGATATTTATCTCACTGAAACTGAGCCGTATATTATAGCTAGGGAGTTCCTGATTCTGAAGAATGTTGGATTCTGGCATGAGGGGACCTACCAGTTCATGCGATTGACCCTTATATATTGTGCATAGAGGTAGTACACAGATAGGGTGTTTGCAGTGTTCTTGTTAACTATTGTATTAAGTAGACTATTTTGTCAGTCCGGGAAAAGAAAATGGTGTGTTCTTTCTTGAATATTTTTTCATCCACTTGCTTCATTTTGCCTTAAGACATACACCAAAGCTTTTAATTTGGTTGTGAGCTTTTCTTGTCTCTCAGACTGCCTTGGGCTCAAGTTTTAAAATGTCAGTGTCTCTTAGCTAGATGGACAGTTGCAAGACCTCACATTAAAAAAAAAAAAAAGAAGCCCAGAGCCCAATACCTGGTTTATCTGTATTTTGTAACACAAAAGAAAGGTCTCTGCAGTAAAAGGCAGCCTTTCTGCTTCCTTCTCCCCTCCTCCCTTTGTTCTCTTCTCCCCTCCCCCTTCTCCCTTCCAATTCCATATTGAAAAACTGCTTGCACTGGATAGATAATTAACACAGAGCTATGGAGCAACAGGTCCCACTTGTGGAGACTAAATTTGAAGTAAATGTTAATGCTGTGCAGGTTCACATTTATTAATAGGCAAGGGAGATGAGGGAGGTTAGACTCAGATCAACCACACTGATATATGACTTGAAATAGATCCTCTTAATTAGAGAGCCAAGAACCATGACAACTACCAACATCTTCCACCTGCAGTGGTGAGCTTGCAGCCTCATTAGTGAATGAAAGAGGCATTCTAAATTAAAACCGGACTCCGTCCTTTAACTGTGATTTGGGATCATCTGGCTCTGGGCTTTGAATCTTTGACATGGGAAAGTCTCTCAGTACAGGCATTACAGTTAACTGAGAGGTGTATGTTTGTGGTTTTCTCTTGGATGATCAGAAATAGACTTAATTCAGACACCCTCATCAGTAATAGAGATGGGCCATTTTGGATTTAAGGGAATCATGCTACAGAGGTTGGCTTTAAGAAGTTTTAGTTTTAAAAAGTTGTTGTCCTTAACCAGCTTCCTAACTGGATTGTGTACATATCCTAGTGCTAACATTTTATGGGCCCTCTCAGGTCTCACAGAGAGCCACACTGTGAACTCTGAGAAGCATATCCTTCAGTTATAAAATCTCCTATTAGGTAGTAGTTAAATAAATACTGAGTTGGAAAGTGGTGATCAGTCATTTTCTGGCCAGAAATTGCAGGCCAGGTCTTTTAAACAAAGGGTATATCCATGGAAGTGAAGATGGGAAGACATGCCACAAGCACTCCATCCTAACAGACCTCCGTCTCTTCTCTACCTGTGGAAAAAAGTGCCTGTCTAAGCCTTGTGGGTCATATTCTTTTGAAGCCAGAAAATAAAGTAGAGGTTCTTGGCCTGCATGCAGAAAGGCTACAAGTTTTCCAAGGCAAGCCAGCTCAGGTACAGAAGATGACTATTCCAAGGCTCACCTTTCTTCTCAGAACTTAAACAGCTCTCAGAAGAAATCTAACGGTTCAAACACTATTGTGCCCAAATGGGCTTAAGCATCCATTCCCAGGGAAAATGTCCCCACTCCCAGAGCCTTCTTTTTATCAGATGGCTTTTCAAAATACAGAAATATACCTGCTTCTGAAACTATAGCTTCCTCTTGATCTCCTCAAGATCATTAACTTCCTCATCTTTAAAGAATCACTGGCTCAATTAGCATTTGCTGAATACCTCTGAGTTGTGGAAAGAGAGTAAGGAAAGGGCCATTGTCACCTTCTGCTACCAAATGACCAAACTTCTGGGCTCCTCACTGATTCTGACATCATGAGCAATTGAGTACTATGATCTGTATGGCAAGGAAAAGTTTATAGTTGACTGCATGTGCTCACATTGTGAAGTGTCCTCACGTTGTCTCTAGCCTGTGATCCTTGAAAGGAAGGAACATGTTTGAAATCCTAGCACTTAGCACATTGCCTAACATAAAATAAGTGTCCAATAAATGTTTGAATGGATGAATGGCTTTGATCATCTGCCCCCAAGGCATCGTTTCTGGATTGGGGTAGATCATAACTTGTTTGCTTTGTGTCCATTCTCCAGTATGGTACTTAGTGAATTGCATAATAAGCAGTGGAGGGAAACGGATGGGCTCCCGTCTGCCGTATAGGAGGTCCAAGGTTCGATGCCCAGGGCCTTCTGGTGAGGGCAAGCTGGCCCACTCGATGAGCTGGCCCCGTGGAGTGCCAGCCCATGCAGGAATGTGGCCCTGCTCGGAGAGCAGTCCTGTGTGGGAATGCCGCCTCACATGGGAAAAAGCTGCCCCACACAGGAGTGCTGGCCAATGCAGAGAGCTGGCACAGCAAGATGACGCAACAAGAGACACAAAGGAGAGAAAATAAGACATAGCAAAACAGGGAAGCTGAGGTGGCGCAAGAGAGTAATTGCCTCTCTCCAACTCCAGAAGGTCCCAGGATCCGCTCCCATAGCTGCCTAATGAGAATACAAGCAGGCACAGAAGAACACACAGCTAATGGACACAGCAGACAATGGGGGAAAATAAATAAAAAATAAATCTTTAAAAACAAAACAAAACAGTGGAAACCCAATAAATATTGACTTATATGGAAGAAAATGCTTGGCCGTATGATTTAAGGATAGTACCCTGATGGATAGTCTGCTGTGTTCCCCAGAAATAAGAAAATTGTTAAAAGTTTTTAAGAAACAGCTTCATGGCTTGGGTTCAAGATCTGAGTCGAAAAACTTCTCTTTGGGTTCCAGTTCTGCTACTTATTGCCTCCATAACTTTAGATAAGTCAGTTTCCTTTCCTGTATGATGGAAATAAGAATTAATTTTCTGACTGTATGGTGGTGAAAATCAAATAAGAGCATCAGTTAAAACTTTGTGAATGGTAATACACTAGATGTAAGATGAGGTTATCACTCTGCCATTTCTAGGCTATACTGATTAGGAAGACTATCAATGTCTTTAAAGGCAACACTAGGTCATTTTATTGTGTTTTCATGGTTTTCACTACTCAGCAGCTGAAAGTCTGATAGAATAATTTCAGTGTTATCTGACTTTTAACTTTTAATGATTGCCTTTTGTAAAGGATGGCTTCCAGCACCCTGTCTTCATTGACATTGGGATTAGAGGGAGCTGGGCACAGACTTTTATTCTTGACAAGCATATCAGAGTTTAGAGTCTACATGTAATAATTGTTTCAAAGTTGCATGCTAAGCTTATGGGAACACCATTCTTATGGGGAAGGAGCTTTGAGATGGGCAGTTGAGGTGGGGAAGTCTTCAGAATATGAGTACATGAGTACCTTGAGGCTGTAGAATCTTCTCCATGGAATCCCTTCCCTGATAGCAATATTTCTGATAAGAAGCAAAACTAGTCCGTATGCAAAACAGCGTCTTCCAAAATTGGTTCCTGAGCTTACCTCAGTGGCAGTTTGTTTGTCTTGGAGCAGTTTCTTGAATCCTTTTCCCCTATAAATTTGAGTTGAAAAGCTGCCTTCTTAATAGCATGAAAAGAATTGCTTGGTGCAGAGAGGAAACATGATCGTGAGAACACTTTATGAAGGGTGATTTTTGTGTTCCGAGTATGCCTATGGTGATTATTTTCTGGAAACGTAGACTTCCCTTCCCTATTCATCCCATCTGTATTGCTGCCTTCTTTCAAAATGCATATCCCAGCTCCAAGTAAACCTATCAAAAGTTTGGTAAGTAAGTAAAGAAATGGTGTTAAATGTTCTGTATTCACCTTAAAGATAACACTGTCTTCAGCTAACAGCCCCCATCACACCCTTCAGGGCAGACCTAACAAGAGGAACTTGTGGCCATAATCTGAAACTCTGAGAAATGTACCATCTTTTTTTTTCCCCTCTCCATACTTTTTATTTTTTAAATACTTGCATACTTACAGGACAATTGCAAAAATAATACAAAACCCATACTGGGTATGTCTACCTACCACCCCATACTCAGATCCACCACTTTTAACATTTGCTATATCATTCTATCAGTCTGTCCATCTATCTATGAATCCATTTCTGAACACTTTGAGTATAGATTGTGTATACATCATGCTTCTTGAACACTTAATACTGCCACGTGAACAAAGGTACTCACTTATGTAACTGCCATATGTACAGTAATGAAGTTCAAGAAATTTTTGGCACTGATGTAAAGCTTACAGTCCATATACCATTTTTTTTCTTATGTCCCAATAATGTCCTTTTGGGCATTTTGTCTTCCATTATTAGGTCCAGACTAGGATTGTGTATTGCATTTAATTGTCATTGTCTTTTTAGTCTCTGTCTTTCAATTGTAGAAACATGTATATACAACATAAACTTTCCCACTCAGCCACTCTCAAACGTACAGTTCAGTGGGGTTAATTGCACAGTGTTGTACTACCCTCATACCATCCATTACCAGTACCTTTCCGTCACCCCAAACAGAAACCCTGCACCATTGTGTATTAACTCCCATTCCCTTTCCCTCCTGTCCCTGGTAACATGTGCTCTACTTTCTGGCTCTATGAGTTTGTATATTCTAGCTATTTCATATAAGTGGAATGATATATGATATGACTTATTTCACTCAACAGAATTCTTCAAGGCTCATCCATGTATCAAAACTTCATTCTTTCTACAGCTAATATTCCATTGTATAATTATACCACATTCATTTGCTTATAAACATTTGAGTTGCTTCCACCTTTTGGCTAATGTCAGTAATGCTGCTATGAACATTAGTTCCTGTCCAGGTTCTTTTGGGTATACATCTAGAAGTGAGATCATATGGTAGTTCTATGTGTAACTTTTTGAGGAACTGCCAGACTGTTTTCCACCATTTTACATTGCCACCAGTCGTGTACTATTTCTCTGCATACTTGCCAACACTTACTATTTTCAGTTTCTTTAAACTGATAATTTGTATATTTTCTTTGGAGAGATGTTTGTTTAAGTCTTTTGCCCATTTTCTCTTTGGGATGTTTGTCTTTTTGTTGCTATGGGACTTCTATATACTGGATATTAAACCCTTCTCGGATACATGGTTCCCAAATATTTTCTCCCATTTTATGAGCTTTATTTTCACGTTCTTGATAATGTCCTTTGGTGCACAAAAATTTTTAATTTTGTGTAATCCAATTTTTTCCTTCGTTGCTCTTGCTTTTGGTATAAAGTTTAAGAATCCATGGCCTAGTCTAAGGTCCTAAAGATATTTCCCTATGTTTTTCTTCTAAACCACTCTTATATTTAGGTCATTGATCCATTTTGAGTTAATTTTTGTATGTGATGTGAGGTAGGGATCCAATTTCATTCTGTTGCATGTGGATATTCTGTTTTCCCAACACCATTTGCTGGAGAGAGACTATTCTTTCAACATTGATTGGACCTGGCACCTTGTCAAAAATCAATTGTGCTGTGGGCAGTGTGGGGAGCAGGGCATATGGGAATCCCCCCCCCCCTTTTTTTTAAATTTTTTTTTTAAGATTATTTTATTTATTTCTCTCCCCTTCGCCACCATTGTCTGCTTTCTGTGTCCATTTGCTGTGTCTTCTTCTGTGTCTGCTTGCATTCTTGTCAGGTGGCACCAGGAATCTGTGTCTCTTTTTGTTGCGTCATCTTGCTGTGTCGGCTCTCCGTGTGGGCGGCAGCACTGCATGTGGGCCAGCTCGCCACACTGGCCAGGAACCCTGGGTATCAAACCCTGGACTTTCCATATGGTAGGCAGATACTCTTATCAGTTGAGTCACATCTGCTTCCCATCCTATTTTTTTATGTAACATTTATGTAATCTAAATATCATTTTTTAAATTAAAGATTAATTTTAAAAAATCAGTAGATCAAGAAAAAAATTTTTTAAATCAATTGACCATAGATATGTGGGTGAAATGTTCATTCTTAAATATGTTATGTCTAAAAGTAAGTTCTTTAGAATCCAACAAGGAGCTACTTTTGAGAGTCTCTTAATACGTTTTAAGTATTTAGGGGATTATGTATAAGGTGATTCAGATACTAGTACAGTGTGGCACAGAAATGCTACAGGGAACTAAGAACGGTCAGAAGGTGTCCTGGATATAGTAGCTGGTTTGAGTCTGAAGAAGGAAAGACACAGATATGGCTCAAGTGACTAAGTGCCTGCCTACTATATGGGAGATCCTGGGTTCGGTTCCCAGTGCCTCCTAAAGAAAAAGAGCAAGACAGCGAGCTGACGCAACAAGATGGTGCAACAAGAGACACAAGGAGAAAAACATGATGAAACAAAGCAGGGAGCAGAGGTGGCTCACACGATTAGGCACCTCCCTCCCACATAGGAGGTCCCCAGTTCAGTTCCTGGTGCCTCCTAAAAGGAAGACGAGAACACAACTAATGGACAGCAAACATCAAGAGGGTGGGGAGAAATAATAAATCTTAAAAAAAAAATAATGAGTTTGTCAGGTGAAGGAATTGGGGAAAGCCCAGCCCATCTGGTTATCAGTAGAAGCTCTGAAATGAGCAAAGAGGGGAGAAATAGCATGAGCCATGTGGTGTCAGGAGCTTGGCAGAACAGAGTTAGGATTCTGGCCATAGGTATCTTATCTGCATTCCTGAGGAGCTGGAACTTTATCCTGGAAGGGATGGAAGAGCACTGAAGGCCTTTTTAATTAGGAGAGTGATATCATCAGAATTGTGTTTTACCTAAAGCATTCTGCCAGCAAGGTTGGGAATAGATTGAGGGGAAACATGAATGGTGGTCGGGAGGCCATTCATATCTTGGTAAAAGATCTAAGCCCATTCCCATTTCCTGCTTTACATGTCTGGTATAGGGTATCTTGGTACAAAGCCAGACAGCAGATAAAAAGAAATGATGAAAAACAGAATCAGAAGTGATAGACTTCAGGGTTAATTTTAATATGACAGCTACTGAAGCATAGCAGAGTCTGTAAGCCTTTGCATATTACCTGCATTCATTTCATTAATTTGGCCTGTTGCATAAATACACTGGAGAATACTAGGGAAGACTTTATAGGTAACGTTCATATGCAGTCCTCCAGGGCTGGAGACCTTCCCCAGCAGGCCAGTGTGCCTCCAGTTTCTTGCTTCCTGGTAAGCATCCTCCTAGGATTTCACCAAGGAAACAGGGAGAAAGGGAAGCAGTGAGCTGTGAGGGCTTGGTGAACATCCTGACATGTATGCTCAGGGCACCGAGAAAGGAGGCACATCAGGAGCTAGGAAAATTTACCAAGCCAAGTGCTGTTTTAGGTAGAAACGGCAAAGCAGCAAAGCATCCATCCTTGGCACTTAATGGAGAGTTCTTTTTTTTTTTTTTTAAATTTCTCCTCCCTCTTCCCCCTATTGTCTGCTCTCTGTGTCCATTTGCTGTGCGTTCTTCTGTGTCTGTTATATTCTCATTAGGTGGTTCCAGGAACCCATCTTGGGGACTTCCGGAGTGTGAGAGAGGCAATCATTCTCTTGCATCACCTTAGCTTCCTATTTCCTTGTGCCTCATTGTCTCTTCTCTGTCTCTTTTTTGTTGCATCATCTTGCTGCATCAGCTCTCCATGTAGGCGGCACCACTCCTGGGCAGGCTGCACTCCTGGGCGGGGTGGCACTCCTATGCAGGGAGGCACCCCTGTGTGGAGCAGCACTCCTTGCATGCGGCAGCATTCCACATGGGCCAGCTCAGCACACAGGCCAGGAGGCCCTGGGTATCGAACCCTGAACCTCCTATGTGGTAGGCAGAAGCTCTATCCATTGAGCCACATCCGTTTCCCAAGAGTTCTTATGTATATACAGCCCTCAAGTATTTTTTGAGTATTTCTCACATTTTTGAGGAAAAATTTCCTTCTTGCCAATCCAGGCAGGTGACGCCCAGGAACCAAAGCTGGGAATTTCTTAAGCGTAGCCTTACATTGTATAGCCATGTTTTTCAGATTTTGCTCTTCAGCAGAATCCCCTTGAAGGTTTTGTTAAGCATGCATTGCTGAGCCCTGCTCCCAGAGATTCTGATTCAGTAGGTCTAGAGTAAGGTCTCAGAATTTGCATTTCTAGTACATTCCCAGATGATGCTGATGCTGTTGTTCTGAGGAACATGCTTTGAGAACCATTGCCGTATAGACATTATAAGTGTGACCCCCCCAAGGATTTAATAAAGTCTTATTGTGACTGTTTATGTCACCTGAATGGAAATCACTGATCTGGAGGATGATGGAGGAAGGCCCAGCCCTACACTGCTCTAATTTTGATTCACTCTTGACTTACTGAGTGACTACTGTGTGCACAACCTGTATATTATTGACATACAAAGAGATCCAACCCTTGTCCTGACCACTCTAATAAGAGAAATAAAAGAACTGTCCAAGAAGGCAAAGCACGAGAAGTGACAAAAGAGTACTAAAAACCATGCACTGAGAGTTCCAAGATGTATGAATAATCTGGGAAGACCGCACATAGGAGTTGGCTCCAGTTATCCGTTGCTTTATTTTTTTATTTATTTTTTTTTTTTAAAGATTTATTTATTTATTTAATTTCCCCCCCTCCCCTGGTTGTCTGTTCTTGGTGTCTATTTGCTGCGTCTTGTTTCTTTGTCCGCTTCTGTTGTCGTCAGCGGCACGGGAAGTGTGGGCGGCGCCATTCCTGGGCAGGCTGCTCTTTCTTTTCACGCTGGGCGGCTCTCCTCACGGGCGCACTCCTTGCGCGTGGGGCTCCCCCACGCGGGGGACACCCTTGCGTGGCACGGCACTCCTTGCGCGCATCAGCGCTGCGCATGGCCAGCTCCACACGGGTCAAGGAGGCCCGGGGTTTGAACCGCGGACCTCCCATATGGTAGACGGACGCCCTAACCACTGGGCCAAAGTCCGTTTCCCTATCCGTTGCTTTATAACAGGCTAAAGCCCCAAAACTCAGTGACTTAAAACAGAAACCAGTTATTGTCTTTCAAAATTCTGAGGATTGACTGGGCTCAGCTGGGTGGTTTTTCTGCTCCCTGGTTGTTGGCTGAGACTGCAGTAGTCATTTGGAGGCTTACTGAGCTGGACTTTCCAAGATGGCTCACTCACATGATAGTGGTTGGTGCTGGCTCTTGATTGGAGTGCCTCAGACCTCCTTCATGTCGCCTCTCAATGCAGGGCTCTGAGATGGAACATTCCAAACACATAAAAGGGACTCCACAGATCTCTTAAGGCCCAGTCTTGGGAGTTACAACTTTGTCACCTCTGCTACAATTACCTGACATACAGTAGCTTGTATGTCATTCTCTTGGTTCTAAACAAGTCACAGGGCAAGCCCAAATCAACGAGAGAGAAGGGACTATGGGATGAGTAGCAATAAATTTCAGCCATCTTTAATCTACCACAAGTTAGTTGAGACTGGCCTTAAACAATGAATAGGGTTTGGAAAGGCATAGCTCTCTGGGAGAAAGGCGTTCTAGAGGAAGAAATAGGTCGTCAGTTTGACTGGGGGAGGACTACCCGAAGGGGGACTGGAAAGATAGAATGGGGCCATGTTACAGAGGGCTTTGAACAGCGGTGGAAGGGCTTGGCCCTAACATTAACAGACTTTGAAAAAGTGTGGACCTATCCGTGATTTTATTAGCATGGTACAGAGTTGGGGAATGACGATAAAATCCAGGGCACCCAACTTCTTTATGCTTTTTCCTCTAGGGCCAGTGTTAATCGTCACGGCTCAGGATTCGTTTCTCTTTTTAAGTTGTGGGAAGAGGTGCTCTTTCCGACAACTCCTCGGGTTCTTTTCAGTGGCACCTAGTGAGCGTTGTGAAGGACGAGCGCACCCTAGCTGGGCTCTTCCTGCCGCCTCCAAGGACTCGCTACTTAAGTCTTGCTCTTCTTTTCCCTGCAGTAACCCTCCACTGAGTGAAGAGATGTTGCCTCCTGGGGAGTGGATGTGCCACCGCTGCACTGTTCGCCGAAAGGTAATAACACTATTTCTGAAGGCTTTGCTTAGAATGCCAGTTGTGGAGCATTGATGTTCTAGAGCTAAGATGACTTGGCCTTGAAGGCATTTGTCCCTTCTTGTCTCCTCTGGCCCTGAAATCACCGTACTCTCCCCGTGATAACTGGAATCCAGTAGAACCTAAAAAATCCAAGCATGGGCTGCTGAAATGGGCAGAAGAGGTCTGCTAATTTACTGAGATAAGTTCAGTGACAGTGACAGGAGTAGTTTGATCTCCTTGTTGACGTCTTAGTAAGTGACCTGAAAGTGATGGCCCTCTCCATGGTTGAAACCGACTGCAGAAAAAGAAGGCTGCTTTTCTAGCTTGATTAAAAAAGAATTTCCCTCACCCCCAAGCAGATAAGTCATTGGTATCCAGAAGCTTGACCAGGTGTATGGGAGGGAGAAAGAAGGGACTTTGAATCTCCTTGCACCCCCAGTTGCCTAATCTCTCTTTAGCATCCCTTCCCTTGGCCTTAATAATTCAGTACTAACTTAAAGAACATGCCTCATTATTTTCTACTTTAAGAATTTTTATGGGCTGCAAAAGCTAAATTCTCTCTTATCAAACAAGGAAGTAAGTATGTTTCCACCCAGATTATAAGAGACCCAATCCTCAAATTATAGGTTGTGGGTTAGGATTTGTCTGTGAATTGTAAAGCTCACCTCCTTTACCCTCCCCCTATACTAATTATACTTTGAGCAATTTCCCTTTATTGTGACATCACCTATGCTCTCCTGGCTCCTAAACATGATGTCATAATGAATGATGACTTCCTTGGTTACAGAAACAGGATAGAGAGATGATTCAGAGATTGTGGTTTATGTAACAGTCTTCAGCTTTTAAGAAGTTTAACAGGCAGACATTTTTCCAAAATGTACACTTGGATTCCTATTAAAAAGCAAGTCAAAGCCTAACCACAAGTGCAGTTTTATTTCTCCTAAAGTCCACAAGCCAGGCTGTCCTGCAGCCTGTCTATATTACAATAATCCCTTCCTTTGCACCCCCAATTAGATTAGATCTTGGCCAATTAGAAGTACTTGCCAGTCAGGGGGCCTTTCAGAAACTTGCCAGTCAAAAGAAGCTGGACCTGAAAAGATTGGAAAGAGCTAAGAGGAAGAAGTGAAGCTGGAAAAGGGGGTGGAAAAAGAACCAATTGTACTTTAGTGCCCACCATAGAGCAAGTGTTTTCTTTTTTACCCCACTTAATCCATAAAGGTATCTGTGGGTACAGGTCATACCTCCATTTTAGAAATGAAGAAACTGATGCTCAGAAGTGTAGAATAACTTTCCCAAGGAATGAAATGAATCGACAGAGCCAAGATTTGAATCGATTTCTACCAAACTCTTCATTAGTTTTCTAAAAGTAGAGCTACTTGCTGGGGATTATACTTTCTGACCTTCTCTCACGTGGACCTCTTTGCCTACCAATTCCTGCCTTTTCCACAACCACCACTCCCCACTTCTGACCTTGTGTAGTTAACACTGAAGTAGATTGAAATGAGACATCCTTTGGGCTTCTTCCACCTCTGATGTTCAGGTCTTACTGTGATTCCTGGTGGAGGCTAGATCTCCCCCAACTCAAAGCCATCCCTTTCATATATGTAACCCTCTATCCCCACCATATACCTGAGAGAAGAAAGGTTCTACTAGTTCCACTCTACAGTTGGAGAAGTTCCTGCCTACCAGCCTGAGTCACCCAAGGTCAGAGAGAATCAGTGGCAGAACTGGGACACAATCCCAGGTCTCCTGACTGGAGACCAGTGTTAAACCCTCATTTGACCATTCTATTTGGAGTCCTAGAGGAAAATATATTATCAGTCATCTAGCTCTTCCAAGTACACTTAGTCTTTTCCAAGTTCCTTACCTTTCTGTTCAAATAAGTGTTATGGGGGGGAGTGGGGTATATTGGAACCTCTTATATTTTTTAATGTAACATTTTGTATGATCTATATATCTTTTTAAAAAAAAAAGACAATAAAAAAAGAAAAAAACAACAAGTATGACTTTCAGGCTTCTACTCAAACCTGAAACATTGAAAGCTGCTATTATTGGACACCATGATTGTTGGGCTGTTTCTCTCCATACCCACACCTCTACTTTGTATTGCAATTACCATCCATGCCAGCACCCAACCTCCCTGGACAAGGAGTTTTTCCTATTTTTTTATCTTTGCTTTTGCCAACTTTCTTTATCTTGAGCAGTTTTTAAAACCATTTAGGTCAGGATACTCCAAGGCAAACTACAGTGATCTCTTTTAGGGTTCTGATACAGACTTCTATGTGTTTTTGAAAATTTATTTTCACTATATTAACTTTTTAGGTCTATGTCCTTGTACTTTTATAGAGATGATGTGTATCCTATGATGAGTTAGAGTAAATGATGTATAACTTGTGTAATTGTTTCTAACTTTTCATCTTTTTTGTTTCATTCACTACTGCAAGCATTATTCAGTTATAGTTTTGTCAACTTTAACAGACCAGTTCCAAGTTTCCAAGTGGATAATTTGGTGTTGTATTAGAGTTTCTCATAATTTTGGTTAGTGATATAGCAGGACTTTGTAGCATCTGTCCCTTTGTATTTTATGATACTTTTTATGATGGGCTCACCTATTCATTTGCACAGAAACGAGAACAGAAAAAGGAGCTGGGCCATGTCAACGGACTGGTAGACAAATCTGGCAAACGGACTACATCCCCCAGCAGTGACACTGACTTGTTGGACAGATCAGCTAGCAAGACTGAGCTCAAGGCCATTGCCCATGCCCGGATCCTAGAGAGGAGAGCCAGCCGGCCTGGTACACCCACATCCAATGCCAGCACGGAGACCCCCACCTCTGAGCAGAATGACATGGATGAAGACATCATTGACGTGGATGAGGAGCCAGTAGCAGCAGAGCCAGACTATGTGCAGCCCCAGCTGAGGCGGCCCTTTGAGCTGCTGATTGCTGCTGCTATGGAGCGGAACCCCACCCAGTTTCAGTTGCCCAATGAACTAACTTGTACCACTGCACTACCAGGTTAGCCAGACCTTCTGTGCCCTTCCTCACCCCGGTTTCCCCAAAGAGTTATTGTCCAGCAGAAGAGTAGTGCTTCCTGCAGGGTCACTGTCTGCATAGCCACTGCCTCCGCTTCCTGTTCTTGGCTCTGCCTGGAGACATCTTTGATGGTTTTGGCCATTACAGTGTTTATTCATTTCTCCATTTTTTAACTGAGTCTCTAAACTCCTTTCCCACCCTTTCTCAGTACTATTTTTTTAAATGAGTAATATATTCACATCTTTCAAAAATCAAAAAATTTTTTTTAAAGATTTTAATTAAAAAAAGGTAAAAAAATATATAAAGGCTTATAATGAAAAACTCCCCCCCCACTGCTGTCTGCCAGCTGCCTAGTTTCCACCCTCCTCCCCTTCATAGATAATGCTCCATCTATGTGCTTGTTTTTTACTTGTTTTTTTTATCCTTTAGGAGGCACCGGGCACCAAACCCGGGACCTCCCAGGTGGGTGGCAGGCATTCAACTGCTTGAGCCACATCTGTGCCTTCTTTTGTTCCTGTGTGTCCTTCTAGAATTTCTTTGTGCATATATAGGTAAATACAAGTATGTGCTCATTATTTCCCCCTTTATTTACACAAAAATTAATATTAAAAATACATTCTTGATATACACTGTTCTATACTTTGCTTTTCTCACTTCAGATATGCTCTAGAGGTCTTTCCATATTATTGGAGAATTTCCTGTTTTTTTCATGGTTGCAGAATGGTAATGGTACAATAATTTCTTTAACCAATTTCCTATTAATGGGCATTTAGATTATTCCCAATCCTTTGTTACTATAGATAATGTTTCCACAAATAACTTGTAAATATGTCATTGTGCACATGTGTACAAATGTTGAGTGTACCTTAGAATAAATTCCTAATATTAGAATTGCTGGACCAGAAGGTATATATGTTTAATTTTTATAGCTATTACCAAATTGCCCTCCGTTCCTTTTTCTTTTTCAATTGAGTCATGGCTTCTACTTGACATCGCAAAGCTGGTAGATCTTATTTTCTTCTTCCCAGAGAAAGCTAAATTAGAAAGCTTTAAAAAGAACCTACTGGCCAGTAGGATGTATATAGAACCAAAGCTTTTTTTTTTTTTTTAATTTATTTATTTCTCTCCCCTTCCCCCCTCCCACCCCGGTTATCTGTTCTCTGTGTCTATTTGCTGCATCTTCTTTGTCTGCTTCTGTTGTCAGCATCACAGGAATCTGTGTTTCTTTTTGTTGCGTCATCTTGCTGCGTCAGTTCTCTGTGTATGCGGCGCCATTCCTGGGCAGGCTGCACTTTCTTTCGCGCTGGGCAGCTCTCCTTATGGGGCGCACTCCTTGCACTTGGCAGGGCACTCCTTGCGTGCATCAGCACTGCGTATGGGCCAGCTCCACATGGGTCAAGGAGCCCCAGGGTTTGAACTGCGGACCTCCCATGTGGTAGGCGGACGCCCTAACCACTGGACCAAGTCCGCTGCCACCTTGAACCAAAGCTTTTTTGATTTCTCTAAACGTGTGGTGAAATTGTAGTCTTTTTCTCAGGTACTTTACCAGAATAGTTCTTTGTTGACCATTTGACTTGGGCATTTATTCTTCTTGGGGTGCCAGTACTTAACTTAGGTTTCTGGACACTTCATGTTTTCAAAACATTTAAATTATGTTTCTGCCATGAAACAGGTGAATGTTCTGATTTGTAGTTCTGGCTTATGTCTCAGTCTCCCTTTTCCTTCTCATTCTTTTTCTCACTTGACACCAGCCCAGGGGGCCCTAGAAAGAGATCCATATCTAGTGCAGGGCACATGCTTTTGCTAAGATCTGTTCTTTTTTTTTTTTTTTTTTTTTTTTTTTAAGATTTATTTATTTATTTAATTCCCCCCTCTCCCCCGGTTGTCTGTTCTCTGTGTCTATTTGCTGCGTCTTGTTTATTTGTCCGCTTCGGTTGTCGTCAGCGGCACGGGAAGTGTGGGCGGCGCCATTCCTGGGCAGGCTGCTCCCTCCTTCGCGCTGGGCGGCTCTCCTTATGGGTGCACTCCTTGCGCGTGGGGCTCCCCTACGTGGGGGACACCCCTGTGTGGCACGGCACTCCTTGCGCACATCAGCACTGCGCATGGGCCAGCTCCACGCGGGTCAAGGAAGCCCGGGGCTTGAACCGCGGACCTCCCATGTGGTAGACGGACGCCCTAACCACTGGGCCAAAGTCCGTTTCCCAAGATCTGTTCTTTTCACTCTCTGTTTCCATCTTCCAGGGTGGGAACTCTGAAGCCAGGTATAGTTCAGCACCACCAATTTCTTTTCTAGGTTCTAGCAAGAGAAGAAGAAAGGAGGAAACCACAGGGAAAAACGTTAAGAAGACACAGCATGAGTTAGATCACAATGGTCTTGTTCCCTTACCAGTCAAAGTCTGCTTCACATGTAACAGGTATTTTTCTTCCCTACCTAGGGGTTTTTCCTCATATTTAGTAACTACTCTTGTATCTCTCCCGGCACCTCTTCCGAACTATTTATGTTAAATGTTGATAACCATATTCTTATGGTTCAAGTACACTGCTTAACTAATTGAGTGACCAGAGCCTTGAAGGTCAAGATTCCATAAAGAATCATAGTAGAGAAGAACTACCATTTTCTGTGTTTATAGAGGCTAGAACAAGAGGAGTTGGGCTTAAAGTGAAGCACGAGATACTTAGACTGACTAGCAGGAAGAACTCTGGCCAGCAGGGACACAAGTCCCTGGGAAAGACAAAGAGTTTTTAAATCACCAAACATGAGTTTAAAAGTAGTTCAAGAATCCTTAGTAGCTAGTTTGCAGAGGACTGGATGGCTTACAAAAGCCTCTGGGCTGCCCCAGTTGTATCGAAGCTGGGACACGGTTTTCTTCAAACTGGACAGGAACCAGCTGGTTCAATTACTGAAGCTGGACTTGTTGGCTTCGGTGTGTTAGACTGTATTATCGTTAGAGCAAGATAGCAGGAGAAAATAGCTATCTAAAAAAAAAAAGAAAAAATAGTTCCATGGCAAAAGCTATCAGGAACTAGATTATAGAGCAACAGAACTCCAAGCCAGGCCCAAACTGTGTCAGCCACTGTATCTCAGGGACACAAGGAGTGTTGTTGTACTTATACATCGTTACTGGCATTTGCTTAAGCCCCCTCCCTTGAATCATGCTTACATGAACACATTACAAAAATCATTTTCCGAGCACACCTCTCTCTGGCAATTCTGCTGAGTGCTTGATGTAGAAGAGAAATCTTTTCTTGCTGTTGTTAAAGACTTAAATGGTTGCTAGTGATTTTTTTTAAATGAAGTAGTTGCTCTCTCTTGAGGAGTAGGCAGATCAGAGTAGAGTTGGCTGTCTTCCCCCAGTGGGTACTAAGCATTGATCATTCCTGCTCTGACAGCTACTTTAACTAAACTCCAAATAAACATTTACTTCCCAAAAAGACACATTCCTCTTAGAAGAAAGAATAATGGAGAGCCTAGCAGTAGCCCCCCAACTTAATCCATCTTCCTGATCATGAATGTAACTTGAATCACTGGGGGGAAGGAGGTGGGAGAATGTTGTTAAGATTAAGCAGGGGAGGCTGTTCCACAGTACAGAGTTGGTTTGAGTTCTCCTGTCTTGCCACAGAAATGACCAATATGTCTTCTTTGCAGGAGTTGTCGCGTGGCCCCTCTCATCCAATGTGACTATTGCCCCCTCCTGTTCCATATGGACTGCCTTGAGCCGCCGCTCACTGCCATGCCCCTGGGCAGATGGATGTGTCCGAATCACATCGAACATGTGGTGGTAAGCACAGCATTGTCCATTCAATCCTCTATGGGCAGAGCTGGGGCATGGGCTGATTGAGTAGAAGGTATACTAAGGTCAGCTTTGTGCCAGAGTTCACTGTAATCCCTCAGATGCTGGTTTCTACAAACCATCCTACTCAATTCCAATTATTTTGACATATCTCAGCTATGTAGTTTGCCTTTTCCCACAGTGCCTTGTTTTAGCTGCATAGGCAGGCTTTTTAACCCATTAATTCTTGGTTGTTCATGTGTAATTTATTCCACAGCGAATTCAGCAGTTGATGTAATAGACCTAAAGGGAAGTATATTAGATCCAACCTTAAGGAAATAAAGTGCTCCTTTGGTAGTTGTTTCCATATTTACTACTTCTTATTTTTAAAGGGAACAAACAAAATTCTAAAATGTTTATTCTTATACCCCAGGGATTAGCATCAGTGGTTAACTTCATGATAACTTCTGTGAATTGAAGAATTGGCATAAGTTGTTGAATGAATGAATGATATGGGACCTATTGACTTATCTTCCTGGGAGTCTTGGGTACATTTTCCAGGCTGCTTCCTGGGGCTAAAACAGCTGTAGTGTGGTATCATTAAAAAAAAAAAAAAAGTTTTAGAAAATTAGAACTGTCACTCACAAGATTGAATGGGAGAGGGTTTCAAGAGGAGTTCTCACTCGTAAGAGCAGCCTTTCCAAAATAAATAGGTTACTTCTTAAGACATATATTGTCTATCACATGGTGACAACCATGGACCGACTATTGACTTTAAACATGACCATGTGCATCCAGCACCAGCCTTAGGGGCCAGGTTACCTCAGTTATAGACTTGCATACATGGAAGAGAAAAGTTGCTTTGCATTCTTATTTTGGCTAATTGTCACTCAGAAAGATTTATCTAGGAAGGAGCTTTTGAAGTACTATATGAGAGTCTTGTTTTGCCTCCTGCTGAGCCAGAATCATGAGCAGTCTATCCAAGTTTGAATTTTTTTTCCTTTTTTTTTATTGTGATAAAATATACATAACATAAACTCCAGGAGCTCTGGTTCTTCTGGGTATGAGTGTCTTCAGGCTGGAAGCTTTTGCAGCCCCCACCTCTGATGCAGCTTGGACTTAATGTCTGTACTGCCTTTTATATGTACAACATTAGAAGCTTGTTTATGAGATTTTAAGATTAAATCATTTTAGCCATTTTCGTGTATAATTCTTTGACATTAAATACATTGACAATGTTGTATAACTTTCACCACTCTCTATTTCCAGAACATTTCATCATCCCAAACAGAAACTCATCCATTAAGCTGTAACTCCTCATTCCCCCCTCTTCTGGCCTCTTGTAGTCTCTAATCTACTTTCTGTCTCTGAATTTGCTTATTCTAAATATCTCACACAAGATAGTCATCTGATATTTGTCCTTCTGTCCAGCTTATTTCACTCAACATTGATGTCTTTAAGAGTCATTGATGTACCATAAAACAGCGCTTCACTTCTTTTTATGGCTGAATAATATTCATTATATAGATATATACCACATTTTGTTTATCCATCCATCTGTTGGTGAACACTGTGGGTACTTTTACCTTTCAACTATTGTCAATAATGCTGCTACAGTTAACATTGGTGTACAAATGCCTGTCCTAGACCCTGCTTTTAATTATTTGGGGTATATAACTAGGACTGGAATTTGCTGGGACATGTGATAATTCTATGTTTAACTTTCTGAGCAACTGATAAACTGTTTTACACTGTGACTGCACCATTTTACACTCCCACCAACAGTGTACTAAGGTTCCTGTTTCTCCACATCTTCACCAGTGCTTGTTATTGTAGTTTTTAAAATAATAGCCATCCTAGTGTGTGAAGGGGTTTCTCATAGTTTTAATTCACATTTCTCTAATGGCTAATGATGTTGAATTTTTCATTTAAATATCTTCTTTGGACAAATGTCTATTCAAATCCTTGGCCCATTTTTTATTGGGCTGTTTTTTTGTTGTTGAGTTTTAGGTTTCTCTCTATATTCTGGATATTAAGCCCTTATCTGATAAAAGGTTTCCAAGTATTTTCTCCCATTCTGTATATTGTTTTTCACTTATTAATGTCTTTAATGTACAAAAGTTTTTAAACCCATTCTACTACTTTTTCTTTCGTTGCTTGTGCTTTTGTTGTAAAATCTAAAACTCCATTGCCTACTATCCTGAAGATATTTCCCTATGTTTTCTTATTAGAGTTTTATAGTATTAGGTCTTATGCTTAGGTTGTTGATCCATTTTGAATTAATTTTTGTGTATGGTGAGATGGAGGGGCTATATTCATTCTTTTGCATGCGAATTTCCAGTTTTTCCAGTACCCTTTATTGAAGAGACTATTCTTTTCACCATTGAGTAGACTTGGCACCTTGTCAAAAATCAACTGGTTATAGATCCATGGTTTTATCTGTGGATTCTCATTTTTATTCCTTTGGTCTGTATGTCTGTCCTTATGCCAGAACCACAATTTCAATTGTTGTAGTCTTTTTTTTTTTTTTCATTCTTCCCCCCGCTTATTGTTTGCACCTGCTGTCTGCTCTCTATGTCCTTTTGTTGTTTGCTCTCTGTCTGCTTATCTTCTCTTCAGGAGACACCAGGAACCAAACCTGGGACCTCCCATGTGGGAGAGAGGCACTTAGTGCTTGAGCCACCTCAGCTCCCTGGTTTGTTGTGTCTCTCATTATCTTTCCTCTTTGTGTCTCTTTATTGTGTCATCTTGTTGCATCAACTCACTGCACCTGCCTATCCCGCCAGCTCACTGTCTCGCTGGTCTTCTCTAGGAGGCACTGGATGCCAAACCTGGGGACCCTCCCATCTGTTAGGCTTGAGCCACATCAACTTCCCTGTAGTAAGTTGTGGTTTTTTGTTTGTTGTGGGGTTTTTTTTTTGAGGTTCTGGGGCTGGGGATTGAACTTGGGACCTCATCTGTGAGAAGTTAGTGTTCAACCACTGAACCACACTGGCTCCCCTAAGTTGGTTCTCTCATTTGTTTGTTGTTTGTGTTTTTGTTTTTAGGAGGCACCGGGCCCTGAACCCGGGACCTCCCATAGGGGAAGCAGGCACTCAACTGCTTGAGCCACATCTACTCCCCTGTAGTAAGTTGTTGTTGTTGTTGTTGTTGTTTTAAGATTGATTTATTTATCCCCCCATCATGATTCCCTCATCTGTCTGCTCATTGTTTTTGCTCGTTGTCTGCTTGTTGTGTTTGCTTGATGTCTACTAGTTGTCTGTTCGTTGTTTGTCTGTCTTGTTTAGGAAGCAGTGGGTACTAAACCCAGGACCTCCCCTGTGGTAGGCAGGTGTTCAACTACGTGAGCCACATCCACTTCCCCTGTAGTAAGTTTTGAAATAAAAAAATGTAAGTCCTCCAACTTTATGCTTCTTCATATTGCTTTAACTATTCACTTTCTTGGTTAAAATTATTCCTAGGCATTTTATTCTTTTAAAACATACAATCTGAGGGGTGGATGTGGCTCAAGCAATTGAGTGCCTGCTTCCCACATAGGAGGTCCTGGGCCCCAGTGCCTCCTAATAACAAAACAAAAAAACCAACAAGCAAACAAACAAAAAAAACAACTCAGGGGAGCCAATGTGGCTCAGTGATTGAGTGCCAGCTTCCCACATAAAAGGTCCCGGGTTTAATCCCGGGCCCCAACAAACAAAACAAAACATACAATCCACCCAAAACATTCAATCAGTGATATTTGGTATAATCACAAGAGTTCAATATTAGGGTGTTTTTATTACTCCAACAATAATAATGATAAACGAACAAAATAACTCTGCCCCTTAGTAATCTCATCTTTCTATATCTCTATCTAGAATTATTTTCTTGATTTCCTTTTCACATTGTCTGTTACTGGTGTATAGAAATCCAACTGACTTCTTCAAGTAATCTTGTCTCCTGTAACTTTGCTAAGTTTGTTAGTTCTAGTAGCTTTCTTTTAGATTCCTTGGGATTTTCTGTATATGGCATCATGTCACCAAAAGTAGACATAATTTGCCATCTTCTTTTCCAATTTGGATGCCTTTTGTTTCTTTCTCTTGCCCAATTGCTCTGGCTTGAACTTCCAGTACAGTGTTGAATAATACTGTTGACAGCGGACATCCTTGTCTCATGACTGATCTTAGGGGGACAGCTTTCATTCTTTCACCATTGAGTATATTGGCTGTTAGTATAAATGCCTCTTACCATGTTGAAAAAGTTCCCTTATATTCCTAATTTTCTGAGTGCTTTTATCCTGAAAGGATGTTGCATTTTGTCAAATGCCTTTTTGCTTTAATTGAGATGATTGTGTTTTTTTTTCCTTCATTCTATTAATGTGGTATATCACATTGATTTTCTTATGTTGAATCATTCTTGAATTCCTGGAATAAATCCCAACTGATCGTGGTATATAATCCTTTTAATATATTGTTGGATTCAGTTTGCCAATATTTTGCTGAGGATTTTGCATCTATATTCATAAAGGATATTGGGCTGTAATTTTCTTTTCCTGTGCTGTCTTTCTTTACCTGGCATCCTTGACTTGTTCCTAATCTTAGGGGGAAAGCTTTCAGTCTTTCATCATTGAATATGATATTTGCTGTGAATTTTTCATAAACGCACTTTATCATGTTGAGAAAGTTCCCATCTATTCTTAGTTTTCTGAGTGCTTTTGTTATGAAAGAATGTTGGATTTTGTCAGATGCCTTTCTGCACCACTTGAAATGATCGTACATATTTTTCTTTTGTTCTATTAATGTGGTATATCCCATTGAACCAATCTTGCATTCCTGGAATAAATCCCACTCGGTCTTTTTAATACAGTTAGGTTGTTTCCGTTTGCCAGTATTTTGTTGAGGATTTTTGCATTTACTTCGTAAGGGATACTGGTATGTAATTTTATTTTATTTTATTTTTTATTTAATTTTATTTTTTTTTATAGATTTATTTTATTTATTTTTCTCCGCTTCTCCCCCGCCCCAGTTGTCTGTTCTCTGTGTCCATTTGCTGGGTGTTCTTTTTGTCCGCTTCTGTTGTTGTCAGCGGCACGGGAATCTGTGTTTCTTTTTGTTGTGTCATCTTGCTGCGTCAGCTCTCCGTGTGTGCGGCACCATTCTTGGGCAGGCTGCACTTTCTTTCTCACTGGGCGGCTCTCCTTCCAGGGCTCGCTCCTTGCACGTGGGGCTCCCCTTTGTGGGGGACACCCCTGCGTGGCAGGGCACTCCTTGCACGCATCAGCACTGCACATGGGCCAGCTCCACATGGGTCAAGGAGGCCTGGGGTTTGAACCGTGGATCTCCCACATGTTAGACAGATGCCCTATCCACTGGGCCAAGTTCGCTTCCCAATTTTCTTTTCTTGTGTTGCCTTTATCTGGCTGGATTTAGTATCAAGGTAATGCTGACCTCATAGAATGAGTTAGAAAGCAATCCCTCCTCTTCTATTTTGGGGAAGATTTTGAAAAGAATTGGTGTTAAATCTTCTTTAAATGTTTGATAGAATTCAAACATTTAAATCTAATTTAATCTGGTCCTGGACTTTGTTGGGAGGTTTTTCATTATTCTTCATTATTGATACACTCTCTTGTTACAGATCTGTTGAAGTTTTCTTTTTCTTCTTGCATCAGGTTAGGTAATTTGAACATTTCAAGGAAGTTTTCCATTTCATCTAGGTTTTCTAATTTGTTGGTATAAAACTACTCATACTACTCTTTTACAATTTTTAAAAAATTTCTGGAATATTGGTAATAATGTCCCACTTGCATTCCTAATATTAGTTTTTCTGTCCTCTCTTTTTCTTTGTCAGTCTGGCTAAAGGTTTGTCAATTTTATTGATCTTTTCACCAACCAACTTTTGACTTTATCGAGTCTCTACTGTTTTTTTCTGTTCTCTATTTCATTTGTCTCTGCTTTAATCTTTTCTATTTCCTTCTTACTAACTTTGGGTTTAGTTTGCTTTTCTTGCTGTGGTTTCTTTAGGTGTGAAGTTAGGTTATTGATTTGTGATCTTTCTTCCTTTTTTTTTTTTTTTTAAGATTTATTTATTTATTTAATTCCCCCCCTCCCCTGGTTGTCTGTTCTTGGTGTCTATTTGCTGCATCTTGTTTCTTTGTCCGCTTCTGTTGTCGTCAGCGGCACCGGAAGTGTGGGCGGCGCCATTCCTGGGCAGGCTGCTCTTTCTTTCACGCTGGGCGGCTCTCCTAACGGGGTGCACTCCTTGCGCGTGGGACTCTCATGCCGGGGACACCCCTGCGTGGCAGGGCACTCCTTGCGCGCATCAGCACTGCGCATGGCCAGCTCCACACGGGTCAAGGAGGCCCGGGGTTTGAACCGCGGACCTCCCATGTGGTAGACGGACGCCCTAACCACTGGGCCAAAGTCCGTTTCCCTCTTCCTTTTTAATATAGCATTTAGAGCAATAAATTTCCCTCTGAGCACTGCCTTCACTGCATCCCATACATTTTGGTATGTTGTGTTTTCATTTTCATTTGTCTCAAGATACTTCCTAATTTCTCTTGTTTATTTAAGAGTATGTTTAGTTTGCATAAGATTTTATTTGTGGCCTAACATGTGGTCTGTCCTGAAAATGGTCCATGTTCTTTTGACAAGAATGTTTATTCTGTTGTTGGGTGGAGTTTTATATATGTCCATTATGTCTAATTGGTTAACAATGTTGTTCAAGTCCTCTATTTCCTATGGGTCTTCTTCTGTTTTGGTGTTCTATCAGTTATTGAAAGTGGTGTATTGATGTCTCCAACTGTTATTGTGGAAGTATCTATTTCTCCCTTCAATTCTGTCAATATTTTTTTCTTATATTTTAGGGCTCTGTTAGAGATGTATGTATGTTTATCATTATATCTTCTTACTGGATCAAACTTTGTCAATATATTATATCCTTCATCTCTTGTAATCTATTTTGTCTGAAAATAACATGCCAGTTTGCCCATTTCTGCCTTTTAATAGGGGAATTTAATCCTTGACGTTTAAAGTAATTACCGCGAAGGAAAATTTTATTTCTGCCATTTATTTTTTCTGTAGGTCTTTTTTGTTTTTTATTCCTCAATTACTCCATTACCACCCTTTTTTGTATTTTCTTGCTTTGATTTTGATTTTGATTCTCCTTTCCTTTTCTCTGTAATTTTTCAGTTTTACTTAGTGGTTATCTTTGTAATTACTTTAAACATTTTAAACTAATAACAGCCTAGTTTAACTAGTACCTACCTAGTTTTAGTAGTTTCCATACCCTCTACTTTGTACATTGTATACCCATTAACAAAGATTTACAACATTATTTTACTCATTTGCCTATTAAATCACAAGGAGGAAAAAGCAGTTATATACCTACAGTCTTTTCATATGTACCTACGTAGTTACCATTACCAGCATTTTATTTCTTCATACAGCTTGAAGTTCCTGTCTAGTGTCTGAAGGACCTCCGTTAACATTTCTTGTAGAACAGGTCTTCTGGTAATGAACGCGCTCAGCTTTTGTCTATCTATAAATGTTTTACTTTCTCCGTTTTTGAAATAGAATTCTTGGTTGACAGTTTTTTTCTTTAGGGACTTTAAATATGTCATCCCACTATTTTCTGGCCTCCGTGGTTTCTAGTGAGAAATCCTCTGTTAATCTTATTGGGGATCCCTTGTATGTGACAAGTTGCTTCTCTCTTGCTGCTTTCAAAATCTCTTTGTCTTTGAATTTTGACAGTTTCACTCTGTGTCCTGGTGTGGATCTCTTAGACTCTCTTTTGCTTGGAGTTCATTGGTCTTCCTGGATGTCTTGGTTCATGTCTTTTATCAGATTTGGGGAAATTTCCAGCCATTTCTTCACTTTTTCTGTCCTTTTCTCTCTCTTTTCCTTCTGAGACTCCAAATGTTTGTTGATAAGCTTCATGGTGTCTGACAGGTTCCTCAGGCTTTGTTCAGTTTTCTTCATTTATTTTTCTTTCTGCTCCTCACACTGGATAATTTCAATTTCTTCAAGTTTATTCATCCTTTCTTCTGCCTGTTGATAACTGCTGTTAGATCTGTCTAATGATGGCATTTTCATTGCAATTACTTTAACTTTTGCAGCCCCCAAATTTGTTTGGTACTTTTTTATAATTTCAATATCTTTGCTTTATTCAGTCAATGTTCTCTTCATTTCCCTTAGTTCTTTGTAAATGGATTCCTTTACCTCATTGAAAATATTTTTAAGAAAGTTGATTTAAAGTCTGTTGCAGTTTGATATGGTTATGAATTCCAAAAATAGATATTGGATTATGTTTGTAATCTGATCTGTACCTGGGTATGATTGAGTTATGATTAGGACGTTGAGTCCCCACCCCTTGGTGGATGGGGACTCACAGATAAAAGGCATGGCAAAGAACAGAGTTGGGGATTTCTGTTGTTGGAGGTTTTGGGTTTTTTTTTAAGATTTATTTTTATTTATTTCTCTCCCCTTCCCCCCCCGCCCCAGTTGAATGCTCTTTGTGTCCGTTCGCTGTGTGTTCTTCTGTGTTTGCTTGTATTCCTGTCAGCGGCACCAGGAATCTGTGTCTCCTTTTGTTGCATCATCTTGCTGCATCAGCTTTCCGTGTATGCGGCACTACTCCTAGGCAGGCTGCACTTGATTCGCATGGGGCAGCTCTCCTTAAGGAGCGTACTCCTTGCATGTAGGGCTTTCCTACGTGGGGGACACCCCTGTGTGGCACAGCACTCCTTGTGCGCATCAGCACTCTGTGTGGGCCAGCTCACCACAGGGTTCAAACCCTGGACCTCCCATGTGGTAGATGGACACACTATCACTTGAGCCAAATCCACTTCCCTGTTGTTGGAGTTTTGATGTTGGAGTTTGATGCTGAAGACTTAAGCTGGAGCCCTGGGAAGTAAGCTCACAGAGGAAAGAGAAGCTAGCCCCAGGAAGAAAGGAAACTTGAACCCAGAGAAAAGCAAGCCCCAGGAACGTAGGAACCCAGCAAGCCTGAATCCTCACAGACATCAGCAACCATCTTGCTCCAAATAGACTTTGGTGAGGAAAGGAACTTATGCTTTATGGCCTGGTACCTGTAAGCTCCTACCACAAATAAATACCCTTTATAAAAACCAACCCGTTTCTGGTATTTTGCGTCAACATCCCTTTGACTGACTAATACAAAGTCTTTGATAGTTCTAATATAGGAGCCTCCTCAGGGATAGTTTCTAGAAAATTCTTATTTTCTTATGAATGGGGCATACTTTCCAGTTTCTTTTAGTATGCCAGAAATGGGTTGGCTTTTATAATGGGGAATTTATTAGGGGAAAAGGTTACAGTACCAGGGCTGTGAAATGTCCAAATCTGAGCACCATCAGATATACTTTCTCACCTAAGTCAGTTCCTGTTGATTTTGGGTCCTGCCATGTGGTGAAGATTCTCTGCCATGGTCCATGCATTCCCCTCCAGAATCTTCCATCTCCCAGAGCTCAGCTGTGAACAACCAGGCATAGGGTTTGTCTCTTACAAGGCCTCCTCTCTCCGTTTCAGCTGCTCCAGCTTCTTCCTGAGTCCAGCTGTGAGCTATCAGGCATATGGCATCTCTTCAGTCTGGCCTCATCTCCTCAACCTTGAGCTACTCCATTGGCCCAGCCTCTTGGGGTCTTCATGCTTATCTCTGGCACCTAGCAATCCTCAAGTCCTCCTTCCACACTGCAGGGTCAAAAATGGCAGAGCTCCTTTTTCCTGTGTGTTTCTCCCTCTGTGTCTCTGTTTTTATCAGACCCAGCAAGAGGGCAGAGACTCAACCTCTGAGTCACACTTCACTGACATAGTCCAATCAAAAGGGTCTCACACCCATAGGAAAGATGCGTTCAAAAACATCATCTTTCTCTCTTGGGGATTTATGAAAAAACTTCAAACTGTTACATGTGTTTTAAAATTTTTTGTTGAGAACTGGACATTCTGAATATTATGTTGTAAAACTCTGAAAATCTAGTTCTCCCACCCACTAGGATTGCCAGTTGTGGTGTTATAGTTGAGGTCTATAGCCGTCCTTCAATTTGTGACTTTTCCAAACACTTTTTGCTCCCACTTGGGGAATGGAGAGAGAAAAGGGGAGGTGGGGGGAAATAGGTGCTGACTTTTTTTTTTTTTAAGATTTATTTAGTTATTTTTCTCTCCCCCCCACCCCCCATTGTCTGCCCTCTCTGTCCATGTTCTTCTATGTCTGCTCATATTCTCATAAGGCAGCACTGGGGATCTGTGTCTCTTTTTGTTGCTTAATCTTGCTGCGTCAACTCCCTGCGTGTGTGGCACCTCTCCTGGGCGGGCTACAGTTTCGCACGGGGTGGCTCTCCTTGTGCAGGGGCCACTCTTGCGTGGAGGCACCCTTTACATAGCGGCATCCCTGTGTGGGCTGGCACTCCTTGCACACAGCAGCACTGCACCACATGAGCCAGGAGGCCCCGGGTATCAAACCCTTAGACCTCCTATATGGTAGGTGGATGCTCTATCTGTTGATTCACATCCACTTTCCTGACTCTAAAATGTCTCTGCTGCTTTTCCCTGAGGGGGATTGGTAGAATGGTAGCCCTCAGAGCCAGCCCCGAAGAGATCTGAAGTAGCTGACCTCATCTGAAGGCTGTCTTATTAACCTAGCCCAAGCCAGCGTTCATTCCTGGGAGCTGAGGAGAAGCAGCAGTGGGGAGGGAAGGGAGCTACGGGATGGATATCCTGCCATTTTTTTCTGTGAATAAATGTCACTTTTTAAAAAATCAATTGTATTGAAATGTATTCATAAGCCATATAATCATCTAAAGTATATAGTCAATGGCATTTGGTATAATCAGAATTGTTCATTCATCACTGTAAGCAATATTAGAGCAATTTTCATTACCTGCTCCTCTTTAGTAGTCACCTCTCAATCCCTCTATCCTTCCCCTGCCGTACGTAATTGCTAATCTATTTCCATCTCTATAAATTTATTTGTATTTACATTTTGTATAGATAAAGTCGAATATGCAGTACTTTGTGTCTACTTTCTTTCACTTAGCATACTTCCTTTTTTTTTAACATTGATGGAGGAGTATTAATATATTACTATACCTTACAGTCCATAGTTTGCTTTGATTGTGTTTTTACCCAAACATCACTCTTATTATTAATTATTAATATCTTGTAACATTACTGTAAATTTGTTCTGTTTCAGATAAAAACTTGCTTATATATGCACTATCAGCCATACTTGTTTTCCACACGAGGGTTGGCTATATAGTCCTGTGTTTCATCTTAGCTTTCCTTCTAGTGATATACATGACCTTAGACTTCCCTCTAACCACTGTCATACCCAAATATTAACACTGCTGATTACAAACACTATTACGTACTTTGAACATTTCTATCCATTTCCAAACAATTTTTTAACAATTCTGCACCGATTAAGCCTCAGCTTTCCATTCCAGCTTTCCATTCTGTATCCTTGTTCTAGCTTCTGGTGTCCTATATTCTAGCTGTTAACTCCATGGGTTTGCTCATTATATTTTTGAGGCAAAAGAAAGAGAAAAGACAGTGATCAGCAATCAGAGCTCACTCACAGAGAGTTCAGAAGTCTAGGTACTTACAGCCCACCCTAGCACCCACAAACTATACCAAGACCCTGAGCTGCAGTCCCCACAACTGGAGAGTGAGGAATGGAATGGAAGCCATGGTACAGAGGGTGAAATTCACCAATATTTACTACAATTTACTATCTTCTTCCTCCAGCTCTTCCCTGGATGCTATGCAGTATTCCTCTAGTCTCCAGAGTTCCAAAGTAGTTGATTGAGACAGTTCTGCCAGTTCAGTAGTTGTTTTGGTAGAGGGACTGCTTCACCGAGCTTCCTATTCCACCATCTTTCCGCAGTCATCTGCCCCAAATATGAATCTTAAATAACAGTTTTCTAGCAGGTGAAAAATTAATTTGGTAATTTTCCATTAGTCACTTAGGGAATTTCCCTATTTCCAAATTAGGAAGCTGCCACAATAGTTCCTTTCTTTTGAATTAAAGCATAGGGGACCAGATGTAAAGGAGAAAAGTGGCATAATTTTTATATGCCTTCTGCATGCTACTGCAGGAACTCTTCTTTCTTCCTTCTACTTGTCCTCTAAGAACAGTCTAAAGTTTTTCCCCACCTATAGAGAAAGACAGTGATATCCAGATGGGTTCACTAATGTTCCGTGGAGTTGGAATAGGGCAGGACACACGGGATTCCAGTGCTGATCCAAGCTGTTTGCCAGGCACCAATATATGGGAAAGTCCTGCTTCCTCTGGGAGAGAGTCCCTTGCTAGTTAGGGAGTCTGGGTCTCTCAAGGGCCAAGGCCTGTGTCTCCTTTGAAACATGTGCTGTTATTAGGATCCCCTGACAAAGGATTCTCTGACCTAGAGCAAAAGACTGTCAGAGGCTGAATTTGGCAGGGCACTTCTTGGCATATTTCCTATTTCCTGTCTCCCATTGGATTTGGGTAGGGCTGGGGAAGGAAGTCTTTTCCTTGTTCCCAAGTCCTCTAACAGGACTGTTGATATCCTAGCCCCCTGACTGAAGGAACCTAGAGAAAGAGGTTTACTGGGAGAGGGGCACCCTTGAGGCTCACCACAGGCACTGTGTCTGCTTTGCCCCCAGCTGAACCAGAAGAATATGACACTGAGCAATCGGTGCCAGGTGTTTGACCGTTTCCAGGACACCATTTCACAGCATGTCGTCAAAGTGGACTTCCTGAACCGAATCCACAAGAAGCACCCTCCTAATCGCCGTGTGCTCCAGTCAGTCAAAAGAAGAAGCTTGAAGGTGAGTCATAGCCTAGTGTGGTTCTCTGAGTGCCTTCATGGGATAGACAGAGGATCATTGTCCCAGTTTTACAGATGCAGAGACCAATATCCTCGAGATTTGTCTGTGGTCTCTCCACAAGTAATGGATGAGGCTGTACATTTTCATACTTGGAGATAGTGGATAGTGGTCAGGATTAACTCTGCAAGTCTCTAGTTCTCCTGAGAATCATACCCTTTGGCCAATCCCACCAAACCCAGACTTGTTCTTTCTTGCACTCATCCTATCTGTTCCCTTTAGATGGCCCCTGTCCCATAGCTCTCTAGTGAAGTGAAGGAGATGATGAAGCAGAGAGAGCCATGTGAAAAGTAAGGAGCTAATAAACAAAATATATTAATCTATTTTTAAAAAAGAAAAGTAAGGAGCTATTCCCAGCTGAGGAACTTAAGGGGAACGGTCTGAAAGAGTTGATTCTGTTTTTCCAGGTTGCTGTTAATATATCACCAGTGTTCCAAATTGTGGCATTGCCATAGTAATAATTGTATATGCTGGACAGTTTCTACAGTGTGTCCACAAAGATTAACACAAGAATTCCCTTTGTTGAAAAGCATTTGGTAGGGTAGAGGACGTTTCTCATAAACCATTTAGTCCCCTCATTCAATTATCCTAGAGAGCCCAACACTATCTACGCTTATATAAACCTGCAAATAAATTGATTTTTCTCTTTTGAAAAAAATCCCTCAGACAAATCCTATGTGCCAGTGAAAAACAGCAGTTCTCAAATACAGCCGCTTGATGGCAGCCACACTTTAAAACTGCTCACACCATTCCCATCACTTCCAGTAGGTGTCAGCGATAGCAAGATGCTAACTGTTGAAAATTGTGTAACAGACTCTTAACTGTGTAAATATTTATAATTCATGGAAATCGTGGAAGCACAAGTTAAGATTATTTTAGACCAGAGGTAGGGGGTATTAGAGGTAGCGTACTTCATACTTCAGTATCTAAAGTCATCCAGATTCTGAAATTCATTGTGTAGATTTTGGAAGAGAGCCTAGCTGCTACAGTGAGCAGGCAGGAGGAGGCCTCGATAAAATCCTCTTGTTTTATGGTGCCCCCTTTTTTTTTTTAAAACAGTTCCCTATTCTTGAGGAAAATCCAAGGGCATGAATTGCCTGAACAGCATTTTGTACTTGGACAATTTTGAGAGTGAAATGAGGACTGTAACCCTACAGGACAGTGGCAGAGAAATGTTCTAGCTCTCTCCTGGAACACTGGCATTTATCCCTGATGCATAGGAATGCAGGCAAAAACTGCTGAAAGCTTTGTATCTTCATTGGGAGCTCCTCTTCCACCTACCCCTTTCTCTTCCCCAGGGGACAGCCTTTGACCAGCCCAGTGCTCCATTCTTCCTCCTCCCATTCCTGAATGATCTCAGACAAACCTATGGCACCAGCTAGCCCTGTTATGGTGATAACTCTCAATTCCATATTCCTTGCCTTTCTCCTCATATCCAGATTCATACCTGCACGCCCATCCCACAGATACCTCAGTTTCAACCTGCCCAAGACCAAAAGTCTTCTGCCTCTCTACATCTGCTCTTCTTCCTGTTATTTCCTATTTCATTGAATGACAGCAATCTCCACTCAGGCCTCAAGTCAAAATTCTGGGAACCATTTTCAGCTTCTCTTCCCTTATCCTCCATAAGGACTTGGTCACCAAATCTGTCAGTTCTCCAGTTGTTTTCTGGATCCACCAAGTACTTTCACACCTCTGTACCTTACTTGCTGCTCTCCCTACCAGGGATATTTTCCCCTATAATATTTTCCCTTTGCCCTTTGTCTGCCTGGAACTTCTTTCTCAACTTCCAAGTCTCAGCTCAAATGCTACCTTCTCTAAAAAGATCTTTCCTAATGCCAAGCTCCCTTCCCCGCCCCAGATAAAAATAAGGACACTCCTGTATGTTTTTTTAGCACCTTAGACATGCCTCTCTTCTAGGTCCCATTATACTGTATTATAATGTTTGTGTGTTTGTCTTCCTACTAGACTGTGAGCTCCTTGAGGGCAAGGCTTAAGTTTTATTCATCTGTGGATCTCTAGGACTTGGCACAGTGCCCAGACTCAGGAGGTGCTCAATAAATGTCAGTCGAATGTATGAATGACTCTTGGCTTGTGTAGCTCTTTCATTCTCACATGGTGTGATTCAGAGTGTGTTGTCTTTCTTTGTGCAACAAGGAAGTCTTCTGCTGTTTCATGAATCATGAGGGGATGAAGAAAACTAGCACTGATTAAGTACTTATGATCTGGACATAATGCTGGGTATTTCCACCATGAATGTGACTTCACTTAACTTCTTATTGCTCAGTTTTTGCTCACACATCTCCCAAACTTGGTACTGAGCAGTAAGAGCCTAGAGTACCACTCTGAAGCCCTGTCCAGTGTCAGTTCTCCATGGAATCTGTTCAGGCCCCAACAGAATCCAGCATGCAATGGTGTCTATTCTGCAGGCCTTAGACCTTGGTGAAGAAAAGTGGGGGGGTCCACCTGCTGCCTTATCTTTGTACCTTCTCAGGCCATTGTGTGTGTGTATCAGAGTCAAAGGGATGGGGCACAGAGCAGTTGCAGTACACTGAGCCCCCTAGTCTTCAGTGAACCCCCAAGTAGATAGTCCCATGGGCATCAGCACTACAGAACAAAACATCATGGCCAGGGAAGAATCAACTGGACCTGTCAGCATTATCTTCCTCTCCTTCCTTCTATCTACCCTGAACAGGTTCCCGATGCTATAAAATCTCAGTACCAGTTTCCACCCCCTCTCATTGCACCCGCGGCCATTCGGGACGGGGAGCTGATCTGCAATGGGATCCCTGAGGAATCACAGACGCACCTTTTGAATTCTGAGCACTTAGCCACCCAGGCAGAGCAGCAAGAGGTGAGTGAAGGCAGGGCTGGGATTCCAAATGCAATGTTCCTTCCATCTCACCACAGCTGTTTTTGGAACTAGCCTCAGTATCACTCCCATTCCCATCTTCCACAGCCCTACCCACCCCAACCCCAAGAGTTTGAGTGTTCCAGAGAGAACATATGGCTCAGGTCCTGAAGGCAAGTAAGAAAGAACTACAGTCAACCGGTCTGCTCCGTTCATCAGTCCCCCGTTGCACTCTCAGATGGGCAAATCTTTGTTGTAAAAAGAGATCAGACCTATAAAGTTTGGGTGATAGTGCTGGACACACAGCTGGCACTTTAGGGTACTTGCCAAATGCTGGTTACAAAGCAAGCCTTAGAGGCAGAGGCAGAATGATGGGAATCCCAGGTTCTGCTGGCCAGGGTATTGCCTGCTGAGTGTTACCAACAAGTCTTGCTTGGGAATGGAAATGGAAATCTATCAGGAGTCAAGCACACCCTTCCTGGGCATTCTCAGTGGGACCTCAGAAACTGCTTGTCAGCTCTACTGTAATCCTGGCCGCTGTGACAGGAAGGACCAGCACCTCCCAGGCCTCTCACCCTCCTCTCCTCTCCTCTCCTTCCATTGCAGTGGCTCTGTAGTGTTGTTGCGCTCCAGTGCAGCATATTGAAACATTTATCTGCTAAGCAGATGCCTTCGCATTGGGACTCTGAACAGACAGAGAAGGCTGATATTAAGCCTGTTATTGTGACTGACAGCTCAATCACCACCTCCCTGCAAACAGCTGACAAGGCACCTACGCCTTCCCACTACCCCCTGTCCTGCTCCTCAGGGATTAGCACCCAGAATTCCCTGAGCTGCTCTCCACCCCTCCAGCCCCCAGCCCTAGAGGACATCAGCTGCAGTTCTTGTGCGGAAAAATCCAAGAAAATCCCCTGTGGGACTGCCAATGGGCCAGTGAACACAGAGGTGAAAGCCAATGGCCCACACCTCTACAGCAGCCCCACTGACTCCACGGACCCCCGGCGACTTCCAGGCGCCAACACCCCCCTACCAGGCCTCTCACACCGGCAAGGCTGGCCCCGGCCCCTCACGCCACCAGCGGCTGGGGGGCTTCAGAACCACACCGTCGGCATCATTGTGAAGACAGAGAATGCCACTGGCCCCAGCTCTTGCCCTCAGAAGAGTTTGGTTCCTGTCCCAAGCCTGCCCCCTTCCATTCCCAGCTCTTGTGCCAGCATCGAGAACACCAGCACTTTGCATAGAAAGACTGTCCAATCACAGATAGGACCTCCGTTGACAGATTCAAGGCCATTGGGCTCACCCCCAAATGCCACCCGGGTGCTCACTCCCCCCCAAGCAGCAGGAGATGGTATCTTGGCCACAGGAGCCAACCAACGATTCTGCTCACCAGCTCCATCCTCAGGTGAGTGCTCCTCAGCCCTGGGATGATTTGGAATAACATTATGCTCTTCCTGACAAAAAAAGACTTAAGATTCAAAAAAAACACTTCCATTCCTGTGATAGAAAGGAAAACACATGTTAACTTGTCTTCATTTTATAGGTTGGACCATTTAGACTCTGAAAGGCTAAGTGATTTCCTCAAAACTGCCTAGCCAGTCAGTGGTAGAACTGGAACTACAGCCTGGGTCTCCTGAACTCCACTTTCCCATACCTTCCAAGCCTAGTTTTCTGCCTGTTTTGTCCCATCACCTTAGAGAAAGGCTGCACGCCCTCTAGAACCACAGTGGTCAGCGTGAGGTATTGGGGAATAGTCTCAGTGTTTCATGCTTCGCATGAGAGAATAGATCATGCCTGAACCAGAGTACAGAGTCAGCTCATTTGAGGAATTTCTGTGTCAGAGAAGCAGGGAGTAGAAAACACCGCTGCCTTTCAGAATAGCTACAGAGGGTGATCCCTACAGAGGTTGGGCCACATGCCAGAGGGCAGTCTCTTAAATCTGTATTTGGCCTAGTTTGGACCTGCTCTATCAGCTGTCTCCAGTCAGTACTCAGGACCCCTAGGTTGCTGATCTCAGCATCTGAACCAGGTTTCAGATGCTGCTGGAATCCCCCTGTGGTCTCTCCTGTCTGAACTGAAGCCAGCCTCCTAGTCAGTTTCGAGTCTCGGTAACCAGGTGACTGACCTTTCTGCATGGGGGCCCCTGGTCCCAGGATGGTCCCTACTTTCAGGCTGTTTCCCTTTCTCTGGTGATCTCTTAATACCAGCCTGGATAAATTTTTATACCCTGAGAGTCAAATTTCAGGAGACAGGAATTGCAAGGGTAGGCACCACTTATTTCAGAGTAGAGGCAGCATGGCCTAGAGATTTAAGTTACCATACCACTTTGCCCAGAGCAGTAGATTTCACTAGTTCCTGGTGCTCTGGAGACACCTGCGTACCCGGGTGCATTGTCGTTGCATCTTCCCTTCCTCACCACACGTTTTTAGCTCTAGGAGTTCCAGAGCCTGTGGGTTGAGAATCAAGAAGGGAACATCACCTTGGGTCCGAAATCCAGACCTGTCTCGGCAGTGGGGGATTGGACCGGTGGGTTTCCCTCAGGCGACGTAAGTAACAGTCTTCCTGCTCCGTCCCCAGATGGCAAGGTCAGCCCCGGCACGTTATCCATAGGAAGCGCTTTAACCGTACCCTCTTTCCCAGCCAACTCTACTGCCATGGTGGACCTCACCAACTCGCTTCGAGCATTCATGGATGTCAATGGAGGTGAGTGAGCTATTGCCCTTCCACAAGCTGCTGTGGTGAAGGTGTTTTCCTTCGTAGCTTCCAGCTTGTTTCAAAAAGGGAGAGAAGGGATGCCTGATCTCAGGGGTCTAGGAAGATAGGGATGAGAAGAGTATCCCTTTGGATAGGGAAATGGAGGAAGAAAGAAAGCCCCTTCTCCTGTCTCTGGCTTTTTACACATATATTAACCAAAGGTGAAGGGAGAGCAAAGCCAAGCTAAACCAGTGAAAAGAGAATAAAATCACTTTAGGCAGATCACCTGTACTTGCAGAATAAAATCAGGAGGAGCCTCCCTCCCAAAGAAGAGACATCCCATGCCCCGTGTGTGGGAAACCCCCAGAGTCAAATTGAGCAGGGACAGATGTTGATCTCTGGGAACAAAGGACAGGAAGAAAGTCCAAACCTCAGTATCAAACGTCCAGGCCCTCCCTCCCAGCCAGGCAAGTAGATTGTTGATCTCTGCTTTTCTGGAACCATTTTGACCAAGATCAAGCTACCCAACTGCAGGAGGCATCTGCACAGCCTCATTGGGGCCCATCTTTCACCACAGACTGGCTAATGCAATGCCCAGCTCCGGACACCTGTACCATTTTGTGCTCTGGTGTTTGATTGAAAATGATTTGGCTGGATTTTAGAAATGCTGAACTATTTGCCCTCTGGCCCTTATCTACTTCTATATTCATTTCCTCCTCAGCTGCTTTTTAATCTTTCTCTTTGGTTAATAGAAATCGAGATAAATATGCTGGATGAGAAGCTGATCAAGTTTCTGGCCTTGCAAAGAATACATCAGCTTTTCCCCTCGCGGGTCCAAGCTTCACCAGGCAGCGTTGGGGCACATCCATTGGCTTCTGGAGGGCACCACACAGAAGGTGCGTGTGCACACACCTGCCACCACACCTTCAGATCTCCCCTCTGTGTGTGTGAAGGACCAACTCCCCTCCGTGGAGAATCTCAGCTTTCAATATCTCAAGCCTCCATGTGTACCTTTAATGGACTTAACAAAAAAAAAAAAAAACATGGTTTCTCTTCTCAGAGAACTATGGCAACCACAGCTTTCAGACTGAGGATATTCTGCTGTAACTTGCTTTTCGTAAGAGTTCACTTTGAGACACAGAAAACAGCTACCAATACCTTTGGGTATTCGCAGTGTGCTTTTTCCTCAATTGCTTCCAAATATTTCAGTTAGAAGGGCTTGCCAAGGAACTTTTCAAATTCAAGGTGTGAAACAGTAACAGTGGGCTAGCCTCCTGAAAATTCTTCCCAAGAGATTGTCTTCTTAGGGTATCTCTTTGAGCATTAGCTGTCAAGAATCTTCCTACTTGAAAGTGTGGTCCCTAAACCAGCTGCATCAGCATCACCTGAAAGCTTGTTAGAAATGCAGAGGTCAGGCCTCACCTCTGACCACTGAATCAGAATCTGCATTTTTACAAGATCTTTAGGTAATTAATATTTACATTAAAATTTGTAAAACATTGGTCCATGCATCTTCTTTTTCAATAACCTCCTTATGGTATCAGCTAGTGTAGGCCTGATCAGCCGGCCCATAGCTCAGGAGCTTAAAGTATTATTGTTGGGGAGTGGATGTTGCCCAGTAGTTAAGTGCCTGCTTCCCATGTGCAAGGTTCCAGGTTCAAACCCTGGGACTGAAAAAAAAATACTATTGTTGCCTGCCCTTCAATTCTGTAATCATTCTCAAAGTTGGTCCCTTTACCCCATGTTGGAGATGGTATGAGATGAGGACAGGAAGGACCCAACCTGAAGCAGCCAGTTCCCAGCATCAGGTATGTGTTTGGAAAGATGAGTCGTCTGGTGGGATTATTTTCTCTAGGCCATGAACCAAAGGGAAGGATTGGGAAGGTCCAGATTCTGTTGGTTTATATTCAGGCCTTAGGCTCTGAGTTTCTAAATGATCTTGTCTATGTTTGTCTTGTAGTGCAAAGAAAGGAAGTACAGGCCCGAGCTGTTTTCTACCCCCTTTTAGGGTTGGGAGGAGCTGTGAACATGTGCTATCGAACCCTCTACATTGGGACAGGTGAGGCAGTTGGGAAGCCGGGAGAGGGGCTCAATTTGTACAGCCCAAAAGATGAATATTGCTATCCCCAGAGGCTAGAAAAGGAGAGAGAAGCTTTTTTCAGGGCTGCCTGATTTAACTCAGTGGATGCCCAGATATCACTTAACCTTATATCTGGTGCAAATGAGTGACACATTGACTCTCGAAGCCATTAGCCTAGAAATTTCACTTTCTTTGAAATGATATGGTTTATAGTCCCTACACCCTCGTGTTATGCTCTTGTGGAAATATCCTAGTCCTTCTTCAGTAACTCAGAACTCCCCTCTGGGCAGCAGCCGCATAGTCTAAAGGAGGTCATCTGGCAAGGACCACTATTCTTTAAAGGATTGAAAGAGACATGAGTTTTTGTTCAGAAATACTAAGGAGAGCACCCTGGGCTCACTACCCCAGAAGTTTGTACCAGCACCTGCCCAGAAACTAAGTCCCACCCCTTCCCTCACATATAACACCTTACAGTCTGTTCTCTGCCTTCCTTTTCCTCTACTCCTGCCACCTTGCAGGAGCTGACATGGACGTGTGCCTTACAAACTATGGTCACTGTAACTACGTGTCTGGGAAACACGCCTGCATATTCTACGATGAGGTGAGGGGTGGGGATAGGGTGGGAGGGAACTCACCCAACCTGAGGCCTCTCCCAGGCACCCCATCTTTTTTCCACAGTACACTGGGTTGAGGAAAAGGGGGTTGGGATTCCTCTCCTTTTCTTTTCTCCATCATTCCTGAAGAAGAGTCTTGGTGTGAAAGTGCCTCCTCCTAGGAACTAGGCTACCATTTCCCCTATGGTCAGTCACAGGCACAGCACAGCATGGGGAGGCCACCCTAAGGCAGAGGAGTAGACCAGCAGAAAAAGAAGCCAAGCCCTCTGGGTGTGTCCCTACAAGTTTCTTGTGGGGGCCTTGCCTTGTGGGCCTCAAGCCTTCATCATCACGTGCCAGTAAATGTCTTATCAACAGGAGTCTTTGCTGCAAGGACAGAATGCAGGAGTGGTAGGAGTGCAGGGGGTGTGGGGGTGCTAGTAAGGACGGTTTCCTCTAGGTGAGACGAGCCTCGTTCTAAGTGGGGCAGGGGCCCGTGATGAAGGAAGAAAGTAAGGGTTCCCTAGGTAGAAGAGCACAGCCTTCTCCATTTGTCTCTCTCCCCTTTGCCCCAGAAGGCAGACCACACATCTTATCTTCCCTCCTCCTCCTCAGAATACCAAACATTATGAGCTGTTAAACTACAGTGAGCACGGGACAACGGTGGACAATGTGCTGTATTCATGTGACTTTTCTGAGAAGACCCCGCCAACCCCCCCAAGCAGTATTGTTGCCAAAGTGCAGAGTGTCATCAGTAAGTTGGAGCAGAGGCCAGAGGCCACAAAGCCTGCCACTTGTTGATGCATTCTAAGGCCTGGTTGGGTGGTTCTGGCTTGCTGCACATGACCTGCTATATCTGGGCTCTTTTGTGCCTTTTCAGTCCTGTTGGCCAGCCTTTCCTTGATCATGGGGCCTAAAGGCCATGGAGAAGGGAGTGCAGTTCCCTCACATACGTAGACACACCTACTTGGGGACTTCTGACTCCTCCAGCCCTTTCTGAGACCTCTTACTCCCCTAGTCATGCAGCAATCAGTGGGGTGGGAGTGCAAGGGTCCAATCCAGCCAAGAGCCCAGATAGGTTACTTGCTCACTGTGCCTCTCCTCTAACCATCCCCCTCTTTACCAGGGCGCCGCAGGCACCAGAAGCAGGATGAAGAGCCAAGTGAGGAGGCAGCCATGATGAGCTCCCAGGCCCAGGGGCCACACCGGAGACCCTGCAACTGCAAAGCCAGCAGCTCGAGCTTGATTGGGGGCAGTGGGGCCGGCTGGGAGGGCACGGCCTTACTGCACCACGGCAGCTACATCAAGCTGGGGTGCCTACAGTTTGTCTTCAGCATCACTGAGTTTGCGACCAAACAGCCCAAAGGCGATGCCGGCCTATTGCAGGATGGGGTCTTGGCTGAGAAGCTCTCCCTCAAGCCCCACCAGGGCCCTGTGCTGCGCTCCAACTCCGTTCCCTAGGGCTGGTGGCCACCCTGCCACCCTCCTGTCTACCCAACCCAAGACTCCTGCAATGCAAAAATGTACACAAACCAAGCCCGGGTTTTTTTCTATACTCTACCAGAAACCCTTCAACTACAATCTTTGCATGAAATGAAGAAAACCTTTTGACTGTTTTTTAAAAGTCCTTTTTCTTTTCTCAAGTTCTAGGGGGCATTTGCACATATATTTGTACTCGACATTTCATGGGAAAGCGGCAGACCCGAGCTGAGGAACAGCGTGGGCAGGGAGGGGAAGCCGATGGTCTGGACACTTCTCCAACACAAAAACCGTTCCCCACCCACCTCCTGCTTCCTCCCCCTTGCCCACCGTTGTAAAATAATCAAAAACTTGTTCTATTTTGTGGCAGTGACAATAGTTTTATATTAAAAGAAAAAAATACAGTTTTCATACAGCAAAATCTATACAATATCATTGTTTTATTTAATATAAAGATCGCTACCCACCTTCCTTGGTTCCCGCCCTCCAAGTTATTCTCCCTTTCTGCAGCGGTTGCACAAAGGTAGCTACTGTGTATTATGGACAAATGAGAAATGAATTCTTTTTCTGGCTGTCCATCTATTTTATTTCAAATAAGGAAAAGTGTATTTGGATTTTGTGTAAATACATCTAGTGATGACATTTTTTCAATGTTTTTAAAAACTGTACAGTACTACATGTGGTAGAGCGTTTTCTTCAAATTGTCTATTGTAGCAAAAATGTTTTTGTCGTAAACCTGTTTTGTCTTTTTTTTTCCTTTTTTTTTTTTTTTTTTTCTGTTCTCTTGCCACTTCTCTCCTCTTCCTCCCCCCGGCCCTGGCCCCTCCTCTCCTCCCACTCCTACAACTAGTACCATTGTACATAGTAATTGTAATGTTTTAGACTTTACAGAAACTTTCCTGTATTCTGTATATAAAAAAAAAAAATACTTCAAATTATGTTTTCTGCCTGTCTGTCCTACCTGTCATCACCCTTAAAGGGACCCTGCCTCAGATCCTGGTCCCACAAGCGGGGAGGTCCCCTTTAAAGATGTCTCAACCGCAGGTACTCAGTCCCCAGGGGAACTCAAGAGAGGGGAGATGTTGGAGAAGAGAGCCAAGGTGGGTTGGGGAAAATGGGAGGGTGGGGGTGTAGTTTTGTGGGTGGCAAGGCAGTTTGGCATGGTCAGATTCTGCAAGAGCCCCTGCACTTGGTGACTCCAAAACCAAGGCATTAAACAGGAGCTAGTATGAGACCTCGGCATTCTGGTCTAGAAGTTTTAACCTAAGGAGTCAGGGCTGTCTTTGATTCCTTGGGTTTGTTTGCTATCATTGTCCTCTCCAGTTTCTCTGGGAGAAGTCTTACCTAGTAGCCTGAGCTGGGCAATGGGCAATTCACTTATTTATTCAAGTATCACCTGGTTCCCTGCTCTGTGCCAGGCCTCTGCTAGTCTTGGGAACACAGCAGTCACAGGGCAGATAGGGCATCTGCCTCTTAGAGCTTAGAGTTTAATGCAGAGCAAGTTGTTGATTCAAATCTCTGGGGAACATGATAGTGGCAAATCCAGTCCCTAGCCCCAGCCATGCCACTTCTAGTTGTGTGATGATGATCACATTCTCTACAACTGCAGTTCATCAGAAGACTAGTCTGCATTATCTTAATTCCAAGGTCCTGAAAACCCTGTCATACAAAACACATCTCTTCCTTTTCCTAGATCTTTTGAGAAACTTTCTTCTCTGGGAATTTCTTCCTGAAGACAATCTATTCCTTAGATAGAGAGCACCTCTGCTTGTATCCTAGCCCCGTTGGAATAAATGCTATCTATTGTTTGTGTATCAGGAGTTTGCCTGGGGGTGGGGGAGAAAGGATGCATCCATTTATTTCACCTATGTTCCATCCCAGTCTCATCCCACAGCATCTACAGGTGAACCCTGAATACCCAGTGAGGCTAAATAGGAAAGTTCTCTTAGAATGGGAGGTCAGTTCTAGGCTTCCACCTACCCCTCTGGCTTTGTCTCCACACACTCTGCTCCACCTCCCCAATGAGCCTCTTGAACGCCCCAAGGGCAGAACTTTGTTCCATTTGGTATTTCCAAGGCTAACCACCACGTTGGTAGTCACACCCTAAGTTCCAAACGGGGGTGCTAAATTGTACTGAATTTAGAGCAAGTTCTTGCTTCTGTCAAATCACCTGATCAGGAAGGCCCTTTCCCCTGCCTGCTGAGCATCTCCAGGAGGCAAAGCCTGCTACATAGTTTACAGCTGAAGGAGTCACACACCCGATTCGCCCCTCACAGGAAAGCTTCCCTATCTTTCTCCCACTCCTAGCCCTCACCTAGAGAGCATGCGCACAGGCACACACTTGACTAGGTACCTAGATATTTATTCAAGCACACACCTTGGCAGAGACCACAGACTTGACTACTCACCTAGATGGGACTCTAAGCTCGCATACACGCACACCTACAAGATGTTCACATGGGCACGCACGCAACCTAAAGGGCCATCCCAGGGCTCGTGGGCACGCACCTAGTAGTCATTCACACAGACCGTGCAGATGCATGTACATCCCTAGAGGGCACACCCAGGGAGCCGGTCTGCACGCGTGCAGCTGGAAGTTCACACAGGCACACCTCAGAGAACGCGGACGCACGCCTAGGGGGCGCTCGCCGGGCCTACACGCGCACGCTTGCACACACTCCCGGAGGCCGAGGCGCGCCTGGCGCCCTTCCAGGCCGGTGCGTTGCTGATCGCGAGCCTCCGCGCGGGGACCCAGGACCGCGCCCGGCCTGCGCCAGAGCTCAGAGCGGCTGCGGGCATGGAGGCGCTGCTGCTGGGCGCGGGGTTGCTGCTGGGCGTCTACGTGCTTGTCTACTACAACTTGGTGAAGGCCCCGCCGTGCGGCGGCCTCGCCAACCTGAGGGGCCGCACGGCCGTGGTCACCGGTGAGTCCGGGCGGGCGGGCGAGACCCCGGGCGGCCAGGGCGGCGGGGATGGCCCGCCCCGCTCAACTCCGCTCCCGCCGCCGCCCGCAGGCGCCAACAGCGGCATCGGGAAGATGACGGCGCTGGAGCTGGCGCGCAGGGGAGCGCGCGTGGTGCTGGCCTGCCGCTGCCGCGAGCGCGGCGAGGCGGCCGCCTTCGACCTCCGCCAGGTGAGGGCGGACGGGGGTGGACGCGGCGGCGAGCGGTGAGCCGAGCGCCCTCGGGACGCAGCGGGTGGCGAGCAAAGCGGGTCTGGGGATCCGGTCTCTGAGAGGAGAGTGCGGCTCTGTTGCTTAAGTGCAGAAGAGGGGGTGCATAGGTCACACAGTAAAGGGGCTCCAGGCCTAAACTTCCTGAAGGAAGTGCCTGCAGTTCCAAGATGTTGAAGCGCCAATAGGAGTTGGGTTAATGAAGGACAGTGGGGAGCAAAGGTTCCTGACCCAGGAGAGCTGTTCTATTTTCTGAGAATCTGTATCAAGAGTTTAATGAGGCTGGGAAGAGGGGCAAAAGAAGTGGCTGCAGACTCCGAGCCAAGGTGAGGCTCTGAGGGCCTTGTAGAGCTTACAGAGGAGTTGGATTTTATAGGATGTAAGGGTCCTCAGCAGGGTCCCTGGACCAAGTCAGAATAGCCTTTTGGAACTAACCTCTGGGTGGCTGTGTGAAGGGGCAATGAAGGATGGAAGGGGACCAACGAGAAGTCGGTTGCAGGTTTTAGGGTAGCTGATAATGGGCAGAAGGAATGATAATAGTAGAAGCAAGTACATACCAGTGTTGACTGTGCTGGGCACTGTTCTAAGTGCTGTATATTTATATTTTAATCCTCACAACAACTCCATGAAATGGGTCCTATTATTATTCCCATTTTACAGTGAGAGAACTGAGGCCCGTGGAGATTATCTTGCCAAGGTCACACTCCAGTAACGGGCAAGGTCCAGATTTTCATCCTGAGTCCACACCCTTATCCACTATACTCAAAGGCATAGGGGCAGATTTTAGTAATAGAAGGTAGATTCTCAGAATTTGGTGCCTGGGACAAGGGAAGAAGAGGGAGGGAGCCAGTGTCAAGCCCAACCCTTGCCACTCCACAGGCGAGTGGGAACAACGAGGTCATCTTCATGGCCTTGGACTTGGCCAGTCTGGCCTCTGTGCGGGCCTTTGCCACTGCCTTCCTGAACTCTGAGCCACGCCTGGACATCCTCATCCACAATGCTGGTGAGAGGCAGTAAGCCCTGCGGGGGGTGGGGGGAGTCAGGGGGCAGCTTCCCCCTCCAGCCTGGCCAGGGGCCAGTGTACCTGTGGGAAGGATGCCCCCTGCTCCCATCTTACAGATGGGGACTCCCTCTAGAGCAGTTGCTCACGCCTAGCCCCTGCCCCAGGGATCAGTTCCTGCGGCCGGACCCGCAAGCCCTTTAACCTGCTGCTGCGTGTGAACCACATCGGCCCCTTCCTGCTGACACAGCTGCTGCTGCCTCGGCTGAAGACATGTGTCCCCAGCCGTGTGGTGGTGGTATCCTCAGCAGCCCACCGGCGTGGGCATCTTGACTTCACACGCCTGGACCGTCCCGTGGTGGGCTGGCAACAGGAGCTGCGGGCATATGCCGACAGTAAACTGGCCAACGTGCTGTTTGCCCGGGAGCTTGCCACCCAGCTGGAGGGCACTGGCGTCACCTGCTATGCGGCCCACCCAGGTAAGGCCTGGCTTTTACCCCTCCATCCTTGTCCCACCCTATGCTTCCCCAGCCACTCACTGAGCCACGGGATCTCAGAGCAGGAAGGAAGCATGGCCTATGGAGAGACTTGTCCCTCTGCTGATCTTGGAACTGGGTCTCCTAATCTGGGTTCTACCTCTCGTGCCACAAGCTTGGACACTGACCACTGAGTGCAGTATGGAAGAGGACAAGACCCAGGTCCTCACCCCCGGAGCCATCCAGACTGACAGAACTGACAACAACGATGATGATGATGTTTGTAGCAAGTAATTCTTCAGCCACTCAAGAGACATTTCCTGAGCGCCTATTATGTACCAGGCACTGCAGTGAACAAACCAAAGACCTACCCTCATGGAGTTTACATTCTAGTGTGGGGGAGGGGGAGCCAAACAATAAGTAGACCTATACAATGACAGGTGGAGATAAAGTACTACGTGGAAAGTTAAAACAAGGTAAGGGGAATGCCAAGGGCTGAGAAAGGGGTGCTATTTCATCTATGGTGCCTAAGGAAGTGAGGGAGTGGACCATGTGGCTCCCTGGGGACAAGAGTATTCTGAACAGAGCAAATACCAAGTGCAAAGACCCTGAGGCAGAAGTGCCTGGTATGCTTAAAGAAGAGCAGGGAGCCTGGAATGGCTAGAAAAGAACGAGGCACCAAGTGGCAAGAGATGCCTTGGGCCCTGTAAGGTCTGGAGGTCTGCAGCAAGCACTTTGGATTTTACTCTCAGGTAATCGGTGATTAAGACCCATCCCTGCCTTCAGGAAACAGGTTACACTGGGATAACAAGATCTGCCCTACTTATGTTACCACACTGCATTTTACGTAGTCATCGCCTAGTTCATTAATAATTAGATGATAAGAATTATAATCACCACCAACCTTTATGAAGCTTTTATTACACTATATATCCCTAATGTCCAAAACAGTGGCTTGTACACAAGAGGTGCTTAATAAATGCTTGCTGGTTAAACAAAGGAGTAGGGCTTGAGCTAGAAACAATGGAGAGACTGAATTATTTCAGGCAGGGGCATAGCATGAGCAAAATCTGGGAGGTAGGAGTGTACAAGGAGTTTGGATGGCGGGGAAGAGGCTTCCTGTAGGAAATCCTCCACAAAGTCACTGTGTGGGGGCCCAGAACGCGTGGTAGGTTCCACCCTGGCTTCCCTGGAATTGCCTCTGTCCCTCACTCCCCTATTAGCCCTTTCCCACTGCCCTTATCCTGGGTCCTCATCCGAATCCTTCTTTTCTTCCTGCCCACAGGACCTGTGAACTCGGAACTGTTCCTGCGCCACGTTCCTGGATGGCTGCGCCCACTTTTGCGCCCACTGGCTTGGCTGGTACTACGGGCGCCCAGAGGGGGTGCCCAGACGCCCCTGTATTGTGCTCTACAGGAGGGAATTGAGCCCCTCACCGGGAGATACTTTGCCAACTGCCGTGTAGAAGAGGTGATCCCCGCTGCCCGAGATGACCGGGCAGCCCGCCGACTGTGGGAAGCCAGCAACAGGCTGGCAGGGCTGGGGCCAGGGGAGGAGGCCGGAACCAAAGAAGACACCCGGCCTGAGGACCCAGGAGCCCCATCTTCTCTGGGCAGTCCCCACCCTGAGGGGCCCACCATTTCTGAACCCTATCCCCGCCCTCAGAGCTCACCAGACTTATCTCGGTTTACACGCCGAATTCGGGTTACAGCTGAGCCTGAGAGCCACGTCTCCTAATGCCCAGCCTGGGGTGCTTTTCTTGGCACTCTGTGGCCTTTGAAAGCCCTGCCTGTGTGCCAGGCCATGCCGTGGGCATGGAGGGAGTTGACATTTTTACTTCCATGGTCCCTTTCTGGGGCCTCCAGCTGTGTCCTGGGTAGCCATTTTCCTGGTGCAAGGAAATAGTGGGTGATTGCTTCTTCCCGAGGGTTACAGTAACCCCAGGCTGAGGGGAGGGAGAGTGATGTGCCAGGCACGGGCTTTGGGGAATTTGAATTTCCAGGCCCCACCCTCAAATTCTGTTCAGCTCTGGGAACAGAGCCTGGGAATTTGTAATTTGACACACTGCCAGCACGGAGATTTACTGAACTGGGCCCTTTGCGACCATACAGCTGGGTAGTTACAATCACCCCCATTTTACAGGGGAGTATTAGGTTCCAGAGGCAAAGGACTGACTCAAGATCTCACAGCTAGTAAGCGCAGGGGCTCTGGCTGCGAGGCGGGTGCTGTTAGGTGTGTGCTGGGAGGTGAGGCAGGGCAGTTGTCACCGCAGTGGGCGGTGAGAGCAGGGGGAGCCTTTTCCGGGCGCCCTACGGCCGGGGCCCGCCATCCGGACGTCCTTTGGATAAAGCCGAAACTCGCCCGTTCCTGCCTCACTCAACATGCCGGCCCCGCCCTCCGCCGCCACACTTCCGGCGGGGCTGCGACCGCGGAGGGGCGCGAGCGGGCGGCCGCTGGGGGTGGCGGGATAGGTTGGGCGCGGCCGAGGCGGTGCGGGCGGGCGCGGGGTGCGGGTTGCGGGTCCGCTGCTCCTCTCCAGCTTTCTGCGGTCCCCGAGGACCCTCTGTCCCGCCGGCGCCATGGGCAATTGCCACACGGTGGGGCCCAATGAGGCGCTGGTGGTTTCAGGTGAGGGGACAGCGAGGGAGGTGGGTGCTGAGGAGGATGTTTCGGGGTGGGGGGCTGTGCCTGGGAAGGTGGGTGAGGAGGGGGCTCGGAGTGGGTGCAAGGCTGTGTCTGGAAAGGGGCTGCGAGGGTGGAGGGCAGTGCGAGGGGGGCGGGGGACGAGGTGGGGCGACGTTCCCCCGAGGGCCGGGAGCGCTGTGTGTCGGGCCTGAGTACTGCACTCTGCAGGGCACCCGCCCCGGGCCGCACCCGAGAGGCGCCTTCCCGGGAAAGACCCCCTACACACTCCGGGCTCCGCGCCCCACTTGGGCACCCACCAAGCGCTCCCCCTCCCACTGCGTGCTTCCCGTGTTTATCTCCTCCTTTCTCCGCCTCCTTCCTAGGCAGAACCTTCCCTCCACGCCACCAAGGGTTTGGGGGCCCCCAACTGAAGTCCTGGGGTTCCGGAGGGAGGGAATCCGTGGTTCTGGGAACATAGCGGTTCGCCTGGATTCCAGCGCCCGCGACTGGGGGGGTGGGTGGAGCGGCTCTGCAGGGCAGGTGTCTGTTTGTGGGAGAGCCCCGTTTTACGGGCGGGTCCTTTCTTGGAGCACAGGCAGAGCCGTGAATTCCGAGCAGGCTGGGCCTCGCCAAGGCTTCCTGGCATCGCCCGCCCTGTGGATGTGTGTGTGGCCTCTACAGGTTGGGAAACCGGGCTCTGGGTGATGCAGCTCCCGGTTGCAAAACGCTGTGGGCCAGAATTTCTATAAAGGTGGGGCTTGGGGATTGCAGAATGGGGAGGGGGTGTGAAGGTGGGGAGGAGACTTGTCTTAAAGCTGCTATTTAGACCAGCTTTTGCAGCGGGCAGTTTGTGCGCTTCCCTTGGCTGGGGAGGAGCCCTGCAGCCTGACAGCTCCTAGGCCTGTAGCTGCAGGAATCCCTAATGTCTTACTTCCCATTGTCGATGCCAGTTTTCAGCCTGTGTGCAGAATTCTCAGGGCTGACTTCTGAAGTGGGGATAAGGTGGGTTGACCAGGGCTTGTAGTTGCCCACCTCTAGGGAGGTGTAAAGATCCACTGGAAACTCTCATCCCAAAGCATGGCCTCTGGCCCAGTTTGGATCCCAAAATCAATTTCTCCACTGGAACAGGAAATCCCCACTTCCCTGAAGGCCAGAGACAACCTTGGGGTCCTGAAGGAGACCCCTGGAGAGCGCCAAACTTGCTCCTCTAAGCCTGGGCGAGTCTCCTAGCCCCCATCCCTAGAGAAGGCTTTTAGAAACCGGATTGGGCACTACCGTTTGTTTTTCTCATGGAGTTTCTGAAAGTCCAGACTGGACCGATAGGACAGAAGCTGTAATTCTGGCTGGGGCAAGTCCTGGGCCTGAAGGGTGATTCGAGCTCCTGAGCTGGGCAGCTCTGTACTTTCCATTTCTCTGGACCTTGCCTGTCAGGTCAGAGGCCAGTGCAGTGCTAGCATAGACACTGTTTTGGGGTGGGAAGAGGAGGCCCTGGCTGAGATTTGAGGGTGCTTGGGTCAGGGAAGGGTGAGAGAGGAGAGAAAGGGATAATGCCTAGCATACTGGTACGGGGTGGGGGGTTGAGATGAACAAGCTGAAATGCAGCTTCCTCTTGTGAGTAGACTCAGAAGAGCACAGCAGCTATTCCCATCCTGCCCGCACCTGTCCGCCTTGTTACGTGGGCCTATGTCTACGTCCAGAGGCATCTTTCAGCCCCGGTTTCAGAAGGAGGATGCTCAGTCTCATGCTCATTTTTTCTACCTGGAAAGTTTTGAGGTTCTTATGGTCTAACGTCCCTCCATCATTTCGTAACTTAAAACCTTTCCCTCTAGTTCTACTTTCAGTAAGGGCAATCCAAATACCACACCTTTCACTCATTGTGAAAGGTTCACCATGTCAAAGGTTCTTCATGTCAAAGGTTCTTAACCTGGGGTTAGTGGGTAGAATTTAGAATTTGGAAAAACAAATTATGTTTTTATTTTCTCTAATCTTAAATGAAATTTAGCATCTCCTAAGATTATGCATATCTCAACAAATCATAATGATATTGGCAGATACTATCTTACCACCTTGCAGTTGTTGCAGCTACTTTGCATCATCACTACTTTGAAAAGGCAGATATCAGATCTGCTGCTGGATTTTATTATTGAATGTGTCAATAAAGAATCACATATTACTAGAGCACACATTTGGTTGCTGTAATATTTTGATAACTTTCAATATAATTTGTGTTTTATTTCTTGTATTTGCTGCCTTTATGAACATTGTGAGAAGGGGGCCTTGGCCACTGCTAAACTACTAAAGGGGGTTGTGGCTCAAAAAAAGTCTAAACTTCTTATTGTCATCTTCTTGACTAGAAGGAAGAAGAAAGTGGAAGGGGGCAGGAAGGGGAGGGATTGTTCCTGGGAGGGCAGAGTGGGCAGCCTGTATACCTGCAAGGGCTGCGAGAGTTGGATGGAGGTGATCTTGTATTTTGTGGTTTTTTAGTTTGCAAGGGAAAGCAAATTGGGTTAGAAAAGTGAGATCAAATTAGGAAGAAATGTCCTGGTTTCAAGACATGTGAAAGCTAGGGAAGTCAATGAAGCGGTGCCAAGAGAAGCCTCTGTTAGAGCAGCGTTCATCAGGCTGAGAGTGACCAGGAAGCTGGGAGGAAGATGCTTTCCAGGGGAGGAGGCTGCTGGGGACAGGGCTGCCTGGCAGTCCAGCTGCCTGTTGCTAACCCTGGGAACCTGGTCATATTTCCCTTAGCCAAGGCCCAACTTGAGCTGTGGCAAAGTCACAGAGTAAGTTAAAAATGAAGGAAGCGTAGACCCTGGCCTTGCCATCTCATCCCACCATTCCTCCCATATGTGTTGAGAAACCCCCTAGAGCTGGCTGAGGCAGCCATGCCCTGGCCTCCAGCAGGCCAGAAGAGTAGAACAAGCTGTGATTTTTGACCCTCTTCCAGTTTCACATGATCCTTGATGGTTCGGGTTTCAGACTGACTGCTTGTCCTCAGAGGCCTCCCCAGCCCCTACCTCCCAGGGCCAACAGGCCTGCATGGCTTGTCCTGAGCAGCAGCCTGTGGACAGGTTTTTCCATTCCAGAGAAACGGAGACCTAAGTCTTCCTCTTCCTGCCCCTGCCCCCACCGTGGTACTGCTCTTTGCTCCCTGCGCCTCTGACTTGGCTACTTGCACACTGTACCCTGTAGACCCTGGAATCAGTTTGGCCACCCAGTGAGCAGTCTCAGGAGCCAGCTCTCCAAACTTCCAGGCCCATCCCCTTCCTGGATCTCATCCCCAGTTGGCTGTTCTCTCCATTGTTTCTGTTCACCGCCCCCCCAAACCAGGACTCCAGAGCTGTACTGCCCGATATGTTACCCACTAACCACATGAGGCTATAAAATTTAAACTAATCAAAATTAAAAGTTCAGTTTCTCAGTCATACCAGTCACATTTCACGTGCACAGAAGCCGCATGTGGCCATCTATCAAACAATACCGACGTAGAATATTTCCATCACAGGCGGTTCTCTTGGACAGCACTGCTCCACAAGTTAGCCCAGATGCTTTTTGTTTCCACCCCACACATTAGCCAAGAGATTACAAGAGGTGCCTACCCGGTCTCCTTGACCGCCAGCATCTTCCTTCTTATGCAATATGGTGTTTCTGAAATGTAGATCTAACCTGTTGCTCCCCCCCTTAAAACCCTGCTTGCTCCCTGTTACACTCAGAGTGAAGCCCTAGCTCCTTGGCTAATACCTCGGCCACCCTGTGATCTGCTTTCTGCCCCTCCACCCAGCTTTGTCCCCTGCCATGGTCCTCAGAGATGCTGTTACCCAGCTACATAAAACTATCCCAGCCCCTTGACCCTGGGAGGCACACACTCAAGTTTTCCTGGAAACCCAAGTTTGTGAACTCGGAAATGGTAGCACCCACTAGCTTTTTCCCAAATCACCCGTCCTTCAAATGATGTTTCCTGTGCATTTCTCTGCACTGCTAATTAACTGCCTCTCCAGCTTTTATTAACATTTCCTTGAACTTGAATAATTTTGGCATTAACAGAAGGGTTCACTATAGGAATTTCAGGAGCTGATTTTTCTCGTTTCAGTATAGGGAGTGTGCCGGAAATGCTCACAATGGGGCTCTGGGTCATGGCTGAAGTGGACATGCTATTTAGTTCATATAGAGTTTCTGGGACCACTTCCTTTGTAGACCTTTTCCCCTTCTCTTCACTTCTCCTTTTGGCGTCATCAGTCGGTTTTTGTCTTGAGGTCTTTCCTTCCCCATCCCTGCCTACAAAGAGGAACATGGTCACCTTGCAAGCTCGGAGTAGAGAGCCCGCCTCAGTGGGAGTAGATCCGCCTTGGCTGGAGGCTCCCGCGCTCCCACCAGCCCCCCACTAGCTCATCCCCTGCCCCCCTCTGTTTGCACACACCTTGATAATAGGCAAATCACCTGGTGTTACAATCTGGATAAGGCCCACCTCCTTCAAGAGAAGAATTATCTCTTTATATCCCTAGCACATTAAAATACTCTCTACTTTTTTGTTGAACAAATTAATGAACAGTTGAATGGAAAATGGAAGTTTCCCCTGCCCACCCCTGCCCACTGACGTGTTTGTTCTCTGGAAGCACTTAGATTCAGAGCCAGTCACTGGATAGTATTCCTTCTTTTCATGCAAAGTTCTTGTCTACCAAACTATATTCTTTGTTTTATTTTTTTATACCTAGTCTTCTCCCTCCCTCCCCTCAGAACCTCTTGTGTCCACTGCCTTTATATCAGTGTTACAAGTTCTTCCATTTCTAGAATAATAATAAGTCTACTTTAGTCGATAGTTGCATTCCCGCTTTATGTTTGTTCGTTCTTCAGTCTCGAGGATTTGGGGGTGGTGATGCTTGCTCTGCTTCTGATTGAGAGGGCCCTTAGATCCCATGGGGTAGATAGGTGGAAATGATTCAGGGCTCACCTGGCATATCAACAGCCAGAAATTTTAAGTCTCTGGCATACATATTTAATGGGTATAGTGCTAATTTTAAGTTCAAATAAAAGGGGAATAAGAACCATATGTATCGCAAAATTATGAATGAGTCTAACTCCAATTGGGGGGAACCAAACTATTTCTTTTTTTTTTTTAAGATTTTAAAAATTTATTTCCCCACCCCACCCCTGTTGTCTGTTCTCTGTGTCCATTCACTGTGTGTTCTTCTGTGTCTGCTTGCCTTCTCTCTTTTTTTTTTAAGATTTATTTATTTATTTCTCCCCCCCACCCCAGTTGTCTGCTCTCTGTGTCCATTCGCAGCGTGTTCTTCTGTGACCGCTTCAATCCCTATCAGCGGCACCAGGAATCTGTGTTTCTTTTTGTTGTGTCATCTTGTGTCAGCTCTTCCGTGTGTGCGGCACCATTCTTGGGCAGGCTGCACTTTCTTTTGCACTGGGCGGCTCTCCTTACAGGGCGCATTCCTTGCACATGGGGCTCCCCTACACGGGGGACACCCCTGCGTGGCGGGGCACACTCCTTGCACGTGGGGCTCCCCTATGCGGGGGACACCCCTGTGTGGCAGGGCACTCCTTGTGCACATCAGCACTGAGCATGGGCCAACTCCATACGGGTGAAGGAGGCCCAGGATTTGAACTGCGGACCTCCCATGTGGTAGGCGGATGCCCTATCCATTGGGCCAAGTCCACTTCCCTGCTGTCTTCTATTTAGGTGGCACTGAGAATCAATCCTGGCACCTTCCAGAGTGGGAGAGAGATGCTCAATCTCTTGTGCCACCTCAGCTTCCTGGTCTGCTGTATCTCATTGTCTCTCCTCTGTGTCTCTTTTTGTTGTGTCATCTGGCTGTACCAGCTTCCTGCTCGGGCCAATGCTCCTGTGTGGGCCAGCACTCTACTTGGGCTAGCTTGCCCTACATGCCAGCACTCCACGTGGGTCAGCTCACCATGAAGGCCAGCTTGCCTTCACCAGGAGGCCCCGGGAATCAAACCCTGGGCTTCCCATGTGGTAGACGGAGCCCAATCGCTTGAACCACATCTGCTTCCCCAAACTATATTCTAAGGTCCCTTAGGGCAGAGAGAATATGTCTCCCATTGTGTGTCATTAATGTAGCCGCAGCATTTTCCACCCAGCGGTGGGTGTTGTCAAGTCTCAGAGAGGGGGAGCCAATGTGGCTCAGTGGTTGAATACTGGCTTCCCACAGACAAGGTCCTGGGTTCAATCCCCAGCCTGGGTACCTCAAACACAAACTGAAATAAACAAAAATGGGCTCAACAAAATTGGGAAACGGACTTTGGCCCAGTGGTTAGGGCGTCCGTCTACCATATGGGAGGTCCGCGGTTCAAACCCCGGGCCTCCTTGACCCGTGTGGAGCTGGCCATGCGCAGTGCTGATGCGCGCAAGGAGTGCCGTGCCACGCAAGGGTGTCCCCCGCGTGGGGGAGCCCCACGCGCAAGGAGTGCGCCCGTGAGGAGAGCCGCCCAGCGCGAAAAGAAAGTGCAGCCTGCCCAGGAATGGCGCCGCCCACACTTCCCGTGCCGCTGATGACAACAGAAGCGGACAAAGAAACAAGACGCAGCAAATAGACACCAAGAACAGACAACCAGGGGAAGGGGGGAAATTAAATAAATAAATCTTTAAAAAAAAAAAAAAAAAAAAGTCTCAGAGAGGGGTAAAGGGCCAAAGCTGAGGGATGAGGGGAGACAGTCCCAGGAACCGACTGACCAGCAGTGGTTTGCTTTGCTCCCCAGGGGGCTGCTGTGGTTCTGACTATAAGCAGTACGTGTTTGGCGGCTGGGCCTGGGCCTGGTGGTGTATCTCCGACACTCAAAGGTAAGGGCCTCAGAGCTCGGGGACCTGATGTTCTCGTGGGCAGCGGGGAAAAGTGTTTCAGCATTCCTCCCTATACCCCCAGTCAGCTAGAGCATCTGTCATTTGTCACAGTCCATTCTGGGGAGTGAGGGCCTCCAAAAAAGCAGGCAAAATGGCTTGCACAGCGGTGCAGGAAGTACACTCCTCCCCCTATTTGGGTGTTCTTTTCCACCGGAAACTGGCATTAGTTTCGTCCGAGAGAATTCAGAGTCATGCCAATTTCCTGATTTTAGTTCGTAGTTAATCAGGAGCCTTATTTATACATCCTGTTTGGACTGGGTAGAGGGAGGAAGGAAGTGCTGAAGAGACCGCACACGTACACGCTGACCTGACCTTACCTTATCTGTGCAGGCCCTGGGATGATTCAGGTGGAGATGTGGGTAGAAACCAGCCAGAGATAGCTTGAAAAGATTGGGTGTAGAGTCTGAAGTGGCTGTGACAGCTCTGGGTTGGAGACAAGGGATGGGGACCTAAGGAATTTGTGCTAGGGCCAGGTGAGGCAGGCCTGGACCTCCTAAGCCAGGCTGGAAAGGCTCAGTAGCATCTCCCCAGGAGATGAGGAATGCAGCCACCTTTCCACTGTCACCCCTTCTTGATAATCTGGGGTGCCCAGATTCTCCCAGACCAGGACCCAGGCAAAAAGGACAGCATAGCAGTGAAGGCATGGGCATGTTGCTGGGACAAGGGCGGTGTCATCCTGCAGGGGAAGCGACGGAGAGTCCAATGGAAATCCCCCTCTACCCCAGTCCCCACCAGTCACTGGATAGAAATCCCGGGAGGCTGAGTGTGCCTGCCAGGGTGGTGGGTTGAGAAGCATGTCACGACTTTTTACCTTCACTGATTTCCCAGTAACACCCTCTGCTCTCCCATCTCTCCCCTCACTTTCTCCTGCCTGAGTTGAGGGATCCTGGGGAAGGTTTCTGGTCTGAAGCCAAAAGTGTCAGAGAATAAGCAATACCAGCCACATCTTCCACTCAGGGAGCTCCTAGATACTCCTTGGTGGGCCAGGAGTCTGCCCAAAGCCTGTGGGGAGCCCTCTTCAGACACACTGCCACCTCCCGCATCCCCTCACACAATCCCCAAACAGCAGAGAATCTTGTCCGAACACCTCGACTTGCAACTAGGCCCAGACCTGGGACTCGCCCAGATGTTTGGGCTCCCAATGCTGGGGCAACAGTCTTGCAACCCCTTCTCCACGTTCTTGGTCTCCTCCATTGCCCCCTCTTCACTCCCAGGAGCAGAGCCCCAGGACAGCAGGGAGGGACCACCAAGCCTCTCTGACTGCAGGTTTGGAAGGCCGTGTCCCTGGTGCTAGGAAACTGATCCCAGGCCCCGTCTCAGCGTCCTTCCTCTGGTCCCGCTCACTGGGTCATCTGAGCCTGCAGTCCCTCCCCCTCTTGGGCCCTTTTCTACGGGGCAGCCCTTTCCCCCCACCCTTCACCTGCTTGGGGGCCCTTGATGTGCTCCACAGGCTGGCAGGAGCCTCTCAGGTCAGAGTAAGGCCTCTAACCCAGCGTGGATGCTCAGCCTTGCCTTTCCAGGTGCTCTCAACAGCTACCCTGTGTCACCCACCATCAGGGTCAGCCCTTCTTCCTCTAGGCTCAGTGAAATCCTTCCTGCTACACTTTGCTGCCACGTCCTGTACTGTCACAAGGCCCTAATGCGGGCAGCTCACTCTCTCTTCCCAGAACCATTCCTCCACCTCTGGCCTCTTGGCATCTGAGCTGCAGCCTCCCACCTTCCCTGCCTCCTTCCTTACCTCCCTGCCTCTCCTGTTTCCTCCATCCTCCTTCCCCAGAAGAGAGCTTGGTGGGTTCCTGTCTGAGCTGGGTGGAGAGTTCTCTCAGGCCCAAGGGCGCTAGTGTTAGGGGCCTGAAAGGAGGCAACCTCTGCATGTCTGCATGCATGGCCAGAGCCAGGGCTGGCACAGCGCATGGGGCCCCTCCCAGAGTTGAGGTGGAATTCCGCAATTCCACTGCTCCCTAGTCCCTACTCCCCCCAGTCTGCCTGCTGCTGCCTCTTCAGCCTCAGCCTCTGTGCTCCCCTCATCTGGTTTGTCTAAGGAAACCTTCCATGCTGTCCACAGCCTGGCTATTACCTAGCCCACCACCCTACACACACACACTGCGCACTGCCCTTGGGAGGCCCGAGTACCCAGTAGCTTCGAGGTGCCTCCTTTACTTTTTAAAAGTATTTTATTTTATTTTAGGAGGCACTGGGGATTGAGCCCAGGACCTTGTCATACATGTGAAGCAGGTGCTCAGCCACTGAGCTACACCATCTCTCGTCCTTTTCTTTGTCCCAGTTGTCCTTGTGAATAGTCTTGCAGGTGCAAACTTTCTTCTCCTGCCTTCCATGACACCCTCCTCCCCACCAAATCAGAAAATCCAAAAGTTTCTTTGAGGTTTTCTGGCCCTAAATTGCCTTCTTAGCAATGTGTAGCACAAGCCTTGAGGGTTTGTGCCCTGAGCAGGATTCCGTATTTGCTGTGGCCAATTAGTTCCCAGAGTGACCTCTCTCTCCCAATTTCTGGACATGCAGGTTTGCCTGTGTTTGGAGGGTGGAACTGAGGCAGAGTCCCCAAGATTGTGCCAGGAATCTCCTGGGAAAGTGAGGTGGGCCACCCGGGTGCCTGCTCACCTGTCCTCCTGGCCCAGGTCATGGACCCAGGGCATCAGCAGGCCTCTCCCCAGCCCAGCAGCTCCTCATTAGAAGGACACCCGGGCTGGAGAGGAGACTCAGAACCTCAGACCTCTCCCCGATAGCCTGGGCTGAGCTGGCAGTGGGAGATTGAAGTCTTGAGAGCATCCCACCCCGCCCCCAGGCATCAGGCATCTGTGCTTGTCTGGTAACCACTGTGTGTGTTTGCTGTGTCCCTCCTCCCCCTTCCTGCCCCTACCTCTCCCTACCCCCTGGCTGCTCCTCAGACTGTCTCTGGAGGTTATGACCATCCTGTGTCGCTGTGAGAATATTGAGACGTCGGAGGGGGTCCCGCTATTCGTTACGGGGGTTGCACAGGTAATAACCCACCTGCTTCCTCCTCTGTGTCTAACCTTCTCTCTTCCTGCCCCTTCCGGGACCTGGCAGGCAGGAGCCAGATGGACTCGCCTCGTGAGAGGGTGCCCCTTCCCTCTGCTCCCACCCTCTGCTGCTTGGGCACAAAGGCGGCCACAGGCAGGAGGGATCCTGGTAGATCCCCAGACCCCTCACCTTGCTACCGGGTCTGCAAGTGGGGAAAGAGCGAGGGATTCTGGATTTCTTTAGAGGCCAAGCCTGAACTGGAAACAAGCAGAGGCAGAGGAGATGTATTAATAGAAGACACAGTCCTCTCTGTGGCCCAGGCACCAGGCTGGCCCCTTTTTGAGCCCAGTGCTTCTCTGCCAGCTCTAACCCTCCTTCCTGCAAGGCCAGAAGATGGGTCCCATGAGACGCTCTTTTCACCCAGCCCCTTGGCTCCCTCTACAGCTTCTGAGGGTAATCTCCTTGACAGGCTTGAGGGAAAGGCCCTTGGCCCTGTTTCATGCTCATAATTCTTTATTAAGAGGCCTTTGAGCAAATCATCTCTGTCAGTGGGCCTCAGTTTCCCCATCTATGAAATGAGAGAATCCTGCCCTCTCTCTGCCTTGTAGGAATTTTAGAAAGGCAAGTAAATGATGTGAGAACACTTTGGGAATAAGGGGAGAAAGTTCCTACAGTTGCGATTATTAATGCTATCTCCTGGTGAAGAGCGCCTGAGCCTCGGGGTCTTGTCCTTCACTACCTCCCAGCCGTAGCCAGTGAAATCTGTTCTGGGGCCAGGGTGTTAGGTGACTCCAAGTGCTTTCCAGGAACGTGCAGGTACCCAGTCTTCATTACTCCATTCACCAGCTCATGCACCTTCTCAGTTCCAGGCACCGGGGATGTGGCAGTGAACATCAAAAGGCTCCTGCCCCTTTGGAGCCTGCATTCCATGAGGTGCCCAGGCCGGAAGAGACCTGAATGTCATCTCATCCATCCCCTTCCGTCTGTCTGAAAGAGCCCTTCCCAGGCAAAAATCCCCCCACGACTCCCTTCCTTGCGCATCCTGCCATCTCTCGCAGGAAAGGCAGCCGTCCCCATCCAGTCAGCCCTTGTGGCTGTGGGAGGCCAGTTTCAGTGCAGAGACCTGAGGAGGAGCTCAGAGCCCCTTGTGGGGAAGGGGAGGGCCCAGGTCTTTCTCAACAGCCCATACGAAGCGGCCTGAGCCCCCTCCAGACCCACTACTATACTTGAAACATCAGCAAATGCCCAGGTCCCTTTAAACTTGGTGATTGTGGGCTCCTGGGGAGGTAGATTGTCTGGGCAGAACGGCTCTTTCAGAGGATTAGAGCTCCTTTGCCAAAAGGTCTGGGTGACCTGCCTGGGCTCAGTACCAGAGGGAGAACCTAGCAGGGATTCCCCGGCAGAGGCGGGGGTGGGAACACTTCCAGTTGGCCAGGCAGGGGGCATGCTCCCAGGATGTGACCAGGCAGTGCTCTCTAGGCAGTCTAGTGGGACATGGCAGCGTGCTGGGCAGATGCAGGGACTAGGAGAGGGCCCCGGGGGTTCAGAGCACATCCACGGACAGCCTACACGGCACACTTCCCAGCCCAGGACACACATCCAGCTCCACTAGGACTCTCTCCCACCCCCTCACCAGCCCCAGACCACCCCCAGCCATTTCCTGCCAACCTCCGTCCCCCACTACTCAAACCAGGCTGATGTGCACGAAGGAAGCAAGTGCACCTGTGTAGCACCTGTCACTCCTTCCCCTAGCACCACCTGCACCCTCCCCGCCCTGCCTCACCTCCTCCTCCCTAACTCCCATACTAATCCAGCACTAAACCCTCGTGGAGAGCCCCCACTGACCGCCTCAGCAGGACCCTCGGCCCTTCCCAGCCATGGCAGTGAGATATTGGACCCTTTCCTCACTCCCCCAGGCCCTGGGCCCCCAGACCCATGCCCCTGTTTTGCGTTTCTTGGCAGGATTTCCCTAGAGATTATGACGTTGCAGCCCCGCTGCGAGGACGTAGAGACGGCCGAGGGGGTAGCTTTAACTGTGACGGGTGTCGCCCAGGTATAGTAACTCAGCAGCCCCCCGCATGTCCACTGAGCTGCCTCGTCCCCCTGCTGGGGTTTGGGGGGAGGAGGAGGGGACGGCAGCCAGGGGCAGTCTCTCTCCAGCGCCCCTGCCCCCGCCCCCCCCCTCCCAAAAAAGGGTCACCATCACTGGAACATGCTCGCCCGGCCCCCTTGGCCACTGGCAGGACTAACCAACAGCCCTTCTCTCCTCAGCGGGCCCACGAGAGACAGAACCAGTGCCGAGGCTCCTGGCTTACTAACGCCCCCACCCATTCTTTGCAGGTGTCGGAAATGCCAAGCCTCAGAATCCAGGCCTCCCCTATTTCCTGGGTTGGGGGAAGGGGTGGGACCCAGAGGCAGCGTGAGGCTGAGGAAGCTCTGGGCTCTGGGAGTCGGAGGCTGCTTTGTAATCCAGCTTGGGGGCTTGGATGAGGGGCTCCCTGCCCTACTCCACCTCTCAACACAGAGGGCAAGGAGGCTCAGCCATGTTATAGGCTTGCCTTTCCCGGCCTGTCTCCTGCCCTGCTAGGCCTCCTTTCTAGTCTGTCTCTGTCCCTACTGCTCATTCTTCTTTTTGCAATTTCTGCCCTTCAGCCTGAGGTCTTCCACTTGTGGGTGTCCCTGGGGAGCCTGCAAGGCAGCAGTTGGCTGGTGAGGGAACAGCAAGCTGGATGGGTGGGGGGACAAGCCCCAAATGCCCAGGAGAGAGGCCGTGTCACAGCCTGGGGCTGCCAGTGAAGATGGAGTTTCTCGGTGTAAGAGTTCTTTATGCAGCTGCCTCCCCACTAGGGGCCTCAGACAGACCCTCTCCCAGCCCCTGCGGCCTCCAGGTCTTGAAAAGGAAGGGAGGGGCCCAGCCACTACCCTCCGCACCTCTGGGTCTGGGGCCTCTGCTGCCCTCCCTCCAGCCCAGCTCAGGCAGGCATTTCTGTGGCACCGGCAGGTGAAGATCATGACAGAGAAGGAGCTCCTGGCCGTGGCCTGTGAGCAGTTCCTGGGCAAGAACGTGCAGGACATCAAGAATGTCGTCCTGCAGACCCTGGAGGGGCACCTGCGCTCCATCCTCGGTGAGGCCCTGCCCAGCCCAGGGACCCCTGTGAGCCTTCCAGGAGCCTTCCAGGGTCCTGACCCACTGAGCCAACCTAGCAAGGGTGCAGGGCTGGGCAGGGAGCCTGTCGGTCCCACCAAGGTTTCAAGCTGACGGGCTGAAGCATTGTCCCTCAAGGAAGTCATTTCAAGACTCCAGGTGATTTGTGTAAAGGTGAGGGCAGTGGGAGAGGCGAGTTGCCAGTTGGGTCAGGCCCCTGGCGCCACTCAGGACACTTTTCCTTCATCCAGCTGGACCCTACAGAAGGGAGGCTCGGGGCTAACTGCTATTAACAAGAAATCCCAGGAAGGCTCAGCCCAGCCTGCATGGCCCTTGCACCCACCCAGACCTCTACTTGCATGCCTCCTCGCTTTCCCAGCTGGCTAGGCCCCTGGGAGCCATTCGTGAATGCTCTACCCCCAGGCACGCTGACTGTGGAGCAGATTTATCAGGACCGGGACCAGTTTGCCAAGCTGGTGCGGGAGGTGGCAGCCCCTGACGTTGGCCGCATGGGCATCGAGATCCTCAGTTTCACCATCAAGGTGTGGTGTCATGGGAAGACTGCAATGTCCCCCTGGGAGATGGCGGCTTGGCGGGAGGGGACCTTTGTGCCTATGGCTGTTTCCAGGGGGTGACTCTTCCCTCCCTCTCCAGGACGTGTATGACAAAGTGGACTATCTGAGTTCTCTGGGCAAGACACAGACAGCCGTGGTGCAGAGAGATGCCGACATTGGCGTGGCTGAGGCAGAGCGGGATGCAGGCATCCGGGTACGTGGGCTCTCCTTCCCACCCCCAGAGGCAGGGAGCTCAGGGTTGGTGGGACCATGGTGCCTCAAGGGACTCGCAACACCTGCCCCTCCTGCTTCCAGGAAGCTGAGTGCAAGAAGGAGATGCTGGACGTGAAGTTCATGGCAGACACCAAAATCGCTGACTCCAAGCGAGCCTTTGAGCTGCAGAAGTCAGCCTTCAGTGAGGAGGTCAACATCAAGGTGAGAGGTTGTAGGGTGACCTGACTGGGTCTCAGGGCCTAAGACCCAGTGTCCAGGCTCTGACATTCTGGCTGCACACCTTCCACAGACAGCTGAGGCCCAGCTGGCCTATGAGCTACAAGGTGCCCGCGAGCAGCAGAAGATCCGGCAGGAGGAGATTGAGATCGAGGTCGTGCAGCGCAAGAAGCAGATTGCGGTGGAGGCGCAGGAGATCCTGCGCACTGACAACGAGCTCATTGCCACAGTGCACCGCCCGGCCGAGGCTGAGGCCCACAGGATACAGCAGATCGCCGAGGGTGAAAAGTGAGTGCTGCCCCAGTGCCAGGATGGGGTGGGGGGCACAGACTTCTCTGCCACCAATGTACTCCCTCCACACTCCTGACACGGCTGGAAGTCACTTCTCTCCCTGACTCGGTTTACTCACTGTGAAATGGGAATAATGACCCTCCCCTGCAGGCTTGTGAGGAAGACTATATGAGATGAAGGAGGCGCGAGAGCCTGGCATGGTGCTTGGCACTGAGGGCACTGGACTAGTCCCCCGTCCTGCCTTGCAATTGGGAGCTGGTGGCCTCTCCTTGGCCGAAGCCAGCAGGCCAGGCACCCCCCTTCACACATGGTCCACCCCAATACCTGCCAGAGCAGAGGGTTTAAGAGTTTGCTTGCTCCCAAGCAAGGCTTGAGGGATTCCTGGTACCTCTCACTGATCCTGCCCGGCTTGGGCTCCCCCAGGGTGAAGCAGGTCCTCTTGGCGCAGGCAGAGGCTGAGAAGATACGCAAAATCGGGGAGGCGGAGGCAGCGGTCATCGAGGCGATGGGCAAGGCAGAGGCCGAGCGGATGAAGCTCAAGGCTGAGGCCTACCAGAAATACGGGGATGCGGCCAAGATGGCCTTGGTGCTAGAGGCCCTGCCCCAGGTGAGGCTTCCACCCCAGTCTGGGGCCCAAGTGCTCTGACCAGTAGAGGCTGCCAGGCCTGGGTTCAAGTCTCCCAGCTTGAGTAGCTGAATAAGGGCCAGAACCCCTCCAGGCATGGTCAATAACTCAGCAACAGACTGACTGGAAGGATTAAATGGAGAGAGCACTTAGCAGGGGGGCAGGACCCCTGTGACAGGCACAGGCTTGGCCCTGGCCCGGTGGGCCCTCTTACAAGGGTTTATGGATAAGAGCCAACCAAGGCTGTTCGGGGGTTGGCCAGGTGGAGGAGGAAGGCGGGGAGCAGCAGACCGGGCGGATGGGACCAGAGCACCAGCCAAGCTCTGCTCCCACCCCACCTCCTAGATCGCTGCCAAAATTGCCGCCCCACTGACCAAAGTCGATGAGATTGTGGTCCTCAGCGGAGACAACAGCAAGGTGACATCAGAGGTGAACCGACTGCTGGCGGAGCTGCCCGCCTCCGTGCACGCCCTCACAGGCGTGGACCTCACCAAGGTATGTACCTCCCTGCGGCAGGGAGTCGCGCGGGCAACCCTTTAGACTGCTGGCCCAGGCCTCACTGGGATCTCCCCATCCTTGCAGATACCCCTGGTCAAGAAGGCCACCGGCGCACAGGCGTGAGGCTCCAGCAGGCCCACAGCCTTCAGCAGCCGCCAGCTCCTCCCTCCAGCACCGATTTTAATACCACAGGGACAATGGGACGTTACTGACTCTGGTGCCTTATTTTGTAGGGACCAGAAGTGCTGTGTGTTCAGGCCATCTCTGTCTCCCTCTTCTTCTCTACTACCCCACACCTGCACTTTCACTGCCACATTCATCTGGTGTTTTCTCTTTCACCTTCATTTTCCTGTTTGTCTCTTCCTCTGTCTTTGTCTTTCCCTCTCCTCCACCCACTACACACAACATGTAGTTTTACCTGAAGACGTTTATTATAATCACTGTCTGCCGGGGGGGTGGCCCTGCTGCTCCTCAGAATCCTGGTGCCTTGAAGTTCTCCGTGCATCTCTCCGTCCTCCCTCCCTGCGGCCCTGACCAGAGCTCAGCACGGCGCCGGGGTTCTGGGGAGGGTGGCCACGCTGCCCTCTTCTGGCCTGGTCTTCCCAGCCCTAAACCCCACCCCAAGTAACCCCCAGCCCCACATGTTCTGGACCATCTAGGTGTGAGCAGCCATGGACTGCAGGGCCCAGGGCCACTGCCCATCACACCCCCCTTTCCCGAGCCCCAGGCCTGATTCACCCCCCTCCAGGGGCACAGAGGCAAGGTCTGCTGTCTGTCACACCTCCCTCAGTTTACTGCTGCCTTAGGAGGCCCCTGCCTGTGCTCAGGGAAGTCTCCTTCATGGGCATGGCCCTGCTGGGTGGGGAGAGGCTTGGTCCCAACTCTGCTAAGCCTTTCTAGAATTAGGGTCTAGTCCTATTGGGGACAGGAAAGTGTGTAGAACCCCTTCCGGCTGGGGCTCCAGTGTCCTGGGAATTGGGCCTTTCTGCTGGCTGTGTGCACAGTTGAGTGCCGCAGACTGGCTGGACACTCCCTACTCCTTGTGCCATCTTTCCTCCTGGCCGGGGTGATAGGGTTTCAACCCTGGGGACACTGCCTGGGCCTCTGTCTCCTTGCTGCAGTGGAGGCAGAAGAGCTCAGGGCCCAAACGTCCTGGCAGGGGTACTGTGGGCATCCTACACTCCCAGTCCCGCACCCCAGCCCTGCCCCAGCCTGTGTAGCTGTTCCTGCATGTGGATGCTGCATGTCTGGGCTGGGGCTTGGATCTGCACTGCCCCACTGCCTGCCCCTTCCGGTATAATAAAGATCTCTTATGCCAACCCCCTGTATTGTGTCTTCTGTGGAAGGAAGAACAAAAGCAAGAACCAACAGGTTCACACATACACACACACACCTATGAGCTTCAAGCCAGGCTCTTTGCCTCTTCTTCCTCGCCCCCTAGCCACTGGGGGGCGCCAGCACACTGGCCGTGCCCTCTCACAGCAGCCAAAGACTGGCCAAGGAGCTGAGGAGATCTGAGCACTGGGACATCCGGCTAGCCGCTAGCCGGGCCAAGCCTGAATTCCGCTCGTTAGAGGACCCACGGTTTGGGCTTAGGAATGTGAACTCTGGAGTCAGGCTGCTTGGGTTTAACTGTCAGCTCTGTTATTACCTGCGTGATCATGGGCAAGTAACTTCATCTTTCTGGGCCTCAATAGTCTTCCTCATTTAAAAAATGTATCTAGTGCTTGCTATGTACCAGGCACTGACCTAGATGCCGAGAGACAGCAGCTAACAAAACAAAGCCCTGGGGAAGCGGATGTGGCTCAAGCAGTTGGCTACCTGCCTACCACATGGGGGGTCCCAGGTTCAGTTCTTGGTATCTTCTAGAGAAGATGAGCAAGACGGTGAGCTGACACAACAAGATGATACAACGAGATGATGCAATGAAGAGACACAACAAGGAAAACACAATGAGAGACATAACAAGCAGGAGTGGAGGTGGGTCAAGCCATTGGGTACCTCCCTCCCATGTAGGAGGTCCCAGATTTGGTTCTTGGCGCCTCCTAAAATAAAGAAGATAAGCAGACAACCAGTGCAAATGCAGGGTTGGGGGCGGGGGGAATAAATTAGTAAGACTTAAAAAAATAAACAAATCCCTGCCTCTGTATAGCCCTTGACCTCCGAAGGGGCAGAAGGAATAAAGGATATTATTGCATTCATGGACATGTATTTGATGAAAGAAGACCTGGAGAATATCATGGAAATTAGCTAGAGAAGCAAACCTAGTCCCTCTTCCAAGCTGGATCTTAAAGTCAAGGTAGACTTCACAAACTATTACAATAAGGAAACCTTCCTTATTCCACACTCAGTCCAGGCAATAAAGACATCTAGATGCAGCACAAACCCAGTGCTGGATTCTGAACACAATGAAGAGTTAAACGAAGATGAATCTCAATCTGATGAGAAACACCAAGACATTGAAAGTGACACTATGACCAAGAAAAAGACAAAACCTTCAAAGCCTTCAAAACTGGAAGAGGACTGTGAGAAGAAGGTGCAAATCTCCAGGCCTCAGTCCCTCCGCCAAAACAGCTATTGAAACGGCAGGAATGGGAAGCGGATGTGGCTCAACTGATAGTGTATCCCCCTACCATATAGGAGGTCCAGGGTTCAATACCCAGGGCTTCCTGACCCAAGTGGCGAGCTGGCCCACGTGCAAGGAGTGTGCCCTGCAAGGAGAGCTGCCCCATGTGAAAAAAGCACAGTCCACCCAGGAGTGGCACCACACACATGGAGAGTTGATGCAGCAAGATGATGCAACAAAAAAAGCGACACAGTTTCTAGGTGCCGCATGACAAGAATGAAAGTGGACACAGAGGAGTGCACAGTGAATGGACACAGAGAGCAGACAATGGGGGCGGGGGGGAAGGGGAGAGAAATAAATAAAATAAATCTTTGAGAGAAAAAAAGGGCAGGAAATGTCTGAATCAACTGTTTTGGAACTTGAGTCCAATGAAACACTGTGCAGTATCTAGGGAAGAGCTGGAGGAAGAGTTGGTAAATTGTGGTAAACATCAGGAAATTTCACCCTCTGCACAACTGCTGCCATTCGCTATTCCCCAGCAGTATGGCAGATAACAGTGGGATGCAGCCTGGGCTCCTGGGGCAGCTTCCAGGTGCCCAGGTGGGTTATAAGGACCTAGTCCTCCAAAATCCAGGCCTGCATGGTCTGATGACTTGATCACTTCTTTTGATCCCCTTTCTGGGAGGGCTTTGCTGGTGGCCATTTTTCCAACCTCTCTCAGACAAAGCGGCCTAGGAAACTTAGAGAGTCAGAGTGGCTTCCCCCCTCCCTTTTTTCTCTTTCTATTCTCTGTTTGGGAGCAAAAATAGTTTGGTAAAGTCACAAATTGACAGCTCCAGTCCTCAACAAAACCAACAACAGCAAACGCTTGCAATCCCAGAGTGGGAGAACTAGATTTCCAGAGTTACGACAGCATAATGTCCAGTTCTCAACAAAAAATTACACAACACACAAAGAAAAAGGAAAGGAGGATCTATTCATAGGAAAATAAAAATTTGCCAGAAACCATCCCTAAGGAAGTTCATAGTTGGAACTATTAGACCGTCAATCAACTGTTTAAATATGTTCAATGATCTAGAGGAATCCATATACAAAGAACTGGATACCCATGTGGAAAAAATGGAATTTTAACCCCTGCCTCACTCTGTATACCAAAATTAGCTTGAGATGGGTCATAGACCTAAATGTAAAAACATGAGCCATAAATCTTATAGAAGAAGATACTTTTTTAATGTTTTTTAATTTATTTTAAAAAGATACTTAGATTACATAAAATGTTATATTAAAAAAATATATATAAGGGATTCCCCCATATGCCCCACTCCCCACACCTCCCACCCTTCCCCACATTAACAACTTCTTTCATGAGTGTGGTACATTCATTGCAATTGATGAACACAGTCTGGGACATTGGATTATAGTTTACATTGTAGTTTATGCACTCATTCCCACTCAATTTTATAGGTTATAGCTGTATATATAATAATCCATATTTGTCATTACAATTTCACTCAGGACAATTCCAAGTCCTGAGAGAATTCTTTAATGAGCTTGGGTTAGGCAAAGATTTCTGGGGGGGAAAGCACTAACTATAAAATAAAAACTTGAGCTTCTTTGAGAAAACACCAAATGGAGATGGTGCCGGTGCTGCGGGCTGCCCCAGAGACCCCAGGGATCCTAGAATGTCTGGACACTTGGGCAATGGAGTTCAAGCAAGGTCGAGGCTGTGCAGCTCCGGGAGGCAAGACCAAGGGCAAGGAGTGGCTGCCTCTCATCAAGCTGGGCCCCTTGGTCTAGGACACAAAGATCAAGTACTGAGATCTATCGTTTCCCTCTGCCCATCAAGGAGTCTGAGACAACCAGCAGAATATCTCAGCTTACATGTAGGATAATGTGTTAAAAACTGCTTTATGACCTTGAATAAAAGGGGGAAATGGCAAAGACAAATGAGTTTATATGGCTAAGAGTCTTCAAAAAAGAGTTGGGAAGTCATCAGAGGGGTCGCGTTTACACATGACTCAGCAGAACCATAGAAATAGCCAAAGTAGATACAATCCTAGGTACTGGTTCTCCTGAAGGCTACAGGGACCCACAGGATATATGGTCATGGCAGATGGATTTGGAGTTCTGTGCCATGTCAGAGGGCCCTGCTTTGGAATTTGTGCTCCTGAGTGTGATGGAGCTGGACTCAGATATGACCTTTCTACACATGCCTCTTCTGTCACTTTCACTGAACCTGTGGTTGGCGCTAGGGATGGCATATACTCAGGGGACTTGACTCTCTGGACTGCCCATGTGCCAGCTGGGCCCTGAGCCTCAGCAGAGTTGCAACTCCTACTCTCTGGTAGGAGCTAACCTAGGTCAGCTAACAGGGAGGTCAAGATGGTCAACCACCACACCAGGGAATCAAGAGTGCCAACAACTGCAAGCAGAAGAATTGCATCCATCATCCATGTGGAATCTAAGCCCCCTTTTGATCTAGAAGTGGAGTGGACATCACCATCCCAGGGTCCACAGAATGGAGGAATAAAGTATGAATTAGAGTGGACTTACTGATATTCTACTATAAAATTATTGTGACTAGTGATAGTAGAAATTGTAGCATTGAGGTGGAGAAAGTGGCCACAGTAGTTGCTGAGGGCAAGGAGAGGGAGGAAGAGATGTAATATGGGGGTATTTTTGGGACTTTGAGTTGTCCTAAATGATATTGCAGGGTCAGATGCTGAACTTTGTATATCCTGCCATAACCCACTGAATGTACTGGGGGAGAGTGTGAACTACAGGGTGGTGCAGCAGTGCTCCAAAAATGTATTCACCGGGTGCAATGAGTGTGCCACAATGATGGAGGAGGTTGTTGGTGTGGAAAGAGTGGGGTGGGAGAGGTGGGAGGTATATAGAAACCTCTTATGTTTTTTTTTTAAAGATTTATTTCTTATTCATTTCTATCCCCTTCCCCTCCCCCCCCCCCCATCTGCTCTCTATGTCCATTTGCTGTGTGTTCTTCTGTGTCTACTTGTATTCTTGTCAGCAGCCCCGGGAATCTGTGTCTCTTTTTGTTGCATCATCTTGTTGTGTCAGTTCTCTGTGTGTGTGGCGCCATTCCTGGGCAGGCTGCACTTTTTTTATGCTGGGTGGCTCCCCTTACGGGGCACACTCCCTGCGCATGGGGCTCCCCTACATGGGAGACACCCCTGCACGGCAGGGCACTCCTTGCGCACATCAGCACTGTGCATGGGCCAGTTGTGACGGATCCAGGAGGCCCCGGGTTTGAACTTTGAACCTCCCATGTGGTAGGCGGACGCCCTATCTGTTGGGTCAAATCCGCTTCCCTCTTATGTTTTTTAATGTAACATTTTTTGTGATGTATGTATCTTCAAAAAAATACAATTTACAAAAATGATGGGGGTGGGGGGCTGAGGAGTGGGTTATATGGGAACCTCATGTTTTTTAATGTAACATTCTTTGTGGTCTATTAACTTTAAATTTTTTAAAAGTGTAAAAAAAAGAAGAGTCTGAGATCATTGACTTTTTCCTGAGAATGTCCCTCAAGGATGAGGTTCTGAAAATCATGCCTGTGCAGAAGCAGACCTGCGCTGGGCAGCAGACCAGGTTCAGGCCTTTGTGGCCACTGGGGACTACAGTGGGCACATTGTAGCCACCGTCTGGGCTAAAGTGCTCCAAGGAGGTAGTCACCGCTGTCCGTGGGGCCATCATCCTGGACAAGCTCTCCATAGTCCCTCTGCGGTGAGGCTTTTGGGGAACAAGATCAGCAAGCCCCACACTGTCCCTTCAAGGTGACAGGACTCTGCGGCTCTGTGCTAGTGCGCCTCATCCCCGCTCCCACAGCCACTGGCATCGTCTCAGCCCCTGTGCTCAAGAAGTTGCTGCTGGCGGCGGACTTGGCCCAGTGGTTAGGGCGTCCGTCTGCCACATGGGAGGTCCGCGGTTCAAACCCCAGGCCTCCTTGACCCATGTGCAGCTGGCCCACGTGCAGTGCTGATGCGCGCAAGGAGTGCCCTGCCACGCAGGGGTGTCCCCTGCGTAGGGGAGCCCCACTCACAAGGAGTGCGCCCTGTAAGGAGCGCTGCCCAGCGCAAAAGAAAGTGCAGCCTGCTCAGGAGTGGCTCCACATGCATGGGGAGCTGATGAGGCAAGATGACGCAGCAGAGAGAAACACAGATTCCCGGTGCCGCTGACAACGACGGAAGCGGACAGAGAAGACGCAGCGGATAGACACAGAGAACAGACAACTGGGGTGGGGGAGAAGGGGAGAGAAATAAATAAAATCTTAAAAAAAAAAAAAAACAACAAGTTGCTGCTGCTGGCTGGTGTGGACAAGCGCTACACCCCGGCCAAGGGGCTGCACGGCCAGCCTGGGCAACTTTGCCAAGGCGCCCTTCGCCGCCTTCCCCAAGACCTACAGCTGTCTCACCGCGATCCCGGAAGGAGACTGTGCTCACCAACCGTCCCATCAAGACGTACCCCAGGGTCTCGGTACAGAGGACCCAGGCCCCCCGCTGTGGCCACCACATAGGCTCTCACGACAAAATAATAAATAATAAACATATGAATTATAAAACAATTTTTTAAATTAAAAATTGATAAATTGGAGACGCGTCAGCGCAGGCGCGCGGGGGCGGCCGCCGGCCGGGGTGAACCCGGGCGCGCAGCCACAAGTCCCCGGGGGCTCCGAGGAGGCTGCGGCGTCGAGCGTGGCCCGCGCGGCCGGAAAGGAGGCGTGGACGTGGGGCCGGCTGCCTCCGGGCCCCGGGGACTCGGTGGCTCCGGGGACCCGCGGGGCCCGGCGAGGCCCGGCGAGGCCCGGCGCTGCGCGGGCGGCTGTTCTTCCGCGGCCGACGCTCGCCCTCCTGCCCCTGGCGGCCGTTCCCAGCTACCAGGGGGGCCAGACCACCGGCCCGAGGGCCACCCTTAAGGCCTTTCAAGGGGGAGGAGCGGGCTGTGGGGCGCGGGTTTATGGGAACCTCTTATGTTTTTTAACGTAACGTTTTGTGTGATCTATTTATCTATTTTTAAAAAGACAATAAAATATATATGGTTAATAATAATAATAATAAAGACCTTTCAGAACAGCGTGCACACGGTAGACAACGTACCGGAACGCCTCCTTGGACCTCCTTGGAGGCGAGAACGTGCTCTGCTAATACAAGTGCAGTGATGGATCTAAGTCTTTCTCAAATAATGGTTCTGAACCATAACCCTCCCCACCGAGTGAATGTGGCTCTCCGCTGTTCGGCGTTTATCTGAACATTGGCCTCCCTTCCCTGACGAAGTGCTGCGACCAACGTGACAGGTGCTATGAGACCTGTGGCAAAAGCAAGAATGACTGTGATAAGGAGTTCCAGGATTGCTTCTCCAAGATCTGCAGAAATGTGCAGAAAACACTAGGACTAGCTCAGCACGTCCAGGCATGTGAAACAACAGTGGAGCTTTTGTTTGGCAGTGTTACACATTTAGGATGTAAACCATACCTGGACAGCCAAAGAGCCGCATGCAGGTGGCCATGAAGAAAAAACTAATCTCTAAAGAAGATGCTGACAAGCTGGTTACAGCAGATGAGGACAGAAAAACGTAACCTTTAACAAAGAACTAATGTTTTTACAGCTTAAGGCTGCCTTATTTTGTGAAAAAGATCATTTTAAGACCTTATAAGACTTTATATTTTAACATTAAAACCTCAGACTTGGGGAGCAGGTATAGCTCAGTGGTTTGAGCGCCTGTTTCCCATGTATGAGGTCCTGGGTTCAATGCCTGGGATCTTCTTTAAAAAAAAAACAAAACCTGTGGGGGAGGTGGTGGAGAGGCTATGCCTTCCTTCCTAGGTTCTTTTCCTGGGTGATGCTGCCTTACTGTGCCAATTTATTTTGATCCATCCCAGAAAGAGGGGTGTTTTATGAGGGGAGAATTTTTAAAAAGAGATGGTCTGCAACTTAGTTTTTGCAGTTGTATTTACAAAAAAGGAGGTCAAATGTAAAAATTCATTATATGTTCAACATTATTTTATTTGGAAATATGGGAAAATCCTCAGATTTTTGTTTACTATGAAATTATAAAATACTTATACAGAATTTGGCTTAATTTTTTCTCTATTTTAATTGCACATAATATGCTATTTCTTTATAACCTGTTTAGCATATGACTGTCGTATTTCTATTAATGACAGGACTAGTTACAAGGACAAGGTTTCCATGTGTGTTTCTCTTGTGAACTAGGAACCATCAGCTGGTAACCTCTTAGGGAGTGAAACCAGGACATCTATGTATTATATAATATGCATAGAGGTGATGTGAACAAGATTCAGAAGTACAACCACTCCCATTTTATGAACCACTCATATGACAGATCCTGCTACAATCTTTGCCTGAATTGGATAAAAGATAAATTTAATGAGACAAACAAAAATTTGTATAACAATATACTTCAGAGCCTTATATGCCATTGTGTTTGGTGTTTATTCCCTAGCACTTGTTCCAGATTTTGGAATATTTAAAAAATATCCATTAGTTTTAGTAAATATTGTTCTCGAAAATTTTTTTTATAAATTGGAACATTCAAAATAAAAATCTCTGTTCATCCAAAGAAGCTTAAGAAAATGAAAAGCAAGCTACAGACAGAAAAACATACAATACATATATCCAATAAAGGACTTATATCCTTTATATATAAAAACACTTGAATAATTGACTATCTAATACAAAGATCACTGTGAGAATAGAATGAAGAGGGATAAGGGAAGCAGCAGGGAGATTAGTAGTTTCTTACCAGTAATGCAGTAGAACAGGTAAAATATGATGGCAACCTGGCCTAATGAGAAGCACTCAGGTTCTGCATATATTTTGAAGGTAGAAGCAACTGGTCTTGCTAACAGATGTGAGTGAGAGACAAAGAGAATCAAGAAGGCCCCTAACACATGAATCTTGAAAACATTCTGCTGCATAAAAGACGCCAGTCACAAAAGGTGAATATTGTATGATTCTGTTAATGTGAAACATATAGAATAGGCAAATTTATACAGAAGACAGAAAGTAGATTAGTGGGGACTTCTCTAGTCATCAAGGAAATGAAAACTACAATGAGATCTCACCACACACCCTCCAGAATGACTACAGTGGAAAAGAGTGACAATACCAAGTGCAGGTGATGATGTGCAGAAATTGGACCTTTCATTCACTGCTGGTCAAAATGTATATTGATACAACTGCTTTGTCAGAATCTACTATAAACACATGCATTCTCCTTGACAATTCCAACAATTCCACTTCCAATGGAAATATACATACATGTACAAGAATGTTCAAAAGCAGCATTATTAATAATTCAAACAACCCAAATTTCAATAATGTTAGAATGAATAAAGTACAGTGTATTCACAAAATGGAATACCATGCAGTGATGAAAATTGAGCAACTACTGCTACTTGCAATAATTGGAATGAATCTCACAAACAATTATGAGCAAAAGAAGCCAGATGTAAAGTAATACATATTGTATAATTCCATTATATGAAGGTCAAAAAACAGGCAAAGCTAATCTATAGTGTTAAAAGTCAGGATAGAGGTCACCTTTGAGGAGGAGGAGGGACCCCAAGGAATGTTCTAGTTCTTGACCTGGGTGGTGATTACCAGGGTGTGTTCACTTCGTGATCATTCATTTATGAGTCATGTTCTTTTTCAATTATATGTTGTACTTCAATAAAAAAGTTTATTAAAAAAAAAAAGCCTCCAAGGTTTTTGACCTGACAGAAGAAAAAACGGGGTTGTCATTTATTCAAATGGGAAAAAGAGTTGATGGAACAGGTTTGAGAGCGGATGAGATCCTCAGTTTTGTTTTTTTGAGCATATCTGGTTTTGGATTTATTAGGTCTGAGGCGCCTATTAGATAAATTGACGAGGAAGAGGTTTGTTCTATAAATTAGGAGCTTAGGGAAGAGGTTGGGGCTGGAGACATGGATTAGGGCATCACCTGAGGGCAGTGTTAAAGCTGTGCGTGGGACAAGAAGAGACCATCAAAGGAATGAGTGTAAGGAGAAGAGATAGGAGGACTGCGCTGGGCAACGCCAATGTTTAGAGGCATGTGGTCAGGATTGTTCCAGGGATTAAATGACACAGCACACCAGCAGCTTGGGGCCTGGCTTGTTGCAATCATGGGGCATGTGGTATTATTTGGTTGGGAGTTGGCTTCTAAGAGCCCTCTGATAGGCTTCTTCCTTTGTTTTTGTTTCTTCCCCCAACTTTTTACTTTCTTTTCCAACTGATTACTAAAATGATATAAATACATGTATGATATGTACATATATTTTACTCATTTATTCCATGAGTCAATCCTGTGAAATAACTACTGCCCCCTGTTTTATAAATGAGGAAACTAGGGAGCGGGTAAGTGAAGGGACTTGCCTGAAGTCATACACTAAGTGCCTGATACAGAGCCAGGATTTGAACCCAGGCTCCCAAACTCTGAAACTCCTGATCTCTGTATGATTTCCTGTTGACCTAAGGGAAAGGGAGGCTTGGGTGGGTGCAATGGGGGCCCACTAGGAGATGTCCAGGCCTTAGTGTCAAGGAGAGTGGTTAGCCAAAGGAGAGGCCCACAGGGGCTCAGAAAAAGGTGGTCAGTCTGGAAGAGGGCCAGGGGCCTCAGTGAAGGAGGCTTGAAGGATGCTGGAGAGGAGAAAAGGGTCATGGTGTGTGCTGGGGGGAGGAAGCAGAGATACGTCAGCACCTGCACTGAAGCCAGAAGAACTCCCAGAGTGGGGAGGATCAGGCCTCTGTTCCCAGAGCCTGGGACCAGCCTGGGGGTATGAGAGCGGATAATATAGGGCCTACTGCCTAAGCCCTGGAAGGCCTGGCCAGACGGCCCCTTCTTCCCCTGGGCTGCCAGGGACCCAGGATGGCACAGAAAAGGTCTCAGTGTGCAGACTCAGCTCCTGGGGGTCGCAGCTCATGCTGCTCTCCTGCTCTGGAAACTGATGTGGGAGGCACAAGGTTACTGACCTTTCCTGCTATTCCCCATCCCTGGACTTGAAGGCCCAGCATAGAGGGGGTTAAGGGTTCTGGGACTTTTGGCTGTGGGTGGGAGGGAACTGTCAGCCAGGGCCTAGTCTGGCCTGATAATCCGGGCTGCTTATCTCTTCCACAGCAGCTGTGAAGCCAACAGGTTGTCCCGGCAGGGAGGGAGGGAAGTAAGGGCCCTGCTGATGGCGGGAAGGATTTGAGAGGGGAGGCTCCCCCAGGCTCCCTAGGTATCCTCTCCCACTCCACAGCTCCCTTCATGGCTGTGCTTGGAGAATGGAGAGGGTGTGGCTCTGAGGTCTGCACATACGGTCCCCCTGACCCCAGAGAACAGAATCTGGGATTAAGAGAGGTGTTGATGGGAAAGTTTCCATTTCTGACTCAATATGTGCCTGGGCAGGTGTGCAAGGGGTGCACCACCATGTGCATTTGTCCAGGTAACTGAGTGGGCACAATGGGTACCCACCTCCCCTTTGGGGAGGACAAGTAGGCAAGCCAGAATGGAAGGGGCCTGGCATTTGTTGAGCCTGCTGTATGCGTGACCTGGCTCTACATTAGGAATTTCCACTTCTACTATCTCGTTTCATCTCACAATAATCAGGAAAAGTAGACTTTGGTGTAGTTTTGTTTTAATTTTTATTTATGTGTGTATACACACACACATCCCCCTCCACACACATAACATTTCTCATTTTAACTACTTTGAAGTAAAAGCAGACATTCTAACCCATGTTACTGGTAAGGAAGCTGAGACTCCAGGATTGGGGGCTGGGCCCTCCCCTCGGTCGCTTGGGATAGCACTGGAGCTGGAACTCTATCAAATCCAAACCGTGCTTTTCCCTTCTGTCTTTTGAAACCATCCTAGGCCGGAGGACTCCAAGAGCAATAGGAACTCTCAGGCGTGTGCCCTGAGCCCTGCACGGTGAGGCTCTGGTTTGAGCCAAGGACAGCCTGTGATTCCAGCCCGAGTTTCATGTGTGGGTCTGGCTCACAGGCTGCAGGAGGTCAGGAAAAGGAAAGAGTATTGTTGCTGGTTGGAGCTGACAAGGGCAGTCTGTAGAAGAGGCTCAAAAAGTCATTGGAGGGATGGGTGGAGACTGAGCAAGTGGAACAAAGAGGAAATTCCTGTATTCCACAAGGGTTTTCCACCCATTCTTTCATAGACTCTTCCCGGGGATCTTGCGAGGCGGTGATATTGCCAACCTCATTTTACAGATGAGAAGATTGAGGCTCAGAGAGATGAAGTAAGCAAATATGTTGAGAATCACATTACTTTTTGTGTGTCTGCATGTGGCAAAATTCAAGTCTGATTTCATTGCTTCTGAAACTCCAAAAGGCCCCAAAGAGACACACGCAAAATGAACCTTGTTCTAGTAAAATTTGTATACAGCACTCAGGGTCTGGGTTCTGGAGGGTATAGCTGTAGTGCTGCATCCTTGCTGTGTGACTCAGGGCCAACCATTTCCTCCCTGAGACTCAGTTTCTCTAGCTGTAAAAGTTGTATGCAGTCATTTTTTGGGATCTGATGGAAGTTGGCAAAGCTCTGGAGAAGCCATATTCCTAGGACCCCACTCTGTAGGAGGGCTCTAGGAGTATCTGGGTACATTTTTCAACACACACACACTTGCTTGTGGATCTAAAAGGCATAGGGCATGCAAGGGGACTTGGGCACATGTGGAATACTGTTTCCAGGGGTCAGCATCTGTTCAGTGTAAGTCATTCTTGGAACACCTCATAGGGCAAGGCCCAAGAAGGGTGCTGAAGCCATGGAGATGAATCACACAAGCCCCTGTTCACGGAGTAGTTGCAGACAAAGAATCAGATGAATATCCAAAGTGTGATGGAGGAAACAATAAAAGCACATCCAAAGCCTGGACATAGTGGCGCAAGTGTTAGGGACAGTTAGGAGAAGCATCACAGACTAGTCGATACGAAACTGAGCTGGGATAAACAGGCAATAACCAGCAGCCATCTCTGACAACTTTCCAAATCACAAGCTCCAATTTACCACATGGAAAGTGAGGATTAGAACAGTTTCCCAGCTTTCCTTTTTCTTAGAGCCATATCAGGCTCTTGCTTTGGTTCCCTGTATCTAAAACTAAACAGGAGAGCAAGAACCTTCCAGGATTTCTCACGTCCTTGGCTCCAGGATGAGCTTTGCTGTGAGACACGTGATCAGAAAGCATTGAATGAACTATTTCTTGGCCTTCTTTTATTGTGTTTAAAACTGCTAATTTTGGGAAGTGGATGTAGCTCAAGCAATTGGGCTCCTGTCTACCATATAGGAAGTCCAGGGTTCAATACCCAGGGCCTCCTGGTAGGGGCAAGCAGGCCCATGTGGGGAGCTGGCCCACATGGAGTGCTGCCCTGTGCAGGAGTGCCGCCCTGTGCAGGAGTGCTGCCCTGCACAGGAGAGCTGGCCCTAGTAGAGAGCCGGCTTGCACAGGAGTGCTGGCGCAGCAAGATGACACAACAAAAAGACACACAGAGGAGAGACAATAAAAGATGCAGCAGACCAGGATGCTGAGGAGGTGCGAGAGAATGATCACCTCTCCCACTCCGGAAGGTCCCAGGATCAGTTCCCAAAGCCACCTAATGAGAACACAAGCAGACACAGAAGAACACACAGTGAATGGACAGAGAGAGCAGACAATGGAGGGACGGGGGTTGGGGGGGTGGGGTGGGGTGGCGAGAAATAAATAAATCTTTTAAAAAACACAAAAAAAACTGTTAATTTCATGAAACTTAGTAAAGTATATACCAAGAGGCAAATAATTTTATTAGTTGATTCTATTTTTTAAAAGATGTGTGTGCTGTGTGTGTTGTGTATATGTACATACGTGAGCATTGTCCATGTATGTATCTGTGTGTTCTGAATGTTATGTGTGCCTGTGTATCTATGGGTGTCTACTGCTGCCTTCCTGTTGAACTCCATGATTTTGAGGGATACTTCCAGATATGACTATCCTAACTTCATACCTCATCATATGGTTTAAGGACTTAATCCAAACCAGGTCTAAATAAAAGTCAAGAAGTTAAAGCTGCAATGTCAGGGATTTGAGTTAGACTTTAGCCTGGAAGGACTTGGAGTGAATCTCCCATCTCCTACCCCAACACCAGCCAGGCAAGGGGTAGAATTTCTTTTCTTTCTGGCATTCAAAGAAAGGGAGAAGGCCTCCTTTCCCCACGCCCTGTGGGGCACAGGGTGGGCAGAGGAATGTAAGAGTGGCCACCCTGGAAGACAGCCCTGGGAGGAAGGCTTCAGGTCCTGCTTTGGCCCCTGCAGGATCTCACTTGATTAGCAGAAGGTACTGGGCCCCCACCCTGATAGTCCAGTGTGGACTTATCAGGGCTCCCAGACTACTCCACCCAGGCCCTGAGTCTCCTCCAGCTCACACACCCTGATCACAGCAGCACCCCCTCCAGCCAGGGACCATAGGCTCAGGATCTCTGGCTAGCTGAGATCTCTCTCGTCTACCTCCAGGATCCTTGGGTTTTGTCAATGCTCTGGACTTGGCCCCCAGAGACTAAGCAGAAGTCTGGGCAGTAAGTGGCAGGAAGTTTGGCCCTGGTACACAAAGCCCCCTCACACCACTAACAGAGCCTGAGCTGCCTATAGCGTCTTTGAGTAGAGGTGGCCTGGAAGGAGGGGTCATAGGTCAGGAAAGCGGGTCATAGAGAGGTGGAAGCAGACATAATTCTGGAGTTAAAAAGGTTTCTCACTTGATTCTTACAACTTGGTGAGGTGTCTATTACCAACTGAAACTCAGAGAAGTTGCTATTTGACCCTGTTTACACAGCTAGTGGGCAACAGAGGGAAGGAGGAAAAGAAACTGACTTTAGTTCTATACGTACTAGGCTCCAGCCTGGAGTTTGGTATGAGTGCTCATAAAAACCTCATAATTATCATAAGAAGTAGCTATTGATAGCTTCCATTTTTACATTCAGGGTAACTGAGGCTGAGAGCACTTGCTCCAAAATCATAGAGCTGGATAGAGTAGAGCTGGGACTGTCATTCTAGCCTATCACCTCTAAATCTGTGATCTCTCAATGGTCCTGAGTTGCTTTTTGGAAATATTTCCATGAGCTTTCAGAGATGTTCAACAACAGGCCTCACCTATGGCCTCTGGTGCAGCCTCCTCCCCAGGCAAGGGGAGAGGATGAGGTGCAAATTAATGTTTGAACTCCTACTGCAGGCCAGCACTGTGCTAAGACCTTTTCCAGCACTAGCTCACCTTGCTCTCACAATGACTCTGTGAATTGGGTGATGTCATTATTTCTATTTATAAATGGGAACAGAGAAGGTCCAAGAGAGAAAATGACTTGCCCGAGAGCCACAGCCTTGGTCTATCAGGCTCACCATATTACATTAGGCTCCGCTAGATGTTGGTCATTTAACATGAACATTTATTTAGTCACTGTTACGTGCTATGGACACATTGGTGGATAAACCAGGTTCTCATGTGAATAATCACACAAATAAATGAGCCCGTAACAGGACTTACTTCACAGGGAAGGCTTCCCTGTGAAAGTGACACTTGGGGACCTGGAGAGGAGGGAGTTAAGTAGACAGGAGAGGAGGGAAGATCATGCCAAGCAGAGGGAAGAGCATGTGCAAAGGTTCTGTGGTGGAAAGAGAGAGAGCACCTCAAAGGAACCACAGGAAGGCTGGATCTCTCATCCCACTCCCCACCCTGGCCTACTTGGTCCCTGCAGGTGGGGGGTGGGTGGGTGGTGTAACTGCCTCCTAGCACACAGATCAGACTGTCCACATAGGGGAAAGGAAGGGGGATACAGAGAAGCAGAAGCACATGAGTTCTCCAGCCTGGGCCAAAACAGGAGAAGCCCTTCTATTTTGGGGGCCTGAGGCTTGGGGCCTGGGGCCTGAAATTCAAGCTGAGCTTAAGCTCCTATGAGTTTGCCCCCAATAGATGATACAGAGATTTAACTGCCAGGACCATCCCTGCCCTATGGTGAGACTACTAATCTTCCCCACCCAGAACCCTTATACCACCCAGGGTTCTAACCAGCAAATGTGTCCTACAGGATGGCAGTGAGGTTGTTTTCCTCCTCCCCAGATCAGCAGATGACCACCTTCCTGGGGATGTGAGCAAAGGAAAAACTCTCAGGCTTAATAAGGCCCACAACAGAGTGCCATGAAAGAGCCTATTAAGGAGGACCAGTGTCTCAAGGAGTCCAGCAGGGGTAGGGTTAAAAGGCAGGGCCTTCTAGACCCCGGGAAAAGTGCCGCACCCTGGGGAGGGGCCAGTGCAGTTAAAAGGCTGGAGACCTGAAGGGAAGGGCTGGGAGAAGACCTCCCTACCTTCAAAATCCTGACCAGTCTGCATGTTCAGCTTTAGGTAAGTGCCCTTTTCTTTAGGTCTATCTGTTCGTTGGTCTGACCAAAGGGAAGCTCCTGCTTCATTATGTGACCCCTGGCTTGTTCAGCTCTGGTGTCAGGTCCTTTAAAGATCCCAATACACCCCAGCTTGGCAGGTGTCTCTGCTCCCGAGCTCCAGATTGGTTTAGGACAGGTCCCGTCCCCTGCCCCTGACCACATAACCAAAGAGCTGTTGGCCCATATTTGTGGATTAGGGAGGGGGGGCTCTGTGTGTGTCCAGCTCTGGTGTGTCCTGCTCTGTCCAAGCCTCTGGCTCTCATGGCCCACAATGCTTTCCAGACCATGGTCCCCATGTCCCGTCCCCTGCAGGGCCCTGGCTGGGATATCATCATATACTGTAAGTTTGCAATGAGATACTACAGTATAGATGATGTACTAGTCCGGGTACCCCAGCTCTGGAGCCTGACAAGGAGGGCAGGGGAGATGCTGCGAGCCCAAGGGGCTCACCACTCAGCCTATCACAGACTGCAGACCGCCAGGGCACTTGGGAATGGCGAGGAAACCGTTACCATTACTGAGTTTAGTAATGGTAACGGTTCTCTTGCTGTACCCAGAAAACGTGCCAAGAAGAGAACTCAAGATCCTGGAGCAGACTACTGGAATGGAGGGAGACTCTGGCTCAGCTAAGGGGGTGGGGGTGACGGAATGGTTAAGTTTTCTCTTTCCTGTTTTAAAGAAATAAAGATGAGAACCAGAATACTTCTCCTTTGATTTTATTAGTATCTGAGACTGGGGAGAGGGATAGGGTGGGAGGGAATAAGGACTTAGAGTGCAAGAGGGAGGCCCTTGATACATGAGACCTTACATTGCCTCAAGGTGGAAAAGTGGGAGAAAGATCTCCTCCCCACCAACAACTGGCAACTCAGTGAGAAACTCTGGGCTCAGTGCCAGCTGGAGGCTGGGTGGCACTTCTACCAAGAAGCCAACTTCTGAGACTTATGTAGCTGTGGCCCCAGGCAGAGGAACTACCAGGAAACCAAGCTATAGCTGGTTCCTTTCTCCAATAAGAGACACGGCTAGGCAGGGGCTGTGCAGACTTGGCAATGCCAGGCCAGCTAGCAGTCAGTAAGTCAATAAATCAATGTCTGTGCCCCTCCCCAGTCCTTATAGGTCCCCAGGTAGGGGGAGTACTGGCCAAAGGCTCCTGCTAGTAATTAGCCTGGATGTCCGGGGAGGAGCAGGAGAGGGTGGTCACTTGAGGAGCTTCACAGATAGCTGGAGCTTCACATCACAGAGGAAGATGTCCATGAGGTCGTGGCTTACCTCCTGTGCAATCTGGGAAATCATGCACCCCTTCGGACCAATCAGGAGCCTCTAAGGGTTGGTTAAAAAAGAAAGTTTTCCAGTTCTCAGGGTTCTCAAGACCTAACAGAGCCTTAGTCTTTCCTCCAAGCTTAGCCCCACTTACCATATGAGATTCTTTGGGCACCAGAAGCTTCTGTAGGATCACCAGCTCCCCACTGGGCCCTTCCTCCCACACCTCCGTCCTCTGCACAGGGAGATATCATGATTAGCCAGGCCCATATCCTGCCCCTCTGGAACCCAGCTGACTGCTTTGGAGGTGTGCCTGGTACACAGACCCCAGATCTCTTCACTGCGCCTGTACCTGCTGCACAATGTAGGGTACTTCCTGGGGCAGGTATTCTAGCAGCTTTTCCCGGATGGTGTTGGCACAGATCTCCTCAGGCGTCTGGCTAGTGAGGACTCCACTGTGAAACTCCCAGGGCCCAGGCTGGGCCTGTGCCAGGAGGTACTGCTGTGAGCACAGGGGAACAGAAGGTGGGCATCACAGCCCCAACCAGGCTTTTCCTACTCATGCTCACTTCCAGGGGGAAAAGTGAGGTTTGACTTCACATGGAAGAAACCAACGGTCAGGTTATGGTCAACCAACCTTTAGTGTTTTTACATCCTCCTGGCTTAGGGCTGATAACATGAAGATCTCCTGGAAGTGGGGCCAGCCAATCCTCTGAGGGCCTTTCCCAGACTGTGTGTCTGGGTCGTTAGGTTCTGGGCTGGTGCAGGGAATGCCAGGGTGTGAGCTGAAGGCCTCCCTCATCTTGAGCTTCTTGCCATTGACCACACCTTTAGTGAGGGATGCCGTGAGCTCCAGGAGAACTGACTTCTGCTTCAGACAATCTACCTGGGCATGGGAGATGAGCAGAGGGTGAGATGGGGGCCTAGGAGGAAAACAGACACCTTCACCAGGTAGGTGGTGCTCACCTTGTTCATAACGAGGATGCTGGGAACCTGGGAGAACCGGGTCAAGCACTGGAGCACCTGTGGGCTAAGCTGACTCCGAGTCCACTTGTCTGAGACATCCACAAGAACCACAACTGGAAGTTGGCAGGGCAGGGAGGAGGAAAAGGATATGATCATTCTTCCCCTGACTCCCACAGAAACTTCCACTGTATGGGCTCTGGCTAATACCCAGCCCCTAAACTATCAGGAATAAGGATCCATGACCCCTTCAATTTGGGCTTCAGATTCCCATCCTGAGCCTAACCCAGATCTGCAGATTCCATGCTCTTCCATGGGTCTTCCAGCAAAGAGGGTTCCAGGTTGTGCCTGAGGGAGACATTTATTACTCAGTAAGGGTCTCCTGGCTGAGGCATTTCCGATGAGGAATAAGGTGCGGTGAGGGAACTTTCCTAACCCCTAAAATCACCCAAGAATCACCCACCCCCTTCCACCACCATTACCTCTTCTTTTTCTTGGGGCAGATGAGTCCAGGTGTATCAAGTAGAATCTATATTAGGAAAGAGAGATGCCCAGATCCCAGCAGGAAAGATTATGCCTGGAGATTTAGAGAGGGCCCACCCTTGATGGCAGGAGCCTGCCCTTCCTTTCTGGCGAGGCAGTTGCTGACTTCTTATTTTTATCCCTCATTTTTGTTTTAATTCTAGATGGGATTCCAGGAGGAAGATAATGACTGTGGATGTAAGAAGATTAGGAAGCAGTAGAGAGGGAATGAGACATTACTGACTAGATGCCAGAGGGTGAAGGTAGAGAGAGACAGAACTGCACCAGGCCTAAAGGAAGAGGAGACTCCTTTTCTCCCTCAGATAACTGAGTTTTAAGAACCTTTTATTTTTTTTTTCAGGGATAAAGGTAAAGAGACTCTCTTAGCTTCACCCTTTGTCCTATTTCTAGGACTTCCTTTGCAAGTACCCACCACCTGGACCTCCTCCTCTGTGATGACCCCCATAGCTTGGCAGCGAGTAGTGTGCACCTTCTTGGAAACAGGAAACACCTGCCAGGAACAAAGAAGTCCCAGCTGAGGCCCCAGACTCCTTTAGGACCATCCATGAAGTCCTAGCAAGAAGTGAGAGATGAAAAGGGTAGGGGTTGGGTGTAACATACTTTACGGCCCAGCAGCTGGTTGGAGAGTGTTGACTTCCCTGCATTTGGGGCTCCCAGGAGGACAACTCGCAGGACCCGGGGGTTCTCAGGCATGTCTGGGCGATGGACCAAGAGGAGATCTTGCTCAGCTAGGGAAGAGATGAAGGGAATGAGAAACAGTGGAATCTGAATTCTGTCAGGTGCTCTGTTTTGCCCACCTACAAAGGGAGTAAGGGTGTAAGATTAATGCACCAAGTTGAAGCTGAGATCTGAGTTTGTCTTAGATTTATCATTAATTTGCTTGTGACTTTATCATATTCTAACGTAAGTCCCTCAAGTTTCTCATATGAAAAATGGGGACAATATTAATATTTCCTATTATCTACTTACTTTACCTTCTTTTGATGGTTGGCAATTATGTAAAACTACTCAGGACAATGCCTGGCACTTAACAAATACTCAATAATGGTAGCTGTGTCTGGTAAATGTATGGATATGTATAGTGCAGCTAGACTAAAGTAAGCAATCCTCCAGCTCTGACCATCTCATTCTAAGGTTGCTATGAGGGCTCTGCAAGTTTTTTTAGTCTTCCTATTAGCCTGTTATCACATTGCATAGCAATGACCAGTTTATGTGTCCAGCTTCCCAAGCAAGCTACTCAAAGAATGGAGAGGCCTCTTTATTTCCCAGGTGTAACTCGGATCTGGACAAGTAGATAGGGTTCAACACGCATTTAATTGGATCAAGTTTGCTTCCCACGTGGGGGCAGAGATCCACAACTCTGCCTCAAGTCGGGACGTTCAATCTCGTACTCTTTCTTAAGAGTCTCTGGTTGTGACCAGGTCGGTTCACTCTGCCTCCCAAGCTCTTAGGACTTGGGATCTCTCCTTTGAGATCTTTTCCTATTTGCGCCTCTCTCGGGGGCTCAAGATCGCTCTCTATAAAACAGAGCCAAAGATGACAGCCTCAGAAACTAGGTTTCCCTGACACGGGCGTTCAGTGCTAAAACTGGGACGTTTGTTCACCCTATCTGGGTCCTTTACCTCTGTGTATGGACACGGCAGGGACGCGAGGAGTCAGCGAACTGTCGGACTGAGCGAATCCGAGGAAGTGGTCCAGGGCCGAACCCTGGCCATAGCCGCGAGAGGCCGAGGCCAGGCAGGGACCAGAGAAAACGGCGCCTGTGAAACAGGACACACACCTCCGCTGATAGCCCCAGAGCGAGGGGAACCGGATCACCCGGTCGTTAGTGGGGTCGGGGCGCAGCTGACAGGTGCCTATCACCACTCGGAGAAGCCCAGCTACACGCCTGCTGCCGGCAGCCATTACAACCGCAAGGCACTGCGGGAGCACCTACGATTGGACAGAGCGGCCAAAACACCAACGAGTAGGAGAGAGGTAGAGCGGCCCAACGGAGAGCGGAGGCACACGGGATTTCGGAGGAATAGCCGTGGGGACTGGCGGAGTCTGAGTGCAATTTTGGATTCCCGTACACATCGTGTTTTCTTCTTCTGCCAAAGTTTTCCTCTCTCACGAGGCCAAGCGGCTGAAACCTTCCTCCTGGTTTCTGATCTTACCCAGCCTTGAGAACGTCGCCTATTGGAGGGAGGAACGGTGGTGTGCGTGGTGGTGAGCATTGCTCCCCCCGTCCGCACTGTCTTTTTAGTCCTTTCCAGCCGCAGGCCTGCAGGATCTTGTTTCCAGTCCCACTTTAGCTTAGTCTAGCGATCGGCGGTGGCCTCGGGCAGCCTGGATTTTTACTTTATGCGCGCCTCCTCGCATAGTGGTCAGCGTGAGTAAGTGTGTGGCCCTCCTGACCACCACGAGGTAGGAATGGGTGTTCCCGGATGGACAGCAGACCCGAATTCCTCTCCTGTAAACCTGGGTTACTCTTTCTTCTCTGAGTTCATTCCTTTCTGGAAAAAACAAAACAGAGGGCCTGCAAAGGGAGAAGAAGTTGCTTAGTTACCTAACCCCAGACCATCTTAGCGGCTTTGAGGAACTTGATTTACCCTGGCCAGTTTGTGGCCTTGAGCTCTCCTCATCCTCTGAAGTCTCCCAGTCAGACTCCTGAAGCTGAGACTTGAATCCGGTTGGAGGCTGGGACTTACTCAGCGTCTACTATGTGTACGCCCTGTGCTGGTGCTAGGAATAAATCAGAACAGAACAGACAAAAATCTCCATCATAGTATTTGCATCCTGGGGAGTCCTGGGAACTGGAAGGGGGATAGTGGGAGAATGACAGGCAGTAAGCAATACACAATGAAGTGTTTTAGAAATTCTGTGATAAAAAAAGAATAGGGTAAAGAGGAATTGGGATTGTAGGGGTGAATGTGGTTGTAATTTTAAATAGGGTGGTCAGATAGGTCTTATTGAGGAGATAACATTTAAACAAAAACTTGAAGGAATGAACCAAGTGGATATCTGGGGGAAGAACATTTCAAGCAGAGAGAATAAGCAAGTGCAGAAGCTCTGAGGCAGGAATGAATTTGAGGAATAACAAAGAGGCCAGTGTGACTGGAGTGGAGTCAAAAAAGAGAGTATAGGAGATGAGGTAAACTGGGTAATCTGGCCAGATTACTTGGAGAGAATGAGGAGCAATTGGAAGGTTTTGACTAAAGGAGTGACAGGATGTGACTTACATTTTAAAAGTGCTAAGAGCAGAAGCAATTAGGAGGCTTTGCAATAGCTCAAATGAGAAACAATATTGGCTTAGACCAGGACCTTCCATGGAGAGGAGAAAAACAGATTATGAATATATGATTTGTTGATGGATTGGATGTAGAGTGTGACATAAATAAAGGAATCAAGGATGACGCCAAGGTTGTTTTGTGTGTTTTTTTTTTAACTGAATTGCAGGAGGGAGGAAAGTAACAATAATAAGATAGGAAAGATTACAAGTAGAGTAATTTTTTTTAGGGAGAGAACAGTAGTTCATTTTTGGCCATGTCAAGTAGGCAGTTGGAAAAGTCTGGAATGGAGAGAAGTCTGGGCTGGAGATATAAATTTGGGAGATATAAACTTATAGATCATCACACTAAAGGAATGATTTGCAAAGATCAAGTATTTCTTGACTCCTCAGAGGTAGCAGTCCTATCCTGAGGTGTGGGCACTCCAACATTAAGGGATGGGGAGGAGGAACCCACAAAGAGACTGAGAAGAAGCAGTCTATAAAATAGGAAGGAAGCTAAGTGAAGAAGTTGTTTCCAGGAAGAGGGGAGTAATTCACTAGTCAAATGGTGCTGATAGAACAAGTAGGTTGAGGGTTGAGAATTGACAACTGGAATTAACTGTGTGCTAGTCATTAATGTAGTCTGAACAAACGCCTGAATGGAGTGGGTTGAAAAGATAATGGGGGAGGCGGATGTGGCTCAAACGAATGGGCTCCTGTCTACCAAACGGATGGTCCAGGGATCAATTCCCAGGGCCTCCTGGTGAAGGCAAGCTGGCCCGTGCAGAGAGCTGGTGCAGCAAGATGATACCAAAAAAAGAGACACAGAGGGGAGACAATAAGAGACACAGACCAGGGAGCTGAGGTGGTGCAAGACATTGAGTGCCTCTCCTGATCAAGAAGGTCCCAGGATCAGTTCCTGGTGCTGCCTAAAGAGAAGACAAGCAGACACAGAAGAACACACAGCAAATGGACACAAAGCGGACAGTGAGCACAAAAACAGTGGGGGGAGGGGGAGATAAATAAATAAATCTTTTAAAAAAGAGAAAGAATGGGACAAAAGAAATTGAGGACAGTTTCAGTATACACAGCTCTGTCCAGGATGGCAAAGAAAATGGGAGATAGTAGTAGAAGAGGGGGTAAGGAGAGTGGAATTAAGAGAGGGAGATTTTTGATTGCTCATGGTAGTGAGCCAGTAGAGAGGGGAAAAAATTGATGGTAAAGGACAGAGAGGTGAGAATTGTTGAAGGATGATGAGAACAAACTGACCAGGCTACTGTTGGAGGCTTAGTGTCCAGTGAAGTTCTAAGGGACATAGAACTGACAGCATGGCTTTGCAATTGGTACCAGTCTCCAGCTTGCAGGCTACGTGCTCAGTTAGTGAAAGGAACAGCCCTTTTGGAACATGATATTCTGGATGTTCTTTGGGCATATGGGTTCCCAGAGAACAAGATGCCACTAAATATGGGGAATGGCCAGTGATCAGAAAAATATGTATCTTTTTTTTTTTAAAGAGGTACCTTACCTGGGATTGAACCTAGGACCTTGAACGTGGGAAGCAGGCACTCAACCACTGAGCTATATCTGCTCCCCAATGAAAGTTGGTTTTCTTGTTTTGTTTTAAAGATTTATTTATTTATTTATTTATTTATCTCCCCTTCCCCCCGTTGTCTGTTCTCTGTGTCTATTTGCTGCGTCTTCTTTGTCCGCTTCTGTTGTTGGCAGCGGCACTGGAATCTGTGTTTCTCTTTGTTGTGTCATCTTGTTGTGTCAGCTCTCTGTGTGGGTGGCGCCATCCCTGGGCAGGCTGCACTTTCTTTTTGCTGGGTGGCTTTCCTTAGGGGGTGCACTCCTTGCGTGTGGGGCTCCCCTACACGAGGGACACCCCTCCATGGCACGGCACTCCTTGCGCACATCAGCACTGCACATGGGCCAGCTCCACACCGGTCAAGGAGGCCCAGTGTTTGAGCCGCGGACCTCCCATGTGGTAGACGGACACCCTAACCACTGGGCCAAGTCCGCTTCCCTTTTGTTTGTTTTTATTGTTTATTTTCAGGAGGTACCAGGGATCAAACCTGGGACCTCATACATGGGAAACAGGCGCTCAACCACTTGAGCTACATCTACTCCCCATGTATCCTTTTTTAAAAATACAATTTGATCATGATATATATATTTTTAAAGATTTATTTATTTATTTACCCCCTTTTCCCTCCTTCCGCCCTGCTGTGTTTTTTTGTTTTTTGTTTTTGCTGTCTGTGTTGCCTTCTCTTCTCATTTTCTCTCTTCTAGGATTCACTGGGATTCAATCCTAGAGATCTCTGATGGGGAGAGAGGTTCCCTGTTAATTGCACCACCTCAAGTCCTGGTTTCTGCTGGCTTCACCTTGACTCTCCCCTGTCTCTCTTTGGATGTGTCATCATCATCTTACTGTGTGACTCGCTTGTGCAGGGCACTGGCTCACCACACGGGCACTTGCACGGGCACTGGCTTGTTACAAGGGCGTGTTTTCTCTTCTTTTTTCACCAGGAAGCCCCACGGATTGAACCCAGGTCCTCCCATACGGTAGGTGGAAGCTCTGTCACTTGAGCCATATCTGCTTCCCTCCATGTATCCTTTTTTGACAGCCATTTCAACTGCAGTTAGGGTGAAAGAAAAATTTTGTAGTTAAACATAAGTGGACAAAGGGCTTAATCACACAAAAGCAAACTCACCCAAGGAACATATATTAGTATTATAGTGCTGACCACAGATAACAATGTGGAAGGATCCCTCTGATGAGGAAGAAACTTGAGGGAAAAAGTCAAAGTGCCTTGTTAATTATCTTCTTTCCTAGTTATTTTCCCTCAAAGAATATTGTGGAGGAATTTTGTGCTTGGTGAGATTAGGAAATGCTAATCAAATGAAACTGATGCCAGACTGTCGGGGTTCATATTTCAGCTTTGCCACCTAGTAGCTGTGTGCGTTTAGAAAATTTATTGAAAATCTCCAAGTCTCAGTTTCCTCATCTATAAAAATGGGGATGATGATAACATATCTACCTAATATTGTAGTTCATTTGGATCTGGGACTTAGAATAATGTAGGCTCTCAGTAAAGGTTCCCAGCCTAACGCTAACAGTTTTACCCCTTAAGGGAACTTGTTCCAGGAATTATCCTTTCTTTTCTGTATAGACAATCTCTCTCTTTTTTTTTAAAGATTTTTTTAAATTTATTTTATTTCTCATCCCCCCCCCCCCGAGTTGTCTGCTGTCTGTGTGCATTTGCTGTGTGTTCTTCTGTGACCTCTTTTATCCTTATCAGCAGCACTGGGAATCTGTGTTTCTTTTTGTTGCATTATCTCGTGTCAGCTCTCCGTGTGTGCGGCGCCATTCCTGGTCAGGCTGCACTTTCTTTCGCGCTGGGCAGCTCTCCTTACTGGGCACACTCCTTGCGCGTGGGGCTCCCCTACGCGGGGGGACACCCCTGCGTGGCAGGGCACTCCTTGAGCACATCAGCACTGCGCGTGGGCCAGCTGCACACGGGTCAAGGAGGCCCGGGGTTTGAACCGCGGACCTCCCTTGTGGTAGGCGGACACCCTATCCAAGTCCGCTTCCTAACAATTCTCTTACTATATCCCTCCCATCAACATTTATTTAAAAACTGCTTTCTCTTTTCCATCTGAAAAACAGCAAACCACTTTCCTGACCCTAAATCCTTTTCCAACTGGGCATCACTTTTTCCTTCTCACTAAAATATAACAGTGAAGATGAGCAAGAGAAGCAGATGGATTCTGGAGATTAAGGGAATGGGATCAGAAGGAAAAAAGGGCTTAAAACCTTCCACTGGCCTCCTTTTGCAACTGGATTAATTGGAAGACCTTGCCACAGCGTGCATGCACTGTGCTCTGCTTATTTCTCATTCCAAGGCTTTAGCCACACTGGCCGCCTTTTCACCCCTTGACTATACCAAGCTCATTCCTGCTTAGCGCCTTTATATCTACTTTTTAAAAAATATTTATTTTATTTACTTTATTTTTCTCTATTTATTGCCCCCTTCCCCAAATGTTCACTCATCTCTCTGCTTATTGTTTGCTTGCCTTCTCTAGGAGGCACCAGGAACTGAACCCAGGACCTCCCACATGAGAGGTGAGCGCCCAATAGCCCAAGCCACATCTACTCCCTGTGAGCCATGGTGTCTGCTGGCCTGTGGCATCTACTTTTTATGGCGGGGGCAGACAGAGTCTAGCTCTTTGCGTCTGGAGGTGGAGTCTAGCTCCATTGCAGCAGGAGGCAGCATCTAGCTGGCTGCAGTTGGAGGTGGTATCTGCTCGTCATCTTTTAGGAGGCACAGGGTCCCTAACCCAGGACCTCCCATGTGGTAGGCGGGATCCCAAGGGGTTGAGCCACATCCACTTCCCCCAATTAACTTCTTTTTTTAAAATAAATATATTTCTTGAGTAAATGTACTGGATAACTTTTTTTTTTAAATCTTATAATATGTTACACAATATATTTGGTTCATAGTAATGCAACCATACAGTATTTGTCCTTTTGTGTCTGGCTTGCTATGTTCAACATAATGTCCTCCAGGTTCATCCATGTTGTCATATGCCTTACGACTTAGTTTTTTCTTACAGCTGTATAATATTCCATCGTGTGAATAAGCCACAGTTTGTTTATCCATTCAACAGTTGATGGACACCTGGGTTGTTTGCAACTTTTGGCAATCGTGAATAATGTCACTATGAACATCAGTGTGCAGATGTCTGTCACTCTTCTCAGTTCTTCTGGGTATATACCCAGTAGTGGTATTGCAGGGTCATATGCCAAGTCTATAGTCAACTTCTTTAGGAACTGCTAATCCTCCACAGTCGCTGTACCATTCTGCATCTCACCAACAGTGAATAGGTGTTCCTATCTCTCTCCACATCCTTTCCAACACTTGTAGCTCTCTGTCTTTTTAACAGTGGCCATTCTGATAGGTGTGAAATGATATCTCATTGTAGTTTTGATTTGCATTTCCCTAATCATTAGTGATGTTGAGCATTTCTTCATGTGTTTTTTCACCATTTGTGTTTCTTCTTTGGACAAATGTCAATTCAAGTCTTTTGCCCAATTTTTAATTAGATTGTTTGTCTTTTTATTGTTGAGTTGTAACATCTCTTTATAGATCCTGGATATTAAACCCTTATCAGATTTGTGATTTCTGAATATTTTCTCCTGTTGAGTTGGCTGCCTTTTTACCCTTTTGACAAAGTCCTGTGAGGTGCAATAGTGTTTGATTTTGAGGAGGTCCCATTTATCTATTTTTTCTTTTATTGCACATGCTTTGAGTATTAGGTCCAAGAAACCACCACCTACTACAAGCTCTTGAAGATGTTTCCCTATATTTTATTTTAGTAGTTTTATGGTCTTGGCTTTTATATTTAGGTCTTTGATCCATTTTGAGTTGATTCTTGTATAGGGAGTGAGATAGAGGTCCTCTTTCATTCTTTTGGTTATGGATATCCAGTTGTCCCAGCACCATTTGTTAAAGAGATATCCTGTTAACATTAACTTGGTAGGTTTGTCAAAAACCAGTTGACTGTATAGGTGAAGGTTTATTTCTGGATTCTCAGTTCTATTCCACTGATTGATGTGTCTATCTTTATGCCAGTACTATGCTGTTTTGACCACTGAAGCTTTGTAATAAGTTTCAAGGCCAGGCAGTGAAATTCCTCCCACATTGCTCTTCTTATACCTACTACTTCTGCCTCGTATATTCTTCTAGATTTGGCTTCTGCTCTCCATGCAGGTCTCAGGTTAATTATCACTTCCTCAGGGAAGCGGACTTGGCCCAATGGATAGGGCGTCCGCCTACCACATGGGAGGTCTGTGGTTTAAACCCCGGGCCTCCTTGACCTGTGTGGAGCTGGCCCATGCACAGTGCTGATGTGCTCAAGGAGTGCCCTCCCACGCAGGGGTGTCCCCCCGTGTAGGGGAGCCCCACGCGCAAGGAGGGAGCCCAGTAAGGAGAGCTGCCCAGCACGAAAGAAAGTGCAGCCTGCCCAAGAATGGCGCCGCACACACGGAGAGCTGACACAACAAGATGATGCAACAAAAAGAAACACAGATTCCCAGTGCTGCTGATAAGGATAGAAGCAGTCACAGAAGAACACACAGCGAATGAAGAAGAACAGAGCAGACAACTGGGCGGGGAGGGGAGAGAAATAAATAAAAAATAAATAAAAAAAAAATTGTCACTTCCTCAGAGAAGCTTTCCTTCACAGCGTTTATCACACAACTGATCCTATTTAGCAAGTACCTGTCTTTGATTTTACCAGTCTCTCCATGGCTGCAATCTGACCAAGTCACTTCCTTGCTTCACTGTCCTCAGTATAAAGTACAAACTAACATGGCTGTGGTTTATTTCACCATTTCTTTCTGTTGTCACTCCCCATTTCAAGCTGGACTGAAGTTCTTTCGTTCCCCAGTTACTTGGTATTCTCTCTTACTTCCAGGTCTTCCCACAGGCTGTTCCTTCCAAGAGTGGTTAAATCCTTCCTTAGGACCTAATTTTCCTCCCATGACAAGGTAGTTTATATTATAGTGATTGAGCACATATTATGGAAACATATCCTGTGTTTCATTCTCAAGTTCATTATTTAATAGCTGTGTGACCCTGGGCAAGCAACTTCTTTCTAATTCAATTTCCTCATCTATTAAATGTACCTTTATAATGGTTATTATGATGATTACAATATTTGATATGTAAAGTGCCTAAGACAGTGCTTATCACATAGTAAATGCTATGTGTTTGCTGTTATTGTATCTCCCTACTAAACTGTAAATTGTATGAGGACATGGACAAAAATATTGTTCACTACTGTATCTCCTGCACCTAGAACAGTATCTGGTACTTAGGATGTACTCAATAAATTTTTGTCCAGTGAGTGCATAAATGAAATTTTTAATGTGGACATAGTCTTTATGGTGAGTGGGACAAAGTTAATGAAAATGCTTCAAGGTAGAGAAAACCAGTATTCATCTCCTTTATCTCATCCCTGTCTTGTGTATTGGAAGTCACAAAACCCTTATGTAGAATCCATAAACTCTCCCCTTTATAAGTGAAGATGGCTTTTCTGTTGGTTACTACAAAAGTTGATAATGAGGGAAGCAGACATGGCTCAACTGATAAGAGTGTCCGCCTACCTTATGGAGGGTCCAGGATTCAATACCCAGGGCCTCCTGACATGTGGTAAGCTGGCCCACATGCAGTGCTGCCGCATGCAAGGAGTACTGTGCCATGCAGGGGTGCCCCCACATAGGAGTGCCCCACGAGCAAAGAGTGTGCCCCACAAGGAGAGCTGCCCTGCGTGAAAAAAGCGCAGCCTGCCCAGGAGTGGCTCTACACACACAGAGTTAATGCAGCAAGAACATGCAACAAAAGAGAGACACAGTTTCCCATTGCTGACTGACAACGCAAGCTGATACAGAAGAACACATAGCAAATGGACACAGAGAGCACACAAGACGGGGAAGGGGAGAGAAATAAATAATCTTTTAAAAAAAAAGTTGATAAGGAGTCTTACCCAAAGGACTGGCCTTTCCATGGCTAGAGGAAGAGCAAAATCTTTAAGGAATGAAGCATGAATGGGTAGGAAGAATCATCTTAAATCCTCCATGAAGTGCTTCTATTGGAAAAAAGCAACCAGGAGAGCGCTGAAGCTCAGGGCCTGCTGTATCAGAACTTTCTATTGCAGGTGATATAAAATCTGACCCAAATTGGGTCAAACTCAAAAAGGGAATTTATTGGCTCACGTAATTGAAAAGTCCCAGGTTAGGTCACACACATCTTGATTTGGTGTAACCAAAATTCAGTTACTGTTTCCATCTCTGCTCTCTACTTCCTCTGGATTAGCATTCCCTTTGTGGTGTCAAGATGGTTACAACAGCTCCAGATATTATATCCTCTCATATCCAAGTTTAGTGGGAAAGAGCAAAAGACTTGCTCTGATTGAGTTACTTGGCCATCCCTGAAAGAGTCATTGCAGCCTAGGGAATATGATGTGTTATTGACTTGGGTCAGGAATATGTGCTCCATCTCTGGAATGGGCTTCATTTAAACCACATGGTCTGAGGGTGGGTTAGGATGGTTATTTGATTGACTGTCATTGGATATAGTGAATGAATGCTTGGCAGGGGAAAAAATCCACTATTCTTACTTTTGGTAAGAAATTCAAGTATGGAAATGGCAGAAGAGACTTAAAATAGTTCAAATCTAGGAAGATATGCTTTTATCCTATAGACTCTAGGAGGCTTTCCCAGGGAGATGGTTATGGTAGGGGAGTTAGGAAGTCATAGTTCCCAGAATCTTCAGGGTCAGTTATGGCCATCTTTTTTTTTTTAATTCATTTCTTCCTCCTCCCTCCATTGTCTGCTCTCTCTGTCCATTCACTGTGTGCTCCTCTATGTCTGCTTGTATTCTCATTAGGCGACTCTGGGAACTGATCCTAGGATCTTCTGGAGTGGGAGAGAGATGATTATTCTCTTGACCACCTCAGCTCCCTAATCTGCTGCATCTCTTATTGTCTATCCTTTGTGTCTCATTTTGTTGTGTCATCTTGATGCACCAGCTCTCCATGTGGGCCAGCACTCCTGTGCAGGGCAGTACTCCGCGCAGACCAGTACTCCGTGTAGGCCAGCACTCCGCATACGCCAGCGTGCTACACAGGCCAGAACTTACTTTCACCAGGAGGCCCTGGGCATCGAACCCTGGATCTCTTATATGGTAGACAGGAGCCCAACTGCTTAAGCCACATCCATTTCCCTATGGCCATCTTTTTAGTCATCCATTCAACCGAACTTAGTATTGAGATTACTTCTTCCTTCCTGGCTTTGCAGTTCCTGTGATGCAAATGTGCTCTCATTTACTTTTGCAAGTAATGTCAACTCTTCTAAGCCAGGAACTAGCCTCTGAGGTTGATCCTGCGCCCCACCCACAGGGAGTCCTGAATACTGCCCACTGCCCTGCTCTGCTATTGTCTTTTACTTTACATCTGTCAAGATGGTTCTGCCTAGGTGGGAGGCAGGTTATACACTAGCCCTATACCTTTTTGTAGACTTACTTTTCTAGGGACTGGATTAGATGGCAATTTATATACTGTTTTTCCATAGCAGCATGTAGCTATGTATTTAAAAGCCATGGACATGTGATAAGAAAAAAAAATCCTCAAGTTCCTAAGTGCTTACCTGAGAATAAAGCAGAAGGGAGTACTCTTAGTTTCCTCGTGACCTGAGAATTCCATTATAAACAGTTCTAAGATGCAATCTTCCTGTCTCCTTTTATGAAAGAATAAATAATATTAGTGACAAGCAGGTTTTATTGCCTCCATCATCTGTGATCCTCCATTTTTAGCATTCTGAACCTTTACTCTAAGGCCTATTCTTGCTTCTTTCCAAATTGAGGAAAACTTTCCTTATTCTTAGATTAGGAGTTGAAACATTCCTACCAGATCTTGGGATCAGGAGATAGATTTTACTTTCCCTGGAAATAGAATTTAACACTCTCCACAGAAATAATGGAACCATTTAACCCCACCCCCACTCCCCTTGCATTATACCTTGGTCCCTACCTTTCCCAACTCTGAATTATGGAGTTAAGACCAGGGCTGAAGGTAGGGTGGAAGAAAGAGTCATGAGGAAAATGAGAGTTTAGTTCTGAATATCCTTTTCCTCTTGGTTGCAGTGCATCACCTGCAGCTTTCAAGTTTGTACTGTTGAACGAAGGTAGCACAGTGGTCTGGGGGCTGAGAGTTGGGCCGAGTCTTACTTTCTTTTACCAATTTGCAAAAGGGCCAGGATCCACCGAGACCTGAAATGCAGAAGACGAAAAGCCTGCATGGCAGATATGCGATGCCTAGAACAATTTCATCCAATGAATAGTACGTACTTGATAAACAGATTGAACTTGGCTGTGTTATGCATTCTAGGTGGGTATAACTCCTTGACAAGGTCCCCAGAGCTTTCGGAGCAGTCACCTTCTGCCCAGCAGTGCACTCAGGGGTGTCAAAGTTGCTTCTTAGACAATTACTCCAATGCATTCTAGATGTGTGATCGTCTTTTAGAAAGAAACCCAAATTTATTATGAGTGGTGACCTCAGAACACCTGAATTGAGGCTGTAAGTGCAAGCAAAATCCAGAATTCTGGAAGTGCTACTAAGCCTATTGACCCTTAAGAGCGGAGCGGTCCAAGCGTTTAATAACCTAGGCGAGGTACTCCAGAGACCTCAGACCCTGGGATAGCCGCCAAAGCCTCTAGGCCTGACAAGTCCTAGAGGCCAGCGGTCATGTTCACCTGCGATTCACGGGCTCAGGGCATCAGGCACTGAGGAAGACGTCCCTGGAGCGGGTTGCGCAGGCGCTAGCGGCGGAGAGGGCCCTGGCACTTCATGCTGCGCAGGCGCGGGAGCGGCTCCCGGCGAGTCCTGACGGCGGTGGCGGTGGCTGAGTGACCCGGGCGTGGAGCAGCGGTGGCAGCGCCTGGCGGCAACGGAGCAGCCATGAGGGCCGGGCCCAGTCACCGACAGTGAGTGGAGATGGAAGTGGGGGTAGCGGAGCGCGAGGGAAGCGGGGTGGCGGGTTGTAAGGATAGTTCGGCGTGGGGGGTGGGTTCTGCCTCCCGGGGGCGAAGGCGCGTGGGGGAGGACAGTCTGAGGTGATGATGGGAAAATTTAGGGCACGGGCTGCCAGATCAGCCGCCCCAGAGCTGGATAGCTTGGCGGAGGAAAGGGGGTGCGCCCTGCGGAGTGAAGGAGCCCACGGGAGGGGCAGTGTCCCATGATCTCCCGTTTGTCATCGACCCTTCTCCCAGGAGCATTTGGTCACCTCTCCTTTTCCGCTCCTTTCAGAGAATAGTAGTGCGTGTGCGAGGGGGTGGGGGGTGAAGAGGATGAAAGCTCTGCTGGAGCTGAAGAAGCCAACTATTAACCAGCTGGGGAAGGGCCGATCTCCCAGAGTAAGAGGCTGCTCTTGATGGAGAATGGAGGAGGGAGTTAGGAGCCCTCTGTTTAAAGTTGGTGTCTAGGGCAGAGGTTCTTAACAAGGGGTCCGTGAGCTTGAATTGAAATTTAACAGAAAGTATTATTCTTGTGGGGACATGTTGGTGCGGGTGTGATATGTTTGTTAATTGATACGCAGTATATTGTGGACTCAGTAAGGGGTCCATGGAACAAAAAGGCTAAGAAACCCTGCTCTAGGGAAAAGAGCTGGGGGCTTAGAATCAAACAGGTTTGAACCCAGGTCCACCAGTGATAGGCTGGTGGATAACCTTGGGCAAGTTCCACTTAACCTTTCTGAGCCTCTGGGAAAGACAGTATTTCAATGGGCTATTGAGGTTGGGAGAAATAAATAAATAAATAAATCTTAAAAGAAAAAAGGACTATTGAGAGCATCATGTATGTGATTGAGATTGTTTATGAAAATTGTAAACTGTAAGTACTATGCTGATGTCAATATATCACCACCAATATTACTGTGTTTTAGATCTTTCTGTAATTTCTTTGTCACTGCGAAGCATGTTGTGTGTAAAATCCAAGTAGGCATATACGTGCTTTATACATGCAGATCACATGTAGAAATACCAGTTTGTTCTGTGATGTGACAGATTAGCCATCAGACTTGTGTAAGGAAAATACCATACTCTGACACTTTTTCAAACGGTGTGTAGCTCCTTGAGAGGAAGGGAATTGAGAATGGAGGGCCCAATCTGTTAAATGCTTTCTGAGCATAGCTCACTCAGGTTCCCTTGTAACACATTTGGCTCTAATGTGCTTTATTATGAGTTGAGAAAAAACTGGTTTTAGACAAGCTGGGAGTGCTGCCCAGTGATGGGTGTGCAAGTACAATTTTTTTTTTTTAATTGGAAAAACTTTTTCTTTGCAAAGGAGTCAGGTTACCTCTGGGCCAGGTCACTTTTTGAGGTCAGATAAGCATAGAGTACCTTTTCAGCCCCTCTTTTTGTTTCCCTGCTGGCTCCAGGGTGGAGTGTATCTTAGAGAAAGACAGAAGCAGCTGTGCCAGAGCCAAAGATGTGGCTGGTTCTTTTCTCAAAGAAGGAAGGAATATTGCTGGAACTTTTGTGGTGGTGCTGGTTTGGGGTAGAGAAAGCAGAGGACCAACTCAAGCCATGTGCTTCCAAAGAGAGAAAATGGCCCTCTACCCATCTCATTTTAAAGAGAGGTGCAAATTCCTTTCACAAGGACGGAAAGAGGCAGATGCTTAAGTTTTGCTGGCTCTGAAGATTGAGAGCTTGGCATAGCAAGTCATTTTGAGTTTTCTGGGAAATTGGTGAGTGATTTGCCTTTCAGTCAGCAAAGGTCCAGGGAGTGGCTATACTCAATCCTTGAAGATTCACAGATAAGGAGAATTAATTATTTTTTAGGAATGGGGGAAATTAACCTTGTTGTCTATCTGGTAAAACGTGTTTTACCTGTCTTTTCTGGAAATGCAAAGTGATGTATCATTTTAAACTTTTTGCTCTAATTTCTTGGCCCTCCCAATAAATTCTCTGTCGTAATACTGATTATATTTTAGAGGTTAGTTTAAAAAAGGAAGTGTTTGTTGCTATTCCTATAGATCATCCCAGAATACAAATGTAAATGTATTCTGTCTTTGAGTACTGCATGGCAGATGAAGTAGAAGTATAGAATGTTAGAGTTGGCCTAGCCATCTTAATTTATTTTCAGTAATTAGACATTTTATTTTTAATTTTGGTAATGCAAATGCATTTCCCCTCTATTGGAAGTTTCCATCAGTTTAAACAAGACCATAAGTGCCATCCATGTTATGTTAAAATGATAAGAGTTTCAGCCAGTTTGTTCAGCCACGATGAGAATTTCCTGTCCTTCCCTCCTTTTATTCTTTCCTATTTGTGGCTACTTTTTAGTAGTAGATGACAGTTACCAAATGAGGAGTGCTTCCCCAGGGAGAGAGGGAGGGGTGGTCATTGCCTTGATTCCCTGTTGTATAAGCAATATGTTCAAAGTGGGAGATGAACTGTAGGGATGTAAGGATTTCCTGCGATGCCCTGACATAGCAAAGACTAAAATAAAAGGAATAAATTTATTCATTTTATTCTGATAAAATGAATCATTTTCCTTAAAAAGTACCTCATTTCTCAGGGAAGACTTTTTAAGGTATTCTTTTTAAAAACAAAATTATGGTGTTTTTACCCTTCTCTGTTTTACTGAGAATATTTGCTTGAAAACAGAATCTTTGTGTCTTAAGAGCCCTTCTGATCTTGCAACCCATTCCCTAACGGAAGTCTTTGTGATATTTTCACTGTAGCTAATTAACAATAGAGTACAGTATTTCCCCCCCTGACAAGCAGAGTGCTATCAAACTTAAAGGGAGACTATGTGGGAAGATGTTTTAAAAAAAGGGAAAACAGAGAGGAGAGTATATTTCACTTGGCAAGTGAGTTTATAGGTTAGACCTGATATTTGGAGGGTAAAGAATTCAAGAATGGATCTGTGGTTCCCAGTGGTTACCTGGGAACCAGAGTTTGCTTATCAGTTTTTAGCACAATAGTTAGCCTAGTAAATTGAGTAAATTGCTCAATAAATATTTTCTGAATGGAAAAATGATAAAAATCATGAATCATAATCAGCAAACATGGGTTCAAGTCTTACGCAACTTTTCTGTAGATCTTCAAATGATCTTATTTAACATCTCTGTGCCTCAGTTTCCTCATCTATAAAAAGATAATAATTGTTCTTTATTGTTGTTGTAAGGGTTAAATATGTTAATTTACGTAAAATGCTTAGAAGAGTACCTAAGTAAATACTAAAGAAATGTTTGTTATTTGTTGGATATATACCCTCTGTGTGCCCAAATCTATGCTGGTCATAGATGATTATGAAATAGCCCCTGCCTCTGGGAGTTCAGTCTAGTGAACTAGAGGAGACAGAAATATACAAGTAATTACAGTAGAATGTAATATCTTATTTCATCAAATCTGTGGTGCCAGTGACTGTATAGCTTATACTTATTTATTTCACATACCAGTAAGAAAGAAGAAATATTGCTAATTAGGTTGGCATGTCATCAATTGTAAGATGTATCCTGTTTTCAGAGATGTTAAAATGTGGAAAAAATATGTACTTTAGGATTGATATAGTACAGTAAGAACTCTACTATACGGAGGTATAACTTGTTATGAGAGTTGAGTGGAAGGCATTAGCTGCTGGGTACAGATATTGCCAGTAAAGGCATCTTACACTGAACTGCATAATAGGACTTCACCAGATGGACAAGGAAGTTAGGGCATTCCAGGCAGACAGTAAAGTCTGAAAATGAGTAGGGAGAGGGCATTATTGATGTATATTACCATATCAGGACAAGCAGGAGGAGGAAATGAGCTAAGACTTTGGCAGACTAACATTGTATAATGCAGCAGAACAGGACAGGAAGCTTGGAACATTTTTAGAAGAGACATGAACCTAATGCTTGGATTTTGAACTCCTAAAATATTGTAGCAACTTTAAAAGAGAGGTAATATAATACAATACAACACAATATATTAGGAAGTAAGGGTGAGTATGAGAAGTAAAGTGGCCAGAGGAAGGGCTGAAGCTTTATAGTTGACCAGATGGGAGATAAGTGTGAAGTCACTGTACTCTTGGTGAGAGGTGAATACTTTATTAGTCAGAGAAGTGTTTAATATCTATTTTTGTCTTTTCAATACCTCTCAAGATTTTGATTTTGTCCCTGTTAGAGCTCTGTAAATTAGAATAAAAAGGAATACAATTTAACAGGAAGAATACTCAATTTATTAAAGATGCATTTACTATAAAAAGGGAAATAATCAGATTTGATAACTCAGTTATAAAATGGTGGTTTGGTACAACACCGGACCATACTGTTTTCATGAGTGATTTCAGGTCATTTAGGGAGTGATTTAAAAGATTTCCTCCATTATTAACTTTCTAGGAACTAACTATAAACCATTCATTATAGAATACAATATGTTAAGAGTGGTATTAGAGGACCTGTGGGTGGAATGAAAATAGACCCTTAACCCCTATTTGGGAGATCAGGAAAGGTGCCTGGATGGAGGAATGCTCAAGCTAAGACTTGAAGAATGGGTAGAAGTTAGGTGAGAAGTAAGAGGAAGATCATAGGTAACAGAGGAACCATTGTAAAGTACAGGATTTTCTGTACATGGAGTAAACACCATGTCTTTTAGGAAAGTTGGATTTTCAACTTTATTGTACCAAGTGATATTAATACATATCTTTATACGAAACATTTTTCTTCCCTTCTGCAGAACTGCAGGAAATCTCAGAGCAGCTGTGCAAGTGAAAAATCAGAGCCTTGAAAAATAGACGTAAGGTTTCCAACTCTCACATTACCTCCATTGTTTTTCTTAAGGTAAATCTAGGCAGGTAAATCTTGGCAGCTAATAACTTAAGTCATTAACAAGCCGATTCTAAAATTAATATGGAAAGGCAAAGGGACTAAATGTTAGCCAGCACAATTTTGAAGGACAACAAAGTTGGAAGATTCATATTACCTGATTTCAAGACTTACTCAAGAGCTATAATAAGACAGTGTGGTATTGGCAAAAGGATAGATATATAGATCTGTGAACAGAACAGGGAGTCCACAAATAGACCCATGCTATTAAATACAGCTATTTGATTTTTGGCAGAGGTACAAAGGTAATTCAGTAGAGGAAGAATGGGTTTCTCAACAAGTAATGTTAGAACAAATGGATATCTTTATGCAGAAATAAAATGAATCTCAGGGAGTGGATGTGGCTCAAGCGGTTGAGCGCTGCATTCCCATATATGAGGTCCCAGGTTCAACCCCCAGCCCTGGTATTTTAAAAAAAGAAAAAAGGAACCTTAACCTTTTACAAAAATTAACTCAAAATGGATCGTGGATCTAATTGTAAGATGATAACAGATTTTCTTCTGGTCTCTTCCAGTTATTTTATCTTGAGGTCAGCCAAAGCGTTCTTAGATACAACTCCAGAAACAAGATTCATAAAAGAAGATATTGATAAATTGAAAACTTTTGCTCTGGAAAAGACACTGTTAAATGAATGAAAAGACAAGCTACAGACTGGGAGAAAATATTTGCACAGGCATAGGGCTTGTATCTAGAATATATAAAGAACTCAGAATTCAACAAGAAGAAAGCAAACAAACAATACAAAAATGGGCAAAAGATTTGAATGTTTATTTCACCAGAAAAGATATACAAATAACGCATAAGCTTATGAGAATATGCTCAACCTCTTAGCCATTAGAGAAATGCAAATTAAAATCTTATGAGATACACCCTATTAGAATGACTAAAATAACAGCAACAAACAACAGCAACAGAAGAAGATAACTATATTAAGGGTTAGTGAGGATGTGGAGCAGCTGGAACTTTGAGAAACACTTTGGCAGTTTCTTACAAAGTAAAACATACATTTACCATATAACCTAGTAATTAATCCAAGTGAAATGAAAACCTATGTTAACATAAAAACCTGTATGTGAATGTTAATAGCAGTTTTATTTGTATTCAGCAAAAACTGGAAACAACCTGGATGTCCCTCAACTGGGGAGTAGGTAAACAAACTGTAGTACATTCATACAATGGAATACTGCTCAGCATTAAAAAGGAACTATTGATATGTGCAATAGCATGAATTAATCTCAAAGGCATTAATATTAAGTGAAAAAAGCCAAACTCAAAAGTCCATATGATGTATGATTGCATTTATATGAAATTTCTGGAAAACTCAATGGAGACTAAATTAGTTAAGAGTAGGGGCACAGTTTGACTACAAAGGGATTTTGGTGGGGAGGGGAGGTGATGGAATTGCTCTGTATCTTGTTTGTGGTTGTGGTTACACAGCTTTATGCATTTATGAAAAAGAACCTCCAGATCCCCGTGCTGCTGACAACAACAGAAGTGGACAAAGAAAGAAGATGCAGCAGATAGACACAGAGAACAGACTACTGGGGGGAGGAGGGGAGAGAAATAAATAAATAAATAAATAAATCTTTAAAAAAAGACAAAACTTCTTGTGAGGGGGATGCTTTAAAGAACTCCAGAAATGTAGTTTCCTAAATATATTTGAATTTTTAACAATTTATTTTTGAATATATTTTACATAATTTGAAAGCTATGTAGTGAAAATTCTGAGAGAATGTAGATCCTTTAAGAATTATTTATTCATATATATTTTTAAAGATTTATTTTTTATTTATTTCTCTCCCCTTCCCCTGCGTTATCCGCTCTCTCTGTCCACTTGCTGTGTGTTCTTCTGTGTCTGCTTGTATTGTCAGCGGCACTGGTAATCTTTGTCTCTTTTTTGTTGCGTCATCTTGCTGCGTCAGCTCTCCATGTGTGTGGTGCCGCTCCTGGGCGGGCTGCACTTTTTTCGCGTGGGGTGGCTCTCCTTACGGGACAAAATCCTTGCACGTGGGACTCCCCTACACAGGGGATACCCCTGTGTGGCAGGGCACTTCTTGAGCGCATCAGCACTGCGCATGGGTCAGCTCACCACACGGATCAGGAGGCCCTGGGTTTGAATCTTGGACCTCCCATGTGGTAGGCGGATGCTCTATCAGTTGAACCAAATTGGCCTCCCTTTATTTATTTTTAAGATTTATTAGTATTTTTTAATTTATTTACCACCACCCCCCCCCAAGTCCCCCCCATTGTCTGCTTTCTGTGTCCATTCGCTGTGTGTTCTTCTGTGTCTGTTTGTATTCTCATTAGGCGGCTCTGGGAACCCATCCTGGGACCTTCTGGAGTGGGAGAGAGGCAGTTGTTTTCTTGCGCCACCTCAGCTCCCTGGTCTGCTGCGTCTCTTATTGTCTCTCCTCTGTGTCTCTTTTTTGTTGCATCATCTTGCTGCGCCAGCTCTCCCCATGGGCCAGCACTCCTGCGCAGGACAGTACTCTGCACAGGCCAGCACTCTCTGTGGGCCGGCTTGCCACATGGGTCAGCTTGCCTTTACCAGGAGGCCCTGGACATTGAACCTTGGACCTTCTGTATGGTAGATGGGACCCTAATTGCTTGAGCCACATCCACTTCCCTAATTTTATTATTTTAAGTAATTAATTTTTCCCACTTTATTGGAAAAATTGTGAGTTTATGGGACAATCATGCAGAAAATAATAGGATTCCCATATACTACCCCACCACCAATACCTTGCATTGGTGTAGAACATTTGTTACAATTGGTGATAGCAATTTTAATTGAAACATAAAATAGAAATAATAAAATAAAATGTGTAATAAAATAAATAATTTTTAAATTGGTAAAGTATGCATAATATAAAAATCATTTTAACCATTTTAAATAGCCAATACTTTGACATTAAGTATATTTACAATGCTGTGTAACTTCTATCACTATCAATTTCCAGACTATTTTCATCATCCCAAATGAAATATATGCTCATTTAGCAATGACTCCCCATTTCTCCCTCCCTGTATCCTTTTTTTTTTAAAGATTTATTTTTTATTTATTTCTCTCCCCTTTCCCCCACCCCCAGTTGTCTGCGCTCTGTGTCCATTCGCTGTGTCGTCTTCTGTGACCGCTTCTATCCTTATCAGTGGCATTGGGAATCTGTGTTTCTTCTTGTTGCATCATCTTGTGTCTGCTTTCCGTGTGTGCAGTGCCATTCTTGGGCAGGCTGCACTTTCTTTCACACTGGGCGGCTCTCCTTACAGGGCGCACTCCTTGCGTGTGGGGCTCCCCTACGCGGGGGACACCCCTGCGTGGCACGGCAGTCCTTGTGCCCATCAGCACTATGCATGGGCCAGCTCCACATGGGTCAAGGAGGCCTGGGGTTTAAACCATGGACCTCCCATGTGGTAGGCGGAGGCCCTAACCAATGGGCCAAGTCCACTTCCCTCCCTGTACCCTCGGTAACCACTATTCTGCTTTCTGTCTCTATGAATTTGCTTTTTTTAATTATTTCTTTTTCTTGTTTTTCATTTTAGTTTTCTGGGTTTTTTTGGTCTTTTTTTGTTATTTATTTTTTTAATTTTTTAGAAGTATTTTATGTAAGAAAAAGCATGCTGTATTGTTCGTTTTGTATCTGGCTTGTTTCACTCAATACGATGTCTTCAAGGTTCATCCATGTTGTAGCAGATAACGGCACTTCATGTTTTCATACTGAATAATATTCCATTTAATGGATATACCACATTTTGTTTATCCTTTCATCTGTTCATGGACACTTGAGTTGTTTCCACCGGTTGGCTGTTGTGAATAATACTAGTCAACATTGGTATACAAATACCTGTCTGAGTTCCTTCTTTTATTCTTTTGGGTATTTACCTAGGTCTGGAGTTGCCAGGTCTTATCGTAAGTTTATGTTTAACTTTCTGAGGAATCACCAAACTATTTTCCACATTGGTTGTACCATTTTCCAATCCTACCAACAATGTGCAAGGGTTCCTATTTCTCTGCATCCTTGCTAACATTTGTTATTTTCAGTTTTTTAAATAATAGCCATCCTAGTGGGTGTGGTATCTCATTATAGTTTTAATTTGCATTTCTTTAATAGCCAGTGATATTGAGCATCTTTTCATATACTTATTGGTCATCTGAATATCATATTTGGAGAAATATCTATTCAAATCCTTGGCCCATTCTTTAATTGGCTTGTTTGTCTTTTTGCTGTTGAGTTGTAGGAATTTTTTTATATATTCTGGGTATCAAATCCTTGTTAGATAGATGGTTTCCAAACATTTTCTCCCAGTGCATAGGTTGTCTTTTCACTTGATGAAGTCCTTTGATGCACAACACTTTTTAATTTTGATTAAGTCCATTTTATCTGATTTTTCTTTTGTTGCTATGCTTTGGTATAAACTCTAAAAATCCATTGCAATACTTTATTATTGCCTTTTTAAAAAATAAGCTACTTTTTTATATTGTATCACTTTGACTCCCTTCTTTCCTTTTCTTTATATTTTTCAGTTATTTTCTTAGTGGTTAACTTTGTACTTACATTCATCTTAATCTACTACCAGCCAAGTTTCTTTTTTTGTTTTTAAAGATTTATTTATTTATTTCTCTCCCCTTTCCACCCCTACCCCAGTTGTCTGTTCTCTGTGTCTATTTTGCTTCGTCTTTTTTGTCCACTTCTGTTGTCGTCAGCGGCACAGGAATCTGTCTTTCTTTTTGTTGCGTCATCTTGTTGTGTCAGCTCTCCGTGTGGGCAGTGCCATTCCTGGACAGGCTGCACTTTCTTTTGTGCTGGGTGGCTCTCCTTACGGGGTGCACTCCTTGCGTGTGGGGCCCCCCTACGCGGGGGACACCCCTGTGTGGCAGGGCATTCTTTGCGTGCGTCAGCACTTCGCATGGTCCAGCTCCACACGGGTCTAGCCAAGTTTCAGTAGTATACAAACTCTCTTATATATTGTTTTCCCTCTCCCTTGTATTGTTATTGGCTCAGATTACATCTTTATACATTGTATGCCCATTAACATAGATTTAAAATTTTATTTTATACATTTGCCTATTAAGCGATATGGGGGATGGGAGCAGTTATATCCAATATAAAATCCAATAATATAGGATTTTATATTTATTTAGTTGCTTTTATCAGTGTTGTTTATTTCTTATGCCATCGAGTTACTGTTGAGTCCTGTTTTGTTTTTTTTTTTAACTCTAGAGTCCTTTTATATCAGCCTGAAGGACTCCTATTAGCATTTCTTGTAGGGCAGGTCTTCTGGTAATGAAGTTGTTCAACTTTTGTCTGTTAACATCTTAATTTCTTCTTCTCCACTTTCTTGTTCCTATCCTAAGATACCGCTGTATCACCTAAAGACATGTCTTCCACTTTAGTACATGAAGAAGTTTCAGTAGTGAGATTTATCAGTTTAGTTGGGTGACATCTGAATCTCATCCAAAGTCTAGTCAAGCTGTCCCAGGGATTGCTTAATGGACTGAAGGTTTTTTTTTTAAGACTCTATTTATCTATCTATCTATCTATTTATTTATTTCTCCCCACCCCCTCTTTGTTTTGCACTTGCTTTGTCTTTAGGAGGCACTGGGAACTGAACCTGGGACCTCCGATATGGGAGGGAGGTGCCTAATTGCTTGAGCCACCTCCATTCCCTGCTTTTTGTTGTATTTCTCATTGTTCTTTCTTTTTGTGTTTCTTGTTGCATCATCTTTTTGTGTCAGCTTGCTGTGCCTACCCATTGCATCAGCTTGCTGTCTTGCTCATTTTCTTGAGGAAGCACTGGGAACCTCTGTTCCCTGCTTTATTGTAATTCTCATTATGTTTTTCTTCTTGTGTCTCTTGTTGCATCATCTTGTTATGTCAGCTTGCTGTGCCTGCCCATCATTCCAGCTCTGTCTTTTTTAGGAGGCACCGGGAACCAAACCACAGACCCCTCCCCCCCCATGTGGTAGGCAGGAGATCAATTGCCTGAGCCACATCTGCTTCCCATGGACTGAAGTTTGGACAGTCAGTATCCTGTGGCATGAGATACCCTTAAATGTTCCTGCAAGTTGTATATTTCAGCTTCTAGGTGAGTTAGGATCAGCTTGTCCCGTCAGCTTGCTGTCCTGCTTGTCTTCTTTAAGACACTCTAGGAACTAAATCCAGGACCTCCCATGTGGTAAGCAGGAGCTCAGTTGCTTGAGCCACATCTGTTTCCCAGTGTTTGGATTTTCAGATTTGAGAAGACATTGACAAAATTGAGTGTGATTATTAGGCAGCCTGGACCAAGTCCAATATTGATTAACGACATCCCTGTCCCCCCATATCCACTTAGCATCCAGTCTCTTTCCTCTTCTGCTTTCTCCTGAGAGGAAATTTGAACTGTTTGCCAGTGTCTCTCTACTCTTGCTTTTATTTTTCTACTTTTCCACCAGAACTCAAATTTCTAAGTCAGGATCAGGATTTTTATTTTAGGTACTTTACAGAAAGATCATTCCTCCTTAGAAAGGGATTGTTGGGTATCTGGTTAACATTCCAATACCTCACCTAAATAGTTACCTGTTCTTGGTAAATTGTTAATACATTAATCCTTTAATTTATTTTCTCCTCAACTTTTTCACAGGTTATCACATGAAAATTTTCTTTTTACTTCATTCCTCTATACCTGTAGATACACTGTATCCATATATTTGAGTTAGTCTTTTCTTCCTTCTCTAGAGCATAAATTCCTCTGTGACCTTGTTTCATCACTTATTCCTCTTACATCTGAATTTTCAATCTTTCTGTCTCTATTGTCTCTTTTTATCTCCCAATTCTCTATCCCTACCCTACCTCCAGTTACTGTTCAATTTCTTTCCTTCCGTTCATAAAAGTAGTCTCTATTTACCCTTGTGTTTTCCCTTTCTCAAGCTTAGTAATTTGGCTCTTGACCCACCACTCCATTGAAATTGCTCTCCTCAGTGACTAATGAGCAAACACAGTCGACACTTTCAGTCCTTGGCTTATTTTGTCTCTTTGTTTCTTTACATTGTGATACTGTTCACTCTTGTTTTTATCTTAACCTGCTGTTCCTTATTAAGTCCCCTTCTTAGTCTCATAGTCTCCTTTTCTTCCACCCAATCCCTAAATGTTGGTGTTCTCTAGGATTCTGATCTCAACCTTCTTTTTAGTATTTACTTTATTATTCTAGGTGATTATCTAACTCAGATGTATCTCTCTCTTCTGTAATGCAGGTTTATATTTTTCAAAATCCATCTGGACATCCTATAGGCACCTCAGAAGATCAAAACTGAACTCACTATCTTCCCCACAAAATTTAAACCTTCTAAATTCCCTGCCATTTTGAATGGTATCAATAGCCATATAGTTGCCTAAATAAAAAACTTTGAATTTGACCGTTATTCCTCCTCCCTTATTACCCATATTTCATCAATTCCCGGGTCTGAATTTGCCCTTGAAGTTATTCTAAGTCTTTTCCTTTCCAACCTTATTGCCAAGGTCTTAGATGACCATTTTTATTTCTCACTTGGAAAGTTGCAGTAGCCTTCTAACTGGTCTGCATGTTTCAAGTCTTATCACCCCTCCATTCTATCCACTATACTGCCACAAGAGTGATCTTCCTAAATTGTGAAACTACTTATACCCTGTTCTTTTAAAACCCTTCATTATTAACAGTGCTTGATACTTTACAAATGATTGATTCCATCCTCCTTTCTCTTCTTTTCCTTATTATATTTTTGTTCAAGCTGTTTCTTCCTCTCCAAGGACACTTCTTCCAAAACAGATACACATAAAACTAATAATCTGATGAATTTCTCAATTAATCTCTAGAATTTAGCTCATTTCTTCTGTGAAGTCTTCCTAGTTCCCAAGGTAGAATTAATAATCACTCTTGCTGCTGGGCTGCTCTGATATTTTATTAAACCACTAGCATTATATTTATTATTTAAGTGGTATTCTGTTTCTTCAACTGTGAGCTCTTTGTGTGTAGGGATTATGTCTTTTTTTTTTTTTTTTAAAGGAGATACTGGGGATTGAACCCAGGACCTTGTACATGGGAACAGGTGCTCAACTACTCGAGCAACATCTGCTCCCTGGTTATGTCTTTTTGGCTTTTTTAAACTTTGACACCTAACAACAAAGCCTACCAAATATTGAGTTTCTTTTTTTTTTTTTAATTTATTTCTCTACCCTTCCCCTGCCAGTTGTCTGCTCTCTATGTGCATTCGCTGTGTGTTCTTCTGTGACTGCTTCTATCCTTATCAGCAGCACTGGGAATCTGTGTTACTTTTTGTTGTGTCATCTTGTGTCGGCTCTCCATGTGTGCGGTGCCATTCTTGGGCAGGCTGCACTTTCTTTCACGCAGGGCGGCTCTCCTTACGGGGTGTACTCCTTGCGCGTGGGGCTCCCCTACATGGGGGACATCCCTGCATGGCACGGCACTCCTTGCGTGCATCAGCACTGCACATGGGCCAGCTCCACACGGGTCAAGGAGGCCCAGGATTTAAACCGCAGACCTCCCATGTGGTAGGCGGACGCCCTATCCATTGGGCCAAGTCCACCTCTCTCTGAGTTTCTAGTGTGTTGGATACTAGCAATATACTGGTAAACAACAGACAAAGTCCCTGCATTTATGGAACTTATATTCTAGTGAGGGTAAACAGACAATAAACAAATAGGAAAAAAAATCAGTTAGTGATAAATGCTATGTAGAGAATTAAAATAGAGAAATGAAATAGAGAATGAGTGAATAGCTGCTTTAGATTGGGAGAACAGAAAATAACTCTGAGGATATGGCATTTAAGATGAAGATAAGGAGGAGGCAGCTTGATCAAACGTTCCAGGCAGATGAAATAGCTAGTTCAGAATTCCTGAGGAGGAACGGATGGGATGGATTTGGCATATTAGAGAAACAGAAAGAAGGTCAGTGTGCTTTGAATGAGTGTGTGAAAGAATAGTGGTGCAAGGCAAGATGACGAAGGCAGAGGCCAGATGATGTTGAGATTTGAAAGAGTAAGGTATTTTTTTTTCCTTTTTTTGGTAAAGATTTATTTATTCCCCACGTTGGTGTTTGTGCTTGCTGTCTGCTCTCTGTCCATTTACTGTGTGCTGTCTGTATCTGCCCGTCTTCTCTTTAGGAAGCACTGGGAACCAAACCTGAGACCATCCATGTAGGAGAGAGGAGCTCAATCACATGAGACATCTCAGCTCCCTGGTTTGTTGTGTCTCTCGTCATTCTTCTGTCTTTTTGTTGTGTCATCTTGTTGCATCAGCTCGCCATGCCTGCCTATTGTGCCAGCTCGCCTTCTCCAGGAAGCCCCAGGAACTGAACCTGGGCCTTCCCACATGGCAGGCAGAATCCCAATTGCTTGAGCCACATCCACTCCCCAAGGTGTTTCTTTTGTAGGATTTTAAGCAGGGGTATCATGTGAGTTGATTTCTGGTTAAGAAGAATATTCCGGTTGTTTGAAAAAGGATTGTAATTGGGTCAAGAATGGAGGCAAGGAGACCAGTTATGAAGCTCTTGTACTAATTCAGATAAGGGTTGATGGTGACTTGGCCTGGAGTGATGGTAGAAGAGGTGTGGAGAAGTGGACAGATTTGGGATATCTTTTGGAAATGAATTTGACAGGGCTTGCTCAGGGATTGGCAGCAGCTGAGGGATTGAGGCAAAGAGGAATCATGGATAATTTCTAGATTTTTACTTTGATCAACTAGGTAGGTGAAGGTGATGCTGTTTATTGAGATGGGTATGGCTATGGCAGAACATATTTGTCAAGAATTCTGTTTAGGTCATGTCAAGTTATGAGATGCCTGGTAGGCATTCAAATAGAGCAGTCAGAGAGGCAGTTGGATAGATGAACTTGGACTTTGTGGTAGAAGTCTAGGCTGGAATTTTAAACTTGGAAGTCATCAAAATATAGATTGAATGTGAAGTCATGGAATTCTATCAGGAGGTCACATAGGGATGGTTTGTGGCTAGAGAAGAGAGGTCTAAGAGAGAAGGAACAGCCAGTGAGGTAGGAGGAAAACATGAAGAGTGATGCCATGGAAGCAAAGTAATGAGTGTTTCAAAAAGGGAGTGGTCAACTATATTGAATGCTGTTGAGAGGTCAGATGAGAACAGAGAAATATCCATGAGATTTGACAATCTAGAGGTTATCGGTGACTTTGATTAAAACCATTCATTGGAGTGGTGACGATAGAAATCTTATTGGAATGGGTTGAGGGGGAAATAAGATGAAGCATTTAACTCTTTTTTCTTTTTTGCACGATGACAATGAACTTTTGGAAGTCAGTTTCTTTGAAAACTTGCAGTGTCATTGTTACTAAATGTTTACCTATTTGTATTCTAATAAGATTTTTATTGAAATGTTATAATATCTTAATGTTTTTGTACCATCTTTTTAGGTGGATTCCTGTTCTTTAAAAAACTGCTTTATCTAGGGTTTTGGGTAATACAGATATACTAGTGAGTGAATAAGGCTTTTTAAAGGTATAGGTTCCTGACCTTGGAGAAGCATACTGGCTTGACCTTGGCTTTACCATGTGTCAGTTTTCTCAGCTGTAAAATGAGGATAACAGGACCAGTTTAGCTCAGTGGGTGGTTGTGAGGCATGACTATTAATGAAAATAAAACATTTCTGCAAGTTAAAGTGTGATGTAAATGCTAAATAATAGTTCTTTACTGGGATGTTGTGAAAATTAGCAAAGTGCTGCCTGTTATAGGCCTTAAAGCTCCTTTTTAAAGGTGATATATTTTTATAAATACTATTTGAGATAAAAATAGCTCAGATTTGGGAAAAGATATTGCTTCCCTAATTTCTGGAATGTAACCGTTATCAAACTATAATGAAACAACTTTTTTTATATGATCAGTTGAGTTTTTTTTTAACTTTTTATTTTGAGATAATATAAAATTTACAGGAAAATTGCAAAAATAATACTAACCCCATAAAGAGAAGTCCAGCATACCCCCACCCCCACAGATACCTGTATCTACCAGTTTTAACGTTTTGCAACCTTGGCTGTGCCTCCCTCCCACCCTCCCTCCCTTCCTTTCTTCCTTCCTTCTTCCTTCTTTCTTCTTTCCTTCCTTCCTGCCTTTTCCATCCTGCCTCTTCCTCCCTCCCTCCCTTTCATTCTTTCTTCCTTTCTTCCCTTCCCATTTTCCCATTCCTTCCCTCCCTCCTGCTGCATGCATTATACTCCTCGAATACATAATACTTTCATGTATATTTTCTACAAACAAGGATTTTACTTAGGTAATTCCTCAAGTGCAGTTACCAAGCTCACAAAATTTAACATTGATATAAAGCTTACATTCTTCTAATTGGTTCTTATGTCCCAGTAATATCCTTTTGAACCTTTTCTCCTCCATTCTTATATCCTTTCCAGTATTATACATTGCATTTAATGGTCATTATCTCTTTAATTTCTCTTAATTTTTAAAAATTATGCAAATATATATATATGTATGTATATAACATAAACCTTTCCATCCCAAACATACCGTTCAGAGAGATTAGTTACATTCACAGTGTTGCAGTACCACTCACCGCCATCTGTCACTAGAACTTTCCCCTTTATCCCAAAGAGAAACCCTACACTCACCTTGCTTTAATTCCCATTGCTCCTGTCCCCAATCCCCACCCCTGGTAACCTCTATTCTACTTTCTGGCTCTATGAGTTAGTGTATTCTCTGATATTTTCTTTGTGGTTACCAAAGAGCTTAAATTTAACATCCTAAATCTTAACAGTCTTACTTGCTTTTATATCAACTTAATAACTTCAATAGTATACATAGACTTATGTTCCTATATCCCTTAGGCCCCCCCACCTTTATGTCGTTCTTGTGACAAATTACATATTTATGCATTATGAATCCAAAACCATAGACCTATCATTACATTGTATGAATTTACCTTTTACATCCTGTAAGAGGTAAACAGTTACAAATAAAAAATACATAGATTTATGGATTTAGACTATGAAGCGTAGATTGGTGGAATACGGAATGTGGGATCAGAGCGGGAGATGATGCTGGAGGTATGTAGAATGTTTAATAAGGTCAAATGTAAATTTATGGTTATGTTGGACTTGATGGTAAAAAATTAAAATGAATGTAGCAAACACTTCTGAGTTATTGATGTGATTGGGGCTAAAACAAGTAGTTTAGGAAGATTAGTGTTAGTTGGAGGACAGCTGGAGGATAATATTGGGAATGCATAACAATGATTTTGGCGGTGGATGAGGACTGTGGTTAATGTAAATCCAGGAATATTCTACTACATGGTGTTAAGAATGGTGATGCATGGTAAATATAACTAATGTAATTTATGGACTGTAGTTAACAACACATTGTAATGTTTTTGTAGCAAAAGCAAAGTTGGTACTATACTAATGCTAAAGGTCAGGAAAAAAAGGTTGCATTTTATGAATGATGGATATGATTAATCATTTTTTTCTCTACTTTTTTTTTCATTAATAAGGTGGCCTTGACTATGTTATTTAACAAATCCGTGTTCATCTGTGTATCTTTCTGAACTCTAGAGAATAACTGAGTAGTTGGAATTAGAAGAAATAAAAGTGCCTGAAAAAGAACTTTTTACGAGTAATGTTTCCATAACTTTTTGAGCTGCCTTTTTCTGTTCTTTTATTATTTTGAATTTGAAATAAAGTTACTGTGGGAAGCGGATGTGGCTCAAGTGATAAAGCTTCTGCCTACCATATGGGAGGACCTGGGTTCGATCCTTGGGCCCTTCTGGTGAAAAAGAAGAAAGCATGTCCATGGCATGCCAGTGCCCACGCGAGTACCTGCATGGTGAACCAGTGCCCACGCAAGTGAGTCATGCAGCAAGATGATGATGCATCAAAAAGAGAGACAAGGGGAGAGTCAAGGTGAAGCACAGCAGAAACCAGGAACTGAGGTGGTGCAGTTAACAAGGAACCTCTCTCCCCATCAGAGGTCTCCAGGATCGAATCCTGGTGGAATCCTAGAGGAGAGAAAATGAGAAGAGAAGACAACACAGCAGGGAAGCGGACTTGGCCCAGTGGTTAGGGCGTCCGTCTACCACATGGGAGGTCTACGGTTCAAACCCCGGGCCTCCTTGACCCATGTGCAGCTGGCCCACGCACAGTGCTGATGCACACAAGGAGTGCCGTGCCATGCAGGGATGTCCCCCACGTAGGGGAGCCCCACGCACAAGGAGTGCGCCCCGTAAGGAGAGCCACCCAGCGCGAAAGAAAAGTTCAGCCTGCCCAGGAATGGCGCCACACACATGGAGAGCTGACACAACAAGATGACGCAACAAAAAGAAACACAGATTCCCACGCCGCTGACAACAACAGAAGCGGACAAAGAACACACAGCAAATAGACACAGAGAACAGACAACTGGGGTGGGGGGAGAAGGAGAGAGAAATAAATAAATAAATCTTTTTAAAAAAAAGACAACACAGCAAAAATAGGGCAGGAGGAGGGGAAGGGGGAAAATCAAATAAACAAATATATATATTTAAAAAATAAAAATAAAGTTACTGAAAAAAATACAGTCACACTGTATTTATATTTGCCTGCTTATTATCTTTAGCAGAGATTTTTTTTTTTCTTTAGGAGGCTTTGAAGCAACTTTTTATTCAAAAAGATAGTTCCAATGTTGAGAATGTGGAGAAAGTGGAACCTTGTGCATTACTGGTGGGAATATAGAAGAGTGTAGCCACTGTGGAGGACAGTTTGATGGGTTCCTCAAAAAGTTAAATATAAAATTAACATATGATCCAGCAATTCCACCCCTAGGTATCTACCCCAAAGAATTGAAAATGGGAGCTCTTACAGATACTTGTACACATCAGTGTCCATTGCAGCATTATTTACAGTAACCAAAAAGTGGAACCAACCCAAGTGTCTTATAAGCAGACAAACGGATCAACAAAATATAATGTACATACAATGGAATATTATTCAGCCATGAAAAGGATTGAAATTCTGATAACATGCTACATCGTGGATGAACTTTGAAAACATAAGCCAAAATTAAAAGTAAAGCCCTCTCCTTTCCCTTTTCCCTATGCATCCATATTGCATACACGAAAAATGTTAGATATCCCATCTTAGTGGGAACATCTTACAGAGATTTAGAAAGAAACCCAGGAAAAATGTAGAAATTTCAAAACCACTTAGATATTTCCATTTTATTTTTGTCAGCATGGAAAAGAATCTCTGATCTTTTGGAGTTCTTTCAAAATGACTTATGCATACAGAAACAAAAAACCCAAGGAAGAAATGACATGTACAATACCTGATTTTAATCTCCCTACTAGGCACTTTAATGAATCAGTCAACTGACATCATTTACTGAATTCCTATTATATTGTTAATGACTAGACACCATTGGTATTGATATAAAAAACAATCTAGTTGTACATATAAAACATACATGATTAAAATGACAGAATAAGATAGTACATAGTAAAGTGTCAAGTTATACACTTCCAACAATTGGAGAAAATAGTATATATTGAAAGATGCTAAAAAAAGTGTTACACAAAAAGGCACTGAAATGCATAGATTGATGTTTAAAATAGTTATTTTTATTTCCAAAATTTACCAATGATGTGAAAGATTAGATACAAAGTTTTAGAAGTGCTGAGTATACAGCCCCAGCCATTTATTCACATGGAAACTGAAGCAAATTCAGTACCTTTTGTGTGATCTGTGTATCTTTTAAAAAACAAACAGGAAAGCGGATATGGCTCAATTGATAGAGTATCCACCTACCATATAGGAGGTCCAGTGTTTGATATCCAGGGCCTCCTGGCCCCCCATGCAAGGAGAGCTGCCCTGCGTGAAAAGTGCAGCCCACCCAGGAGTGGTGCCATACACACGAAGAAGACGCAGCAAGATGATGCAACAAGAAGAAACACAGATTCCTGGTGCAGCCTGACAAGAATGCAAGTGGACAGAGAAGAACACAGTGAATCAACACAGAGAGCAAATAATGGGGGTGGGGGTGGGGGGTGGGAAGGGGAGAGAAATCTTGGAAAAAAAAAAAGAAACAAAACTCAGTACCTTACAATCTGTCATTTATTTTTTATTTTTTATTTTTTTAAAGATTTATTTTTATTTATTTAATTCCCCTCCCCTCCCCCGGTTGTCTGTTTTCTGTGTCTTTTTGTTGCATCTTGTTTCTTTGTCCACTTCTGTTGTCGTCAGCGGCGCAGGAAGTGTGGGCGGCGCCATTCCTGGGCAGGCTGCACTTTCTTTCGCGCTGGGCGACTCTCCTTACGGGTGCAGTCCTTGCGCGTGGGGCTCCCTTACGCGGGGGACACCCCTGTGTGGCACGGCACTCCTTTGCGCGCATCAGCACTGCACATGGGCCAGCTCCACACGGGTCAAGGAGGCCCGGGGTTTGAACCGCGGACCTCCCATGTGGTAGACGGACGCCCTAACCACTGGGCCAAAGTCCGTTTCCACAATCTGTCATTTATAAGGCAGTGAGCTCTGAGATTTTTGAAGGACACTTAAGAACATGCATCAGGCAAATAAGTCAAGGTGAATTTGGTGAGAATACAGATTCAACCAGCCTGGAATCACAGATCAACAATGGCCTCCATTGCAGGATGAGGCTAAGTGGAATGAGAGCCAGGCAGGTGAGGTACATCAAAGTTACAGGCCAGAAAGCCTAATTAGGGTCTGGTAGCAAGGTTGAATGAGGAAGATCTGCAGTTGGGTAGTCTACTCTGAAAAATGTATGTTGTAGCCAAAGATGGTTCATGGGAAGCCAACTGTCACATTAAAAGAGTAACTACATTGATTTATGGAACTCTGACCACAAATTTCCTCAGGGGTGTTTAGCCTCTGGTGGGAAACAGCTGTCTTCTAGAAAAACTTGGGGTTTTCCAGAGTTTCATTAGATTGTACTTTGGGGGCAAGTATCCCAGTCCCTAGAGAGGTTCCAACTTTTTGGCCTACTTCTGTAACTCTGAATGGGCAAGGGCAGAGGTACACCCCATTCTGGGATGCCCTCTGCCAAAGGTGATGAAGTGGTATGATCACATTCTGAATACCTTAAATGTAGACAATCAGTCACCCCACTAGCATTAAGCATTCTAACTGCCATAGGGTAGGATTCATACCTTCACTTGAACCAAAAGCAAAGATGGTAAAAACTTTTGTGATATGAATCCTCTAAAGAGGTACTGCAATAAATCTCTTGGACATATCCTTTTTTTTATTGTTGTTGTCGTAAAATATACATAACAAAATCAAATTGTTGAATGCTAAAGATAAGCAACAAGTCACAAAGAAGGAAGCCTCAATAAAATTCAGTGTTGATTTCTCATCAAAAACCATGGAGGCAAGAAGGTAGTGGGAAGACATCTTTAAAGTGCTGAAAGAAGCTGAATGGGTGTAGCTCAGTGGTTGAGTGCCTGCTTCACATGTTTGAGGTCGTGGTTCAATCCCCAATACCTCCAAAAGGAAAAGGAAAGGAAGAGGTAAGGAAAGGAAAGAGAAAAGAAAAACAAATGGAAAATGAAGTGCCGAAAGCAAAAAATGGCCAATCAAGAATTCTATATCCAGCAAAATGGTATTAATATTTCAAAAATGAGGGAGAGATTAAGACATTTCCAGATAAACAAAAGCTTTAGGAAGTTCACCACCAGGGTGCTAAAGCGTTTTCTGTAGGTTGAAAGGAATGGACAGTAGATAACAGAGCAAAGATTCATGAAGAAGTAAAGATCTCTGATAAGGATACATGTGTAAATATAAATGCCAGTACTACTGTATGTTTGGTTTCTAACTGCACTTTTTGCTTATTAAAGATTCTAAAAGGCAAATGGATAAAATGTAATAATGTTTTTGGACTCATGGTGTATAAATATGTAATGTGCAACAAAACATAAAATTTGCTGTTTTAATCATGTTTAAAGTATACAATTCAGTGGCATCAGTTACATTCACAATGTTGTGCAACCATCACCACTGTCTATTTCCAAAACTTTTTATTAGCCCTAACAGAAACTCTGTACCCATTAAGTCATAATGCTGTCCACTCTCTTTTCTCCCCAGCCCTGGTAACCTGTAATCTACTTTCTCTCTCTATGAATTTGCCTATTCCTATAAGTGGAATAACACAATACATCATACAATACTTGTCTTTTTGTGTCTGTCTTTTTTTTTTTTAATATAAATTTTTTTTTTATTAGAGAGGTTGTAGGTTTACAGAAAAGTCAGGAATAAAATACAGAGTTCCCATATACCTCCCCAATTATTAATACCTTGCATTAGTGTGATATGTTAAGGGCAAACTAAATTTTGAAAGCTTTTACTCCATCAGTGAAGGTATGAATCCTACCCTATGGCAGTTAGAATGTTGAATGCTTAAGGGAATGATGCTAGTGGGGTGATTGATTGTCTATAAGGTATCACAGGCAATCAACAGAACCACTTACAAAAAATATTGAAAAAGCATTTTACTTCATTGTAGGCGACACCATACAAACACTTAATGGAAGGTTAGGTGAAAGTTTCAGTTAAACTTTGAAAATGGACCTGGTGCCTTTTCAGGCAAAACTAGCACTCTTTCTTCCACACCAGAGTCTAAATATAGAATTGGTGGCATTATTACTTATAATGTATTTAGAAAATGCTTAAAATTTGAATCTGATGAACTAAGTATTTCTCAACCTCTAAAATGGCACTAACAAAGAGGAAAATTGGGATTTGTTTTTCTGATTTCTAAAACTGATAAGGGAAAACTGAAATGATTAAGGGATAGCCTGCTGATGTGTTCAGAACTTTACCCTGCTTAATGCTCAGTTGGCATGGTGTATTATTTTCAGTAATGACCTGTGTATTGCTAATTTTAGAACAAAGTGACATGAAGTTCTTAGCTTTACATAGGTTGGAAATGAATCTCTTTTTTCTGGAATTTGAGTTCTCCCACAATCCATTACCCTTTTGCGTCAAGGACAAGTAAAAGGCATAGGTTTCTTTTCCTCTTTGATGGGAAGACTACTTACTTTTGCTGTGCCCAAGCATATTTTTCTTGCATTTGATTATTGGAAAAAGGGTCCCTGAATGGGCCTGTTTCCATAGCAAAGACAGTTGTAAGCACTTTCTTGGCAATGTTTTGCCTCAATGATTATATTAAGAATTTCTTTTATTTGCTTCTATCATCTGCCTTGTTCATTGTAAATTCAAAGATTGGGCTAATTTCTTTTATGTTTATAGATAAATGTTCATCTTATATTCTTATTTTAGTTCCATTGGATTTGATTTGTGGTTTATTTATATCCTATTTAATAGTCTTCTTCCCAGAGTAGATATTTCACAAAGCTTCTATCCTAAATATTTTAGGAACATGTTAACTATTTTAGATATCTTTAGCTTTGTTTTGTAGTTTTCATTCAGAATAGCTAAGATTACTCTGGAAGCTGACAGCAATACTATCATGTCAAAATGCCTTTAGGATTGTATGAAGAAGGAACTTTCCACCACTGTCTAACAATACAGAATATAGGTATTTTGCACTTACGTATTCTGTGACTGCTAGTTACTGTCCTTTGCATATTTTCCCTTTAGGTTATTTTTCTTTTTCTTTTACTTGTAAAAGTTCTTTATATATTGCAGTCCTTAACTTTTTTTCATAAATTTTACAAAAATTAGGACTACAACTAATAAGTGAAAAACATGCTATTGCATCAGATGCTAATTCAAATTGGTGTTTGGTTAAATTGTTTAATTTTTTGCCTTGGTTATTTGGGCCATGGTAAGCATCTTTTGTCACACTCCTTGCACACAAAGATGCATAGAAAAACTCCTTCTGTCTGAAAGTAAAGTGTTGGCTCTGTGTTGGTTATAATTTGATTTTTTTGGCTGGCACAGCCTTCTTTTTGTTTTCTGTCTTCTGACAGATTATAAGATTGTTGGGAAACAGTGTCCAGGGCTTTTTCAGGAACCGTGCCATTTTATCTACAGGAGAAGCCATTGGCTTTGGTACTAGAAAAAAATTGGCTCTGCTTTTAAACATGCCAAACCATGCTAGATTCACAAGTTTGCTATCATTTTGTGTATATGTGTGTGAAACTTTGTTAGCAGTATGAGAAGTTTACTTTTTCTACCATGTGCTACCCCATCAGTAAAAAGAAGTTAACACTTGTCCCTTCTCTCCAACTCCCCAGTCCAAACATCCCAAACCATAGCAAGAGATGCAGCAGTCATTTTGATGATTAGGAAAAAGTGCACCAGAGAAGTGTTTGTATTGCCCTTAAGATGACCTTGAGCATTAGTTTTTGGTTTATCAGTTAAAAGTCCTAATATTTCTCATGGGGGCTTGAATTACTTAGGTGTAGAAGTGATTTTCCAATCAAGATGTCTGTTTACGGGGAAGCGGATGTGCCTCAACTGATAGAGTGTCCACCTGCCATATAGGAAGTACTGGGTTCGAACCCAGGGCCTCCTGGCCTGTGTGGTAAGCTGGCCCATTCGCAGTGTTGCCACATGCAAGAAGTGCCATACCATGCAGGGGTGTCCTTCACATAAGGGAGCCCCACCTGCAAGGAGTGTACCCTGCAAGGAAGGCTGCCCCACGTGGAAAAAAAAACCACAGCCCACCAAGGAGTGGCGTTGCACACATGGAGAGCTGACACAGCAAGATGACGCAAACAAAAAGAGACACAGGGGAAACGGACTTGGCCCAGTGGTTAGGGCGTCCGTCTACCATATGGGAGGTCCGCGGTTCAAACCCCGGGCCTCCTTGACCCGTGTGGAGCTGGCCCATGTGCAGTGCTGATGCGCGCAAGGAGTGCCGTGCCACGCAGGGGTGTCCCCCGCGTAGGGGAGCCCCACGCGCAAGGAGTGCGCCCCGTGAGGAGAGCCGCCCAGCGCGAAAGAAAGTGCAGCCTGCCCAAGAATGGCGCCTCCCACACTTCCCGTGCCGCTGATGACAACAGAAGCAGATAAAGAAACAAGACGCAGCAAATAGACACAGAGAACAGACAACCGGGGGAGGGGGGGATTAAATAAATAAATAAATCTTTAAAAAAAAAAAAAAAGACAGATTCCCGGTGCAAGTGGACACAGAAGAACACACAGTAGGAAAGCAGATTTGGCCCAATGGATAGAGCATCCACCTACCACATGGGAGGTCCAAGGTTCAAATCCAGGGCCTCCTGACCTGTGTGGTGAAGCTGGCCCATGTGCAGTGCTGATGTGTGCAAGGAGTGTCGTGCCATACAGGAGTGTTCCCCGCTTGGGGAGTCCCATGCGCAAGGAGTGTGCCCCATAAGGAGAGCCGCCCCATGTGAAAGAAGTGCAGCCTGCCCAGGAGTGGGGCCGCACATACAGAGAGCTGACGCAGCAAGATGACACAACAAAAAGAGACGCAGATTCCCAGTGCCGCTGACAAGTATACAAGTGGACACAGAAGAACAGACAACTGGGGCGGGGTGGGGGGGGAAGGGGAGAGAAATAAATAAAAAATAAATATTAAAAAAACACACGCAGCGAATAGACACAAGGGAGCAGACAACGGCGTGGGGGCAGAGAGAAATCTTAAAAAAAAAAAAGATGCCTCTTTACAGAGGTTTTTCAGTTGTCATACTCTATATCCTAATTTAGAAACTTAATTTCTATAGGGCTAAGCACATTTAGGAAACTTTTACCTATTCACTTACCCTTGACACACTCCTTTCAGTGAAACCTAGCATAATTTATCCTGATTTCAAATGAGAAAGTTTTGTCATATAAGCAGTCTTAACTCCAGTTGTGTCTGTTACCTTCTTGCTTTTTAAACTATACAACTGATATTCAAACCTAGCCAAAGGGATATTTTAGCATATTTTAAATGGTTTTATCTGGTTATATTTAGCACCAGATAATGCCTCTATCTTCTATAGATAACAGTTTAAAGACACCATCTAGGTATAGGTGAGGAGTATTGCTAATAGGAGAATAAGCCTGTTTGGAAAGTCTCGTTTGTCTAGTGCAGGGGTTCTTAAGGTCCGTGGAAAGATTTCACGGGGGTCTGTGAGCTTGAATTGAAAAAAGTCAACTTATTATCTTTATTTTTTCTGACCTCTAACTGAAATCTAGCTTTTCTTTCAGTTATGAATGTATGCAATAAATTACAGTAGTATTCATATCATATTACAGTTGCATTCTTGAAAAATCGCTTACACTCATCCATACTTCGCAATTACAGTAGTTGTTAGACCTGATGCTAGGTGAGTATCATGAAACTATCTGCTGCTACATTCTGAGAAGGGGTCTGTGGTTTTTACCTGACTGGCAAGGGAGTCTGTGGAACACAAAAGGTTAAGAACCCTTGGTCTAGTCTAGTGTGAATTATGATATGGACACATATTGTTCTTTTCTCTGTCAGATATGCTTCTCCTCTTGCCCCTCTCCAACCTTTTGCCTCAAACCTGCAGCCTACCAAAGGCTGAGATTTGGTTCTCTACCTTTCTATATTCTCTGTTATAGTTTTTCTTTTTTTTACCGGGCTATCTACCTCACTAGACTAAGCACCTCAAAAACAGAAACTATCTCTTATTCATCTTTTTGTTTTGGGGTTTAATAGAATTCCCAGCACATAGGAATAAATATTTGTTGATGTGAGTGAATGAATAAAATGAAATCCCAAAGATACAGTGAATTTTTATACTTCCCTCTAGTGTCTGAAAGAGAAAGTGCAAGTTTAAAATTTTTTTCAAGAATTTTTTTACTACATTGAAATAATAGTTCAAGGAATTGTTTTTTGTTCTTTTTGTTATATTATCATACTTCTTTTCTCAGTCCTGCTTTTTTCCTTAAGTCTGGCAAATAGTAAGTTTTCTTATCAAAATCTCTGCTAAGTGTCAGTTTTTAAAAATTTTTTGTTTTGGAATATTTTCAAACCTACACTACAATTATAAAAATAATGCACATCCTATACAGAGAACTCCAGCATACCCTACTCCACCAGATACCCAGATCCACCAATTTTAACATTTTTCCAAGTTTGCTATTTCTTTCTACCTGTTTATCAACCCATTTTCTGAACACTTGTAGGTTGTATACATCATGCTTCTTGAACACTTAAAACTGCCATGTACATTTTCAAAGAACAAGAATAGTTACTTATGTAACCACCTTAAATGAAGTTATCAAGTTTAAGAAATTTAATATTAATATAAAGCTCACTGTCTGTATTCCAGTTTTTTTTGTATGTTCCAACAATGATCCTTTGATCCTTTTCTTCTCCCTTGTTAGGGCCCATCCAAGACCATGTATTGCATTTAATTGTCACTATCTCTCTAATTTTTTTTTTTTAGGGGTTTCCATATACCCCACTCCCACCCTACCTCCATTCCTACCACATTAATATCCCCTTTCATCAGTGAGGTACATTCATTGCATTTGGTGAATATACCCTGGAGCCCTGCCACACCGCTCTAATTTTTAATCACAGGAACATATACATATAACAAACTTCACCATCTTGATCACTTCCAAAGCATACCATTCAGTGGGATTACTCATATTTACACTGTTGCAGTACTATCACTACCTTCCATTACTGAAATCTTCCCATCTCCCTAAACAGAAACCCTATACCCATTGTGCATTGGCTCCCCATTGCCCCTGCCAGCCTGTACTCTAATTTCTGATTCTATGCACTTATATATTTTTTCATATTTTCTTTTTTTAAAAAAAGTATTTATTTCTCCCCACCCACTCGTTGTTTGCAGTTGCTGTGTCTGTTGGTTTGCACTTGCTGTGTCTGTTTTCCTTGTTTTCTTAGGAGGAGTCAACTGAACCTGGGACTTCTGATGTAGGAGGGAGGCATTTAATCAAGCTTGAGCCACCTCTCCTCCCTGCTTTGTCTCTCATTATGTTTTCCTCATGTCTCTTGTGTCATCTTGTTGTGTCAGCTCACTGCACCTGCCTGTCATGCCAGCTTGCTGTCTTCTTTGGGAGGCATGGGGAACTGAACCAGGGACCTCCCATGGGGTAGGTGGGAGCTCAATCACTTGAGCCATACCCGCTTCCCTCCATATTTTTTATGTAGTTATAGCAGGCTTAAATTTAACTTTATATATCAATACCAGTCTTGTTTGCTTTGATACCAACCTAACTGTATTCTTATACTCCTCTGTGTACCCACATTTGCGTAGTTCTTTTCACAAATTGCATTTTGAGTCTATAACCACTTATTCATATTACATTTTATGAATTTGCCTTTTAGATCTTATAGGAAGTAAAAAGTGGATTTACAAACCCGAAGTACAGTAGTGTTGGCATTTATATTTATCCACATTGTTACCCCCACTGGAGATTTTTTTTTCATGCAGCTTTAATCTATTGACTATTATCCATTCCTTTCAAACTATAGAACATCTCTTTAGCATCTCTTATACGGCCAGTCTAGTGGTGGTGAACTCCCTCAGCCTTTGTTTATCTGGGAATGTTTTAATCCCCTCCATTTTTGAAAGACAGTTTTGCTGGATATAGAATTCTTGGGTGGCCTGTTTTTACTTTGGCACTTTAAAGATGTCTTCCCACTGCCTCTTGTCGCCATGGTTTCTAATTAGAAATCAGCACTGAATTTGACTTAGGCTCCCTTTTATGTGATACATTGTCTCTTGAGGCTTTTAGAATTCTCTCTTTATCTTGGGCATTTGACAGTTTGATTATAATATGCTGCAGCATTTGTCTTTAGGGTTTAATTAGGGTTTATCCTGTTTGTAGTTAGTTGAGTGTCTTAGATGTGTATATTTATATCTTTTGTTAAATTTGGGGGCTTTCACCTGTTACTTCTTTGAATATTCTCTCTGCCCCTTTCTTCTTCTGGAATTCCCACAATATTATATTGGTATGCTTGATGTTATCTCACATGTTCCTAGGCTCTTTATTTTTCTTCATTTTTTTCTTCTTTATGCTGATTAGACTGAGTGATATCAGTTGTCTTATCTTCATGTTCTCTGATTCTTTCTTCTGCCAGCTCCAGTCTCCTGTTGAACCCCTCTAGGGTCAGGGTTCTTGACCTTTTTTGTTCCATGGACCCCTCTGCCAGTTAGGTGAAAACCACAGACCCTTTACTAAGTCCACACTATACTGTGTATTATTTAATAAACATATCACACCCACACCAACACGTCCCCACAAGAATAATGTTGTTTTTTTTAAAATTGAAATTCAAGCTCATGGACCCCTTATTAAAAATCCCCCACTCTAGGGAATTTTTAATAGCTGTGGTCTTCAGCTCTGTTTGTTCCTTTTCATAATTTTCGTCTATTGATATTCTCATTGTGTTCACTTATCATTCTCCTGATTTCCTTTAATTCTTTGTCTATGTTTCTTCTTAACTGTTTTTTTTAGGAGGTACTGGACATTGAACCCAGGAGACCTCATACATGGGAATCAGGTGCTCAACCACTGAGCTACATTTGCTCCCCTCCCTTAGGCTCCTTAAGCAAATTTAGGACTATTTTTTCAAAAGTCTTTGTTACGTTCCAGGTCTGGTCCTCCACAATGCTGGTTTCTAATGCTTTAATCCTCTTTGCCTGAGCATCCTGTTTCTTTGTATGTTTTGCAGCCTTTTATTGAAACCTAGACATTTTGATATTTTAATTTTTTATTGATGGAATTCAGACTCTGAGGCATCTGTTCTTTAAGTTTGTATCCAGCTAGTGTCATGACAGAGCTTTCTCTGAATGCCAGTAGGTAACAACAACACAACAAGAAAAAAAAAAGATAAAACACCTTTCTCAGTCTTTGCTGATTGATTTGTACATTACTTTCCCTCAAGGTTTATCCACACGTTTGTAGAGAATATCTCCAGGCCAAAGCATAGCTATCTCCCTGATTGTCTCTGCATATGCATCTTGTATGGGGCTTGAGTGTATGGATGGCCCTAGGAATTGCCGTGTTTACATTGTTCTGAATGCCCAAAGCCAAGAGAGTTTCTTCACTGTCCCTGGCACCGTACTGTACACCCTTTTTTTTTTTTTAAAGATTTATTTATTTAATTCCCCCCCCTCCCCCCCGGTTGTCTGTTCTCTGTGTCTATTTGCTGCGTCTTGTTTCTTTGTCCGCTTCTGTTGTCGTCAGCGGCACGTCAGTGGCACGGGTAATGTGGGCGGCGCCATTCCTGGGCAGGCTGCACTTTCTTTCATGCTGGGCGGCTCTCCTTGCGTGTGAGGCTCCCCTACGCGGGGGACACCCCTGCGTGGCACAGCACTCCTTGCGCGCATCAGCACTGCGCATGGGCCAGCTCCACACGGGTGAAGGAGGCCCGGGTTTGAACCGCGGACTTCCTATGTGGTAGACGGACGCCCTAACCACTGGGCCAAGTCCCTTTCCTGTACTGTACACCCTTTAGCCAGCAATCCCTTGCCCCAGGCAGCACAACTTAACTACTTTCTCACAGCTTTCTGTAGGAGAGCTCTGTGAACTGCCTTCTACATGCAGGGCAACTTCTGGGTCAGCAAGTCCCTTGGGCAGATTGGGCCAGACATACATGTTTCCAGTATGTGTACGAGGGTTACTCTGTTCCCTCCAGAATCAGGACCACGGATCTGCACTGGGAGTGCCAGCGGCTTTGCACCAAGCTAATGGGGGAAGGGCATGCCAGGGTTTCATGAGATTGTACAACATTTATTTTAAAGATTTATTTATTTATCAACAACCCTTCCCCCAACCCACCATTGTTTGCACTGCTGTGTGCTCCCTTTGTCTGCTTGTCTTCTCTTTAGGAGGCACCAGGAACCAAGCCTGGGACCTCCCATGTGGGAGAGAGGTGCTCAGTTGCTTGAGTCACCTCTGCTCCCTTCTTTTTTGTGTCTCGCATTGTGTTTCCTCTTTTGTCTCCTTGTTGCATCACCTTGTGTCAGCTTGCTGCGCCAGCCCATCATATCAGCTTGCTGTCTTGCTCATCTTCTCCAGGAGGTACCAGGAACTGAATCTGGGATTTCCCATGTGGTAGGCGAGAGCTTATTTGCTTGAGCCACATCTGCTTCCCTACTTTCAGATTTTTATTTTCATATTTATCTTCCTAGAGAAGCAATAATCTACATGTCCATAAGAATACATTTAATATTCTACTCATCACAGAGCTGGAAAAAAGTAGGAATAAAGTACAGATTCTACATACAAATACCATACTCTACATATGTACAAAAATTCAATATATATTTTGTAGACTGACTTATTATAATGCAGCAGGACACTGAATATTAGATTCAAAGCAAATTCATGCCAACTTCCATTGTGGGAAAGGGAATGACACTAGAGTTCTGAGAAATTATTTTTCCTAGTAAACACCAAGTTTTCCACTTCTGACTTAAAAATCTCGGGATCAAATATTTATGTAAAGGGAAAAATAAAAAATAAATGAAGAACAATTGCTTTAGAGATGCCACATAAAATAACACAGAAATCAAAGAACTATCCACATAGTTCTTCCTATAGTTCTTAATTTTTTCTTATTTTCAAATAATATCCACACAGTTCTATTTTTTTCTTTTAATGGTTCTTTTTTAAAATTTTCTCTCTCCGCCTCCCCCCTCCCCCTCCTCCCTCTCACCCCCCATTGTCTGCTCTCTATGTCCATTTGCTGTGTGTTCTTCTGTGTCCACTTGTATTTTTGTCAGTGGCACTGGGAATCTGTGTCTCTTTTTGTTGTGTCATCTTGCTGCATCAGTTCTCTGTGTGTGCGGTGCCACTCCTGGGCAGGCTGTGCTTTTTTTGTGTGGGGTGCCTCTCCTTCGGGGTGTACTCTTTGCGCGTGGGGCTCCCCTATGCGGGGGACATCCCTGCGTGGCACAGCACTCCTTGCGCGCATCAGCACTGCGCATGGGCCAGCTCATCACACAAGTCAGGAGGTCCTGGGTTTAAACCCTGGGCCTCCCATGTAATAGGCAAATGCTTTATAGTTGAGCCAAATATGCTTCCCCCTATCAGTTCTTGAAGTTGAGCAGGATGTGTGTGAGGGAGGCTGCACTTTTATAAAGCTGTTGTGTTGATTAAGGCTCAGTTGCACTGCTGCCATAGACTGCACTGAAACATTCCTGATATTTTTTAAGTTTTCAGTAGGTAAGAAATGAGTAAAACTAAAAAGATTTTCTGAAATGGGTAATGGGTAATAAGGTCTATAAACAGTCTAAAACAGCTTTAAAGTACTGCCAAAACAGTTTAAAAACATTATTTGTGAGAAGATGTGGCTCAAGTGGTTGAGTGCCTGCTTCCCACATGGGAGGTCCCAGGTTTGATCCCTGGTGCCTCCTAAAAACAAAAGCAAACAACAACCAAACAAACGAAAAAACCAACTTAGGGGAGCCAATGTGGCTCAGTGGTTGAGTTCCAGCTTCTCACATACGAGGTCCTGAGTTCAGTCTCTGGCTCTGGTACCTCAAAAAAAAAAATTAATTAGTTCAAATGAGCCTTTGTATAAGATTCCAAAAGTATCTGGTTGGATTTAAAGAGCACAGCAGGAATGATGGGGTCTTTGAAACATTAATATGTCTTTAAATCCATGCCTAAATATAGTTTTATTCAGATTAAGTAAATTTCAATATAATTATTGAAAATGAGCTACTACCTTCAGAAATATGTGAATAATTTAAGGAATTAAAACATTAAATTTATTGTATCAGGTCTTTTTTTTTTAAGATTTCTCTCCCCTTCCCCGCCTCCCTTTCCCCCCCGCCCCCGTTATCTACTCTGTGTCTGTTCGCTGCGTGTTCTTCTGTGTCCACTTGTATTCTTGTCAGCAGCACCTGGAATCTGTGTCTCATTTTGTTGCATCATCTTGCTGCGTCAGCTCTCCATGTGTGCCGCACCATTCCTGGGCAGGCTGCACTTTTTCGTGCTGGGCGGCTCTCCTTACAGGGCACACTCCTTGCGTGTGGGGCTCCCCTACGCAGGGGACACCCCTGTGTGGCAGGGCACTCCTTGCGTGCATCAGCACTGCACATGGGCCAGCTCATCACACGGGTCAGGAGGCCCTGGGTTTGAACCTTGGCCCTCCCATGTGTTAGGCGGATGCCCTATCCATTGGGCCAAATCTGCTTCCCTGTGTCAGGTCTTAAATCACATCCACCTACCTAAGCACACTTGTGGAATGAGGGTGTTGTTCTAAGTTCTGTCACAGAACCAACTGTGACTAAAATTACTAATGATACTTTCCCTTAGCGTTAGCAAGAAGTCTAGCAAAATCGAGCATTCTCTATCTACTCCAGTAAGGGATGAGTCTATAAAGAACTAGAGAAATAAATGTAGAGGACACTGCTTTGGGCAGATCTGCTTGAAAAATGCACATTGCTTGTGTTTAGAACCTCTTTCCAATTAGTATAATAGATTATGAGATGGGTCTAAGCCACACAGGCTGAAAAAATAACATTTTAGGAAGTAATTAAAGGATTAAAATATTGGTAGCAAGTGTTTTAAATATATGTCTTTCAGAAACAATTCTTTCCTTTCACTTAAATTTTTGTAGTATCCAGCAATTTCCTATGTCAAGCTATAGTCAAGTAGTTACAACTCTGAATAAGAAATTATTTTGGAGGGAAGAAATGTTTATCAGGACTGATAGAAACAGTACCTCTCACTTAAAATGCATGAAAGAGGTCTTCGTTACCTTCCGTTTAGTCAAGAAATAAGTAGGTTTGGAGAGAATCACTTTTTTTTTTTAAGATGAGAGAAATACCCATACTTCAGAGAACTGAAGTATACTTTCAGAGAACTGAAAACATCTACAGAATGAGTTTAAAAAGCTACTTTCAAAATTTACAAAGTCACAGACCTTAAAGGCATCCTTTAATTGGGTTAAAATAACATTGTAATACTCAAAATATCTTTCTGTCCCAAACTCATCCCTGAAAAGATCTAATAATTTAAATGGGGGATAAATTTCTTTTTCAAAACAAAACAAAATTTTAAAATGCCAATTGTTTTTTTAATTTAAAGATTTATTTATTTCTCTCCCCTCCCCCCCTGCCAGTTATCTGTTCTCATGTCTATTCGCTGGGTCTTCTTTCTTTGTCCGCTTCTGTTGTTGTCAGCAGCACAGGAATCTATATTTCTTTTTGTTGCGTCATCTTGCTGTGTCAGCTCTCCGTGTGGGCGGCGCCATTCTTAGGCAGGCTGCACTTTTGCGCTGGGTGGCTCTCCTTACGGGGCGCACTCCTTGCGCGTGGGGCTCCCCTACGCGGGGGACACCCCTGCATGGCACGGCACTCCTTGCGCGCATCAGCACTGCGCATGGGCCAGCTCCACACGGGTGAAGGAGGCCTGGGGTTTGAAACGCGGACCTCCCATGTGGTAGACAGACACCCTAACCACTGGGCCAAGTCCGCTTCCCCCAATTGTTTTTTTTACCAGTAAATTTCACTTTTAGCAGCAATTATCAAATAAAATGAAAATTTTCTAACAATAAGATTCCAAAACAGTAGAATATCTATGCCTATTGCTCCATTTCTTTAGAATGTAATTTGTCTAGAATTGGGCAAACTAAAAATCAACTGTATTAAAACAGTTTATTTTCTGTTCATTCCTCTTGGTGTCTTAGAAAAGCTAATATGGAAAGAATAAAAAGTCTTCACAGGTAGTAGATACAGATGAGTGATTTGGGGAGATGGTAACTTGAAAATCAGTCTTTGTTTGCATTAAAAATAGTTACTGCAGTGAATTATGGAATACCCTCAAACAAGGTACCAGTCCGTGAAGCGGTTGGTCAGGTTTCCTTTCCTTTTCCTTCTGGGAAAATGCCTTTTAAGAGTATTTGGTTTCTCTTCAGGTTAGATCATTGTTATTGTTTTGTTATTCAGTTTTTGTTTTTGTTTATTCCCCCCTTGTCAGCTCCCTGTGTGTTCTTCTGCGTCTGCTTGTATTCTCATTACGCGGCTCTGGGAACTGATCCTCGGGCCTTCCGGAGTGGGAGAGAGGCAATTACTATCGTGCCACCTCAGCTCCCCTGTTCTGCTACATCTTCTTATTTTCTCTCCTGTGTCTCTTGTTGCATCATCTTGCTGTTCCAGTTCTTTGCATTGGCCAACACACCTGCACAGGGCGGCATTCCATGCAGGGTGGCTCTCCTGTGCAGGGTGGCTCTCCTGTGCAGGGCCGCATTCCCACACGGGCTGGCACTCTGTGTGGGCCAGCTTGCCCTCACCAGGAGGCCCTGGGCATTGAACCCTGGCCCTCCTATATGGTAGATGGGAGCCCATTTGGTTGAGCCACATTCGTTTCCCTGTTATTCAGTTCTACTGTAAACTGTACACTTATTTTGATTGGAGTAAATTAAGTGTCAAAACCACTTGTTTTCTCTTTTTTTTTTTCCTTTTATAAATGTCATTTAGGAAATTTGCAAAATAGGCTACTTGAGAAATATTTAGGTGAAAACAGGGGTTCAGACTAGATGGATGCTACCTGAACTAGTTTTCAGCCCAGCCTATTAATCTTTTTTTTTTTTTAGATTTATTTATTTATTTATTTCTCTGTGTCTATTTGCTGCGTTGTCTTCTTTGTCCACTTCTGTTGTTGTCAGCGGCACGGGGATCTGTGTTTCTTTTTGTTGTGTCGTCTTGTTGTGTCAGCTCTCTGTGTGTGCAGCACCATTCCTGGGCAGGCTGCACTTTCTTTTTTTTTTTTTTTAAAGATTTATTTATTTATTTAATTCCCCCCCCTCCCCTGATTGTCTGTTTTCTGTGTCTTTTTGCTGCGTCTTGTATCTTTGTCCGCTTCTGTTGTCGTCAGCAGCACGGGAAGTGTGGGCGGCGCCATTCCTGGGCAGGCTGCTCTTTCTTTTCACCCTGGGCGGCTCTCCTTACGGGGCGCACTCCTTGCGCGTGGGGCTCCCCCACGCGGGGGACACCCTTGCGTGGCACGGCACTCCTTGCGCGCATCAGCACTGCGCATGGCCAGCTCCACACGGGTCAAGGAGGCCCGGGGTTTGAACCGCGGACCTCCCATATGGTAGACGGACGCCCTAACCACTGGGCCAAAGTCCGTTTCCCAGGCTGCACTTTCTTAAGCGCTGCAGCCTATTAATCTTTTTCTCCTTTTTCTGAGAGCTGATTATAAAAGAAAGACAGGATTAACATAAAAAATTTAGAAACACACACACAAAAAAGGTGTAGAAACTATAAAAAAGTAAATAGGGAAGTGGATGTCGCTCAGGCAACTGGGCTCCTACCTACCACACAGGAGGTCACTGGTTCAGTTTCTGGTGCCTCCTAAAGAAGACAGCGAGCTGGTGCAGTAGTCAGGTGTGACACAAGAGACACAAGAAGAGAAAACATAATGAGACACAACAAAACATAGAGCAAAGGTTCCTGGTACCTCCTAAAGAGAAGGCAAGATGGTGCAACAAGATGACACAACAAGAGACACAGGGAGGAAAAATATATTGAGAAACTTAACAAAGCAGGGAGCAGAGGTGGCTCAACTGATTAGACACCTCTCTTCCACATCAGAGGTCCCAGGTTTGGCTTCCAGTGCCTCCTAAAGAAACAAGAAAGACAAACAGAGCAAGTGAAAAACAACAAGGGGGTGAGGAGAAATTTTAAAAAATCTGTAATTCTTCCACTCAGTTAATTTGGCTGATCATAAAGTTTTCGTAATGGATGCTAGTGATGGTTGTGCAACATTGTGAACATAATTAACAGCACTGAATGATATATTCAAAAGCGGTTAAAAGGGGAAATTTTAGGTTGTATATATGGTACTAGAATAAAAATTTTAAAAAACCCCAACAATATAGGACTGTACAATACATGAACCCTGTTGTAAATGAGATGGACTATATTTATTTTTTTTAAGATTTACTTATTTTTCTGTCCCCCCACCCCCATTGTTTGCACTCACTGTCTACTCTCTCTATGTCCATTTGCTGGCTCTATGTGTCTGCTCATCTTCTCCAGGAGGCACTGGGAACTGAACCCTGGACCTCCCATGTGGTAGGCAGGAGTTCAATTGCTTGAGCCACATTTGCTTCCCTGGAATATATTTCATAGTACAATTATAAAAATGTTCTTTCATGAGTTTTAACAAATGTACTACACTAATGTAAGGTGCTAATAATAGGGTGGCATATGGGAAGTCTGTATTTTAGGCATAATTTTCTGTAAACCTACAACTTCTCTAATAAAAAAATCTATTAAATTACAAAATTACTTTCGTGTGATCTATTTATCTTTTTTAAAAAAGTCTAAAAATGATTTTAAAAATTACAAAATTACCTGTTTTTAATTTTTATAAAGATCAAATAAAACAAATAAAAATTAAAAAAATATTTCACTCCTCTCTACTTCTCAGAGGTAACCACTGTTGACAGATTGGTGTGTATATGTCCAGTCATTTTCTTGGATCTATAGACATATATATAATACTTATATGTGCTTAAAAATAGATGTGATCATTTTATGATACAATTGGAAACTTGCTGCTTTTAAGAACATTTTATTGAGATATAAAAACATTTGGGAAAAAATGTACACATTGTAAGAGTACAGCTCAATGAATTTTCCCAAATTGAACATACCTATGTAACTATCTCCCAGATCAATGAACAACATTACTAGTCCTCTTGAAGCCCCTATCAATTTTTTCATGACTATTGCAGCACAGAGAGTGGATAAGTACTTTGTTGGTAAGGGCAGAGTTATCTTGGGAATGAATGAAGAAAGTTATTAATGGTTTTAGTTTTGGTGGTTGTTAGAAGAACTTGAGCCATTTAAGTGATCCCTTGGACCACTCTTTTGCTCTAGTTTACTGGTTTAAATATTGAGAACTGTAATTGTGTATGCCTTCAGTTCACAATTAAAAAGGGAGAAGATACAAAGACAAATATAATATGAGCTCTGAGCTTACATTCTAATTAGGAAGACAAATTACATATTACAACAACAGAACAATTAAGTACTGAATTGTGTGGTAGTGATTCAGAAAAGGAATCATTGCTGACAGCAAGAAAGGTGCCACAATGCAGGTGGAATATGAGCTGGGCCTTGAAGAATGGATAGGCTGTAAATGGGATGGTTTGAACAGCTTAGTAAGTAAAGGCAAGAAGTTAGAAATCAACGATTCAGACATTATCAAGCAGTCCAGACTGACTAAAGTGGGGAGAATATGCTGAGGGAAGGGAGAGAGTAAATTTGGTAATGTAGGGTAGTGCCAGATTATGGAATTTAAATTCCAGAGCGTAGGAGCTTGGCTGAATGACATTTCAGTAGAGAGCCATCATAAGCATAGTGGATAGGAGTATTGGCCTTGGAGCCTGGAAGACTCAAGTACTAGTACTGACTTACTTTTCCATTTCCCAATTGTGTGACCTAGGGCAGATTGTTCAGCCTTTCTGGATTTGTTTCTTCATAAGTAAAAATGGAGAAAATATCTATTTCAAAGATTTATTATGATGGTAAAATAACAAATTTTTTGACACATGGCCTTGCATCTGGTAAATGTGCAATAAATTGAACTGTTTCTGCAGTTCTTAAAGAGAAGAGCTGCTCGATGAAAGCAGTGATATGAGCAATGAAGGAGACTAGCAAGAAATTTTAGGGGAAAGGATGTAGCTCAAGTGGTTGAGCACCTACTTCCCATACACAAGGGTCCTGGATTTGATCCCTGGTACCTCCTAAAAACAAAAACAAATGAAAAAACCAACTCTTATTGGGGAGCAGAATGTAGCTCAGTGGTTGAGTGCCTGCTTTCCATGTACAGGGTACTGGGTTCAATCTTTGGTACATCCTAAAAAAAGGGAAAAAAATTATAGTGACCCCCCAGAGACATAGTTGGGGAAGGATCATTGTTAGGTAGTGGTAATAACTTGGAAAGGGTAGCTTTGAATGGCATGAAAAGAACTCTTTCAGAAGGAAATGTTTTGGAGGACCCTCCCCCCCATTTTTCCTTTTTTGTGCGTGGTAACATATAAAACTTAATATTTGCCATTTTAACCATTTTTAATTGTACAATTCAGTGGTGTTAATCACATTTACGATGCTGTGCTACCATCACCACCATCTATTACCTAAACTTTTTCATCACCCCAAACAGAAACTGTAACCATTAAGCAATAACTGTCTACTCCCCTTCTCCTCAACCCCTAGTAACCTATAAGACTTTTTGTCTCTATGAATTTATGAATTTGCATATTCTACATATTTCATATAAGTGGAATCATACAGTATTTGTCCTTTCATGTCTGGCTTTAGGTACTTAGTATATGTTTTCAAAGTTGATCCATGTTGTAGCATGTTTCAGAACTTCATTCCTTTTTATGGCTGAATAATATTCCACTGCATGTATATATCACATTTTGTTTATTCCTTTGTGGATGGACATGAATTTTTTTTCAACACCCGTGATCTTTTTTTTAAAGTTACAATCCCTCTGGAGTTTTTTGGACTATAAAAATACTTTTAGCAAGATGAGTTTGACTTTTTAAATTTCAGTTAATGTATTAGACTCCCCCTATGAGTTCACTGTTTATATTTTAGAAAAAGGTATTAGAAGTTGTCTGAATTATCTAGTTGTAAAGCACTTATGTGATAATGGTAAGACTGGTATATATCTTTTTTGATGCCTTGGCAAATTAATTGGTTCATAAGTGATCTTGGAAGGATTTAATTTTTAGTTTCTATGTAATACTTAAATTGAAAAAAAAAAAAGGCCTTTATCAACAAAGCTGGAAACTTAAAGAAGGTATTGACACAGAAACTTCCCTCGGACCTTTTAGGTCAGTTATTTTACAAAGCAGCTTTTTGAAGTATTATTTAAATATTTTAATATAGAAAAGTGGAATTGCTAAATGATGTAAAGGAGAGTTATAACTGCCTTTGTGCTCTTGGGAATTTTTGTTTTAGGTCAGGGGAAGATAGGGAATGGCTGGACTTGTCTGCTAACTAATCTGGTAGACTTTTAGGGACATAATCTAAATTAATGAAAAATCTTCCCATTTTGTTCTTTTCATATAAAGCCTGAGACACCAATTAAGTTTCTCTATTAATTTGTTTAAGCCAGAGTCCTTTAATTCCATTAGAAAAATGAGCTGACTCTAAAATGGTCATATACAACTCCTTTTCCATTTTCCAGGAAGACTGAGCTTGTATATATGAAATGCTTCAAGCTCCATGTAAGAAGGGGTTATTTAAAGTAGTTTTATGGTTTAATTCACTTTTAAAAATTATAATAGGGATTGGGAACTAAGCCTGGTTGTAGACTGTGATGTAGCTACTTACCATCTTACAGGTGCAAAAGTTGTGTGGATATAAAGGACAATCTAGGTAACAGCTTGCCCATCCCAACCTACATTTTACTTGGTTTTCTTAAATGAACTCCATGCACTGCTCTTCCACTACGAGTAAGAAAATATCCTACAATCTTTAGCATATTCCATCCCAGCAGTGTTATGCCCTAAAGTTGGCATTGGTGATTGAAGTGTTGATACAACCTGCCAGTTATGCAGCGGCCTGCGGTTACTCGTTTTTCTCTAATGCTAGGTTTGAACAAGATTTAGGTGTTTGCTATCTAATTGTGCTGAAACCTAAGCGAATGTCTTTCTCGGGTTTAATTGGATGTAGGGGTCTTGTATCTGAACCAGGTTGTGTGTGTGTTTGTTTTTGCAGATGACTTGATGTATTCCCTCCTCCCTTAACCCGTCAACTTCCAGATACATACCTTTCCAATACGCCCTCCTTCCCTTAATTTCTGCGTCACGGGAAGCAGGATTTTCCGGTCAGGAGAATAGATGGGAATAGCGGATCTAATATGCAAACCTACATCCGTCCACGGTTATGAGGGAGTTCAATCGATTAGTTTGAAAAAAGGGCGAGGCAAAGAGAGGCTCGGGGAAGCATCTTTTTGCTGTCGGTGCTCCCGTGGCAACTGCTGTGGAAGTCTGAGGCACTCTAGGAGGTACCCACCACATTGGGGTCACTCTAAGTACCCTGGCGGAGAGAATGGTCGGGAGAGCGAGCAGGAGGGGCGCGGCATCACCTGGCCCAACTGCGGGATAAGGTCAGGAGAGTCGCGAGCAGCGCTAACAAAGAGGAGCAGCGGCGGGGTGGGAATTGGGGCCGGCGGGTAGCTGGCCTATCCCCGGCGGCTGACCTCCCGGTGGGCCTCCCCGGTTGGCTGCTTGACGAGTCGCTCTGCTGGCTCTCTGGTTTACCATTGGCTGTGCGTGCGGGAGGAGACTAGGGGAGAGCTGGGAAGGAGTTGAGGGGGCGGGGCTGGCTTCCGGCGGCGGAGGGCGCGAGAGGCTGACGGCGTGGGGAGGGGGTATAGGCGCTGGGCGGAGTGCTGAGCTCGGAGAGCCTGGCACTCGGAGCTGCTACCCCCTCCCCCCCCCCAAGTCCCCTAGAAACCCCTTTTCATCCATCCTCCCGGGGCGGGGCGAGGAGGGCTGAGCTGTCCCGGGCGGGCGGGGCGGAGCCCGGAGCCCCACCGAGCGAGCGCTGCGGTGTGAATCTAACCTCCTTTCCTGGGCTCAAGGTGTGTGAGTGCATTTTCTAACGCAACCCTGACTTCAGCCTATCTAACCTTGTAAGAAAAGGGGAAATGGAAGTAAGATCTCCGCATCCCACGAGTTTATTTTAATTTTCAGATTCTCTTACTCTTCAGCCTTCTTTCCCTTCCCTTCCCTTCTCACCCCTGCAGCCGGGTAAGGAGATTTAGGACTCTTTTTTTTTTTTTTTTAAACTGATGTGTTGATGTTGAAAAGAGGAGCCCTTTTTTGTGTGGCATCTGATGCAGTAAGCCGGGGAAAAAAAGGCAAGGTAGGAGTGAGGTTTTGGAATTGTACTACATCACCATGTCCATTAAGTGTGTCTTCACCATTTTTCATACTTCGACTGTCTTAATCAGCAACACCAATCTGAAAGGAGAGGAGGTGCTAGTAAAAAAAGAGCGCAGCCCCTATCAAATGGTGGTTAAAGGAAATCCTGGTAGTTGTTAGAGATTAACTCTGCTGAAGTCCCGGTACATTGGTTGCTATAGGCTTTGTGTAGTAGCCCAGCTCTGTTGGAGATACCCAACTAGAGCAGGCAAACTTAACCTTGCCATTACTGAAACTTAAAAAGTTTTATCTGTTACACCTTGAGTATATGCCTTATATTCATAGATTCTCAGAGGGATTCGTTTCTGTGCTCAAAACAAAGACCAAATTATAAAATCCAGATTAATTCTGTTAAATTTGTTTATTTTGCAAAGGTTTTTTTCCTCCCTACTTTATGAATTTGGGTAATTGTAACATTACATTTTAAATTATATTTGTCTCTGTTGAATTCCTTTGCTTCCACAACTTATGTATCCCTTCTTTCTGAAAGGACACGGATCTCATCTCCAGCCAAAACCAGGAATCTTTTGGTAGGTTTGAAATTGAATGCAAAATTATCAATTGAAGATGTAAGACCTAAAATTTATGATGTTAGAAACAAAGGATATATGTGCATATACATATATACACACAGAGGAGGCAGGCTTTGTTCATAGTAAATTTCCTTTAACTGTACATTTTCAGCCAAATGTGTTTGAAACAGTTTTAGCTTAATGTTGATTAGCAAAGAACTAGAATGCCAGAAGGGATGAAATTTAGTTTTTTTGACAGCATTTTGGTAAATATTAAAGTTATTCAGGGTTCTTGGAGAAATCCAAGTTTAGTTTTCAGAGACTTTTCTTTCTGGAATTAAGTTTGGAAGACAGAATTGATATGCTGGACTTCTCTTACAGTTTTATCTGGATTTGTGTTATTTCTTTGCATTGATTTATTGGATCCATAACCAGTTAGGAGCAATTTGGGTTGAAGGCAAGTACTGTGAAGAAAACAGGGTTGATGGGATAGGAAACCGTCTCAGTTGTGGAAACTTACTAGATATCAGGAAACTTCTTATACTTTTTATGTCAGGTAACCTTAGTATAGAATTGTGCAAAAAAGTTGTCGCACAGCAATCATATGTTGTATTTTGGGTTTTTTAGTTATTACCCATTATTATCCATTGTTCCTAAAGGTCCCTGGATCATGTTTAAATTGGGAGGGAAAGAGGATCCCCCCATGTTGTTATCTTATCTAACTTGTTAGTGAGGATGAACTGTTTAAAAAAAATTGGGATTGAAGTTTTCACAGTTAGGTAGTATATAAAACAAAATGCATTTTGATGTCTAAGATATAACAAGCTGGAGAAATGGCAAAAAAACAAACGAACCACACACACACAAAAACACTTGGAGGCCATATTAAAGCATTATTAATTTCAACTTGCTTCTACCACAAAACAAGTTGCCTTTCTAGGCTTCCTAGGTAAATTCTCTCTCTACCCGTGGATGAGCAGTTAATACAGTTTTATAAAGTTTTATTATACTTTGTTTACTTTTTGTTTGTTTGTTTGTTTTCTTGGCTCATTTGGGTAATCAGTGCTTCTCATATTGCAGTGATTTCCCCGAAGAGTTTTTCCCAGGAGACAAAAGACTATGTATAGAACTAATCATAGGTTTATGTACACTGATCTACAAACATCATTTAAGGAGGATGGAAACCCCCAAACTTGGTCTCTGCAGGGAAACAATATATGAAACGGTGACTTCCCATAATCTCTTAGGTTGAGGGAACATAGTGTTGCCTGGGTTAAAGTAGCTGATTTAATTTTCTTTAGCAATCTGTTTTTATCTGTCCTTATTTATGAGTCACAGTTTAGAATGTGTTAAGAAAAAGGGGCCTGGTGTTCTCTCTAAAGGGAGACTCAAGCCTAATCCTCCATTCACATGAGAAATATGAAGTGATCCCCTTGAGAAAGTGAAGGAAAAATTGGACCCTTGGTGTTGCTTGATTCTCATAATATCAGTTTGAGTGTTGTAAAGTTTGGAATTGGGAAAAACTTGCTCAAGGTGAGAAAATTTTAGAGGCAAAAAAGACCTGAGAATGCTGCTATCAACATGAGAAATTTATTTAGAGACAATGAAAGGATTCATATAAAGATGTCCTGATAACCATTTTTAGCTATTGGGTTTTGTCAGTCCGGTGTCAGAGACAGTATTTTTTGTGCTTTTAAGCATAACCCCCTTCTCCAGAGGTTGAATATCAGAAGCTGAATCTTTTGAGAAAGTTGTTTACTTGGAGTCTGAATCCAGAGGGTAGGGGACTTGGTGGAGTCTGTTATCTGTTTACAACACAGATAAGGATTGCTGGTGAATTACTGAACTTTTTGTGATGAATGGTTGCTAGGCAAATTGCATCTCAATTAGTTTAATCCTCAAGATGTAGTTTACAGGTCTACGGTTGGTGAGGGTCAAACCTGCCTTTCTGAGGATACTGCCCTTATCCAAGGATGTACATCCTTATCTTGGATGTGCGTGTATGTTGCTGAGTGGCTCAAAATAAAGAACTAGACTGATACATGGATCTCACTTCATCCAAGTAGGATAACTTAACTTTCGGTAATGTGGGCTAGCATTGTCATTAACTTCTCCTGGATCAAGGGTGGGTGGGGTTGCTCTCCAATATTAAGATACCACTGTTTGATTATCTTTGGTTTTGTAACTAGAAAGACAGTGAGCTAATACGTTCATTTTGGAAACAGGCCAGTGATATAACACTGCCCTTGGGCCAGGATAGATGGAAAAATAGAAGAGTGTAAACAATTGAGGGTATAAATAATGAATCTTCCAACTGAGCCCTGGGAGAATGAAGGAGATTATCCTCAGAGCTGTTCAGTCTGACTGTGAAAGGGGAAGAGCCCACTGAATTAATTAGCCAGACTGTGTTTGATGTTACACTTATGGGATTGTTAGAGCCATTCAAAACAAAGTTCCCTTTCAGATATCAACTTTTAACCTATCTTTTTTGTTTTGTTTTTTTTTAAACCAGACACTCAAATTGCTCATTTTTTTTAGAATTGAGACCTTTTGCTCCCTCCCAAACTTTGTAGAATAACAAACACTGGACAGTCCTTTTGTTGGCCAGATCTTTGAATTTTGCTTAGAGATTTTCATTATCTGTAAATATATAGGGTAATAGAATAAGAAAATACAAAGCCTGGGGTCTGTGTTAAAGGAATCCTTTGGTACCTTTAGTACACATATTTTGAAATTAAATGTGGAGTTGTAGGATATAATTATATATAACAATTTACAAAAGGTTAACCGAGTTTCTTCAGCCCAAGAACGATTCCCAGTATTAAGGAGATAAATATTGTTACTTTTGGATTAGGCAGCAGGTTTCACCTGGTTAATTAAATAAACATACTTTTATTGGTCTTAGCATGTCTCTGAGGTAGGGAAAACTCATGTCTTAAAGCAAGTAATGTAAAGAGTGATTTGGATTTGAAGCCAGACCCAGATTTGGTAGTGAAGCCAGACCTAGACAGGTAAAGTGCAAAGATATTCCCAAGGCCACATCACAGTAGTTTTTTTTAACTTACTCTAGTTTGTTGTGTTTTTTTTTGAGGTACGGGGTGGGGGTACAGGGATTGAACCTTGGTCCTCGTGTGTAGGAAACCGGCACTCAACCACTGAGCCACATAGGTTCCCCTGAGGTGGATTTTTCGTTTGTTTTGCTTGTTGTTGGTTGTTTTTGGTTTTTTGGTTTTTTGGTTTTTTAGGAGGCACAGGAAACCAAACCCAGAACCTCCCGTGTGGGAAGCAGGCACTCAACCGCTTAAGCCACATCGGCTGCCAATTTCCTCTACTTTTTAACTGGAATTTTCTAGCTGAACAAGCCAATTAGGGATTTGTTTTCTTTTTCTGGTCATTTAAGATACCAGCAGGCAATATATCCAAAAGCTTGGATTACATTTAAGTTTCTTAATCATCAAAAGTAGTATGTAGCTCAATACCAGACCCCTAAAAAAGTTCAACTTAGTTTATTGTCCTTGAGGTAGTTTCCCTGTTTTATTTAATTAATACTTTAAGACTTAACCATTGTTACCTGGTTGCATGGAGGTCTTATGAAGAAATTGAGATCTTCTAGTGTATCATAGATTAACCAGCTCTGATAATGAAAATGTCTTCTTTGTTGGCATCCTCTGGCCCCATAGGATATGCGAGTCATTCATCATTTACGAGAGAGCTGTAGTCAACCAAGCCAAAGAAGGACTGCTTCCAAAGCAAAGCCCTCTTCTAACACTGGACTGTATGTGCTAATCATCAGAGCTGTTGGCTGAAATGAAATCCATTTAGAATAGTCAGGTTGTGATTGAGGAAGTACTGTAAATAATCACTTCAATGCTGGGGATTTCCTTAAATGCTATTTGGTGGAAAAATGTTACCAGTTTCTTATATTTTTAAGTGAGAGAATAATTGAATATTAAGATTTAAATGGCAAAATTTCTATGACCAGTTGTTATTTCTTTGCATTCAGCTAAGTGGGTTTGAGCATCAGTTGCTGATCTGAGTGGAAATCAGATTTTATGCCACTTGCAGAAATGAAATGATTTAGACTATATTTCCATCACTTCAGAGGAAAAGCATAAGCATTATTAGTTCTAACTTAGATGTCTTCTTTCCTTCTAAAAGCTAAAGCATTTCTACTATGGGTATTTCATTTATTTTCCATTTTACTATGTAAAGGATAGGATTTAGTCTACATTAGAAGGAAAGGAGTATCAAGACCATGAGAAATTAAAGGCAACTCATTGCAGGTCATTTTTTCTGAGTTCCTGAATGGTGCCTTCTGCATTACCCAGCTATTCAGCTGTAAATGACTTTACTGTTGTGAAGATGTTAATTTTATAGCTGTGAAGGTACTGGTTTGTTACTTAATTTACTCTCTCAGAATCTTTTTCATTGAATAGAAAGTGGGACTGTGGATTAATGAATCCAAATCTTGGTTTGACCTACCCTTCCAGGTGTTACTGTGCGTTCAGTAAAGTACTTTACAAAGGATTTTAGTTGTTGGGCTTCATTCAATCCCTGTGAGGTATAGTGCAATTGGAGTGTGATATGCTGTTAGAACATTTTCCCAGAGAGAGAAAAGGAATCTCTTCTTTCAAGTAAAAGTCCTTTGCCTATTTGCATAGTCCATGGCAAAATTTTGTTGGAACAGAACCTTTCGGCAAGCTATGTTTTTGTTTTTGCCTCTTCTCCAAGCCGAACAAATGCCCCAACTGAAATATATCATTCTAATCTTTCATAGTATGTATTTGGGAGATTGTTCCTTAATGTACCCAGAAATAAAAGGCTGATGCTACCTCAAGTCAGCACACCAATTTTGTAGCTCTCTAAAATTCTGTTTCTACCACCTTTCCCTAATCTGTCCACATCTGTTCATCTCTCAGCTTCCAACATCTAGTTAGGAAAGTATCATTACTCAATCAAGAAAATGGTAGTTTTAGCCGTTTGATATAATTCATGAATTCCAAAAAGAAATATTGGCTTATGCTTGTAATCTGTTCTGTACCTGGGCATTGACTGAGTTAGATTAGGGCATTGAGTCCCCACCCAGTCCCCACCCACCAAGGGTCTGCGAAGAACAGAGTTGGGGGCTTTTAATGTTGGAGTTTTGATTTTGGAGTTTGATGCTGAAGACTTAAACTGGAGCCCTGGGAAGTCAGCACACAGAGGAAAGAGAAGCCAGCCCCAGGAAAGAAGGAACCTTAAAGCCAAAGTAAAGCAAGCCCCAGGAACATAGGAACCTAGGAAACCTTAAACCCTCGCAGACGTCAGCAGCCATCTTGCTCCAAATAGACTTTGGTGAGGGAAGCAACTTATGCTTTATGGCCTGGTATCTGTAAGTTCCTACCCCAGATAAATACCCTTTGTAAAAACCAACCAAGTTCTGGTATTTTGCATTAGCACCCCTTTGGCTGATTAATACTGTAGTCTTTATCAGTCAGAATTGCATCCAACAGTAGTCTTGGGTGTGTGCAGGTATGCGTTACTTTGTTGCATTACAGAAAAAAAGATTCAACTCTTTAAAACAAATTGATAAATTGCCGTTTTTTCCCCACAGTATTTAATAATCTTTATTAAAATGTTGAATTACCGTGAAATTGGGATAGAGTGTAAAGTTTAGCCAAAAGGGCAAGTAGCTTAATTATAGGAAATAGAACTTAGATATATATTGGTACTTATCTGGATGGAAAAGATATACTCACAATGGGGACCTTCTGAGATGTGTGCTACAACTGGTTTTACCATTTGTTTTAGTTTCCTTGATTGCTCAAGCAAATAGTATGCAATGGATTGGCTTTAACAATGGGAATTTACTGGCTCATGGTTTTGAGGCTAGGAAAAGTCCAAATAAAGGTGTTGTCAAAATGATGCTTTTCTTTCCCCCTTGAAGACTTGTGTTTTGGGTCTGGCTGCCTGTGATCTTTGATCCTTGGCTCCTCTGTCACATGTCAATGTATATGGTGGCCTCTTTTGGCCTTTCCCTTCTTTTACAGGTTCTGTTGATTTCCACCTTCTTATTGCTCTCTCTCTGGCTTTTGCTCTCTGCCTGAATTTCATTCTGTTTATAAAGGACTCCAGTAATAGGATTAAGACCCATCCCAATTGGATTGGGTCACACCTTAACTGAAATAACCTCATGGAAAGGTCCTCCTTACATTGGGGTTCACATCCACAGGAATGGATTAAGTTTAAGCGCTTGTTCTGGAGTACATAGCTCCAAACCACCACACTATTACTTTTTTTCCTAGCCCTTTAGACCAATTTATTTTATATCCATTTCAAATATCCAACAAAGGACAATGACGTTTATACAGTTGGGACAGGTATACATAACTTTGAGGCAGTTCCAGTCCATTGTGCCCACTGAATAACAACTTTGCTGGTGAAATTTCTTAAAATCTAACAAACTAAAACACAAAGCTGGTGGCAGACTTGGCCCAGTGGTTAGGGCATCCGTCTATTACATGGGGGGCCCACGGTTCAAACTTTGGGCCTCCTTGACCCATGTGCAGCTGGCCCACGCACAGTGCTGATGCACGCAAGGAGTGCTGTGCCATGCAGGGGTGTCCCCCGCATAGGGGAGCCCCACGCCCAAGGAGTGTGCCTTGTAAGGAGAGCCTCCCAGCGCAAAAGAAAGTGCGGCCTGCCCAGGAATGGCGCTGCACACACGAACTGACACAACAAGATGATGCAACAACAACAACAACAACAAAGAGAAATACAGATTCCTGTGTTGCTGACAACAGCAGAAGCGGACAAAGAAGAGGCAGCAAATAGACACAGAGAACAGACAACCGGGGTGGGGGGGCAAGGGGAGAGAAATAAATAAATAAATAAATCTTAAAAAAAAAACAAAAACACAAACCGAATGATACAAAAGGAGATGTATTTTGGTGTAGTCTAATTGGCTTTTTGTGTGTGTTTTTTTTTTAATTTATTGACATATATTACACATACATAGACATGCATAAACAATAAGTGTGTAGTAATAGTTGTGAATGTACAAAACAAACATATATAACATTATACAGGGACATCATACCTCATCCTACCAAAAATACCTTGCGTTGTTGCAAAACATTTTTAACTAATGATTAAAGAGCATCCTACCAAAATATTACTACCATCCAAAGTATCTTACATTTGGTGTACTTTTCCCTCAACCTACCCTATTATTATTAATTATTATTTTTATATCATATATGACATAATAACTGTTCCTTGTGATCTATTAATTTAAAAATTTAAAAAAATAAAATATTTAAAAAAACAAGTGTATAGTAAAAGTTGTGAACTTGCAAAGGAAACATGCATAATATACAGTGGTCCCATACATCAACCCACTACTAAGGCCTTGATTGTTGTGAGACATTTGTTACAAATGATGAAAGAATTCGTCAAAATCTTGCTATAGTTCTTATTTTACATTTGGTGTATTTTCCCCCAACCCACTCAATTATTACATTTTAAATATATTTTTATAACAGAAGCTGTAAACTTACAAAACAGTCATGCGCATGTGCAGGATTCCCATATAACACCCCTATGAACACACCACACCATGGTGGAATATTTGTTACAGATTATGAGATAATATCATCAGACTATTACCAGATCCACAGCATACATTTGGAACACTTTTTCCATACTCTGCCATTATCAACACAGTACATCTCTGGCTTAGATACATGAATATCACCGTTATCCACAGTCCCTAGGTTACTCCAGTTGTATTTTTCCGGTGACTACATTTCCACCACCTGGCAGTAGTGATGTACATCTGCGCTAACTCACAAAGGACACTCTTGCATCTGTACCATCAACCACAATTCTCATTCACCTCTGCGTTTACCATGTTATTTAGTCCCTAGATTATTCTGTAGTTTACTTTTAATTGGCATTTACATCCCTAGACTACCCTTTTCAGCCACATTCCCATTTATAAACCAGCTGTTACTATATTGTGTTACCATCAACTCTATACATTTCCACACTTCTACAATAAAGTTAATTAAAACTTCTACATACATTAAACACCGTAGTCCATCTCAGTCCTCCTCTTATCTCCTTTAAGAATCCACCACCTACCACCAGGTTGTGAAGATATTTTCCTACATTTTCTTCTAAAAGCTTTATGGTTCTTGCTTTTATATTTAGGTTTTTGGTCCATTTTGAATTAATTTTTGTATAAGGTATGAGATAGGGGTCCTCTTTCCTTCTTTTGGCTATGTATATCAAATTCTCCCAGCACCATTTCTTGAATGGACTGTTCTTTCTGAGCTGGGTGAGTTTGACAGGCTTGTCAAATATCACTTGACCATAGATCTGTATCTTAACCATCAGTTTGGCTGACTTGGTCTATGTTTCTGTCTATGCCAGTATCATGTTGTTTTTACCACTGTAGAGAGGTAATATGATTTAAAGTCTGGAAGCGACCAACTTCATTTTTCCTTTTTAATATGTTTCTGGCTATTCAGAGATCCCTTTTCCTTCCAAGTAAATTTGATAATCATGTTTTCCATTTATTTTAAAAATGCTGGTGAAATTATTGGGATTGCATTGAATCTGTATATCAATTTGGATAGAATTGTCGTCTTAATGATGTTAGTCTTCTAATCCATGAGCATGGAATGTTCTTCCAATTATTTAGGTCTTTTTTTGATTTCTCTTAACAATGAGTTGTGGGTTTTCTGAATACAAGTGCTTTACATCATTGATTGAGTTTATTCCTAAATATTTGATTCTTTTAGTTGCTATTGTAAATGGAATTTTTTTTCCTGACTTCCTCCTCAGATTATACATTACTACATTATTGTCTTTTTTTTTTAAAGATTTATTTATTTCTCCCCCCTCCCTCCATTGTCTGCTCTCTCTGTCCATTTGCTGTGTTTTCTTCTGTGTCTGCTTGTATTCTCATTAGACAGCTCCGGGAACTGATCCTGGGACCTTTCGGAGTGGGGGAGAAGCGATCATTCTCTTGCTCCACTCAGCTCCCTGGTCTGCTGCATCTCTTATTATCTCTCCTCTGTGTCTCTTTTTTTGTTGTGTCATCCTGCTGCATCAGCTCTCTGCATTGACCGGCACTCCATGTGGGCCAGCTTGCTGTGCGGGCCAACTTGCCTTCACCAGGAGGCCCTGGGTATTGAACCCTGAATCTCCTATATGGTAGACCAGAGTCCAATTGCTTGAGCCACATCTGCCTCTCCACTAAGGTCTTTTAAAGTCTATTTAATCTAACGTAAGTATAGGTACTCTGGCTTTTTTTGTTGTTGTTGCTGTTGTTATTGAATGCATGGAGTATCTTTTTCCAGCCTTTCACTTTCAGTCTGTTGGTATCCTTAGGTCTAAGGTGAGTCTCTTGCAGACAGCATATAGATAGCTCATCTTTTCTTATCCATTCTGCTAGTCTGTGTCTTTTGATTGGGGTGTTTAATCCATTAATATTCAATGTTATTACTGCAGTTCTTATTTCACCCATTTTGTCCTTTGGGTTTTATCTGTCATATTTTATGTTCACCACTCTTTTGAGATTTTTAATTTCTTTTACTGATATAATCTTCATTTCTAGACTCTCTTCCAAGCCTCTCTCTCCTGTCTTTTCTTTTCAGACTGGAGCATACCCTTTAATATTTCCTGCAAAGCTGGTCTCTTGGGTACAAACACTCTCAGTTTCTGTTTATCTGTGAATATTCTGAACTCACCCTCATTTTTGAAAGACAGTCTTCCTGGATTTAAAATTCTTGGCTGAAAGTTTTTCTCTTGTGGTATCTTAAATATATCAGACCACTGTCTTCTTGCCTCCATGGTTTCTGGTAAGAAATCAGCACTTACTCTTATTGGATATCCTTTATATGTTATGCATTGCTTTTCTCTTCCTGTTCTCAGAATTCTCTCTTTGTCTTTGGCATTTGACATTTTGAAGAGTATAGGTCTCGGAGTTGGTCTATTCGGATTTTTTCGGATGGGAGTACTTCTTGGACATGGATATCTATGTCTTTCAATAGGGTTGGGAAATTTTCTACCATTATTTTTTAAAATATTCCTTCTGCCCCTTTTCCCTTCTGTTCTTCTGGGACACCCATGACACGTATGTTTGCACATCTCTGGCTGTAGTTTATTCTCTGAGACTTTGTTCAATTTTTTCCATTCTTTTCTTCATCTGTTCTTTTGTATATTCATTTTCAGAGGCCATTTTTTTCAAGCTCACCAATCCTTTCTTCTGCTTCCTCAAATCTGATATGATATGATTCCCATGTGTTTTTTTTAATTTCCTTTATTTAGCCTTTCATTCCCATAAGATCTGTTTTTCTGTGCATGCTTTCAAATTCTTCTTTGTACTCATTCAATGTCTTCTTAATATCCTTAATCTCTTTAGCCATCTCATTGGATTTATTAAGGAGATTTGTTTGAAAGTCTATGATTAGTTGTCTCAACTCCTTTATGTCATCTGGAGGCTTATCTTGTTCCTTTAACTGGGTCATAGCTTCCTGTTTCTTAGTGTGGATTGTAATTTTTGGTTGGTGTCTTGGCATCTGGATTGCTGGAGTATTTATTCTGGGTGCAGTTTATCTCTTTGGTTTAGGGCTTTCTTTCCCTTTCTCCTTTGCTGGTGTAGTAGGAGCCAAGGATGTAATTGGTGCTACAAACTGTGGAGGCTCACACTGTGCTCATTACCCCAGGGACTGATGAAACTTCTCCCAACTTTCTCCTTTCCCAGAGGTAGGGACAGAGTCACAGTTGTGTGGAATAATCCAAGTTGTACAAGCCTAGACTGTAGTTGCCCAGAGAGACTGAAGAAGCTTTACACCCCTTTCTTCCCTGCCTGGGGCATGGGTGGAGCTGCAGGTGTGGCAGGTGTGGGCAGCAATCTATGCAGTGCAGCTCTAAGATGACTGCAGTTGCCCCAGTAGACTTAATTATTGTTTGTGCCATCCAAAGGTACCCTCAGTTACCTGGATAGACTGATAATGAGCTAGCCAGTCTCTTCCCTGCCAGAGGTGGAACTGAAGCCTAGGCTAGGGCTGCTGGCTGATCCGGGTCAAAGAAACCAGTGCCTACTATCACTATGATATTTGGTCAGGCCAACTTCCCTTCAGGCTGGGTGTGGAGTCAAAATGGCGACCACCGCCTTTTTCCGACTTGGACAAATTCACACCCCAGCTGTTCCTAGGGTTATTCCTTCGCCATCTGAGTCTACTAATCAGTAGCTGAAATTGGTAGCAAACTGTCTCCTCCTCCCCTGTTGTTGGGAAATGGAGCTTCCAGTTCCAGTCACAGAATAGCTCCTGGGGTGGCTTGCACCATCAGAGTAGGACAATCACCGGCCTCCATGGCTTGGTCAGTAATTTCCCAGAGAGGCTGGCGCAGGTCCCTGCAGCTTCCTCCGTGTCGGAGGTGGCACTGGGTCTTAGGCTAGAGCTGCAATCTGATCTGGATGGAAAGAAGCTGGTCCCCACCAATACTGTGATTTTCAGTGCACCCCACTTCCCCTCGTGCCAGGTGCGGAGTTAAGATGGCAGCTCCCAGTCACTTTCTGACTTGGACAGGCTCAAACTTCAGCTGTTCTCAGGATTTTACTTTAGCCTGCTGAATTTTACTCATCAGCAGCCGAAGTTGGTGCCCATCCGTCTCTTCCCCGTTTTAGGAAAGTGGAGCTTTCAATTCCAGCTGCGGAACAGCTCTTGAGGCAGCTTGTGCCTCCAGTGGAGGATGGGCACCGGCCTCCGTGGCATGGAGCGCTCAACTTATGAGTCTTCTCTCCAGATGGACAATTTCCTCCTTCCACTCCTTCAAGGATGTTGCAGAATGCCCTTCTGGCCTCCTGAAGCCCCCAAACAGGTGCTTCAGCTAGCTCCAGAGAGATCTGGGTGTTTACTGACTAGCCTGTAGCAGAAGCTGACTCTAGGACCTCCTTACTCTGCTGCCATCTTGCTGTCCTCCTTCCAGTGTATTTTTAAATTTTATTTATTGCGCCTTTCATTCCCATAAGATCTGCTGTTTTTCTTTGCATGCTTTCTTTCACATTCTTATTTGTGCTCATCCATTGTCCTCTTAATATCCTTAATCTCTTTAGCCATCTCATTGGACTTATTAAGGAGATTTATTTGATTATGATTAGTTGTCTCAACTCCTTTATGTCATCTGGAGGCTTATGTTGTTCCTTTAACTCGGCCATATCTTCCTGTTTCTTGGTGTGGATTGTAGTTTTTTGTTGGTGTCTTGGCATTTGGCTTACTAGATGTGTTTATTCTGGGTGCAGTTTCTCTCTTTAGTTTAGGGCTTTCTTACCCTTTCTCCCTTGTTGGTTGTGTAGTAGGAACCAAGGATGTAGTTGGTGCTGTAAGCTGTGGAGGCTCAAGCTGCCCGCAGTTGCCAAGGGACAGATGAATCTTCTCCCAACTCTCTCCTTTACCAGGGGTAGGGACAGAACCATAGCCGTTTGTAATAGTCCAAGTTGTGCAGGCCTAGACTCTAGTTGTCCAGACTGATGAAGCGTCACCCCTTTTCTTTCCCTGCCTGGAGCAGAAATGGAGCTGCAGATGTGGGCAGCAATCTATGTCATACAGGTCCAAAATGACCACAGTTACCCCAGTAGATTTCTGACTATGCTGTTTGTGTCATCCGAATGTACCTGTAGTTACCTGAAGAGGCTGTTGCAGGGCCTACCAGCCTCTCCCTTCTAAAGGTGAGGCTGAACCCTAGGCTAGGGTTGAAGGCCACTCTGGATGAAAGAATCCAATCCCTGCTGTCACTGTGATTTTCAATTCAGCCTACCTTCCCCTCATGCTGGGAGTAGAGTAAAAATGGCAGCTGCTAGATTCTTTCTGACTTGGACAGGTTCAAATTTTAGCAGTTATTAGGGTTATACTTAAACCAGCTGAATTTTCTAATCAGTAGCTGAAGTCTCTCCCTCCCCGTTTTGGGAAATGGAACTTCCAACTCCAGCCACAGAACAGCTCCCGAGGCAGCTTGCGCCGCCAGAGTCTAGAATGATTACCAGCCTCCACAGCATGGCCTGTATTTTCCCAGAGAGGCTGGCTGATGTCCCCCCAGCTTTCTCCCTGCTGGATGTGGGGCTGGGGCTTAGGCTAGAGCTGCAAGCCCATCTGGATGTAAAGAAGCTGGTCCCTACCAGCCCTGTGATTTTCAGTCAGCCCCTCTTCCCCTCATGCCAGGGGCAGAGTTATACAGTGACGGCTACTGGTGCCTTTCTGACTGGGACAGTTTCAAACTTTAGATGTTCTTAGGGTTATACTTTAGCTAGCCAAATTTACTAATCATTAGCTGAAGTTGCTGCCCAACCATCTTTTCCTTCCCCATTTTTGGGAAGTGGAGCTTCCAATTCCAGCCGTGGAACAGCTCCTGAGGTGGCTTGTGCCGCCAGTGGAGGATAGGCACTGGCCTCCACGTCCTAGAGTGCTCTACTTACTAATCTTCTCCGCAGATGGGCAGTGTCCTCCTTCCATTCTTTTAAGGATGTTGCAGGATGCTTTTCTGGTCTCCTGGAGCTCCCAAACAGTTGTTTTAGGTAACTCTGGGTGATTACTAATTGCCTTGTAGCACAAACTGACTGTAGGAGCTCCTTACTCTGCCGCCATCTTCCTGGTCGTCCCACCACACCATTTTTGCCAACAAGATAAATTGCACTTTATTAAATAAAGTTGTGAGTGCCTAAGAGTTTAACTTTATTATTATTTTTTTGAAAGATTTTTTTTATTGATTTTTCTTCCCTTCTTCTCCCCCACCCCCCCATTGTCTGCTCTCTTGTGTCCATTCACTGTGTGTTCTTCTGTGTCCACTTGTATTCTTGTCAGCCGCACCGGGAATCTGTGTCTCTTTTTTGTTGCATCATCTTGCTGTGTCAGCTCTCAGTGTGTGCGGCACCACTCCTGGGTGGGCTGCGGTTTTTTCATGCAGGGCGACTCTCCTTGTGGGACACACTCCTTATGCGTGGGGTTCCCCTACACAGGGGATACCCCTGCATGACATGGCACTCCTTGCGTGCAGCAGCACTGCACATGGGCCAGCTCACCACACGGGCCAGGAGGCCCTGGGTTTGAACCCTGGACCTCCTGTATGGTAGGCGGACACTCTATCAGTTGAGCCACATTCACTTCCCAAGAGTTTAACTTTAAATGAGAGAAAAAAATATAGTTTGTGCTTTTCTTTTGAAAATATTACCTAATTAAAAGCTATTAATGTCTTGGGCTGAAACTAGAGGGTAAACCGTGGAGAAACTGGTTTCTCAGTGAGGACCACCCTGACTATATTTTATATTGCTGGAATTAATAATTAGAATATAGGTCATCAGAAAATAGAATGAGGGTAGAGAATGGAAAGCTGATGATTAATCTGTGTAGAATTGGTTAAAAGGTTGTTTGTAAATCTTTGGAAATGAATGGAAATGGTGAGAGCACATCATGCTGTTTGTGACTAGCAGAGCTATTATATGGGTGTGACAGTAGTTGAAAGAGAAAGCCCTAGGATATTTATATTACTAGAAGGAAAGCTAAAAAATGTAACATGGGGCTAATAACATAGTGAAACCTCATGTAAAATGCAAATATGGGTGATATTTCATGTATAAGACTGTTTTTACAAAATATAAATACAAATAAACTAGAGAGAAGGAAACAGAATAGCAGCTCTGAATGACGGGAAGCATAGATTGAGAGGTGATGAGTTTTGTTTGTTTGATTTCTGTTTGATATATCATTATTATTGGAATAATGAAAATGCTCTAAAAATGATTGAAGTGATGAATGCACAACTATGTGATCATACCAAATACCATTGATTGTATACTTTGGATGGATTTATGATTTATTAATATGTATCAATAAAATTGAATTGTTAAAAAATTGCTACTCTACTTGTCTCCTTATACTGCTTTATTTTATTATTTTTAATGACATTTATTACCTCGTAAGAGTCTACATAATTTACCTATTCATTATGTTTGTCTAACCCCATACCTTACCCGTCCCTACCCTATGTGAAAATGGAGCACCATGAAGATGGGAGTTTATGTCTGTTTTATTCATTGCCAGGTCCCTAGCTCCTGGAGCAGTTCTTGCTGCATAATGATACTCAGTAAATGTTGGTATGAAGTGGAGATATGCCATATGGAAAAGGATTATTGTTTTATTGTTTTCCTGAAGCTAGTACTAAATTGGGACTGGATTTCTTAACTAGCTTAAGGAAAATAATCTTTATGTGGAAAAACTCAAGGAATTGGGATTAACTAGCCTAGATGAGAGAAATAGGTATTTTAATAGTATGCAAATTGAAGGATCATTATATAAAGATAGGTGACTAGCTCTTATTCACCTTGACAGGGTACTTAAGAGGACAAAGGAATAGGCAGAAGCTTCTGAACAAGAAATATAAAACATGCAAAAGAATTTCCTCAGTTTTGAGAGTAAAGAGGGATGGATTCTCAGAAAGGATTTTCAACTCTGACACCATATAGAAGGCAGTGGAAAGTAGAAAGAGCATAGACCTCAGGGTCAGAAAACCTGTCTGTAGGCACTAGGAGCTTTATGTCCTTAGACTGATCTGTTAACATCGTATAGTTCCTAGTTTCTTTATCTGTGAAATGGGATTGATAACATGCCCAGACTATTTCATAGGGCATTTGAGAAGATCAAATGAGGGAATCTGTGTGAAAGTACTTTTAAAATGATATTTTCAGACATTGTTAATGACTTTACAAAACCATATTTATAAATGGATTTAGAATCGTAGAATCTGTAAGTTGTATTTAGTGGTCACCTAGTCCAAATTCCTAACTGGTAAAATAAATTCTTTTCTATCATTCCCAAATGGATAATCATAGCTTTTGCTTCAGCATTTCTAACACTGTGCCACTGTTGAACTCAAATTGTTCTTTATGTTCAGGCTACCCTTCTTCAGACGTTATTACCTATTTTTTATCTCTGGAACTCAGAGATAAAGCTACTCCCTCCCTCGTATGATCACCCTCTTATGCCACCCTTATTTGAGATCATCATCATCTCTCCCTCTACAATTCTGATAGCCACTTAACTGGCTTCTGCCATCTCTGGTTTATCTTTCACACTTCCAGAAGATTTATTTAAAATAGACGTCTGATCATGTTACTTTCCTTAAGACCTGTCCCTTTTCCCTATGGCTTGCAGGATAAAGTCTTACCTTATCTAATAATAGTCATAATAACTACCGTCATTGAGCACTTACTAATAACGTCAGACACTGAAGTAAGCACTTTACATATGTAATCTCTTTTAATCATCACAATTATTGTTTATGTGTTGGAGAATCTTTCATACTGATTTAATGTTAAGAACATTGAGCTGTGATTCCAATCCAGCTTTACTCTTTTTCTCAAATTTTCCATTTTGACCACTTCTAAATATACAATTCAGAAGTATTAATTGCATTCACATTGTCCTACCATTATTACCATCCATTACCAAAACTTCCATTACCCCAAACAGAAACTCTGTACCCATTAAATATTAATTCCCCATTCACCCATTCCCCTGGTAACCTGAAATCCACTTTTTGTCTCTATAATTTTGTATGTTCTAATTTTTTTTTAAGATTTTTTTTTATTTGTTTCTCTCCCTTTCCCCCCCAACCCCTACCCCCCCCCCCCCGTTGTCTGCTCTCTGTGTCCATTTTCTTCGTGTTCATCTTTGTCCACTTCTGTTGTTGTCAACGACACGGGAATCTATGTTTCTTTTTGTTGTGTCATCTTGTTGTGTCAGCTCTCTTGTGCGCGGTGACATTCTTGGGCAGGCTGCACTTTCTTGCGCGTGGGGCTCCCCTACGCGGGGACACCCCTGCGTGGCAGGGCACTCCTTGCGCGCATCAGCACTGCACGTGGGCCAGCTCCACACGGGTCAAGGAGGCCCGGGGTTTGAACCGTGAACCTCCCATGTGGTAGATGGACGCCCTATCCACTGGGCCAAGTCCGCTTCCCTAATTTTCTATATAAATTAAACCATACAATAGTTGTCCTTTTGTGTCTGGCTCATTTTTCTCAACTTTGTGTCTTCAAGGCTCATCAGAACTTCATTCCTTTTTATGGCTGAATAATATTCCATTGTGTATATATACCACATTTTGTGTATCCATTCATCTGTTGATAGATACTTGAGTTCTTTCCACTTTTTGGCTGTTGTGAATAGTGCTGCGATGAACATTGTTGCACAAATGTCTGAGTCCCTGCTGTCAGTTCTTTTGGGTATATACCTAAAAGTGGATTGCCAGGTCATATGGTAATTCTGTTTTATGCAGTGGCAGTGCCATTTAATACTGCCATCTACAATGTATGATCCTGCATCTTTTTTTTTTTTTCTTTTTAAAGTAATGGCCATTCTACTGGGCTTGAAGTGACATTTCATTGAATTTTGGTTTGCATTTCTCTAATTGCCAGTGATATCACATGTCTTTTCATGTGCTTATTGGACATTTGTATATCTTTTATGGAGTAATGTCTATTTAGGTCCTTTGTCCGTTTTTTAATTCAGTTGTTTGTCTTTTTGTAGTTGAATTGTAGGCCATCTGCCATCTGTCCTCTAGAATGAAATATAAGGCCTCTCATAGTGTGGCACATCTGGCTCATCTCCAGGTTCAACGCATCCTGTTCTCTGAACCATACCTCTTGTGATTCCCCAAGCATGCCATTTAGTTTTACAACTGCGTGCTTTTTTTTTTTTTAAGATTTATTTTTTATTTTTCTCCCCCTCCCCCGTTGCCTGCTCTCTGTGTCCATTCGCTGTGTGTTCTGTGTCTGCTTGCACTCTTGTCAGCAGCACTGAGAATCTGTGTCTCTTTTTTGTTGTGTCATCTTGCTGTATCAGCTCTCTGTGTGTGCAGCGCCACTCCTGGGCAGGCTGCACTTTTTTTACACAGGGTGGCTCTTATGGGGCATACTTCTTGCGTATGGGGCTTGCCTACACAGGGGACACCCCTGCGTGACATGGCACTCGTTGCGCACATCAGCACTGCCCGTGGGCCAGCTCACCACATGAGTCAGGAGGCCCTGGGTTTGAACCGTGAACCTCCCATGTGGTAGGTGGTCGCTCTATCCATTGAGCCAAATCCACTTCCCTGCATGCCTTTTTTTGTGCTTGTTTTCCCTACCTAGAAGGCCCACTCTTTCTTCTCAATCTGGTGTATTCTTACTCAGTCTTCATTCACCTGTGTTGTTCCCCATTCTTTCTCACTGTCCCCTGAAAGTATTTATTTTATTACCTGGGTTCCCAAACAACTTTATTCATGTTTCTCATTAGGGATTTTGTTTGTCATATTTGTATCTCTGATACATAGTACTATCACAGTGCCTGGTGCATAGTTTGGTCTCAGAGAGGGAATGAATGAATGAATGAATGAATGAATGAATGAATGAATGATGAATAGCCCTACTGTTTTTTTTTTTCCAGACAACACTTCAATAGTGTTAATAATGCTATCCATAAATACTGCTTCTGGGTCCCTCACCAAAATGGTTACTTTCCTCTCTGTTTTTACTTCCTATCTGAGCTATTCCTAGGCTTTTACATATTTTACATCAGAAAGTGTACCCTTCCAAAATAACTTAGCAAAATGTGTTCCAAATGGGCATGAGGTCCACCTGCTTCTTTTGGGAAAGGCTCTGATTGCATTAATTTCTGTCTACCTCTTTGCTAGAACCACAAACCACCTAAGAAAAAATAAGCAGAGGTAGCACTCCCCTCCACCCAAGATGGCTCCCTCGTCTGTCTGCTTCTTGTCTTCTTGCTGTGTCCACTCGTTGTATGCTCGTTGTCCTGAGGAAGCACTGGGAACCAAACCCGGAATCTTCCATGTGGGAGGCAGGCACCCAACTGCTTGAGCCACATCCACTCCCAGAGGTGGTAGTTTGTACCTTCTTTTCTCTTCCACCTTCTGTTACCTCACCAGGGTAAGTGCCTCCTGACTACTTTACAGGTCACTATTGATACAAAGACTATAATTTCCCCCATGGCTTCTTGAGTCTCCATAATGCTGGTAGGGGTCTTAGAAACAGTTGCTAAATTCTAAGGGAAAGGGCATAGTTCTTATCTCAAATTGAAGGTAAATAAGTCATGCAGTAGGAAACCATCAACTCTAAAGTCCATTCAGAAGTGAACAGAAGTGAATTTAATCTTTGCTATTGAGCAGATCAACAATGCCATTGGCCTGTCTAAAATTAGATTACCCAGGATTCTTTTACAAGTAGATAAATTAGTAGTGTAATAGTAGCTTCCAGCCTTGCATAATGTTTTTTCTTACTACTGCCTCATCACTGCACATGCTAATGGCACAGGGTGTATCTAGTATATAGTACTCAGACGTGGAGATCAGAGGCCACTGTGCCTTACTTAAAGTGTCCAGGGGAAGCTTAACAGTTCCTATCAACCCTCAGCCATAATGAGCCTTGATTATTGTTAAAATTCATCTTTATCAAGAAAGTTTTTCACCTCTCAATCTCTGTGTTTCCCCTGCTGTACATAACTGCTACTTCTGGCTGTTCTTGCACAATTATTATTTTTAAAAGATTTGTTTATTTTTTTATTTATTTCTCTCCCCTTTCCCCCACCCCCAGTTGTCTGCTCTCTGTGTCCATTCTCTGTGTGTTCTTCTGTGACTGCTTCTATCCTTATCAGTGGCACCAGGAATCTGTGTCTCTTTTTGTTGCATCATCTTGTGTCAGCTCTGTGTGTGCAGCGCCATTCTTGGGCAGGCTGCACTTTCTTTCGTGCTGGGCGGCTCTCCTTACGGGGTGCACTCCTTGCACGTGGGGCTCTCCTACGCGGGGGACACCCCTTTGTGGCAGGGCACTCCTTGCGCGCATCAGCACTGCGCATGGGCCAACTCCACACGGGTCAAGGAGGCCCAGGGTTTGAACCGTAGACCTCGCATGTGGTAGGCAGATGCCCATTTGGGCCAAGTCCACTTCCCACACATTTATTTATTTAGTTAGTTAGCAGTTTTATTAAGATATATTCATATACCATACAATCTGTCCAAAGAATTTTTTTCTTTTTTGTCTGTTTTTTAAATTTTATTGAAATAATGAAAATGATGTAATTATTGAAGTGATAAATTATGTGATGATTCCAAATACCATTGATTGCACACTTTGGATGAATTGTATGCTTTATTAAAATGTACCAATAAAATTGAATTGTTTAAAAAAAGGAAATACTAAAGACGTCAAATGTGGTTAAAAATTTTTCATCTTTATCATAGGAAACACAGTTAATGATTTTTCTTTTGGCCCAACATGCTGGGCATTAGCTGGATTTCCTGAGTGATTTGCAGCAGGGAAACTATGAGAGCAATTTCATGTTTGTCCACAGATTATCATTACCAGTTTCATTTGCAGATTGAAGGAGCAGGAGAAGTGGGCTCTTCGCCAGTTGCAGCTTCCCTATGATTAGGGCTTAAGTTCAATTATGTCCAATTAACTTTTATTGCAGTTAGCAGTGATAATTACTTGCAAGTCAGTTTTTTGGGTCCTCTCATCCCAAGGCTAAAGAGTGAACTTGATGGATGATGGATTTTAAAAACCAGGATGACACACTTCACTCATTCTTTGTACTGCAGATACTTTTTTTTTTTTTAAGATTTGTTTATCCCTCCTCCCTGCCCCATTGTTTAGTGCTCACTGTCTGCTCTGTGTGTCCATTCACTCTGTGTTCTTCTGTGTCTGCTTGTCTTCTCTTTAGGCGGCACTGGGAACTGATCTTGGAACCTTCCGGAGTGGGAGAGGCTCTCAATCTATTATGCCACCTCAGCTCCCTGGTGTGCTGCATCTCTTATTGTCTCTCCTCTGTGTTTCATTTTATTTTATTTTGTTTTGTTTATTTATTTTTATTTTTTATTCCCCCCTTGTGGCTTGCTTGCTATCTGTTCTCTATGTCCATTTGCTGTGCGTTCTTATGTGTCTGCTTGTCTCCATCTGTTGGCGTCATCCTCCTGTGCCAGCTGTCCACGAGTGTGGGCTGTCAGCTCTCCATGGGTGCGGGCCTGCTTGCCTTCACAAGGAGGCCCCAGGACACGAACCCAGGACCTCCCGTATGGTAGATGGGAGCTCAGTTGATTGAGCCACAGCCACATCCCCCTCTATATCTTTTTGTTGCATCATCTTGCTGTGCCAGCTCTCCACACAGTCCAGCACACTGTGTTGGTCAGCACTCCATGCAGGCCAGCAAGTCACGTGCGCCAGCTTACCTTCACCAGGGGGGCCCAGGAATTGAACCCTGCATCTCCTTATATGGTAGACAGGAGCCCAATCACTTGAGCCACATCTGCTTCCCAGATACATCTTTTTCAAGACCTATTTAGACAAGAGGTCAAAGCATTGTAAAAAGTCATCTCACACTTAAAACACTTTGTCCTCTTTGAAAAGCTATGTAGGATCATGTTTTAAAGGAATCTATTAGAAGCATCCTTAATGGCTTTGATAGTCAGAGATTGTGCCCTTAAGTTCATTGCTGTTTATCATAGGAGAATAGGCTGCAATGGAACTAATACCATTCACAGCAGTATGTGCTTATAAGATTATATAATTGGCAAGGTGCTGTTTTGGTCTTCTGGTTCCATTTTAAATTCTCTTCAAAGTACAAAAGAAAACCTTTGCTTTGCGCACTTTTTAAACTAGTAGAATTCTAAGGACACATTTCTTTAGCTCTACACTAATTTTAGTATTTTTTAAATTTCACTGTAGTAACATAACAAAATTTGCCATTTTAACCATTTTTAAGTGGACAATTCAGTGGCATTAATTACTCTTACTGTGTTGTGCTACTATCACCACCATCCCTTACCAGTCTTTTCCATCATCTCAAACAGAAACTGTACCCGTTAAGCAAAAACTTTCAGTGCTCCCTCCCCTGCTCCTGGTATCTTCTAATTTACTTTCAATTTCTACAAATCTATTCTAGATATTTCCAGTATCTAGAATGTTTGTTTGTTTGATGTACTAGGGACCAGCGACTGAACTCGAAACGGCATATGTGGGAAGCCGGTGCTCAACCACTGAGCCACAACGACTTCCCTGGTTTGGTTTTATCATTTCTTTTGCTTGTCCTTCATATTTTTGTTTTTTCAGGAGGCACTGGGAACTAAACCTGGGACCTCCCATGCAGGCACCTAACTGCTTGAGCCACATCCACTCCAATATTTGTCCTGGCTTTTTTACTGAGCCTAATATTTTCACGGTTCATCCATGTTACAGCATGTGTCAGAATTTCATTCTTTTTTGTAGCTGAATAATATTCCATCATGTGTATATGCCATATTTTGTCGAGCCATTCATCTATTAATGGACACTTGCGTTCTTTCTACCTTTTTGGCTCCTATGAACAATGCTGCAATGAATTTTGGTGTACAAATATCTAAATCCCTCATTTTTAATTCCTTGGGATATGTACCTTTAGTATGTTATTTTAATAGAAAGTTGCACAATATCTTTGGAAATAACCCTAGCTAGTTGGAGAATAATAGAAAACAGAAATAGTTTGTCTTTCTCTGAAGATAAGTTTAAGCTCCTTTGCTATTTCCCTTCGATATTGTTGCTTCACGGTTACCTCAAAAGTAAGTGGGCTTACAAGCAATTCTTAAAATGCAAAAGTCCTAAATTGATTCCATCTAGGGCTGATACTAGATCTCCAGGTGACTTGTTGCTTCTTTCAGTTGTTGCTCAGCTTAGTGTCCTTTGTTGTTAAACTCTCTTCCCAAGAGTTGATCATTCTCCTTGGATATCTTCATAGATGTGGCTGCATAAAAATTTTGTTGAGAGTAAGTTGCCAGGGAGTGTGGCAGTGGCATTTTAGGAGAGTGTTTTTGTTTTTTTTTTCTTCTATATAGCTGGATAGTATTTTCTTTATTTAACTTTATGCCTTATATATACATATATAGATATATAAAAATATATAATTTAATGCTTTGATGCACAAAATACTAATATATATGTTAGTTACATGTTAGTCATAAAGTTGGAGAATATAATGAATACCTGTGAACCCACCACTCAATCCAAGTACTAGAAAGTACTGATAGGGAAAGCGGATGTGGCTCAAGTGATTGGGCTTCCACCTAACACATGGGAGGGTCCAGGTTCAGTTCCTGATACTATCTGGAAAAGTGAGATGACACAACAAGATGACATAACAAGAGAGACACAAAAAGGAAAGACAGTGAGAGACACAGGGAGCTGAAGTGGCTCAGGTCATTGAACACCTGTCTTCCACATGGGAGGTCCTGGGTTCGGTTCCCAATGCCTCCTCAAGAGAAGATGAGCAAACACAGAGAGCACACATCAAGTGGACATAGTGAGCAGACAGTAACTACAAACAACAGGAGGGGGAATAAATAAATAAAATCTTTTTTAAAAGTTTACCAATAACTTGCATCCCTGTGTTCCCTTCTTCCATCTCCCAGCTTCATCACTATAATCATTAATTTTTTTAAATTAGAGAAGTTGTGGATTTATAGAATAATCATGCGTAAAGTACAGGGTTCCCCTATGCTACCCTCTATCTTTTTTTTTTTTTTTTTTTAGTGCTACTACTACTACTATTTTTAGGAGGTATCAGAGATTGAACCCAAGACCTTGTAAATGGGAAGTAGGCACTCAACCACTGAGCTATATCTGCTCCCCTAGTCTTATTTTTGAGCTCTTTAAAAAATGGTATTATATGTAGTTTTCTAGCACATTTTTTCTACTCAATACTATGTTTCCAAGATTTATCCATATTGCATATGTACTTCATACACTTTCATTGGAATATAATGTACCAGTGTGTGAATATAATAAATGTTCCATAATTTATGTACTCTCTTGTTGATGAATTTAGGAATTGCCTCTTTTTTTTTGTTCTGTTCTGTTTTGTTTTTTCCTATTATAAACATTATGTGAACATTGTTATGCTTAAAAAAAAAAGAACTTATTTATTTTTCCCCCTCCCTCCATTGCCTGCTCTCTGTGTCCATTCACTGTGTGTTCTTCTGTATCTGCTTGTATTCTCACTAGGCAGCTCCAGGAACCAATCCTGGGACCTTCCAGAGTGGGAGAGAGGCGATCATTCTCTTGAGCCACCTCAGCTCCCTGGTCTGCTGTGTCTCTTATTATCTCTCTTCTGTGTCTCTTTTTGTTATGTTATCTTGCTGCAACAGCTCTCTGCATGGGCCAGCACTCTTGCGCAAGGCTGCACTTCTGTGCTGGGCAGTATTCTGCGCAAGCTAGCACTCTGTAGGGGCCAGCTCGCCACATGGGCCAGCTTGCCTTCACCAGGAGGCCCTGGGCATCAAACCCTCCTATATGGTAGACAGGAGCCCAGTTGCTTGAGCCACATCCGCTTCCCTGTTATGCTTCTTTGCTTCTTTTCTTCTGTATGTATGTGTGTGTGTGTGTGTGTGTGTGTGTGTGTGTGTGTATATGTTTCTCTAGGATATACATCTAGATGAAATTGTTAGATTGTGAGGTATGAACAATGAACATAATCAAAGGTGAGAGATTATGTCAACTTGTTTTTCAGTATATACTCCTACCATCCATATTTGAGTACCTAGTGAGCTATATTCCCTCTAACACTTCTATTTTTAGACTTAGTTTGAGAATCTAGTAGGTGTACAATACTATTTTGTGATTTTGACATTTCTCTAATAATGCAGTTGAGCATCTTTTCATATGCTTGTTAGCCTTTTTTTTAGGCCAGTAAAAAAGAATTTATTGGGAAATGGAGGAAAATAACAGTGCTTGTTGAGAAATAGGAGAGAAAGCTGGAAATATACACCAAGATTTGATGTGGACTCCTCCAGGTAGAGAGAGCCTGTTTGCTAGCCTTTTGAATTTCTTCTGGGAAATACTTGACCATTTGGACCGTTAGGGCTTTTCTTATTGATTTGTGGGAGTTCTTTTTGTGTTCTGATTACCAATCATCTATCAGGTATGTTGCAAATATCCTCCTCTTTATATGGTATTTGTTTATGGGAAATGGATATGGTTCAAGTGAAAAGGCCTACCATATGGAAGGACCCAGGTTCAATCCCTGGGGCCTCCTGATGAAAAAAAAGAGAAAGCGTGTCTGAGCAGGAAATCAGTCAGTGCCCATGTGGTAAGCCGATGGCTTGTGTGAATGCCCATGAGGTGAGCTGAGTGCCCATGCGAGTGCCTGCGTGGTGAGCTGAGTGCCCGCATGGCTAGCAGAGTGCCTGTGCAGCAAGCCGAGTGCCCACATGGTGAGCCAGTGCCTGCGCAAGTGAGTCACACAGCAAAATGATAATGCAACAAAAGAGAGACAAAGGGAAGAGTCAAGGTGAAGTGCAGCAGAGACCAGGAACTGAGGTGGCACAATTGACAGGGAAACTCTCTCCGCATCAGAGGTCCCCAGGATTGAATTCTAGAGGAGAAAGACAAGAAGAGAAGACAAAAAGAGAAATAGATACAGAAGATCACACAGCGAATGGACACAGACAGCAAAAACAGCAGGGCTGGAGCACGGTAGGGGAAGAAAAAAATACAATAAAGCTGTAATCTAATCTTTAAAAAAATTAAAAAGATATTTGTTTGTGACCTGTTCCTTTACTTTTTTCTTGATATATTTTGATAATCAGAAGTTCTTAGTTTTAATATGGGCATATTTATCAACCTTTTTTATGATTTTGCTTTATCTTACATTGAAAAAAAGCATTCTCTACCCCCATCCTTGACCAGTAAAATATTCTCCTGTATATTCTTCAAAAGTTTTTAAATTTTGTTCTTCATACTTAAATCATAAATTTGCCTAGAATTGACTTTTGTGTCTGATATGTTGTAAGGATCTATTTCTTGTTTTTTAAAAATGGAAAATCCATTATTCTAGCCCATTTATTAATCAGACCATCTTTTCTGCCTTGCTTTGTTTTACTATCTCTGTTATATGTCAAAGTTCCATATACACATGGATCTCTTTCTGAACATGTTATTTTTCTTTTCTTTTTAAATATTTATTTTTATTTATTTATCCGCCTCTTCTTCCCTCCCCCCCCCCCCCCCTTGCTGCTTATGCTCGCTGTTTGCTCTTTGTCCATTTGCTGCATGTTCTTCTGTGTCTGGTTGTCTTCTCTTTTCATCTTCTCTTTATGAGGCACCGGGAACTGATCCTGGGACCTTCCAACATGGGAGAGAGGCACTCAGTAGTTTGAGCCACTTCAGCTCCCTGGTTTGTTGTGTCTTTCATTGTCTTTCCTCTGTGTCTCTTTTTGTTGTATCAGCTCTTCATGCAGGCCAGCTTGCCTTCACTAGGAGGCCCAGGAACCGAACCTGGGACCTCCTGTATGGTAGACAGAAGCCCAAATCTCTTGAACCACATCTGCTTCCCCTGCTATTTCATTTCATTGTTCAGCTTTTTAAAATGTGCACTGTTAGCAGAATTTCTTGTTGTTGTTGTTTTTAAAGGAGGTACCAGGGACTGAACCCAGGACCACATACATATGTGGGAGGCATGTGCTCAATTACTGAGCTACATCTGCTCCCAAGAGACTGATTTTGTTAGCGTTTGCTTCAAGTGCGGGAAGAAATTTCATGGATACTTGGAGAAGGGCCATAACACATTTCCTCCTCCAAAATTTCCCTGACCATCCACCCCTGTTTCTTACTGCTTCTGTCTTCCCTGGTTGATTCAACTAAGAAAGAAGAAGGGGTGAGAGATAAAACATCATCCTTGCACTACTTCAAAGCTCTTCTTTGGATGGTGTTGAAAACCTTTTTGCTGTAGAATAACCAAGGCCCTGCCTGCCAGCTGCTGTTGGTGTGAAAGTAGAGAAGCTAGGTATAGTGGTTAGTTTTCAGAAAGTCTGGAGATAAAACTTATGGTGTCATTTGAAACTCTTTGTATAGTGGAATGAAAGAACGTCAGAACTCTTGTGCTCTGGAAGATAACGTATAACAAAGTCTTTCCTTTATACAGGAGTATTGGGAGTTTGCATGGCAGTTGATGAGGTTCTGGATGTGTTTAGAAAGAAGGTCCTTGAAAATCTCTTGTTAACATGTGGATGTGGCAGGTAAAGAGATGGCAGTGAATGTCAGGTCTGAAGAAAGGAAGAGAATCATTAATAGGAACTCCTTCAGGACAGACATTTCTTTTGGAACCTTTCCAAAAGTGAAATTTGCCATCTTTGGGGTCAGAGGGTTCTAAGAATGCCTCACAGTGGGAGCATTGCCAGAAGAGTGAAGGTGGGGAGAGAATTTGAAGTATAGGCATTGGAGAAAATGTTATTAATGTAAGTGTTAAAAAGAAAATAGACATTGATTGAAGTAGATCTCAGACTTACAAAAAAGTTGCACATAAAGTAAAAATGTGTTTTTCCTTGAACCATTTGAAAGTTGCTGACTTGATACTCCATCATCCTTTAATATTTTAGTTTATATTTCCTATAAACAGATATTTTCCACAATACAACTGTCAAAATCAGGAAGTTAACATCGATATACTACTCTGTAGAATTTTCAAACAGTATTCAAATTTTGCAAGTTGTCCCAGTTATGTCCTTCTTAGCAAAATGATCGAGTTCAGAATTATGCATTGTATTTATTTGTCATGTCTTCTTAAGTCTCCTTCAACCTGGTATGTTTTTGTTTTTGTTTTTTCCTATGACCTTGACTCATTTGATGATTATTTTGTAGAAAGTTCCTCGATTTGGGTTTGTCTGCTTTTTAATTTATACATCTCCAGCAGGAACATCACAGAAGTGGTATTGTGTTCTTCACTGCATAATTTGAAGAACTGCGAAATTTTGATTTGTCCCAATACTGTATTGATAAAGTTTGACTGCTTAAGGTGGTGTCTCCTAGGCTTTTCCAGTGTAAAGGTACTCTTTTTCACTTTGTAATCAGTAAGTTTTTTTTTTTGTTTTGAGGGGAGTGCATTGAGGGGGAAATAGGTGTACTTTGGAAGTACATAAATACCCTGTTCCTCTTCAGCCTTTCAATGATTTTTTTCAAGATGTATTTTTATTATTTCTCTCTCCTTCCCTCCCATTGTCTGCTCTCTGTGTCCATTCACTGTATGTTCTTCTGTGTCCACTTGTATTCTTGTCAGGCAGCACCAGGATTCTGTGTCTCTTTTTGTTGTGTCATCTCTCTGTGTGTGTGGTGCCACTCGGGGTAGGCTGTGCTTTATTTGAGTGGGGCTGTTCTCCTTGTGGGGCGCATTCCTTGTCCATGGGGTACCCCTGTGTGGCAGGACACTCCTTGTGTGTGGCAGCACTGCATGTGGGCCAGCTCACCACACGGGCCAGTAGGCCCTGGGTACTGAACCCTGGACCTCCTGTATGGTAGGCGGAAGCTCTATCAGTTGAGCCATATCTGCTTCCCCAGCCTTTCAATTTATTAGTTTGTTTGGACTCATAAGTCCATACTACTTTATTCAGTGGGCTATAATTTGTTATTATCTATTTCAGTGTTCAAATTATCCCACATGTGGTCAGTAAACCAGGAAAAATTTGTATAAATATATATTTAACCCTAAATATATCTAAATGATTTGCCGCCTTTTTATTTCAAATATACCTCAGTGCATTGGCTGATACTACCCAAACTGGCATGTTATAGACAGTAGTGGAAAACAAAAGTTCGCAGCTCTTCTATTTCTGGTACATGCCTCCTTGCATTCAATTAAGCCATTCCCTGCCCTCACTAATTTCAAATTTGGAAATTTCTGTCTTTGGGGTATCCCTCAGCAGTTGAGCATCTTGTGGCTTCTGTATCCTTTGATGTGTCACCATTATTCTTTCTAGTATGTCCTTCCTTTCCTGAATTTGCCAGACTTCTACTTTCTCTGCCTCAGCTATTTCACAAAGGAGCCTTGGTTTCTTTTAGCGAGGAGTTGGGTATGTAGAAGCTACTATCTGAGCTCACTGTATTGGGGCTTGTTGCTGTTGGTGAGGGTGGGGTGGTCACTGCATCCCTTTTGGGTGTGCTCTTATACCTGGGGTTCTGAGACCCCACTCGAGCCCCCTCCCACCACCACTCATTCATTGCTTTGCCAGATAATCCTCCTCATCCTGTTTGTGTACCTTCTTTTTCTGAATCAATTGAAGTGATTTAACAGATGGAACCAGGGAAAGGTTTATAAGGGTAGGGTGTGAGGTGCATGTTTGACCAGTTAGAACCAGTCACAAACTTTAGTAAATAATAAGGCTGAATGATTATTAAATTGCTCAGGGCCACAGAGGTAGCAAAAGAATTCTGATCAGGGAGTGAGTTGTGGTATTTCGAATCCTTGGGAGGTTTAAAGGACTAATTTCTTTTTGTTGTTTTGTTTTGCAGGCAGTCCCTCGCTGTTTTGCAAAAAAACTCCCTAACGAGTTTCCTTCAGTTAATTTCAGAATCTTATTTCAGTGTGTGCTCGTTCTAAGCCGTAAATGGATGCTTCTGATGGGGACTATCTGTCCTCTCTTCTGTTCTGGTTGAGCCAGTATTCAGAATTTCATAAGCTAACATGGTGGTTTATTGAGGGGTAAGGGAGGAGGTGGTAGTCCTCTTCCTCAATAGACTTTCAGTTCCTGGGCTTTTTTGAGGTTTAGCAGCCTCTCCAGCTTTCAGAGTCTTTAGCTTCAGAAACCTGGTAGCACCTTGGACATGAGGAGTGTGAACCCTAAAGTTTCAAGTTATAGTAATGAATCTCAATGTCATGGCAAAGGCAGATCTTTGAATTTCACCAAAGTTATTACATATCAGGGTTCCTTATTGTCCTGTACTTTCAGGCTGGAGGAAGAGAAGGAAGGACCTAAATGGAACAGAACATATTAATATATTAATCATGCCTTGCCTTAATACCTTGAAATCTACCTACTGGCAAACTAGCCCTGGATGGCAGCAGACTCTCCCCACATTAAGCACAATATGTTAACTATAAGTAAAACCTCTTTCCATACCTACACTGAACTTCATAGATTTTTAATCTCTTCACTAGAACTGTAAGACATAAGCTCAAGGCATTGTGCACAGAGAACCAGTTCTAAAAAGGTAACACTCCAAATGCATATGTAGTGGATGCATGGCCCAGGAAAAGCATGGACTTCTTTTCCTTAGAAAATGTAAAACAATTTCGGGGGTAGGAGGATGCTACCTTCCAGAGATCTTGGTGGGCTCTATGAATCTCAGTTTTCGACAGCAGGCATGGCACAGGTGCCCAGTGCATTCAGGAAAAAAGATAAGGGTAGGAAGGGGAGAGTTTTCTGTGCCAGAAGTGTTTAAGAATGAGAGAGGTGTTTGTTTTGTCATTATTTGTATTATTCTCTGATACAGTTTCCTCTTTGTGAATGATACAGCTTTCCCTTGAAAAAAAGTTTTACTACTAGAGTTTAATGCTTCTCTATGTCTATTAAGTTGTGTTTTACAGTCACTTTCCCAGTGTATTCTTACCTAAGTTTCTGGCTTATATTTCTCCTGAGAAGATTTTCACTAAGAACTGGTTCAAAATGTTAGGCTAGCCAAAGTATAATAGAGATATAGTGCAAAGTGCTGATCTGGGCAGGTGATTCCCCAAATCCATAGGAAAGTCAGTATTCACACTTAAAGACAAACTGTATATATATGTGGGGTGGGGGTGGGGGTGTTATATGGGAACCCTGTACTTTCTGCATGTTTTTTTTAATAAACATACAACTGTTCTAGTAAATAAATAAAAATAAAATAAAACCATAACTTAGAATTGTATAGTTTTGTTACATAAAATAATGTAATAAAAGGGATATGATTTGTAATTAATAAATATTGACTTAAGAGGCAGCTTTGGAATGGTACAGCAGTGTTTTTCAAATATTTTTGTCTGTGGACCACAATAAGGATTCCATTCCAATAAACACACACACATAAATATATGGAAATATAGATAATTAAAACAGAAACTCATAAAGCAATAAGCATTTTTTTTAAAGCCAGTCACAGCCTGCAAATTGGCAAATACTTGCTTGTCTAAGGTCATGAGCAACATGTAGGGGTTAAGACAGAGATTCCAATACTAGTTCCACTATCCCAGCTGAATATCTGGACAAATTAATCTTTCTGAGCCTGAGTTTCCTAATCTATAGGAATGTAATGATACTTGCTCCATCTAGATTAAAAGATTATTTTAAATTCCAAATGAGATAATGTTTGTAAATGTTTACAAACTTTAAAGAATATAAAAGATAAGGTGGTGGTTTGGTTCTGTTTGCAAAATAAAGTGACGTTGGGGAGCTAATGTGGCTCAAGCAGTTGAGTGCCCACCTCCCACATAGGAGGTCCTGGGTTCATTTCCCCGTGCCTCCTAAAGAAAAAAAAAACCAGACAGCAAGCAAAAACAACAATAGCAAAAAGCAAAGAGGAAAAAATTTTATCTGTGTTTCAGATTAGAAAATTTATATGATGTTTACTATGTGTCAGGCACCAGTATCCTAAGCACTGATACAAAATACCAGAAATAGGTTGGTTTTCATAAAGGGTATTTTTTTGGGGTAGGAGCTTACAGATACCAGGCCATAAGCATAAGATTAAGTTACTTCCCTCACCAAAGTCTATTTTTACATGTTGGAGCAAGATGGCTGCCAATGTATGCGAGGGTTCAGGCTTCGTGTGTTCCTCCCTTCCAGGGTCTTGCTTCTCTCTGGGTTCAGGGTTCCTCTCTTCCCAGGGCTTGCTTCTTCCTGGGCTCAGAGTTCCTCTCTTGCTGGCTTCTGTTTCCTCTATGAGCTTACTTCCAGCTCCAGCATCAAACTCCAACACCGAAACTCCAACATCAAAAACCCCAACTATGTCCTTTACCACGTCTTTAATCTGTGAAGAAATCTTCACCAAAGGGTGGGGACTCAGTGCCATAATGATGTGGCTCAATCAAAGTCCTAATCATAACTCAGTCAAGCCCAGGTACAGACCAGATTGCAAACATAACCAGTATCTATTTTTGGAATTCATAACCATATCAAACTGCTACACCCCCCCCCCACAGTTTTCCCAATTATTAACATTTTGATTAGTGTGGTATCTTCATTACAATTGATGAAACTATAATTATAATGGTACTATTAACTGATCCATAGCTTACATTAAGGTTCACTCTTTGTGTTGCGCAGCTCTATGTTTTGCTTTTTGCTTTGTTTTGTTTTTCATTTCACTGTGCATTTCATTTCACTGTGCAAAATAAATTTTATTTGAAAAAATTTATTGAAGTATGTCGTTTATACATGAATACATAAATAATAAGTATATAGTAAAAGTTGTAAACTTACAAAACAAATATGCATAACATCATACAGGGCTCCCATCCCTCACCCACCACCAATACTTTGCATTGTTGTGAAACATTTGTAACATAGTATGAAAGAGCATCCTCAAAGTATTATTACTAACTATACCATATCTTACTTGCTTGCTTCACTCACCATAATGTTCTCCAGGTTCATCTATGTTGTCATATGCTTCACGACTTCATTTCTTCTTACAGCTGAATAATATTCCATCACTTGTATATACTACAGTTTACCCATTTGTCAGTTGATGGACACTTGGGTTTCCATCTTTTGGCAATTGTGACTAATATCACTATGAATATTGGTGTACAGATGTCTGTTCGTGTGACTGCTTTCAGTTCTTCTGGGTATATACCTAGTACTGGTATTACCAAGAGAATTAATGTACATATTGAGCATAGTAAGCACTCTAAGAGCCAAGATAGTTTCCTAAAACATGTGAAGGAAAATGACCAGAAAAAGAAGGAAGAAAAGTAGACTTGGTAGGCTTATCAAAAATCAGTTAACCATAGAGGTCAGGGTCTATTTCTGAACTCTCAATTTGAAATTTGATTCCATTGATCAATGTGTCTTATCTTTATGCCAATACCACACTGTTTTTCACCGCTGCAGTTTTATTTTTTTTTTTAAGATTTATTTTATTTATTTATCCCCCCCACCACCGTTTGTTTGCTGTCTGTTCCCTGTGTTCATTTGCTACATGTTCTTCTGTGTCTCCTTGTCTCCCTTTGTTGCATCATCTTGCTGCGCCAGCTCTCCACAGGCTATCAGCTCTCCGTGGGCACAGGCCAGCTTGCCTTCACAAGGAGGCCCTGGGACGCGAACCCAGGGCCTCCCATATTTTAGACGGGAGCCCAGTCGATTGAGCCACATCCGTTTCCCTCTGCAGTTTTATAATACACTTCAGGGCGGCGAACTTGGCCCAGTGGTTAGGGCGTCCGTCTACCACATGGGAGGTCTGCGGTTCAAACCCCGGGCCTCCTTGACCCATGTGGAGCTGGCCCATGCGCAGTACTGATGCGCGCAAGGAGTGCCCTGCCACGCAGGGGTATCCCCCACGTAGAGGAGCCCCACACGCAAGGAGTGCGCCTCGTAAGGAGAGCTGCCTAGTGCAAAAGGAAGTGCAGCCTGCCCAGGAATGGTGCCACCCACACAGAGAAATGACACGACAAGATGACGCAGCAAAAAGAAACACAGATTCCCATGCCGCTGACTACAGAAGCGGACAAAGAAGACGCAGCAAATAGACACAGAACAGACAACCAGGGTGGGGGGGAAGGGGAGAGAAATAAATAAATAAATCTTAAAAAAAATATATATATATATATATATATGTAATACACTTCAAGGTCAGGAAGCATGAATCCTCTGACTTTTCTTTTTTAGGATGTTTTTGGCTATTTGGGATCTCTTTCCTTTCTAATATTTTTTAAAAATTATTATTTTTTTGCAATCCACAAGTTCCTTCCTTCCTCCCTCCCTCCCTCCTTCCCTCTTTTCTTCTCTTTTCTTTCATTTATATTTATTTATTTTTTACACCTCTTATGCCATGAATTCATAGGGAATAGGTTCCAGTAGCTCAGGCTCTTTTCCACTGGCTTCACACAGTGTGCTGCTCTGGGTGGAGCAAGCTGGCGCTTCAGTTGGACCCAGGGACCTTGCTCTTTGGCTTCTTTCTTTTTCTGATCATTTTCCTTCACATGTTTTAGGAAGTTATCTCAGCTCTTAAAGTGCTTAATATGCTCAATAAGTACATTAATTCTCTTGGCAAGTATTTTGCCTTTAACCTGTTCGTTTGCCACAATACCAACAGCATTTTCGGTAACACTGTAGACTCTTCTGGTTTTGCCCTGGTAACATTTGTGGGGCATCCCTTTTTGAACAGTGCCCATTCCCTTTATGTCTCTGATTCCACCTTTCTTTTAGATTCTCGTATATGTGGCCAAAGGAATAATTCCATGTTTTCTAAAAGGACTAGAAAACAGCGGGTTCCTCTCCACTTTCCCTTTGTGTTCATCATTTTGGCGAATTACTGCAAGATGGTGGTTCTGGCCAAAAGGCCAAATAAGTTTTGTAATTGGCTTTTCTGTTTCTGGAAAGTAGGCTGTTGAAATTTTGATTGGTATTGTACTGAATCCATAAATCATTTTGGGTAAAATGGACATCTTCATGATGTTTAGTCTTCCAATCCATGAACATGGAATGTCCTTCAATTTGTTTAGGACTTATCTGATTTCTTTTAGCAGTATTTCATAGCTTTCTGAACACAGATCCTTTAAGTTCTTGGTTAAATTAATTCCTAGGTATTTGAGTCTTCTTGTTGCTATTGTAAATGGAATTTTTTTCTTGATTTTCTCTTCACTTGCTGATTACTAGTGTATAGAAACAGTACTGATTTTTATGTATTGCTTTTGTATCCTGTCACTTTGCTGAACTCATTTATTAGCTCTACTGACTTTGTTGTAGATATTTTGGGATTTCTAAATATAGGATCATGTTATCTCCTAATTGTAAGAGTTTTACTTTCTTTTTTTCCAACTTGGATGCCTTCTGTTTCTTTGACATTTCTAAACCCAGCAGTGAACTTTGATGAGGCACTTTGGATTCAGAAGAGGAGGATTCCTAAGTAACAATACATCAGCAAAGTATGACGATACACCAGGGTCAAGAAACACAGATATCCACAAATACCAAAGCTTTCGTCTAGACTTGTTGCAGAGTAACACTTTATGAGTTGTGTACCTAGAATAGAGAATGCTTTTTAAGTGACCTTAAGTCTCCTAAATCACTGTCACCCATCAAACTTGAAAGTCAGACTTGGCTGGGATGGAGGGCCTACTTTCTTTCTTTCTTTTTTTTTTTAATTAAGTTACAAGGAGGATCTTCAAGTCTTGTTTTTTTTGTTGTTGTTGTTAAGATTTATTTTATGTATTTCTCTCCCCTTCCCTCTTGTCTGCTCCGGCCATTCATTCACTGTGTGTTCTGGGTCCCCTTGCATTCTTGTCGTGCGGCGCCAGGAAACTGTGTCGCTTTTTTTTTTTTGCATCATCTTGCTGCGTCATCGCTCCGTCATCTCTGTGTGTGTGTGTGGCCCCATTCCTGAGCGGGCTGTGCTTTTTTCACGCAGGGTGGCTCTCCTTGCAGGGCGCACTCCTTGTGTGTGGGGCACCCCTACACGGGGGACACCCCTGCATGGCATGGCCCTCCTTGCACACAGCAGCATGCGCGTGGGCCAGCTCCACATGGGTCAGGAGGCCCTGAGGATTGAACCCTGGACCCTCCATAGGCGGACACTCTATCAGTTGAGCCACAACTGCTTCCTAAGGCCTGCTTTCTGGTGAAGTGACTCTGAGGCCAAGGAATCACGAGAGCAGAGGTTCTTAACAAGGACTCTGTGAGCTTGAATATAAATTTTTTAAAAAACCAACACTGTTATTCTTGAGGGGATGTATTGGTGCAGGTGTGGTATATTTATTACATAACACACAGTATAGTATGGACTTAGTGAGGGGTTGTCTGTGGTTTTCACCTGACTAGCAAATGAGTCCGTGGAACAGAAAAGGTTAAGAACCCCTGCTACAGAGATCTGACCCCTATTTTACTTCATACAGCCAAGGGAGAGAGCAGAAGACAGGAATGAGCATACTGTTCTTCAAACACATGCTTACCAAAGTTTTTTTAACAGCCTGCTAAATTCTTAAAAAATTTTTTTCCATGTTGTGGCCACATTCTATACGATAACACAAACTGCACTGGGGAAGTCTTTCCCCATTTTTATCAGAATGAGAGCCTGTTCATAGTCTGACTTGTTTTGGGCTCAGTTAGATCCTATTAAAGAATTTTCTAGACACCCTGAAACTTAAAATTGCACCCAACTTTATCTTTCCTACAGATTTCCTTTTTTAGATGGTTTAGCTTTATTGCCGCAGTTTCCCCATCTGGGTTATGAAATCAGTGCTTTTCCTTCACCTTGCAGATTTCGTGGACTTGTAGGATTTGGGCTTTGAAGATTAAAAATCACCACATAGGAAATGGCTAGTTAGTATAATGAATACTGCTGCTTTATAAATATGATTGTGGCTAAAAGGGTAGTCTAGGGATGTAAATATCAATTGAAAGAAAGAGAATAACCTAGGGACTGAATAACACAGTGAACCCAGTGGTGGATGAGGAAGGTAGTTAATAGTACAAATACAAGAATACTCTTCTATGAACTATGACCCGACCCGCGGGTCTGTCGGACCGAGACCTGAGGGAGGGAGTGGGAATGAAAAGGGGACAAGAGACACAAAGAATGGAGACAAGACAGGATTCTGATCAAGTCTCGTTTATTGAGGGTCAATCAGGGGTATTTATAGCCAGGAATGAAGGAGGTAGTACGTACTGAGGACAGCGCATGTGTCGGTAAGTGATTGGGTAACTAGATTTTCGGTTTTCGCGCCACACACATGCGCAGATGGTTGTTTGGCAACGTCCGCGGAAAAACTTTCGTGTGCTTTAGGGAGTGCCCAATCGGAGCCCGGGGGAGTGGCGTAAGGAGAAATAGAAATTTAACTTACTTCAGTGAGGATGGGGGAATAGAAACTTAACTGGGTTAGTATCTAAGATGGCGTTCGGTAACAAGATGGCCGATACAATACTAGTGCCAGAGGCAGCTTCCCACAGAACTAGAACAAATATATGTTATTTTTACAAAGTGGTAAGAATATGGTGATGCAAGAGAAAAATATAATTAATGTAACTTATGGACTTGTGTCTCTCATTGTGTTTCCTCGTGGTGTCTCTTCGTTGCATCAGCTTGCTGTGCCAGCCCATTGCATCAGCTCGCCGATTTGCTTGTCATCTTTAGGAGGCACCAGAACCCGAACCTGAGACCTCCTGTTGTAGGCAGGCACCCAACTGCTCAAGCCATGTCCACTTCCCTCACTTTTTAATTAAAGTCCATAAATGGCAGATTTAAATTTTGAAGCACAGCATGATTCAGAATCTGGGCTAGTCAACTTGGGTTTTTTTAGGGAGGTGTATAGTTGTTTTTTCTATTTGAAGGGGTGTTGATGCAGGTAAAGGAGAGCAGGAGAGAGAACTAACGAAGAAATACTGGAAGGCACTAGATTGATTGTGGTAAAACTGTTAGAAAGTGAGCTCTCTAGATCACTGAATTAATGGTCTTTTTTTTTATTAAAATCTTTTTCCAAAAGTAAAGATTCCTTTGCCAGTACTTTACCTTCTCTCTCGCTCCTTTTCCCCACCAAAAATAATATGAAGAAAAGTCATCTTCTTCCTCTTTATTCTTCCCTTATTTGTCTTAAGCATAATTAGGGACAAGCAGTACAAATACAGCCAACACAGCCAAGGTTTTCCTACCAGCACAGAGACAGAGATGATCCTTTATCAGATGCTACCCAGGAAAGTAGAGTATGATATCACAATTCTAAAGCCTCTGACGGAAGTGAAGTACTTCTGAATTTTCCCAGAGGGGACGAGAGTTTGTTCCTTAATTAGAGGTAGTCTAGGAAATGCAGATGTTCCACTACAGTTTGAACAGTTTAGTTCTATGCTCACTGTGATAACAGTAGGCCCCCCACTTAGGTAGCAAATCTCCTAGGATACCAACTGTTAGTAGGAAAATTAGCTGAGAGCTCACATAGAGGCTCTGGCAAGGAGATCTTTTTGTCTTCCTTTGATGTCTCCAGCTCACTTGACCAGAGGTTCATGGTACTACTTGATTCTGTTCAAAAGTCAGGAGTTGAATTTTGAGTCCTTTTTAGAAGGTAGTGCTAGTGTTGATTTCTGGACCCAATTGTATTTCTGGAAATATCAGCTACAAAATTATATTGGAATTTAAAGATTTATTTATTTATTATTTATTTCTCTCCCCTTCTCCCCCACCTCCCCCAGTTGTCTGCTCTCTGTGTCCATTCGCTGTGTGTTCTTCTGTGTCCGCTTGTGTTCTTGACAGCGGCACCGGTAATCTCTCTTTTTGTTGGCGTCATCTTGTTGCATCAGCTCTGTGTGTGCGGTGCCACTCCTGGGCAGGCTTCACTTTTTTTGTGCTGGGCTGCTCTCCTTACGGGGTGCACTCCTTGCGTGTGGGGCTCCCCTACGTGCGGTGCCACTCCTGGGCAGGCTTCACTTTTTTTGTGCTGGGCTGCTCTCCTTACAGGGCACACTCCTTGCGTGTGGGGACACCCCTGCACGGCATGGCACTCCTTGCACACATCAGCACTGTGCATAGGCCAGCTTACCACATGAGTCAGGAGGCCCTGAGTTTGAACCCTGGACCTCCCATGTGGTAGGTGGACACTCTATCCATTGAGCCAAGTTCACTTCCCTATATTGGAATTTATGTTTTAGAAAAAGCCAGATGGTAATCATAATATGTGGGCAGTATGAAGTGCTCAGCTGCTAGGTCTCCAGAGTTCTTTGTACTGTACATCCCTGCATTCTAGAATGGTTTGTGGAGGGAAGTTGTTTCCTTCTTATCTTCATCACAAGCTTTGTGACCTTGCCACAATCAGTATGCATTCTCTATCTCCCATGCCCTAGCAAAGCAACAGAAGAAAAAGTAGATCAGGGAAGCAGATGTGGCTCAAGTAGAGCACTTACCTCCCACATTAGTCCCAGTCCCTCCTAAAGAAAAAAAACAAAAACAGGCAATGAGCAAAAACGAGCAAACAGATGAGGGAGCCAAAAAAAGAAAGGAAAAAAAAAAAGATCAGTGGGACTTCATGAAAATTAAAGACTTTTTGTATTAAAAGACATTATCAAGGGAAGTAGATGTGGCTCAAGTGATAGGGCTTCCACCTACTATATGGGAGGAGAAAACCTGGGTTCAATCCCTGGGGCCTCCTGGTGAAAAGAAGAGAAAGTGTGCCTGCGCAGCGAGCCAGTGCCCACGTGGTGAGCTGAGTGCCCATACAGGTGCTTGCTGTTGAGCTGAGTGCCCGTGCAGGTGCCTGCTGTTGAGCTGAGTGCCCATGCAAGTGCCTGTGTGGTGAGCCAGTGCTGGTGCAAATGAGTCACACAGCAAGGTGATGATGAAACAAAAGAGAGACGAAGGGGAGAGTCGAGGTGAAACGCAGCAGAAACCAGGAACTGAGGTGGCGCAGGTGACAGGGAACTTCTTTCCACATCAGAGGCCCCCAGGATCGAATCCTGGTGAATCCTAGAGGAGAAAAATGAGAAGAGAAGACAGAAAAAAATAGATACAGAAGATCACACAGCGAATGGACACAGCAAAAACAGCAGGGTAAGGGGAGAGGGAGGGAAAGGGGAAAAAAACATTATCAAGAAAGTAAAAAGACAACCTACCGAATGGGAGAAAATATTTAGAAACCATAAATAGCAGTTTGATATGGTTATGAATTCCAAAAATAGATATTGGATTATGTTTGTAATCTGATCTGTATCTGGGCATGATTGAGTTATAATCAGGGTGTTGGGTTCCCTCCCCTTGGCAGGTGGGGACTCACAGATAAAAGGCATGGCAAAGAACAGAGTTGAGGGTTTTTGATGTTGGAGTTTGATGCTGAAGCCTTAATTTGAAGACCCAGGAAGAGAAGAACCCTGAAACCAAATAGAAGCAAGACCCTGGAAAGGAGGAACCCAGGAAGCCTGAACCCTCGCAGATGTCAGCAAGCATCTTGCTCCAACACGTGAAAATAGACTTTGGTGAGGGAAGTAACTTATGCTTTATGGCCTGGTATCTGTAAGCTCCTACCCCAAATAAATACCCTTTATGAAAACCAACCAATTTCTGGTATTTTGCATCAGCACCCCTTTGGCTGACTTAATACACAATATATCTCATTAGGGTTTAATGCTAACAATATAGAAAGAACTCCTACAGTTCAACAACAAAAAGACAACCTGATTAAAAAAAAATAGGCCTAGGATTTGAATATGAAAAGACGCTCAATGTCATTAGTCATTAGAGAAATGCAAATTAAAACTACAATGAGATACCACTTCACACTCACTAGAATGGTGATTTTTATAAAAAGTGAAAATGGGAGTGGATGTGATTCAAGCTGTTGAGTGCCTGCTTCCCACATGGGAGGTCTGGGTTCAGTTCCGGGTGCCTCAGAAAAAACAGACAACAAGCAAAACAAATGAAAAAACTAGCTCAGGGAAGCCAGTGTGGCTCAGGGAAGCCAGGGAAGCACTGGCTTCCCACATATGAGCTCCCAGGTTTAATCCCCGGCCTCCGGTCCCATAAAAAAAAAAAAGTGAAAATAACCAGTTGACCAGGATGCAGACTCATAGGAATCTACTATACCTCGAGTCTTTTGTTCCTTTTTGAGACATAAACTTGAATATAATCAAAGTGAAAACCATTATGACAGACTATTTTAAGATATATACTGATAAGACTCAGTTAAGAAACCCTTTGATAGCTCAGTTGGTAGAGCAGAGGACTGTAGTTATCTGACAGTGACAGTAGTCATCCTTAGGTCACTGGTTTGAGTCAGCTCGAAGGATCTAATTTTGGAAAGCCCAATAAGGGTTCTTATTAGGCTACCATGGTCTTGGATAATAACCCAGTAAGATTATTTACTCATCATTAACCCAGTAAGGAAATTTGGGCAGTCAGCTGTCAAAGATCACTGCTAGGGCTCTTTTTTTTTTTTTTTTTTTTTTTGCTTTTCCCAATATTTTTATTAATATTGCGTTCAGTTCTGACCAGTATGCTTTCAGATTATCAGAGAAGGATGGTCAAGATAATGAGAGAATCAGTATTTTATTTGATGATCATTTGAAGAGATTGATGTTGTTTAGTTTAGCAGAGAAAACATAATGGGAGCAACAAAATAAATTTTTAAAAAGATGAGAGGAAGATTAAGACTTTCCTGGATAAACAAAAGCTGAGGGAGTTTGTTGCCACCAGACTGGCCCAGTAAGAGATGCTAAAGAGAGTTCTGCAGGCTGAAAAGAAAGGACAGTAGAAAATAGATCGAAGCCGCATGAAGAAATAAAGATATCACGTAAGGGTAATAATGATAGGGATAAATATAAATGCCAGTACTATTGTATTTTGGTTTGTAATTCCACTTTTTACTTCCTATAGGATCTAAAAGGCAAATGTAAAAAAATGTAATCAAAATCAGTGGTTTAAGATCATAATGTATAACATGTAATTTATGACAGTACATAAAAATAGGAGGGGGTATAAGGGTATAGTATAATACTCTTGAAGGTAAGTTGGCCTCAAAGCAAATGAGATTGTTACAGATTTTAGGAAGTTAAATTTAACTACAGAGAAAGTATCTGAGACTATGCAAGCTCATGGAGACAGAAATTAGAGTACAGGTTGCCAGGGTCTGGGTTGCAGGGGCATTAGGGAGTTAATGCATAAAAGATGTCAGGTTACTATTTAGGGAGATGAGGAAGTTTTAGTAATAGAAGGTGGTGAAGGTACCGCCACAGTGTAAATATGAGTATACTCACTAAATGGTATGCTTGGGATTGACTGAGATGGTTGAGTTTATATTATATTAATATGTGTTCCCTCGCTTTAAAAAAAAGAGAGCAATTAAAGAGACAATGACAATTAAATGCAATACATGATCCTTGATGGGGTCTTGGCAAAGGAGGACAAAAGCCTCAAAAAAAAAAAAAAAAATTGGGCCCTTTACCCTTGTTGCACCCTGAGAGTAAGATGGGTCACCAGCAGCTCTACTGGAGCCACATGTGAAAATTCGGCCAGGGTTCCCACTCTTGCCACATCTGCTCAAACCAACACAGTCTGATGCAAAAATACAGTCTCAATATGTGCCGCCAGTGTTTCCGTCAGTACATGAAGGATATAGGCTTCATCAAGTTGGACTAATCTTCCTTGAATGGACTGTCCAGGACATCTACCTGACTAAACTATGCTAGTTCTTTGTATATAAAATAAAACTAAAAAAACTGAAAAAAAAATTGGAATATAGACTGAGCATTTGTTATATCAGTGCTAAATTTCTAAAACTTGATAACTGCACTTTAGGAGGTATATTAGTCTTCCAAAAGGGGTGCTAATGCAAAGTACCAAAAATCTGTTGGCTTTTATAAAGGGCATTTATTTGGGGTAAAAGCTTACAGTTATAAGGCCCTAAAGCAGGGGTTCTTAACCTTTTTTGTTCCATAGACCCTTTTGCCAGACAGGTGAAAACCACAGTCCCCTTACTAAGTCCACACTACACTGTATATTATTTAATAAATATATCATACCCGCACCAACACGTCTCCACAAGAATTTTTTTTTTAGATGTATTTCATTTATTTCTTCCCATCCTCCCACCCCTGGTTGCTTGCTGTGGACTCTCTGTGTCCATTCGTTGTGTCTACTCATCTTCTCTTTAGGAGGCACCAGAAACCAAACCTGGGACCTTCCATGTGGGAAGGAGGCACTCAATCACTTGAGCCACTTCCACTCCCTGCTTTGTTGTGTCTCTCATTGTGTTTCCTCTTTGTGTTTTCTTGTTACATCATCTTGTGTCAGCTCTCGGCACCAGCCTGTTGTACCAGCTCACTATCTTGCTCCTCTTCTCCAGGAGTCATCAGGAATGGAACCCGGGACCTCCCATGTGGTAGGCAGGAGCTCAGTGGTTTGAGCCATATTTCCTTCCCAAGAATAATGCTTTTGTTTTTGTTTTTAATTTCAATTCATGCTCACAGATCCCTGGTTAAGAACCCCTGCCCTAAAGAGTCGAACTCCAGAGGCAGATTTGGCTCAACAGATAGAGCATCCACCTACCACATGGGAGGTCCAGGGTTCAAACCCAGGGCCTCCTGACCCATGTGATGAGCTGGTCCACATGCAGTGCTGATGCGCACAAGGAGTGCTGTGCCACACAGGGATATTCCCTGCGTAGGGGAGCCCCACGCACAAGGAGTGTGCCCCATAAGGAGAGCTACCCAGCATGAAAAAAGTGCAGCCTGCCCAGGAGTGGTGCCGCACACATGAAGAGCTGATGCAGTGAGATGATGCAACAAAAAGAGACACAGATTCCCGGTGCCGCTGACAAGAATACAAGCGGACACAGAAGAACACACAGCGAATGGACACAGAAAGCAGACAACTGGGACGGGGAAGGGGAGAGAAATAAATAAATAATAAATCTTTAAAATATATATATATATAGCTGGAGAGTCTACATCTTTAAAAAAAAAAAAGAGTTGAACTCAAAGTTGCTTTCTCACCAGTTGTTTCCCACATGTTGAAGCAAGATGCTGCTGATCTCAGCAAGGATTCAGCCTTCCCCTCTGGGCTTCCTCTCTCTCAGCTGTAGGCTAGCAAAGGGCTTGTCTCTCAGGCCTTCCTTTGTCTCCTGGTACAGGGCTTGTGTATTGCCAGGCTTTCTATATCAGTCTCAGCTCTGTTCCCGAGGCCAGCTGCAAACTATCAGGCGAATGGCTCATCTCTCCCCAGAGTCCCAGGATCAAAAATGACAGGCTCTCTCTCTTCCATGACTCTTTTTGAGTGAGTGTCTGTTTATATCAGCCTACCCAGGGGGCGGGGACTCAATGTGAGTTGACTTACTGACATAACCCAATCAGAAGCCCTAAATTGATTTTATTACGTAAACTTAGTCAGAGGCCACTGCTGACCAATACAATCAAAGGATTTCACACCCAGAGGGATAGATCAGTTTATAAACATAGTATTTCTCTTTTTGGGATTCACAAACATAATCTCAAACTGTCACATATGGTTACTTACGTGACTATCCTGTTCTTAAGAAGCATACACAGCAGTGTTAAGTGTTCAAGGAGCATGGTCTTTTAAACCTATACTCACCTGTTCAGAAATGGATTCGTAGAAGGATGGATGGGGGATAGACTCATATGGCAAATGTGGCAAAATGTTAAAATTGGTGCATCTGTGTAAATATGGTAAGGGGCGATAGGAATATTTTGGAGTTCTCTGTTTTGGGTTTGTATTATTTTTGTAACTGTCCTGTAAGTTTGAGAGTATTTCAAAATAAAAAGTTTTTTAAAAAGAAACCATGAAATGTAGTCCTTTGGAAAGTCTACTGCTTGTGACTGAGTCATCCTGAAGAGCCTGAGAAAGATCTGTCTTATTTAGTGTTCTTTTATAATATTGTCTCTGTCCTAACTGCCCTTGCGTTAACACTCTTCTTTATCTTCCCCTGCAGAAAGCTAGTTAGGGAGAATCATTGCACTCTCTCCTATTAAATATGTATAAATAAATTGCCATCAAATCATCACCACCTTAGAAACCTTGGAAAGTATTGAATATGCTGTTCAAAATTAAAACTGTGACACAACCTGGACTTAGAGTGAGCACAGGCTTTGGATCATGTGAAACTTGGGTTTCAGTCCTGACCTTGTCATTGTTAAATAGAAAATTTGACAAACTTCAAATAATTAATAGATTGGCATTTATCCATTTATTTGTGGAGAGTCTACTGAGTGTTCGACACTATTCTAGATACAGCAGTGGATGAAATGAACTGTGTGTCCTCAGGAAGTTTATGTCCTAGTGGGTGGGGGGGTGACAGACATAAACTAGGTTGGTAATGATGCTCGCCAAAAGTGATAATAGGGGTGCTATCTTATAGAAGTCAAAGAAGCCATCTCCTTAGGAAGTGACATTTGAGCAGAGGTCTGCATGAAGTGAGGGCTCAAGAAAGACAGGCAGACATCTGAGGCAAGAGGGGTTGGTACATAGGAGTAAGTAGGTAAGAGTGTGCCTGGCTCCTATGAAGTTCTGCAAGGGGATCACTTTGACTGAACGTAGAGTCAGCCAGGTTGGGGGGAGGGAGGGTAGAAGATGAGGACCTTGTGGGCCATGGAAGGATTTTATATTTTAGTATTAAATGAGATAGGAAGTCCTTGGAGATGTTTGAGCTGATATGACTTCCAGATTTAAAAAAATTAATTACTCTGGCTGTTGCGATGTGGGCTGGGTGATGGGGAAGGATGGAACAGAGAGATCATTTAGAAGGCTATGGTGGTAATCCAGCCTAGAGATGATAAGTGAAGTTATTACCTATTGCTGAAAAAGCTTGTGAGGCCTAATTAAGAAAACATCTCTGAAGCCCCTCCTACAGCCCATTCCACAATATTAGGCTCCAGTATTAGTTTCCTTTCTTTCCCTGGAGTTTGCTCTCGGTATATTAGTCCCATAGCGGAGAGGTTGTTAAATCAAGATAAGCATGCAGAAAAGAAAGGATTGTAAGCAGTGCCTCAGTAATTTGACCATAACAGAAGACTTATTTCTTTAAGCACTGCATTTGGCTCATTGTTCATTCTATTATCCCACCCATCAGAAACCTAAAAAAAAAAAAAAACAAATCTGTGGCAGACTCTTGGTCAGTTCTCTTCTCATTGAGGCATTCAGTCTTCATTTCTTTCTGCAGTTGCCCTCTTAGACATAGTTTGAGCAACATCTTTTACAAAGTATCCTTTCAGCTATCTGGCCTTGCAAGCTGGAGCTCTCTGATACTCATGACAGAGTTTTACATACCTGAGAGGTCGCTCTCGGGGAAATAAAGACAATCTGTGGTCTTTTGTCATGATCTGAAGCCTTAATATGCCACCATAATTTCTGGGAAAGGGAGTTCATGTATTTACCACGTTATAATTATTTGAGAAGAGCTTGGTCCTTGGTACACAAGGAGCTTGCGTTGCTGATTGGGATTCCTTCCCTACAGAAGGCCACATCAATATCTGTTTGCTGGGCCTGTGTTTATCTTATTGTAGACATTACTGATAAAACCTATGTCATCTTGACAGTAATGTCAGGGTCACCTACCCAGAGATGGTTGCTATCAGCCTACCACCTCCTTCGTTTACTCTGGGACCAGTGCTGCTTTTTTTTTTTTTCTTTTTGGGGACTAGGAAGTCTAATTATGTGATAGGCTGTAGGAAAAGTGAATCCCCAGAACCTCCCAGATAGAATTTGCTTTAACAGTGGTTAATATGCCTCTTAGGATGCTTTGCTCCTTTTTTAAGAAGTGAGTTCAGATTACTGAACTCAGACTTCAGATACCATTGCAAGTCATATTCTGTACTGCCTCTGGAAACATCTGACTGCTCCCACCCCAACCAGATCTGTGAATGAATTGAGCCAGGCTTGTAAGGGCCAGCTCTCTTAAGGAAAACTATTCTATTTTCAGAGGAAAATCATCTTTTCATTCACCTCAGTTTGAATGTTCCCTGGCCTTTCTTCTTCTGCCTTAGCTGAGGCACAAATGAGAACCAGCATGCATTTTATCTAGCAGCCCTGTACATCTATCCAAAAGCAGTAGGGAGAGGCATTCTACAGGAAATGCAAATGCCAAATGAGTGCATCTATAGTTTGTGAGCATAAATGATCTTACAGATGCACCTGTGTTTTCAAGTTATTTGTATGGATAGATACATTCACATTTTTATTCCCCCCTACTCACACATCTGTGCTGGCTAAAATATCATTTTAGCCAAAGTAATGATTGGGATTAAATTATTGCTACAGATAAAGATATATTTTTAGCCAACATGCTGCAAATTAAATTGCTTATTTATCTAAACCTGGGCTTCCATTGCTCATATCTGATGTCCCTAATATATTATTTGAGTTGCCTTAAGTTCCATGACCTTGTCTTTCTGTTCATTACAGTGTGAGTGACTGCCTCATGTTGTGTTGATGCCAGTCTGCCATGCTAGCCTGTCTACCAGGGCCAGGTGACCTGTCCTTTCAGCTTCTTTCTCACACGCAGATGAACACTGGACTTCAGAAATGTAAGTAATCTGGGTTCCAGGGAAGAATGTGATCCCTTGTTTAGTCCCTGCACCTAGGGACGTTTTTGAGTACAAAATGACCTTAAACTTTTGTACTTCTATAGTATTCTTCAACAGAGACAGCAAGAAACACTGCAGTGTGTATCGCTTTTCTAGCTTTTAAATTCTAGAATTCCTTAATGGTAACCAGCTCATCCACTGAGCTATACTCGTTCTCTCATCTTAATTCTAATTGTTGCTGGTAGCTTTCTATTGAGGAACAAAGTTATAAGGAGCTTTACAGGGCCATATATATCACCCTTTAAAAGAAGTATCTTAGTTTGAGCCCTCATGAGGAATTGAATGAAGAATCAGTCCGGATTACTTATTGTATCTCTGAAACAGACTATTTACACTGTGCTGTTATTTTGAACTGAGTACACTCTGCTATGAAAACTGACAGTTCTTTTTGGCTTTGCTCTCTGCTTTCTGAGCCAGTGTGACCTCAGATCAAGCAAGTAAAGGACTTTTTACTTCCAGAAGGATTTGGGAGCTAGTTTTCTCAGAGTCTCTCTGGGCTTGACTCTGCTAAAAAATTTCTTGCAAGGCTGAGCCTTGGAGAACTGTCTTTTAGAGTCCTGTCTTAGACTGGTTGGAATTGGGGCTTTACACCTCTTATTTTCCCAGATTCCTACCTCCTAACTCTACACTATATACTGTACAAGGGAAAGATTCCATTCCTGGTTCATAATCATGTACAGTGTCTTTTTTTTTCTTTAAGATTTATTTATTTATTTCTCTCCCCTCCCCGCCCCCACCCTGGTTGTCTGTTCTTTTTGTCTGTTTGCTGCGTCTTCTTTGTCCTTTTCTGTCGTTGTCAGCGGCACGGGAATCTGTGTTTCTTTTTTTGTTGCGTCATCTTGTGTCAACTCTCCATGTGTGCGGCACCATTCCTGGGCAGGCTGCACTTTCTTTCGCGCTGGGCGGCTCTCCCTACGGGGCGCATTCCTTGTGCGTGGGGCTCCCCTTCGTGGGAACGCGTGGCAGGGCACTCCTTGCACGCATCAGCACTGCGCATGGGTCAGCTCCACACGGGTCAAGGAGGCCCGGGGTTTGAACCGCAGACCCCCCATGTGGTAGAGGGATACCCTAACCACTGGGCCAAGTCCACCACCATGTACAGTATCTTAAGTGTAAAAAAAAAATAGCCCAGAATTTGGGACTAGACCTTCCTTTCAGAGCAAAGAAGGGCCATCCTTGAGACATCTAGGCTTACCCTTTAATAGGAAAGGGTGTTTCAGCACTTACCTATGACAGAGGTTGGCAAGCTTTTTCTGTAAAGGGCTAGATAATAAATATTTTTGGTTTTGCAGGCCATACGGTCTCTCTATTGCATTCACTCAGCTCTGCCATTATAGTGTGAAAGCAGCCATAGGCAATAAATAGATGAATAAGCATGGCTGTGTTCCAATAAAACTATTTACTAAAACACAGTGGACAAATGTACCACACTAATGTAAAATATTAGTAATAGGGAAAACTGTGGAAATGGGTATATGGAAACTCTGTACCTTCTGTGTGATCTTTCTGTAAACCTACAGCTGCTCTTTAAAAAAAAAAACAACACTGCAGCAAAAACAACAAAACAGTAAAACACACAGTGGCTGGATTTGGCCCACAGGTCTTGGCTTGCCTACTCCTGCTCTATGAGGTCATCTTCAGAAGTTAAAAATGGTCTAGCAGGGGATGGTGGGGGAAATGGTCTGGTGGGAAGCAGGTGTGGCTCAAGGGGTGCTTCCCACATGGAAGATCCCAGTTTCCATTCCTGGTGCCTCCTAAAAACAAAAAACAATCCGCAAACAAACGAAAACACCAATTCCAGAGCCAATGTGGCTCAGCGGTTGAATACCAGCTTCCCACATATGAGGTCCTGGTTTCAATCCCCGGCCCCAATGCCTTTAAAAAAAAAAAGGTCTAGCCCTTGACATCCTTTCTTTAAGGGAAAGTAAGATTCAGAGCTTGGCTAGTTCTGAACTTTGACTGATGAAGCCAACTCTGCATAATGACAAAACTGAAAGTAACAGTCTTCCTCCCACAGCTGCCTGCCATAGTAGGAGAGGTTTCTGCTGCCCCAGCTTTCTCCCTAGCCTTTCTTTATTTTTTTTTAATATACTTTTTAATTTTTTTTAAAGATACTTGGATTACATAAATGTTACATAAAAAATATAGGGATTCCCATATGCCCCACTCCATACCCTTCCCACACTTTCCCACCTTAACACCATCCTTCATTAGTGTAGTACATTTGATACAATTGATGAACACATTTTGGAGCACTGCCACTAAGCATGGATTATGGGTTATAGTTTACGTTGTAGTTTAACACTCTGTCCCGCACAATTTTGTAAATTATGACAAGGTATACAATGGCCGGTATCTGTCATTGCAACGTCATTCAGGAATGATTCCCAAGTCCCGAAATTGCCCCCATTACACCTGTGTTTCCCTTTCCCTTTCCCCAGAAACTCCAGTTGGCCACTGCCTCCACATCAATGACAAAAGTTTTTCCATTGCTAGAATCACAATTAGTCTATGGAAGAATAACAGTAACTCTACTCTAGTCCATCATTCATTCCCCAGTCCTGAGGATTCTGTGATGGTGATGCCCACTCTGCTTTCAATTAAGAGGGGCCTACGATCCCATGGGGCAGATTGATGGGACTGTCTTACTTCCCAACCTTTCTCTTCATAAGTGATGATTGAGTGATAAAGTTGTATGTGCTCCCTGACCACCGAATCAGCATAACTTCATTGTGCCCAGTTCTGGGCTTCTAGGGACACAACTGAAGAGGGAATATACTTGGAGGCATAAGATAAAGTGACTAAGAGAAACTCAGTTTCATTATTTTAGGTTCCTTAACATACTCTGACAGCTTCACCCAGATATGTGACATCAAGGGGAAGACCATTTGAGAGGAAAGGCACATTGGCAGCTTTATCTTGGTGCTGACTTTGGGTCTCCACTCCCTTCTCCCCAAAGCAGCCCCAAAATACCCTCTGCCAACCACAGTCCCCAAACCTGGATTCAAGAATCAAGATACCCATCTTCCCTGGTTTTATGTTCACCTGTCCATTTGGGGAACCATGTATTTGAATCCCTCCAACTCTCTTGTTGCTATCCTTAAAAGACCAACCCTTTGCAGGGGAGAGAACCTAATGGTGTTTTTAAACTTGCCCTCATTCTTCTCTCTCCCTCCTCCCCAAATGTACAAGAACAAAAGAAAATGAAACCCTGTTATGTGACTGAAATCCTGTCCTGTGACTGATAGCTGTTAGCTTATGCCTGGGGACCATACCCTTGAATGACGCAGTTACCTACCCTCTTACCTGTGCTAGGGAAAGAAAAACAAAACAACCTTGGAGTTGGCACTATCTTTGAACAAAAGAACTCTCTTTTTTTTTCTTCCCTCAACAAGATACTATACCACTCTCTTACTCGACCTTCTAGGAGAGAAACCCATTAACATGGGGGTGGGGTAGAGCAAAACTCAATAGCAGACCTTAATTTCCTATTTGAACTAAAACCCAGCAACTGCTGACTCCATTACTCAGCTGAGTTCCATTTATTCAGTCAGGTGCTACCTATCCTAAAAGCACTTACCAGGTGTTTACCACGTGTCTGCTCTGGATGGGGCACTGTGCTTAGGAACATCACATGATTTTGACCAATCAGACACATAAGTACAGTGGCGGAGTAGAGCAGCTTTTAATGGAATTATGGTGCCCTGGGTTTAGAGCAGGAGTTCTTAACCAGGGGTCTGTGAACTTGAATTGAAATTCAAAAATACATTACATGTTGATGCGTGTATGATATACTTGTTAAATTAATACACAGGATAGTGTGGACTTACTAAGGGGTCCATCATTTTCAACTCCCTGGCAAAGAGGTCCTTGGAACAAAAAAGGTTAAGAAAACCCCTGATTTAGAGACTATCTCTTGGTGATCTCAGACTTTGTATTTTCTTGTCCACGAGAATATAAGCAAGATAAAAAAATAGCTCCCACTTAATGGAGACTGAAGCCCATTGAGGGTCAGTGGCTTATAGAAACCAAGCAGAATTCAAAGCCTGCTTTTAGAGCTATGATTCTGATCCCCAGCTAATACTACCTATTGGATAAGAGAAGATTTCTGGACCTCTCTGCCTCCCCCTCCTTCCTGCCATCACTTGTCACCATCATGTTCATTCTTTGAAGACCTTCCCCAAATCAGTCATTTCACAACCATTGCATATATTTATGGAGCATCTATTCTGTACTCAGTAAGGAAAGCAGAGCCTTAAATATGCTGGAGTTCCTACTAAGTGCAAGACCTCATGCCAGTATCTGAAAGCACAGACCTTTTCTTTTCTGTGTCCTTTTTGTTCAGGTCTGCCTTTTTTTTTTTTTTTTTTTTTTAGGAGGTCCGGGAATTGAACCCAGGACCTCTTACATGAGAAGCAGGTGCTCAACCACTTGAGCTACATTTGCTCCCCTCTACCTTTTTGAGCTCGAGCTTCCTTTTCTTACTTCCAGGAGTAGCAGTTTCTAAGCAGTTACTGCCAGCTAAAGAGCAGTGTCAGTAAATGAAGGTAGTTTTGACCTTTTCCTTCTAGCACACTCACTGGCCTACTTCTGTTTCAGTTGATGCCCGACGAAATAACTTTGAATGGGGTCTCCTTTGGGCCACGGCCAGCTGGGGCCACAAGCCTAGCAGCATTCAGTCAGACCGGTCCTTTCGCTATCCTGTCTGTCTTCTGTAAGGGAAGTAGGTAGTGAGTCTACCAGCTGAGCTAGGCGCCTAGCCAAGCCATTTTCTTTCTGCTTTGGACAGTCTGTGTACTTATTCATTCAGCAAGCATTTATTAAGCACCTTCAGTGTGTGCTCAGGGGAAGGGAACAGAGCAAAGACCCTTTGCCGGAACCTGGCATCCTTAAGGAGCTCTTGTTCTCAGAATCTTTTCCTTTATGACTGGAAGCATGACATCCGCTGGAACCCCCTGATGGGAGGCAACAGGAGATGGGAACAAAGAAACTGTTAACATTAATGAGGCACATTGAGTGGATATTTCCACAGTCTCCAAAGGAAGCAGGATTTTCCTTTTTCATTTTGGAAAGTAACAGCTGACATGGGCCGAATACAGACTATTTTGGCTCTCAGGACTTAAAGATTCTCTGAATCCTTTCTTCTCCATTCCTTCCCTGCTGCCCTGTCATTATTGTCATCTGCCACAGCAAATAAATAAAGCCTTTTGATCTTCATCCAGTCAGGCATAGACTAAGCTATAAACAAAAGTGAACTTGTGACATGGGGATGGGGAAGGATGTTGGCAGCTTATTCCTCTGCTCCTGAAAAAGAAGCATCCTGTCTACTCTTCTCTGGTGCCCATCCAATGGGCATGGAGCCCCAGCTGTCAGGACAAAAAGGGAAAGCTGATGCCTCACTAGTCATTGCAGTTAAAGAGTAGACACTCTGGGTACCCTTTTTACATAAGATGATAAAAGAAAAACTTTCCATGCAATTTAGATCTCACAGCTTTATTGAGTAATGCATGAATCTAGCAGCATCCTGTTCAGAAAGTAGAAGGGAGCTCTACCCAGGGAGTAGAGAGGGGAAAGTCATATAGGGTTAATGGGGAAGCAAGTGAGGAAAGGCTCTGTTTGACTTACATTGTTTACATTTTACACAGAGGAGGGGTTGTCTTACAAAGTAGTAACCAAATATAGGACCAGATATCTGATGATTAGTGTGGTGTCCTTGTCCATTCTGATAAGCTGTCCCTACTGGTTTTATCACCAGGGGTTGCTTTCAGCAACCTGAGGGTATCTTCCATTTTCTCAGAAAACCCCTGCAGGTCAGTTGTTTTTGCCTTCTGGAAAAGTCCTTCTCCAAAAGGGGTTCTCCTCCTGGCAAGGCCCTGTGGGGGTGGCCTTTTTATTTAATACCAGAATGCCATGGGGAAGTGCCACAGAGGGTACTGACAAGCAGTTGTGCTTAGAACTGTCAGCTCTCATATCATATGAGCTGGAAGGAACTTAGGGAGAGTTAAAGCCCCCTGCATTTCCATGTAGAGGGAATAGAACTCTTGGTTATCCTTTGGGAATTGGTCAAATCCTGACTCTCCAAGCTATGGGACTTTGAAAGTTGTTCTGCTGTTGTGGTCTTCAGTTACCTCATTTGTAAAATGGGATTAGTGGTGGTGCCTGCTTTCCTAAAGTCGTTGTGAGGATTCACTGAGATAGCCTCTTGCTAAACCCAGGTCCTGGCACATTCTAAGCACTTCCTAAATGTTAGCAGTGCTTGTTATTGTGGGAGCTTAGGAAGCTGGGTCTAGAATGAATGCTAGGGATGACTCCAGGTCCTTAAAAGGGGATTCTAGAAGGGCTAGTTGGCTTGGCACTGATAAGCTCCCTCTCCCTCTTTGCTCTCCTCCCCCTTTCTCTCTCTCTATAGGGGACACTACACAGAAAATGAGAACTGCTCATTGTCCTACCCCAGCCGAATTGGATGCATATGCTAAGAAGGTCGCAAACAACCCACTG